>NC_135071.1:6942960-7567960 GCF_051401765.1 Calliopsis andreniformis
GTAGCGGAAGCCGTCTAGCGGCAAAAATATAAAATCCAGGAAACCACCTAGCGGTAAAAATGTGAAAACCAGAAAAAAATATCGCCGTTGGACGAAACTGAGCATGTTTTAAATTACTTCTGTACGTAAAACTAATATCTTAATCTCTCAGCTCTTCCTGTTCCAATGTACATGTGTGAGGGCTCAAATTACGTGCACGATATACTTAATAATGTGGCAATCGTTAAAATCCATTATATACTGTGTCAAAAGAATAAATCGCTATCAAAGTTTGTAGTTGTTTTGGTCGCAGAAAAGATACACTGCTTCACTACTTAGCACGAGACGCTGCCGCGACTCTGGATACAAGTAAGAAAAATATGTATTGTACCACATAACAATAACATACACACATAAAAGACAAAATACGAATTAATGTTGATTATTTATGAGGCACGTAAAACCTATTATTGAATAAAAATACTGCTTAATCAAATTTTAAGTTTTTGTAAAAAGACCGGTGTATTAGTTTCATGGCTTCAATTTGCAAAGTGCTCGAATAATTCTGTAACATTAAAGATCACCCTTTCTTAACTTTTCTTTTAAAATTTCAATAACTGTGTGTAGTAAACCAACAACTTTTTTCATTTTTGCTATCTATAAGTTATGCATAGTGTGATATAGTACATATTAGCTGCTTGTTTTATACCTATTTGTTGAAGATATAAAAGTTAAAAATTGAAGCTTAGAAATTCACTAGTATCGTAATATTAATGGAAGTCACTAGTTTACACATATGCATAGTTACATAAAAATTGCTTAATATTTTGCAGAAAATTGACCAAACAATGTTAATTTTTAGTACGTTGTTTAAACAAAAAAATTTGTTTCGAAGTTGATTAATACAAATTTACCGTTTGAAAAGAAAACAGTGTAGAATAAAAATTGTTCCTACGTCTAATACTTCTGAAGATATTCAAAAATACATACGTATTTTCAACCCCCGACTTTGGAGCAGTTTTCATTCCTTTAAAATGGACGATTAAATTACTGCTTTATTATGGTAAATAAAAAACATATGTGTCTAATCATTTTTACCACTTTTTAAATTTACAAAAGTCAAAATTAGCATGTGCGAGTTTGATATGTTCTTTGATGGGTGGAGATTTGATACGCTTGCAAACTCTCTCGGGTTTAGTTAAGCGTCCATGAAGTCATTTCCGGAGCATTCCAGCTCGAAACGATTTCAAATGGATTTTGCAGTGCGACAAATACTTTTCACCGTGACGGTGCAAACTTCGACGTATTAAAGTTTCTTCATCACGCGACAAACATTTTTTTTTAGTACCGTGACCTATTACACACGCACCGCTTGACGTAGAAAAATGGAGGAATTAAGAGGGAACTGATTAATTCTAAAAACGAGATAAAAATGGTTTTAAAGCTATAAAACGAATACCTATGTGCAACTACGAACGCTTATAAATACAAAGTGTTTTATGGTTTATGTGCTTACTATTGTTTTCTAAAACATCAAAATGGTGTCAAACACACGTTCTTGAAGTGTTGAGAACCTAACTTGTAACGTAATGCATTTTGGATTTTAAATTACCATGACTTCCGGAATAACTCTAGTATTTTTTGAGTTCATTAAATGCATTTTTTTCAAGAATATAGCTTTTAAGAGCTAATAAAATTGTAAGTTCGGAGCTATACGAGCGTTAAAAATATGAACATTTTGGTGCAGGGATGCAACCGAACTAAAATGATTTTGTATTTTGTGAAACGGTCAATTCAACATTATAAATATTGAAGTTTAAAAACTTACACTTAGATTTAATGCCAGAGAAAGTTACATAATCAGAATAAAAATAAGTTCATTTAAATTACATATGTACGTGTCAATTTCTTAGATTCAAGTAAATGTTCGATATTTAAGAAAAGAAACAAAGGTAATAGTCAGGAAATTTAGATGAGAATAGACATGAAAAAATAGGGTCTCGTTTAACAGAGTAAGGATAAGAATTTATAATAGAATTGTTGTTACATTTGCAATTTTTAGTCATATAATTCTTAAGATAATGCAGGGTGATTGAAAGAAAAAGAATTTAGGGTTGTAGTGGATCACAGAAGAATCAGGAAAAATCAGAAACTAAGGCTACCATTGCTTTTACAACTTTAAAATCTCTCTACTCACGAGGTTCACTTTTTACTCAAATATTTTATCAAACTAAATTCTTCCTCCTTTCGCCCAAATTTTTTTCCTCCCAAAGTGCTTGCATATTCCCGAGATATATACAATTCCAGAGGTTCGTTCGATTTAAATACCAGCTGCAAAAATAGAAGAACATGGTACAATTTCTATTTAAATAAATTCAAATTTATTTAAACGCCACTATTAGCACAGTTAACGAATAAACGAATGCAAAGCAAAGATTCGAATTCCTCTAACTGTCTCCAGGTTAGAGGACTGTCAGACGATGGTAAAAGAGTAAAAGGGGAAGTGAGGCAATTTGTTGGAGAAAGAGTTAAAACAAACATAACGCTTTTCAAAGTAAGCTGGCAGATATATACTTAAATAAGTAAATTAAGTATGTTTAAGTTTAGGTATTGTGGAGAGCGATTCACGAAGGAAGACGCTTCCTGTCGCACTCCTGCATTTCCGGTTTCGCCCCATGTTATCATTAAATGTCCTTGCAGCCCGAGAACACTTTGCACGGAAGATGCTCGTGTTTTTCTTATTCTCCTTGTTACTTTGGTGTCTTGTTGCGCGTGCGAATGAATTATTGTTGGTGCAAGCTGTATACATGAAAATGCTTATGAGTAGCATTGTTAAGATACGTTAAAATAAGAGAAGTTGCGAAGACCTGAGTGGTGTGGATAGTAGGAATAGGTATCTACCGTTACGTGTGTAGGGAAATATGTAATCATCACTCGGCCTTAGATTTGGCCTGTATGATTACCGTATATTTAATAAAAATTAGAAAACTTCAATAAGTAATAGTGAATGTTTACGCTAAGGACCCCAGGCCCAAGGATGGTTTGGGATTCCTCTCCTGTCGATATCCAGCAGCAGAACCGGCAGGTAGCTTTAGGGCCTCGCAAGCGAAAATTTATAATCTTGTCACAAAATATCAACTTTGTTGTTATGCGTTATATCGCATACTTTTTTTTCAAATGAACCCCTTTCCAGCTCAAAATCTTCTCATATAAGGACGAAAAGTCAATTACCGTAAACCTATGTTCTTGCTTAATTTTGTCGGTAATGTCGCTGCCCTGACATATTCGGATCTACCCTCTTAATGTGACTGCTGAGCTCCATAAAAAATTAACGCACTGCTTTATATGCATGTATGCACACTGTAAAAGTTACTATATAATAGCGATTTGCGACGGTAATTAATATAAAAGCCAATTTTGTCATCAACAAACGTGAATTTTCTTGCATCTGTTTCTTTAAATGAAATTTGTTTAATATGCATCAGTGATTATATCAGGTACAATACAGTAATATCTACTAATATCAACACGGCTTTCCTATCATTTTTCATAAACTCGCAACTTGCAAAAGTAAGTCAATTTTTATAACTTTCTTTGCACTGTGAGCACTCATCCTGTAAAAAAGACCCATGTGCATGTACTACGTTTACAAACTAACATTTGAAACAATTGATATTGGTTTAGATTCTCAAAATCTGTAACAAAAAATTTTTTATAGTTTTTCCAAAATGACTGGAGTCAGAGATTATTTTGGACAAAATTCATAACAAATAATTGATGAATTTCAAAACCTTGAAAAATGAATAACTTAGAAAGTTAAAAACACTGTTTTATCCACAATTTTTAACTGCAAATATGGTTTTACTAATATTATTATTATGGTCAAGTTGCAGATTAACTGGGTCCTCATCGATTTCAATAATTTTGAAATATATTGTACAGAACGATATTTTGAACAACTTTTTCCTTTGAAATAATTGGCGGTCGGCTTCAGTTTCGAAGAAACTGTGAAGCTTACATACATTGAATTTACTTACTCAGTCAGATGGCAGCAAATTTGCATCACATGAGTGAATTTTTATCAGCTTACTGAAAAAAAGGAGATTTTATATATGTATATTCACCAATAATTATGATGCTGCCTCGGAACTCATGTGGCTGGTAGATATCAATAGCATCAAATTCATTGTCGCTAAGATCTTTCTTGCAGTACGAATGCGTCGAGGTGAAAATCTGCAAGAGATTTGCGACGCTTTAAAGTATAAGTCTATTCGCTCACACGTTTCCGCACTATTCTATTCTCTACTCAGCTGGACTGAGGTAACCTCGTTCACAGCCTGTTTGAAATAGGAAACGCATTTCTTTCCTGACAAACGAAATTCATTCAGAAAAATATGAGCCACATTCGTAAAAGAATCCTCGAACGTGGTAGAATGCATTATTTAGAATATGCCTTGAATTGCCACGCCTCGACGTTACGATAATTGCTAACCGGGCTTTTTTTCGGGTAAACTGTGCAGTGTAAAAGTAAAATAAATTTAATTGGATTAATGATTAATTATGTAATGATTATGTTAACCAGGTAGCAATCGGTATTTTAATATTGTAATATTGTTAAACATGCTGTTGTTTGGTACACGCCACTCATTTCTCGCAATAGCTCTACTAGTGACAGTTACGTTAGTGGATACGTCTTTTGCGTTTTCTACGGATTTTCACTCAACACTTTCGTCATGAATGAGAGGCGTCATAAATCTGAGAATTTCCAAAGAGTCTGCACTATTTATGATAATCGGTTCATAAAACAAAGTCCAGGCCCCGAGGCAGTACCACAGGATTGTCAGATATCTGTCCACAGTACTTTTTCTTGATCATCGTGCACCCTTTCCTTAAAAAAGCATGTGAGAAAGAAACAGGTAAAATAGGAAGATATGTAGATACATCAAGAATACGTTATTTTCCTGAATAGGAACGGCCAACAAGAAGTTACATGGAAAATCTACAGTTTTTTACGAAACTACGAACTGGACGCGCGCGGTTTGGTTGGGGTTGCGGTCAGAATATAGACACAGGTGGGTATTAAAAATATGCAAAATACTAGGAGTATCTCGTCAATTATTTTCGTAAAAAGTGACTTTAAACATTTACTCATTAGTTGAAGTAACAGGGAAACGAAAATTCAAAGAGTAAGGGGTATAGCTAGGTGTACAAGGCCCGAGTTTAGTAATGCTAAAAGTCGTGGGTTCAAATCGAATCTCCTTCCATAGAGAGCAATTGTTTTTTATTTCTCTTTTCAAAATCATCTTTAGGTTTTCTCTTTCTCTTTATTTATCGATGCATGGATACATATATAAGATTTATTAAATATAAAATACTGAACACAATATTTAACGAAATCCATTAAATATTTAGAGTATTTTCATTATTAATAAATTTGTAACAATTAAGACTAAATTAGTACTGAATGGAACGTGTCCCGAAAAATAAGATAAAACAACGAGATAAAAGGTTTAAATATCGAATTGGTAAGTAAATATATTATCATTATACATTATTCTATAGTTCAGGATTGTTAATTTTGCCATATTGTATTGAAAATATTGGGAAGAAAGAAACGTACTCAAATTGGACCTATTAGATCAATGCACGTTGCTAGGCCTTCTGTTCCTAAACCTCAAGTTCAGGGTAGACATTGTCGCATACCAGAGTAGTGGGTAGGCTCATACTCCTATGTGTGACTTTACACAGGCAAACGAATACCAAATTTTTAACAACTTTTTCTGACTAAACAGTTCATTACGACATATGGGTCCTTTCAAGCATTTTCTCTACTAAATGATCTGAATACGATTACGTAATAGAAAAAATTAATATTAATTTTCAATATTATAAACAATTTTGCGGACGGGTTTTTTTGCAAATGTCCACCGATCCAGAGGTGTAGATTCACCCTTAAAAACCACGGCCATTAACTTTGTTACACTCTGCACACAATATGGTTTCATCCCATCTATTATTAATAAACACTAATAAAAACTAACTAATAAGAAACATAAATTTCATTAAATATTATGCTTCGTATTTTATGTTTCATGAATCTTACACATTTATATTTATCTATGCATCAATCAGTAAAGAGAAAGAAAAACAAAAAAATGAGTTTAAACAGAGAAATTAGAAAACAGTTTTGCCTTACAGTCTCGGCTACAGTACTCCCTGAATACATATAGGCTTGCTGCTGCTTGGAACCGGTCGCGAGCGTTTATCCCCAATGGGATGCTAAGTTTGCACCTCATTTGACTTCAAATCGATAGTTTGTTTAGACAATAACGTCAACTCTCGATGATCGAAGGTAAGGATAGTTTTTAAAAATGATGAGGATGAGCGAGAAACAATAAATCCATACTACATGCACGCAGTCCGAGACCCGAACGACGACTCTGTGCCATAAGAAAGAGTGAGAGGGATTGGGGCTACGTTGTTTAGCATCGCTTAATTCCTTAATTCGTACCTGCTCACTCTCTCTGAGCCTTTCTCACTTTTTCTTATAGTACAAGCTGGAGATCGGGTCTTGGAACGCGTGTGTTTAGCATTGGTTTATTCTTTTTTTCTCATTTGCTCTGACTTTTTCTCACAGTATAGGTACTTTGTTCGGGACTTCGACCACCTACATTTAGCATCGGCTTATTCTTTCTTTCTTATTCACTTTCACTCTTTCTCATGGCATAGACTCGTGGCTCGGGCCCTGGTCCGGATACGTTTAGCGTCGGTTTATTAATATATTAGTTACTTGCGTGATCAGAAAACTGTCTTTTGTGTTTTATTAGAATCAATAATGAAAGCATACGTAAGTTGTTAAAATACTCACTTGAAAACTATTCGAACCAAAAATTAAAAACTTTAACTTTTCATTTTTAGTTTTGGTCTTTAAATACCTCCTTATTCTTTTAAATACCAGTTTTCGGCTTTTTACAAAGGAGCATCATTCGAGCCGAATCATGTCACATTTCAGACTTCATTAATTCCGAGGGATTCCCCATTCCTCCTGTGGTAAGGATAGCGATGAGCGTTTATCCCGGGAGATCTCACGAATTTATATCCCAAGAGTACTGTACACTGTTTCATGTTTGAACCTTAGTTTCCCTGATACTTCAACTAATGAGTAAATATTTAAAGTCACTTATTTATAAAAACGGCTAAGGAGAATATCCTAACAGTTTACATATTTTTAATACTAACCCGTGTCTATAGTCTGATCGCAACTCCGCCCAAACAGCACGCGTCCAATTCGTAGTTTTCCTTTGTTACTTGCGTTTAGACAGAATGTTAGAATAATTCAAACCGTCGAAACGTAAAGAGCTTAGTCTTTCCAAAATTTTATACAAGTCCGGTGTTGTATTGACTAAATGTTTGTTAAATTTAGATCTTAATTATTAACAAGTGATACTTCGAGCTAGTTGGCATAGCATACAAATACCCATTAAACCTAATTGTTAAATATTTAACAGAAAAAAGCAAATATTACTTACACATTAAGAAGTATTTGACATTGTTTTAAAGTTGGATCATTTATAATATAATACAGGATAATCCGTAACAGAGTGGTACACTGAATAAGGCGAACACTGACGGTCGATCCATTGACTTCCACTACTGTGAGCTAAAAACGTTCTATTTTCCCTGTTTACCTCTCAAATATCTTAAGCTGTACTTTAGTATTCTCACCTTTGGCTAAAATTCAAAGTCAATTTTTTCAAAAATGAAACATCATATAATAATACTGTATGGTATAGATTCGACTTGATTTTTCATGTAGAATTATTGCCTTACTACTTATATCACTAATTCTGGGACATCTTGTATGTAATATATTGATTTATTTTTCGTTGTATAGGTAGGATGTACACATTATATAAACATACTTTATTTTAATTTAACTAATCGCCTGCCTTGCGGGAACGTGAAGGCTCAATCATACATTAATTTCTATTTAGAAGTTATAGGTTATGTTACTAGCAACACATTTATACTAAAACGCAAAGTGTTTTTCAGCTTAGAATACAATTTAAGCAAGTTAAACAAGCGTAATCAGTTTGTATCCAAAATTTAATTTCTACCTTATAAAAGACAAGAGGACAACTAATATTTCAAACGATAATATTCAGAAATTACGCCAGTCACTAGCTAACTTGTATATTGAACGTCCAATTCACGTCAGAAGGTAAATGCATGTCAAATATCCGCTGGAAATTGGATTAAGCTTTCTAATACTAAAATTTCTCGTCGCTCCGTTCTCGTGTAAGTATAATCAGAATTGGCTCCTCTTGTGTCCTAACTTAACTTTTCTAAGATAAGATTCAGATCATTATTACTGTTTATTAACAAACTAAACCCTTTGATACGAAAATATATATTTTTAAGCAACAAATGAGAGTAGCAATATATGTCGACCAAGTTGTAGACATCATCAGGAAAGCATATCTATAACCAATGCAGTTAAATTTTTCAAACTCCGTGTGATGAACGTTTAATAGGTAAACGTAACAAATAATATTCAGATAAAATTGCAATTTCGATCTTCTCTTTTCATAACCGAGATAATTCCAGTATTAGAAAGAAGCATACAAATTAAACATTATCTATGAAAAAACGTGATTTACTCATGATCTGTCTATTTCTTGACACGCATACGCGCGCACACATGCACGTACATTTTGCTTATCTAGTAGGATTGCAAACTCGTTGAAACATAGTTTTGTCAGAAAATGAAGTATCTTTCAGTGTGAATGAGTTAAAATCGACATTATAATAGTCTCTTAGAGGAAGAGGAGTGAGATGGATGAGATGAACAGGAGATTTGTTCTGCTTTAAGCAATTAATTAATTCACAAACTCGAGCAACGTAATTAATCGATAGTACTGCACACAGGAGCAGCATTGATAGAGTTTTTTGTATTCTAAAAGTAAAGTAGTTTTATTTATTCCGAACAAACTGTACTTACTATATGTACAGAGATGAAAAGAATTCCCGACCTAACAAGAGAACCATCTGAAGTGATAATTTCTGATTTTATGAAGCTTAGCAAGTTTGTAGAGCAGCCGAAAATATTCGACGCTTATTTATTTACATCGGTTTACATCCCTGTTAAGGGAATGGAAACCGCCCTCAAAGTTGAAGGTGAAAACAATATTTGGCTTAATATCTTGAAAACCATTGGATATAGAAAAAAGCTTTAAATTAGTTAAATTAGTCGATTATGTATTTATGAATGTCGAATCTATCTGTGTAAACAGCTTTTGAAAATATCTATTTATTTAAAAACTCTTCTTGCAATTATTTGCTCCGGGACGATTTAATATGAAACGTAAACTATGGGCTAAATTATTTTCGTTACAAAGTAAAGATTAAAAATTCCAAAATATCCGTATTTTGTGTTTTGGCTTATAGTATCCACATATAAATTTATAAAAAACTTGATTAACATTTTACTCTAAAAATGATTAAAAAAATGTCTTTTCCAGAATATTTTTTAAACAAATTGATACTTTCGAAAATATTCAGAAGTACATAATGCACTAACGTAAAGTTTTCTTCTACGTCCAATGGTTTCTGAAATATTAGACGAAATATCGTTTTTATCTCCATCTTTGGAGACAGTTTTCACCCTCTTAACGTGGATATGAAGCAACATAAAAAAATACATGTTGAATATTTTCAGCTACTCTACAAATCTATCATTTTTCATCAAAATCGGAAATTATCACGTTGAATAGTTCCCTTGTAAGTGATTGAACAGATTAGAAAGGCCCAAGTTTCACCTCGGATGCATTTTCAGTTTTAGCCTATATTGGCAGAAACACTAACACAAACTATATACTGCATATAAAATTGCAAAATATAGATGTCCTTGATTTTTTCCGAAACACATGAAGCTCAAGCTTCAACCGTCGATTAAATATTAATTTAAAATTTAAAGTAACTGGAGAAGCCACTAAAAATTCAACCTATCAATCTAAAAAATTACGTTTAACAGCTTCCACGTCCAAGCATTCTAATATTTAAATCAAATCAAATATTTAAATGTTCTAGAACCAAGTCTTTAATTCTCCAAAATTTCAACATCGTAAATACTCAAGTTTTCACAGCTTCACTTTTTCAGTGCAAAGTACTGACTGTCACTATGTCTGAGTTACTAATACTTCCGAAAGGGTCTCATGTAAATGTCACTATGTAAATGCAAACACTGCGAAGCCAACGAAATTAATATTGGCATACCCAAGAACAGCAAAGTTTCACGTATGAGTACCATTAAGGTGACACGGCAGTTAAGAGAGGCGCAGAGGGTGAGGCAACAACGGTGATGTAAGGGCTTTCTATGTTGGGACACGTGGATGTTAATCAGAATGGGATTTACATATGAGAGACGCATTACTTGGTGGCCGAACACGTACAGCAAGAGAAGATAACGGCCTCCAGTGAGAATAGCCCTAGAGCAAGAGTCGCGCGCGCGCGTGAGAGCTTGTATCTGTAATAACGTGCCACGCAAGGCGTAATTATATATTGCATTTAGGATTATTGTTGCATTAGCACTTCGACTCCCGCCAAATATCGATTCAACAGTAATGATGTAATGAAGTTTGCAATTTTTCATCTGTCGTTACTGCAGTATTGTGCAAATTAATTACTGTCGCATAACGTGGTAGCATTGGGGCCACTAGATAATTAGCCTTTATGTCAAGTTTCTATACACTCTACAGTAATGTGCAATTAATTTCTAACCACTAATTTTGGAATTTCTAACTTCTAACAATAAAGGTTCGTTTTCACGTGACAGTAAATCGTGACTTTAAGGATGCGAACACATTACTGTCATATCACGTGAAATCACGTTACATTCTATAGCAAATCCATAATGTCAGCTGGAGTTTTTCTCTTGTTTTATACCTCATGCTATAATATGAAACTTTGCTATAACATGGAACGGAATTTCATATGACGTGACAGTATAATGTAATGTATTCGTATCCTTACGGTCATGACAGTAACTGTGACGACTTTGTCGTCGTGAAAACTGGATATGACAGTGAACTTTAATGCTATTATATTGTTGTATAGTGTCATAACAAAAAAAAATCATGACTTTTACCTTCACGTGAAAACGTACCTTAAAGGTTGATGATTATTTTGATACAGACGTTTAGTTCAAAGTATTTGTAATCAGCCATATGCCACCTTTAATTTTTTCTTTTTTTGGAGAAAGTTCCTGTAAAGCTTCTGGCGAAAAATTTACAGAAAGGCGATATCTCTGGCAGAAAATCTCTAAGATTATAATCTGTTCGGTGCAACAATGTATTTCTATCTTTAAATTATAACTATACGCAGAATACCCCAACGCCATAACGACACCAATACAATACACAATATTATAATGGTTTGAAGATGTCAAAGATTTTTGAGGTTTTTGATCCTTACTTTTTCTAGAATTAAAGCTTGCTATAAAATAATACTCGTTTTACTCGTTTCTCTTGCTTTGACGTATGTATTTATGAGAGAACTTAACGAGATACAATTACCTGTAGTGACAAAGAGAGGATGATCCTGATTGAACAACGATGCCTAGCTTTGATGCGAAGACTCAGATTTTGGTAAAGCTTTAGTGAGTGACTATTACATTAAAAATTTTTTAATTAGTATTATGATTTTCGTTGAACATTTACAGTTTTTGGATCTGAAATTTTTAAATTAACAATAATATTATCATTGGGCATTCCCATCTTCATTAACTTATTTTCAATAAAGTGTTTACCGAACAAAAACTTGAATATGCAAAGGCTGCATTGCAAAAGTAAAATTTTTCCCGCAATTACGTATTCACAATTTACTTTTAATCCAAATGTAAGACATATTAACTATACTTTGATTTTTGAAACAAGAGACTTCAGGCGTGGCAGCAATCATCGTAGTTTGGTGGGGACCTAAACACAGCCGACCTAGGTCGTGCGATGTTGTCACGTTGCGTAGTAGATCGAACGTCTCATTCTATCTTTGAGAGGAAGTGTATCTCTCTCTCACTGTCCCGATAAAATAGAATCCTTTACATATTTCGCATCATATGTATCAATAACTCGAAATTATTTCTCTTTTATATTGAAAGAAAGCGGCTCTTGCATTCTTTATTGTTTTTAAACGAAAATTAATTTCTCTCTAGAGTAATACTGCTAAAATTGATATCATAATAAATTGTTAAAGGTAGCAGGGCAATCCACCGTGTGAATTGTGTTATTATGACCAGGTGTCAATATTATTGCTGGTGTATTATTTGTCTTGGAAGGGGACCAATAATACTTTTACTACTTCAGGATTATTCTGCACGAATTAAAAAGAAGTAAAGGAACTCCTATGAGGAAATGACGATTTTAGAGAACAACATCTTTGTATCTGCAATGACTAAAACGTGTCATTAACTGAGATATTCTCTTATTTTTATTTAATTTTTTTATTCCATTTTATTAGCTGTTTATGTATTTTTTATTTGCATTAATGTATAAAGTTAATGTAACCCAATAACTTTTTATAGTTATTATTGACATTTGACTTTTATGTACAATTGAAGTAAGTTTCACATCGGAATCTTAATAATACATTTATATCTGTCGAATAAGAGGACATAATTATATGCATCGTCGTACTGAGATATACTGACTCAGCTGTCCGCCATTGATTCTGTACGATGTGTATTTTCCGCTTTACCAAATGAAATTCGGTACCCTATTGAGTTACTATGACAGTGGCATTGGTCAGGTTCTTTTAGACAGACTAGGACTAAGAATCGACAAAGACAAAGAAGAGGGAAGACTCCATCACTCAGCTGTCGAAGGATATTGGCTAAAAGACGCAAAGAGTAGGGAAATGTACCGCGTGGGAGAAGTATCAGAAATGAGCCGGGAAAGCGGCAACGTCGCAAATAAGCCGCTCCCAGCTCAGGTCTCTTCTTTCCAAAAACCAACCTATAGTGTACTAATAGCAGGAGCCGGACCCTGAATACTCTAATGATCATGAACGAGAAAACGGTGATCTTCAATTCCAAGTGCTTTCAACATTTTGGTCCTAAATCTCAATCCCCTATTTGTTTAAATATTTTGGATTCAATAATTTCAGATTTACCTTAAACAATTTTCAAATATTCTAATACTCAAATATTATAATTTATTAATTTATTATTTGTAAAATTTGTAAACTCTTAAAGCTCTGACTATTCAAACGTTTAAGTTGTTTCATCTTCGCGAATTAAATCTTTAAATCTCCAAATTTTCAAATTTCGAACTTTGCAAATGTTTATAGATATTTTCAAAATGTTAGTTTTCCCAATTTTCAAATTTAATTATCACGTATGGTAACTGAAGTAACGTTGTTACTCTAATAACTATCATTGACTAAGTATGCGAATAGACCGAACATCCAGTGTGATTTTCTGTCACTTTCGTATCACTTTCGACGTTATCGATTCAGTCAGAAAATTATATATTTTTTATATAAAAAATGTTGTATAGTAATTCAAACGATAGCAAGTATTTAAACAATTTTCTTATACATATCTAACAGAGTTATCTTCTCATTTAATAAATGATTTTAGCTTCTACCATATTAAATTAATGAAATTAATTGCAAAAAAAATTACAAATTTCGTATTGTCCTTTCAAGTAGTAAACGAAGCATGAAGAATACAGACGTTCCGCTGAAACAGAATCTGTTCATAACTTGACACTTACAGCTTAATATGAAAAATAGAACAAGTAGAATTGACTTTTAAGACTCCAAAGTGCTATTGCCATCTTCCTCTTTAGAACTAACGTGTTTAGAACTCTCAGTGCAAGTCATTTAAAAGGTTCAATTTGAGTTCCCAGTGATCTAAGTTCAGGGTCATAAAAAAGTACAGTGAAAGTTAAATTTTCATAGTCACAATATTTTGCTTCTTCACTAAAGCTCTCCTGAAATTAGGCGAAAGGGACCTAACTTCCACTATACGGATACAAACCGGACATTAAAGAAAAAGGATGGACAAGTACAAACTACTCAATTCTAAAATAAGTAATACGTGTTATGTACGAGCTTAAGTTAACCCTTCTGATGCCTGCCGATGTCAGATTGGAAGTGTTAATACTGCTACCACGCTGTTCTCATACGTGATCACATTTCTGTACACTGAAAGTATAAAATTCTACACTTTTCATTCAATATTGACGCAAATATTACCAAACGATTCCTTCTATTTTTCCAATGAAAATGATACGAATACGATATAATTTGAATGATTTATGAAGAAAGATATGGAAATATTATATGGAAAAAAGATTTGCAAAATTTTAAGCTAACTTCATTACAAATTATCTGATTTCCATAATGTTTCGTGCTATTTTAAGCGGGAGAACAAAAGAAGTTCATCTCTGTTACTCCCGTAACGACATAACGCATAATAACAAAGTTGATATTTTGTGGTAGAGTCATAAATTTTCGATTGCGAGGCCCTAAACGTACCTACCAGTCTTGCTGCTGGATATCGGCGGGCAAAGAATCCCGAAGCATTCTTGGGCCTGGAGTCATTAGCGTAATTATTTACTACCACTTATTGAAAGTCGCTAATCTTTGTTAACAACGACGTTTTCCTGTACATACATGTTACCGCCGCTCTGCTTTATTTTCCGAAATATATATGCAAAAAATCTTATTTATAAATGTAAGTAAAGTTTGTTGCTAATACTTCAGAAATTAAGGCCGAACGGCGATTACATGTACAGAAAGGTTGTTCAAAATATTGAGTTGAGTTCTACAACATTTCCAGTTTCATAAAGTTCGGAGAAGTAGTCCATTTTTTGCATAATTGATGATAAATATGAACGAATCGCTTGTATTCGCCCAATAAAAATGGTAGCAGTCACGACATAATTCGGATTATTTTTAATAATTTGTATCATACTGTCAAAATCGTATACTTTATGAAAAGCAAGGTCGAGTCGGCCGTAGCGTGAAACCTTACAAAGCTCAATTCTTCTACCAAAACCTAACGATTACTTATTTCTTCGATCCTCATCAGAGACAAGACACACATATTTACGAACATTACAGTCCTTTTTCCTAATAACACTACGTCAATGATCTTCAGCTGACTGTTATTCCTTGAAAACACCTTCGAATTTCGAATTCGATACTGTAGTTTAACTGTAGACACGAAACCCCATAAGAGGTAAAGTCTATTCGTATACTTAGTCAATGTAACAACTTAAGGAGGTAGAGTAATCACGTGACTTTTCGAGTTTGCCAAGTCGGTATCTTCTGCTACAGTTTCCGTTACAGGAATAGTATTACCTACACACAAGTGGCTGCTTAATGAATGCAAGATGGAGCCATACTGTGATTCTCCTTCCACTACACACGTTATTACACGAGCTACATATACGTGAGCTCATCCCCTCGGACCACTTCAGACAGCTTCAGAAACTCAAAAGAGAAGGCGAACGTTAGCCTTATTCTCTCACTCTTGAAACCTTAAGCCATATACACTTATAGACACGGTGTCAGGTAATTTCCCTGAAATAGATAAAACATGTAAATGACATTATATGTAGGCAAAATGTATAAGCTATGCTAGTACGATACATACTACTTATGCAGTTTCAAAAGAGCGATATAAGTGCCAATGTTTCAAACATGTAAAACTATTTTAATCTACGACTTGAATATGTTGTTAATTTTTATAAGAAATAAATAAATAAATATATACGTATATTTTTTTAAAGTGTACAAGATAATACTTTTTATAGATATTTATTTTAGTTATTAATTTTTATTTTATTTTTACCATTTTAAATAGTGCTCATTATAATGTATTTTGGCGATTATAATTTTGCAAAATTTATTTGAACTCAATATTGAGATAGTGGTAATATTCTGTAAAAGATATTTGATTAATTATTTTCTTAAAACTTATTTTAGCTTAAACGAGTAATAAAAATACGAATAGTACACAAATGCTTGGAGGAAAATTATTTATTTCTAATTATCGATTATAAAATAAAATAGTTTTAGTCAACCTGCTGCGTATTTTATTTTTATCATAAACTAATTTGTCGTCTATGTATTATTGTGTATTTCCTTACAACCTTGAACACAGCATGTTTACACCATTTTTAATCATTTCTAATATAAGTTAATGCCGTGTCAACCATTTTAAGTTATCTTTTGCCCACATGTGACGTCACACTTTTCCACGTTATCTTTGCTTTACTCGATTCCTGAAGTACCTATACGCGCATGCGTATCGCACATGTGTGCACGGGAACCGTCTCAAGATACTCGCTGCTAATAGATTCCGATGACTTGGTATATGCATATGGTAGTGCTTGCACAGGCATATGTAGAAGCTTGCCTGCTAATAGGTCCATCGTATCGTTATTCTATCGTCAGCGCGTTTGAAGAAGCATACCATAGGATGTTGCTTGTATGATGTCCTGATGTTGACGCATGCTTGGATGAAAGAGTCCTAGCGTTTATGCACATGCGTGTAGCGCGTCGCTGACGCGATCATTTGAATTAGGGAATTCAGGTTAGGATAGGGTTCTAGGTTAGGGTTACTACCAACTGTACACATTTATTCTATCACCTATTTTATTCTTAATACTATTAATGATATTATTACTATTAAGGAGAATTATCGATATGACTAATTTTTAAATTTTAATATCGTCGAAATCGTTGCCAATTATTACACTACCCTAAAAACGTCGCAACAACCACCAACAGTTGAAGAAATAAAAAGAAACTGGTATAGAAAGAAACGTGAAAAAAGACTTTTCGATTTCATGAAAATACTGCTCCAAGCACATATCCATTAAAAATACTTCGCACAGAGCCCTTTCACGTTCTTGTAAATCTTACTTTGATGAACTTTTCACAATTGCATGTCCAACTGAGAAACAGTAAGTAGGATCAAGCAACTCCTCTAATTGCCTGTATTTCATAAACATGCAGATGCAATTTATACATATGCACATAATAATTTAATGTAGTTTACATACATTCTGTCAAATATAGTCAGTTTCCAAATAAATTATTTTTACAGCAAACACAAAATGAACATAGATATAGTAAAAGCAAAGTAAACCTGAAAAATGTGATTTGCCATTTTATATTCAAACTGGCATAATTGTCAATCATTACATAATATGACAACGACAACAATACTGATTTGACATACATATTAATTAACATTATTACTGACGTTATTGTCGGTGGCGATGTTGCTAGTTTTCTGACTTGTGAGTGGTGCTTCTCACACACGGCATACGCTCTTTTCAACGGGTCCTAACCAATTACTTACGACTGTTTACTTATGGGACCTGATTTATTCTCTATCCTTGTCTGGCGCCTGTCATTTCCTCTTTTTCCCAAGCCCCCCCCCCTCAAAGTACTGCTCCGAAGAAATGATCGACAACTCGAAGAATGTCTTTTCATGAGGCAGTTTGAATTATGCTATTCTGTGCAATGAAAATACATATACTGCAAATATTTGTATGTAACAATCACTTAAATAATGCTTAAGAATTAAATTAATATATATAACACACCGTTAGTGGTTTCTTATCTTGATTCAGAGATAAAGAAGAAACTACAGATAATAAATAGCAAATAAGAAGATAATATAGAAATACAGGCATCCCTGAAATAGGAAGAAACTGTAAACTATGCAGATTTAAATAACTGTTACATAAAATAAATGTATTTTTATCGCATAGAATAGTATAATATGCATTAGAATTCATCTCATTGCATATTATACTATTCATTTGTTTTGTTTGTCGAAAAAGTGATTAATAATCATAATTCAAATTTCATAAAAGTGAAATAGTCGATTTCACACAAGCACCATTACACTGAGTTATCTGCAGATAGAAAAATCTGCTTTATCGAGTCTGTCAAAGAGATGAACTTGCTCTTAAAGACAGAAAGAGAGATCTGATCACCTACACAGTTTGACACATTGCGGGAAATGCACATCTGGCGTTGGGTCCCTTCCTAGCCGAGCATCAGTCGCTTGGCTGTTTGACACGCCTCAGAGATCTTTTGAAATACAGACAATAATTTATCTATGGAATTTCGAAATTTTATTTCAACACGTCGATTTACCGACGACTTGATGAGACCAAAGCGGGTAATGTCGTTCAATTAGGTATTTCCATTCAGCCAGGATACACAGAGATTAATTCATCCACCCCTTGTTATCTTGGAATATCTAAATCTGCACCCGCAGTCACTAAGGGAATCTCATTAATTATTCACGAGCAAATATCCGTGACGTAAAAGCGATCGGACTACCGTTCGTGTCATTTAACATGTAACTTGTACAGAAAATAAATGCTAAGTATTAGACACCATTGATTGTCTCCACTGCAGTACAATTATTTCCGCTCTATTTTCGAATCAGTCATTTACAGACCCCTTTCCATGTTAATGATTTAATGAAAAGTTAATTTTTCCTCCTGTTAAGCGTTGTACATTCAAATGTGGTTAGTAATTACTAATAATGCAACAAGATTTAATAGCCTTCTATATAGGAATGGTATTATACAGGGTATAACATGTATACATTTCAATATATTAAGAGATGGTAGAGGATCTCAAATAAGTCACAAAATATTCTATAATATAGTGTTCGATCTGTTTCCTATTTGCCGTAATGATTCTTCAAAGTTAATATGTGTATACAGCGAACTACGAACCGGAGGATTTGGTAATTTTGCAGAGCAATTATGAAGGAGCAATAGAATAAGAAAGTCTTAATTGATTTTATCGTATCTGTTACGGTTTAATTCCTATAAAGTTTTAAAGATCGAAAATGCTTACGGAGAAAAAGGTAAATAACACGCAAAGATGTAGTGTATACCATCAGATTGCCGGCAATCAGATGTTCAAAACTGAACCAGTGTACGACAGAGCAGAGGCTCATACAATTACAATAGCATTGAAAGACTTGTGTTTATGAGGGTCTTAACACATGTTCAGGACCTTTCAAAGCAGACATAACCTTCTCAAGCAACCGAATTCTCTAGGTTAACGGACTCTTTTAATGCGTTTGTCTCACCGATATGCGTGAGCTACTGTTCGTTTTAGAACACAGTGCTAACTTTGAAGCATTATTAATGCAAAATGAAAACAAATCGGTCACAACGTTATAGGACATGTCGTGATCCAATTGGAGTATCCTACAATCCCTTAAAATATTGAAACGTATACATGTTACACCATGTATATATATACATATACCTGTATAACATATGTACACAGGGTGGAAATTATAAAGCGTTACAGACGAATATTTACAAAAATATTGATTATACGCAAGAATGTTTCAGATGAAAGTTATTCATCACCGACCATTTTTTCAAATGGAACTATACTTTTATTTTTTGCTAGTATTGTAGGTTATTTTAAGACGAATTGGAAAACTATCTACAGAAGGTCGTTCAAAGTCAAACTTGCAGAGAAATGCCGAAAAGATGATTAAAATAAATGTAATGATAATTTAACGTAATTTCGTTTTATTTGTAAATAAAAATGTAAATGTTCAAAATGAATACCTTGTACTTCAATACACTTAATATTTCAACATTCTTTGTTGAAATAATTGTCTAACCTTGCGGAACATTTCAACGTTTATCTTAGCACAAGCTTCACATATTCTGACTTTCATGTTTTCACGTGTCGTAGGCTTAATGGACATTACGCAGTCTTTATTGTAATCCCATAGGAAGTAGTCGAGTGGCATTAAATCCGGCGAACGGAGAGGCCAAGCTACAGGTCCTCCTCCACCTGCCCACCTTTCTGGAAAGATTTCGATCATTGCTGTTCCAGGATACATATAGTGCACAGTGCGAAGATACACCGTCATGTTGCATTCACATAACGTGTGCGTGCACGTGCATGTGAGCGTGTGTGTGTATATACTGATGTAAAAAGCTCAATATATTCGGTTTTATGACTTACACGACCTTCATAATCACAGCAACAAATTTTACCTTACATAAAAATTGTATCCAACTCTTTAAGTAATTAACGTTTAAGATTTCCAAACTTTGAAGTATTTAAACTCTCAAATATTTAAATATTCAAATTAAAAAATTTTCAAATTTTCCAATACCGAAATTTTAAAATACTAATGCAAACATAAAAACCTTCAACTTCTCAATAATTCAATAAATATATCAATATTTTGATATTTAAATGTTTTAATTAATCTTTTCATTCCTTCTAATTTCCTGTAGGTACCTCAGATACACATCCAAGTAATCAATAAACGGGATAATATTACTTCAATGGAATAATATTAACCTAGTTAATTAGTTAAATAACGGAATAATATTAACTTATATTAATATCTTTCATTCACTCCTTTAAGCGTGAACTGAGTTTGACCAATGAAAACCATTTCGCTCTTGGCGGAGCAATTTTACTCGAATTCGACTGTGCCAGAATATAGATATTAATAATTGCAGCAAACCGAGCAATATATTCGTCAAAAGGTTAGTTTTGGGGACAGCACTTGTAAAACTTGAGACTGAAAGGTAGCACTTCTCAAGTCTTGTTCAATTTGACCAACGTGAACGTGTTATATTACTTGACTTACATATACTTGAAATACAAATTTCAAGTAAATCGACAAAGATGTGGACATCAAGGAAGCTGTCAGAAATACGTCTCCTTTGAAAAATACATAACCAAATAACCAGCATGGATCACATTTTTCAAAGCCATTTTTATTATTTTTGCATGGCAGCTTGAATTCAAGTTACTTTTAAATTTGCACTACTTGAATTCAATTAACTTGATTTGTGTGAACAGAAACTTAACATCAAGCTACTTGAATTCAAGCCACTTGGATTCAAGTAACTTGACTAATCCGATCAAGACTTTCGAGAAAGATAAGTCGAATATAGGTCAACAATCGCTAACAGACTCTTAATTTTTACCTTACCGGTTCATACCAGGAACAATTATTTTTAACGATTCACATCCGGCGAATTTGTTTTTTATTTCACATTCAGAGTCACCAGTTACTCTGGACAGCTATTTCCTTAATGTCCTATGGCGATAGTACTTTGAAAATTTTATGCGCTTAACTTCTTAAGTTGCTATATAAGGCAAGTACTTTATATCTAAGCGACGAATTACTTACATGTAATGTGTTAAAGGTTGTCTGTCAAAGAGTTCCTTTCAGCGGAACTTGATCAAGTTGTTAGAAAAACTTTTTTGGTAGGAATAGTGCACTTGGTTTACGCGGTTGTGTCCATTTACATCCAAAGTAAGCCACCTACATACGTAGAGTTGCCAATTAAATTTTCGGTATTTTATCCAGGAAAGACAGAAAAGAATATTATAAAATTTTAATTGTTCAAACGTACATCTAAAACATAATTTATAAAATATATTATGTATTGCTAATTTTTTGAGATAGTTTATTACAATATAACTATTTAAAATATCCTACATAAAACATATAATATAACTAAAAGCTACTTTTCCGCAAAGCTACATTGTATGAACATGCGTAAATATATACCATAACCTAAAAAAAAGTGAAACTTATCAGCACTACAGCTATATTTTTAATTAATTTTACAAAAATTATTGTATTATAACACACACAAATAGAACCGATCCCAATACCTGAATGAAGTTTCAATATGAAATATTCCAATAAAAAAATTTTACTATGCCGAAAAGAACGCAGATAATTTCCATTCAAAGCAAAAGGTCGTCTCATTATATCTTTCTTGCGACATTAACCATAAAAGTTTCTGCGATCGTTATTTCACTGAAAGGATCGGTAACTCTGAGACCATTGAATCTCGATCTCATTTCCTCGTCTTTTCAACTACTATTATTTTGCCAATCGACGAACGACGGAAAGATAAAAAAGTATTCTCGGCTGCGATAGCAATGAATTTCGATACAGCTTAAATGTCAATCTATGAAAGGGCTTAAAAAAAAAGAAGAAAGAGGATTCCTAGGGTCTTGCCTGCATTCGTTGCACAAAAGACTTAACTAAAGATACTGCTGCAAAAGTGCTTTTCTTTTCTCGTTTCTTTTACGGAGAACCTTCCACGTGGAACGTGTTGAGGATGAAATGAGCTATTTAGTTGAAACTATAAGGAATTCGTTCTTCTATATCATTTTTGTTAAAAACTTATACGAGTGGAAGCTGTGCATTGTACAATTATCTCGATACACACTTGATGTTACGAGCTGATTTAGTGCTCTCCTAACACTAACACTACAAGCATTGCCTTAGACAGTATTGTCTCGATTCAAATTCAAGTTGGACACTACGCGTTTCTTTGGAGCTGTAGGATATCTCGGTATAAGCTCACGAGTTGGAGATACATAGGATTGCGAATCTATTCATAAAGGACATTATACTTGCCTCCTAAAGTAAAAGAATTCTACATGAATACATGCTGACGATTAGAACATTCGTCTGACGTATTAAACTGGACAACTACTTCTGATTTCCGTACTTTTTTCGAATCAAATGGTAATAAACATTTTGTGAGGTGTTTCTTTATTATACTTTTCTGAAGTTTTGTGTTTTATTTTTGTGGATTAATAGTTTTTAAAGGTACTTTTGGGGGGTTTATTAATATCTCTTGAATGCTTTTTAGGAGTTCTTTAATATTTTTTTTATACCTTTGTGTATGTGTGGGAGGGGGGTCAATATCTTTTTGATACTTTTTGGAGAGATTAATTCTTTTAGAGAATTTCTGTAGGTATAATATCCTTTGAATGTTTTTTGGGTGGGACTAATTTCTTTAGAGATTTTTTATGGGTTAATTTTGTTGGAAACTTTTTGTGGTAAAATATGGATGTAAACATAAATATAGACAAATATAGTACAATATAGTATAAATTTAACAATATAAATAAGTATAGTAATACAAGATACATAAATATACACAAATATAGTACAATGGAATTAGTGATGAACAAATTTGCAAGCCCCGAAACTCAAGGAACAATACAGTCAAAGAAACTAAAGATCAGACTAGGCCTTAGTAATTGAAAGTATGTAACTCTTTACATTTCCTAACATATTTCGATGCAAACACTACCCATCAATTCCTTATGTTTTTCCGATGAAAATGATAGCAAACACGACACTGTTTGGATGACTTATAAAGAAATTATGTATAAAAAATGATTTGCACAATTTTAACCTAACTTCATTAAAAATAGTCCGATTTACATAAAATTTGGTATCATTTTAATCAGTAGAACGTAAGAATTCATCTGTACCACTCTTATAATGATAAACGCGTTGTAACAAAGTTGATATTTTGAGGCAAAGCTATAAACCTTTGCTTACCGGCCCATAAACCGATGTGCGCTCGACTCCAACAGGCAATGGACTCAAGGAGCTCTCCTTCAGACTGCTGTTATTAGCGAAAATGTTCATTGCTACTTATTGAAAATCTCTAATTTTAGTTCAATTTGTTTGAAAATAGTACGAATGAATTCCTTATATTCTGTCGATAAAAACAATACCAAACACGACACAATTCGGATCGTTGTCAAACATCTATATCATATCGTTGGATATCGGGTGCAGTTAGGTGTTACAAACGCTACAACGTATTGAGAACTCAAAACTTTTACTAAACAGCTTTAGAAATTCTTACAAATGCATTGCTCGTATCCTCCTGACAACTCTAATACTAGATACGACTGCACTGGCGTCAGTTATGTGATTGGAACTGCTCTGGTGCAATTTGACGTTACAGACGGTATCACGGATTAAAAATCTGAAAATAATATTTTATTCCTTTTAGCACTAATTTAGTCTTAATTGCTGCAAATTCACTAATAATGAAACTACGTTTAGTAACATTGACAGTCAAACACTAACGATCAAGAGACGTTCTTAAGAAAAGGGCAGAACAATAGACAAAATAACCCTGACTTTAACTGGACATTTGTGTTTAAAAAGATTTAGATTTTGGTATGGGTCTTACAGAATTCAGGTCAGGTCAGAATCGTTTTAACACTGATATTGAAAGCATGTCTAAGCGACCATTGATTTCCTTCATGCTTTATTTCAAGTTATTATTTTTTAGTCTACTACAACGGAGCAGTGGTATTTATTATTAGTGTTTCAGTGCTTGATCGTTACTGTTTGACTATCAGTGTTGTTAAAAGTAATTTCACTATTACTGAATTTGTAACAGTTAAGACTAAATTAGTGCCGAATGGAACGTGTTCAGAAAAATAAAATGAAGCAACAAGAAGATAGTTTAAACATCGAATTGGTAAGTAAATATATTGTCATTATATACAATGCTATAGTTGACGATTGTTAATTTTGTTAAGTTTGTTGCTTGTTAATTTAATTTTTTTCCTTACTAGGCCTCCTGTATTGGGGTACGCACACCACTATGCTGAGCCTCACAATCAGGGTAGACGTTGCCACATAGCAGAGTGTGGTTGGCCCATGTTCCTGTGTGTGACTCTACACAGTCAAACCGTTGCCAAGCTTTAACAATTTTTCCTAATTAAACGGTTCTTTTGCGGCATATGGTTACTTTCAAACATTTTCTTCATTAAATGATCTGAATACGATTACGCGATAAAAAAGATTAATATGAATTGTTACGTTCCGAACAAAATTTTAATTTTTTTTACTATTGCTCTGCAATAAAGTGCTTTGATAATACATGCATGTATTGTGGGTTATCTCTAGATCAAGTGCTGTTGCAGATTAATTGGCTACGAATTAGATGAAATTGAAATCCCTTTTCCCTTGAAATCGTCGTCGTAATACGAATAGCCTTACTAACCTAGTCAGTCGCGTAAATTCCTGTGAAAATATATAATAGCCTTGCAACGATCAGAGTAGACGAAACGTGTAGATTAAATTTTTGGACGCGTAGCACAGTGTCTCCTGATAACGTTAACCGTGTGGGAATGTCCCTCGTCAGAAACGCTACAAAAATTGCGAATACCGTATGCAAGCCATAGAGTTCGGTTTCAAGCGCGGATTGTAGGTGAACGAGAGTGTAAGAACGTGAGAGAGAGTTACAAAGAATGAGATAGGGAAATTAGCACATAGATTCACACACACTACTGCCTTATTTAGAAGATTCAACAGTAAAGACTGAGCGGGCCCCCTCTGGACGCTTTCGAAGGCGCGAAGCTACGACACTCTACGACGAAAAGTCGCGAGGTGCGTGTTTAGGGTCCACAGTTTTCTAGACTTTGTGTTAAAGTTAGGAAAAGGACTTGATTCTGTTTTAAAAAATGTTTCTGCTAATATCATTAACTTTATTTACTTTAGTTTTGTGTTAATTCTTTACATCGTATATGTATATTGTTTACGTATTAGAATTTATTTTAATTATCCATGTGGTGTGAACAGTGCTAATTTCCTTTTCCTGCAGCAGGAACGGCGAACATGACAAAGAAGGAAAGAAAGAGAGAGAAAGGAAATCAAATTTCCAATTCAAATTTTACATAAATTATTGTTTGGTGAGTTGAATATTTAATTCCACATATCTTTGTTAATTTCAATGCCAATTAGGAAACAGCTAAGTGATGGTAGTTTTCTCGATAATCGTCAAGATTGTGGGGACACCTTTATCAGAGCTACCACTAACGCGAAAGTATAAACGATTTCACTGTAAGGATTTGTGTTAACAGATACTCTTTATTTTTCTCTTTAGATGAATCTCAGTTATTACGACTAGTCTCCAATATCCTTTAATTTAATCAGATTTCAATGAAAGGATATTCGAATATTCAAATTGTGAAATCTTAAAACCTGTAAACATCAAAGTTTGGAAGAGTTTAAATATATAAATTTCAATTTCTAATAGATAATAAATTTGACAATACCCTAAATCAAAAACATTAAATTAGTTGTGTCTCTGTATACCCTACGTTAACTGTTAAAATTTAGGTTTTGTATTTGTTATGCCATTACATGTTACACTTTATTTTCCTCTCGGGTTTAATGGGTCATGTGGCCATCATAATCATAATTAATGAACGCGATGACTGACAGCCGTGATAGCTTTAGTTCAACAAAAGTGCATTTTCACGTCCTGTGGCTGCGCTCAGGAGTCGAGAAAGAAGCCCCGATACACATTAGTCTTAATACATGTATTGCGGTGTGTGTACACATACGTCAAAAAAATGCTGATGTAAGTAGTGTATCTTAGCATTTAAATTTGCAGTTCATAAGCCAATACAACCATCTCTGTTTTCTCTCTTTGTTCTTCCAAACACAATAGAACTACATTACTCTGTGCTTTTAAACGAGTCAGTCATAGCACGTCAACAAATTCAGATTTACTTGAATGTTTAATTTGTTGAAAGCTTTTTGTAGTAAAAATACATCTCGCGCAATCGTATTGTATATTGCACTTGTTAGCCTGTTATATATTTATTTTTGTGAGATGTATGAACATGATTAATGTTTCAAATAAATTCGAGATAGGTGTAATTACTTACTTGAAAAAACTAAACTGTTATTTATTAGGTTTTTAAAATATTCAAAATTCACGTCTACCAATTCCAAACCTTTAGATGTTCTACGATAATCGGTTTACTATCAACTATTCACATATTTAATATAGCGAAACTTTGAATTAAGGAATTTTCAAATATTTCAACACTGAAATATTCAAAATTTTTAATTTTCAAATTCTCAAAAGTTTTATGATATTAAATAAAATGTTTAAGTATCCAATTGTTCAAATATTCAACATTGTTAGTTTGAATTTATGGTCAAGCTTTAAAATATGCAAATTTTCAAAATTTGATGCTTCAAACTTTCAAATATTCAAACATTTGAGTGTTTAATGTCCTAAAGCTGTGGAATAAAAATTTTTTAAACATTTCAGTATTCAAAATAAAGATATGTATACTTTTATACCACTTTTTAAAGTTTCAAATTTAGCATTCTAAACAATATTTTTTAAAGCAAAACGTCGCTTTTAGTATAAAAACTAAAATGATCTGAAGGTATTTGGTAATCAAAAATATATACATCAATCATTAAATATTATCTGAAAAGAATGATACAACAGAAAAAAGACATTAATAAACATTACAGTCATTAATAAAACTTACGTATGAATTTAGTACATGCATATTTGTATATCATACACTTGATTCATATTACGTTACATCTCAATGACCCATTTTAATCACAAGATATTAAATGTAGGATATTGCCTCCGATCTTTACTAGAATTAGTTTTACAGACTGCTGTTATGGAAACGTCGTGGAAATGTCCTGTCGAATTCTTATCCAGACAAAAATTAATAACGATTACAGTGCTTGATTAGCCGAGTTATCGTTACATCAAAATAATCCTACCAAGTTAAATTTACTATCCTTCAAATGGTATCTAAAATTAGTATTTGTACGAATTTCGCGGATTCATGCTGCATAATACGAAGAATTGAAAAATTTGATTTAAAAGTAGCAATCTAGTTTCCAACTATCCGCTTGAAAATTTGACTTAAAAAATTAATTAAGCAAAAAGTATTACTTTAAAAAGAATTAAGTTGCTAGACGTCTATAGAAAAATTTATAATTGTTTATAGAGGTACATTTGCTGTGACTGAAACATTGCCATAATTTATATAAAAAATAACGTTAATTAACTAAATTGTAGGAAAAAAGAAAAAAAAGCTATTTCTGCAAAGAATAAATGGTCATGTTTATTTTAAGTTTACCAGAATTTTCTTCTGATGATTTCATGGTATTAAACACACCCAAATTATAAGAATCGCAAAAATATAACTTTCAAAACTGAACAATATTGTTCTCATTTACTTTTCATGAACTTTAAGTACATTTTGAATTTAGAATGTATTTAAAAAGTCCAAGATGTTTTTGAGTTAGTACTTACTTTAGGAATGCAAGCATTAACTATCAAATATTTGTGAAGATAAAAAAGTGCAAAAAGTTAAGTCAATGCATTAATCAGGTTTAAATGGGGTACGAATAATCAGGATGTTGGCAATACGCCAAGATTCATGATTGCAGAACAGATTCATGCAGGAAGAAAACCTGCACTTTGCCCATTACACGCTTTGTCACCCACGTCCCTAACACCTACTTCCGGTTGTATGCATGTGGAATGATTAATTCAAGCCAAACAATTTTCTGAACTTGAACGTCTTAGAAAATATTTCAGACGTATCAAAGATATCCACTTTTCGGTAATTATTTATAAAATGGTGCATGTTACCGATCTTGATGGCCTTGAAATATGTTGTCAAAGTCAATATCCTGAGCATGTCTCCCTATATACATGGTGAAACACTTAAAATCAGCCACCTGAATAACTTGGCTGCTATTGGTGATAGGAAAAAATGCATCAGGCCAAAATTATTTGGTATCGAAGGACTGATCATCCGATGTTACTAATTTTTTGATAGGGTGGAGGCGTCAAGGAGATATGAAGGTCATCTCTGTTTTTTCAAATGGAACGGTATGTTTTTTTACTTACATTCTAATAGAGTATTTCAAGACGAATACAATGACCTATTGGAAAAGTCATTCGTAGGCTGGGTTGAGCCAATTGTGATGGAAAATAATTTACTTTGAGGAAATGATCAAGCACCGTTGATAAGCATAGTAATACACAACTAGCACAAGTGTTCAAAATGGTGACCCTGAACATTGATGCATGCAGATGTGACACGTTCAGGAAACCGTTCAGCATACAAATGGACTGCATCTCTTACAATTTGGCGACATTCCCCATAAACAAAAACCATATCTACTTTCTCCGCTATTGAATAACGCATTTCGGAAACTTGAGATACACTTTGCTCGGCAGAGATTCTCATAAACGACTAACCGTTTGAGTGCCACTGGTCATTATTATTTCCCAATCAATAATTGCCACGCGACGTGATAGCGCGTGTCATATTCCGTTATACTCTATTTTACATTACTAAGTTTATTATATTATTATAGTCATGGTTGTTTATAAGAAAAAAAACAAGTACGTCTATACACTGTAATATTACTCCAATTTTGTCTTAAATTATCTAAAACTGAATAGTAACAGTAAGTCACGTATCGACAAAAATCGGGCGTGTTGTGATCGTCGGATTCGCAGGCCAGAGCGCTGGTACTGTTCGAGCGACAGAGAAGAAGCGTAAAATCGCTCCTTGGCACTCAAACGGCTAATCATAGTATGTACAGATGAAGCGTGCAGCGTGATTGAATGTTTATTTCCATTTAAGGCCCCATAACAAAAGATTACGAGACAGAGATGAAGTAATATTAACAACCCGAGATGGCAAGGAAGTGTTCGACCATTTCCTCAAAGTACATTATTTTCCATCACAATTGGCTTAACCCAGACCACAAATGACTTTTTCAACAGGTCATTGTATTCGTTTTGAAATACTCTATTAGAATGTAAGTAAAGAAACATACCATTCCATTTAAGAAAACAGAGATGACCTTCATATCTCCTTGACGCCTCTACCTATCAAAAAACTAGTAAGATCGGATGATCAGTTCCTTAGTACCAAATAATTTGAGCCTGATGCATTTTTTCCTATCACCAATAGCAGCCAAGTTATTCAGGTGGCTGGTTTTAAGTGCCTCACTCTGTATGTTATCATCGTTCAATTTCACTTTTAAAATTACCTACATATCGCATTAGAACAAGATTGGAACAATTTTCGATTAGATTTAAGCGGGGTTTGAAACAGTTTCGCAAATAACTGTTTCAGACTGTTATATAAATTTATTGACTGAAACAGTTATGAAGAACATTTATTCTAAATAACTGTTATGAAGAACCGAAGCTTCGGATTATACCTACTTCAGTTACGTTCCTACGTTAACTCTCATGTCGGTTCTATAACTGTTATTTCTTTCAGCTCTCCATCGATTCCAAAACAATTAAAGAACTGAGTCTTGTATCGATTTCATTGCGGTAAATGAAATCGTAACATGTCAGGGGTTACGATTCTCGATGTACATTACTCTGCATATTTTTTAGAAAATTATAAAAAATGGATACATACATACAGGGTGTTTCTGAACAGTACGGGATAAATTTAAGGGGTGATTCTAGAGACCAAAATAAAGACGAAAATCAAGAATAACTATTTCGCATTTGAGGCTTTGTTTGTTAGTTATAAACGTTTAAAAATCTGGTGGAAAGCATCAGAAATAAGTCCGCGCGGAGGCTTCAAGCAGTGGTTTCCCGAACAACAGTATCGTAGTGACGTAAGAAAGAGAAATTTAAAAATGTAACAAGATTCAGTTATAATTGGCGAATATCATTGAATAAGAATAACCTCGTCTATTCAATCCATAGACCAACTCAAAACATTCACTATGAGATAGAAAGAGTTAATATGTTCACCTTCATGTAAACTGTCTGTTCATTTCACACATATACACATTCTCTGTTCACTAGTATGAACATTCTATCATTTTATCATTCACGATAGAAAATTCATGATACTCTCCTCTGCGAATATTGAAAAACCATACAAGAGTATCGTTGAATAACACTAAACTTGCCTACTCTTTACAATCCAGAGGGCAAGTCAAAACACGCCTTATAAAATTTTAGAGTAAAAAGGGCTAATGTGTCCACCCTCCAATTAATCTTCTCGTCCAAATCCACACACGAAAAAAACTGCACGTACTACTAGAGGTCTTGGCGTAGAATTTGGTGGAAAACCGCACACACAACGGGAATATCGCGAAAAAAGGACTAAATTTGTAGCAAAACTAGGCACGTATTACAAATATTCGCACAAACGTTCAATGCGAAGGGCCGTTGAAAAACTGACTGCAGCTTGAAAAACATGTCGAGGACCCCCTACAACACCTAGTGCTGTTAAATATCTGGCTCTTCCCCCAAAGGCCCTTAGCTTCACTGAGGGTTTTGACTCTCCGAAACCCGAGTCGATGCGCGAACAAAGTTCTTCAATGTTTAACATTCAAATTTTTGGTTTCAATGATTTCTGTAAACAAAATTAAACTAACTATATGAGTTAATTATGATTATGAGATTATAAGATTATATTATAAGATTATGAGTTACGCCTATTGCACTAATCGCCAGCAGACTTTGTTTTCCTGAGCTAGCGTTATCAAAAATTGATAGAGGCAGAGGCATTTTCTTGATGTTTAAATAAACGGAATTTCAATTCAATCAACATTTGGATACATTTTAGAAAGTAAAATATCATTCTATTTCATGACAACATGATACTTGTATTTTTAAATAACCAACTGCGAATATTTAAATTGAATAGAATTGAACTGCGAATTGAATTGAATAGTTAAATTGAATTTGATATTCATCTTCAAATGAGTTAATTCCGATTTCTTTTTAACCTTAATAAGCAATTGCCATATTATTCTGGTGGAAAGCACCAGATTTTTAGACGCTTATAACCAACAGACGAAGCCTCAAACGCGAAATTGTTATCCTTGATTTTCGTTTTACTTTTATCTCTATAATTACCCCTTAAACTTATTCCGCACTGTTCAGGAACATCCTATATGTAGATAAACAGTGAAATACTTTAATCTAACCAAACATTCAATGTCCATTCGTTCGAAAGCAAAGACTTACAACGAAATATTCCATTTTACATTTTCAACTCATTTCTTTATCCAGAACTATTAAATTTCTATTTATACCACTTTACATTATAAACAACTCTCATAATACATTACTTTCTAGGATACCAATATCATCATCCTTAGAACGCTTATCTGCCAGTAATAGCTTATTTATTTTTATTAAAAATCCATTATTCAAATTGAGTAACTTGCAGAGAGATCCTACAAGCTGCATTTCAAAACAGGAGAGACCTCTTTCACCCTGGTACCGGAAGTATCGTACACTTGGTAACGGAGCATAACATCATCGCAGTTTTGAACGCGTGCCAAAGAGTTCATTATGCTCTGCTCGATTCACTGAAATTCTTTCTGCTGATTGTTTACACAAAAAAAAAAACGTAAATTCTGCGAGCATGTTGTAATTACAGTGCTCATTTATGACGAATAAAATGAGATTTTTATCTGTTATTGCTCGAGATTTTTAAAGTTAAAATGTACAAATATATCAATATATCCAAATTTTAAACCTTCAAACTCCACATTTTCAAATATTTAAACTTAAAAAATTTTCAAATGTCACAATTTTCTTCAACCGTTAAAATTTGTTAAATATATAAATAGCTTGCAACTGTAAATTTTCAAATTTATAACTTTTAAACCCTTCAAAATTTAGAATTTTAAATATCATACAATACATTAAAAAATTCTCAGTTATTTAAATCTTCAATGTTACAAACATCTAAATTAAACAATTTTTAAGTATTCAAATTCACAAATTTTCAAATATATAGATTTAAGGAACTTCTTTTAAATTTAACAAATCTCGAAATGTGATATTTTATTTATTCGTATTCAGATTATCTTAATTTGAAATTTCAAAATTTATTAAACTTGTAAAAAGTGTTTTTACTTTGTATGTCTAATGCGTGATGATTTTAGTACTTTAGGAAAGAGATGCTCGTTTGTAACGAATAATACAAGATTTTCAGTTGTTATCGCTGACGTACAATAATAATAATGTATATGAGTGAGGAATTAGTGGCAATGTACAAACATGACGAGTGAATTATTACATCTATTTAACAGGGAAACATACTCGTTAAACCCGAAAGTCCTCGAAGGAGTGCGTAAGCAATGTTCGGGGTGAACATCTCGGAGCTGTCTGGACTCTGGACAGGTGATCACCAGCGCGGCGAATCGCCTAGCTCGGTGTCTAGATACACCAAACTAACGTTAGGTTAGTTGCGACGGTTGCGCTGGGACGAGTATCTTCAGAAAAATGAAAAGCAAGTTGTTGTTTGTACGCAAAATCCAGGTTACAATTACGTAGCAATACGGTGCAAATATTTATTTATATCAAAACTACAATTACAGACTGATACAGGCATCTAGAATTAACAAAAGACAATGTAGGTAAATATTAATACAGGTTGACTTAACAAGATTGAATAGAAATATTTTTAGTAGCGATGTATATTGTCTTTTGCATTCAAAAATTTGTCTTTTACGTACTTTCAATCTCTAGTCATTTTAAAAGCATTTTGCGTAAACATAAATGAAACGGAAGATGTAAAAATATACCTAATTTTTGGATAGTAAATGGTCGATACTCGTGCACGTTTGTTGCATTTAATTCATAATCGTTGAACGCGAAATACGCCTGAACTCGGTAAAAGCGTATCTTTATCACGGTAAAGTTTAAATCTTTAATAACTTCCTAATGAGTACTCAAATATTGGAGTATTTGGTATTCCATACCTCTAATTTTAAGAATGTTCAAATAATCCAATAATATTGAAATTCGGTTAGCGTTTTATCAAAAACCTTTACAGTTATTAATTATAGGAAACATTAATTAAAAATGTATTTCGAGTGCAACAATTTAAGCTGCTCTAGGTAGTTGTTTTAATATTTGCTAATGTTTTAAAATATAGTCTTAAAATTTGAATGTATTCTTAAGAAAAGGTTAACTGTGGAGTATTATACTTATACATACATTGTAATTAAAAAAACAAGCTAGAATAATGAAAACGAATTTTCGTAAAAATAAACACTGAATATGAAATATAATCTAAAACTTCGAACAAATAAATGAAACTATATGACTCTCATTATTACTATTATTGCTGGATTATTCTTTTTTTTTCATGTAATATCTTTATTCTCATTCTCTGCGATGCATTTTAAATGCATGCCTCTTTACGCGAAAACTTAATGTTTATTGCGATATCAGTTGGAATAACTTTTAAACAATCTTCATACGGAATCCAGAAGTCGATCGCTTTGAAGTGAATTGTTACGTTATTATTTTCCTGGAGTACTGCCAAGTAAACGTGAATTCAGTGGAAGTAATGAAAATTTGTTCTTGAAAGTTCCATCGGAAGTCATTTCTCTCACACTCCTTTGTATCGATGCTGTTTTCTAGAAAAAGCTTGATGTCTTTATGTTTCCTTTATCCTTTCTTGACTTTACCTTCTTTTGCTTTAAAATAGGAGAACTCAGCGACATAAACTTCTGCTATGGCAGACTACAGGAAAGTTGCTATGGATTAAATTATATACGTAGGTATATTAACTTATGTTAGAAAAACGCTTTAAAGAATGACCTGTAAAACAGAATTTTTTTAAGTTATTCAATAAACTAAGAAAACAATCTTTTTTACACGATTTTGTAATTAATATGCACAGTTCTCAAATTAAGCAGCAAACATTTTTATCGCGATGTTTTGATACAGTTATGATAGCTTTCCACAAATTAATTTATATACTCGTACTGACAATATAAGTAAATACTGCATCAAATATGAATAAGTAGTTAGTCTGAGTCTAAATTCCTCATATTATTATATATGTAAGTTTCAAATTTATTTTATACATCTAATTTGGAAACTTCGAAGAAAGTTGCCAATACGTAAAACTAAAACTTCGTTGTTTTACAATGCAGTGAACAACTTATAACGTTGCAATACTGTCTCATTTAAGAAACTTATGACGAAAAAATCAAGCTTTTCATAAGTTCAAACTGTCAAACAGTCCAAAATTCACACATATTTTTTCTGCATGGCATAAAAATTGCAAAATGAGAGCTTTATTAGCTTGGCAAAGTATTCGTTACTTTTTAATAATTTATTAATTTGCAATTGACTAAAAACATAAAAATATAATCGTGGTGTTTGCTATATCAAATATATTTATTCATTTCTTTCAGCAACTAATTGTAACCAACAACGGACACGTGCTTCATTACTCATTATGCAAATTTATTCTTCCGCCATTACATATCGACTACATACATCTATTAACTTCCAACAATTACGTACACAAGACATGAAAAATGTTATTTCCGAAGCATTAGTAATTACGTAAACAGTAAAAGAAATTCTCGAGTAATTTCAGCAGTGATAGCAGTGCGAAATGCAAGAAGATTTAATTTAAGACACTGTGATAAAATATAACACTTAAATTTTTAAAAACTTTGAAAACCTGCTCAATGAGTAAAATCTTAACCCCACAAAGAATTTTTCAAAAACAATTAACCAATAAAAAACCTCTAAAAAAATTAAACCACCCAAAAAAACATCCAAAAAATATTATACCCATAGAAAATGTCCAAAAGAATTAATCTCTCCAAAAAAGCATCAAATAGATATTTATCCTCACGAAAAAGTATCCAAAAGATGTTAAATAACTCCAAAAAAGATTCAAAAGATATTAATAAAACCCCCAAAAGTAGCCCCAAAAAAAATTATTAATCTACAAAAATAAAACCCAAAACTTCAAAAAAGTATAATAAAAAAGCACCTCAACAAATGTGTATTGCCATTTGATTCGAAAAAAGTACTGAAATCAAAAGTAGTTGTCCAATTTGTACGGGTGCTTTAAATCGCGGTAATTACGAAAACGCCAGAAAACATTAATCTAATCAATTTGACATGTGAAAACCAGAAAAATTAAACTTAAGGTGTACTTGGGGGGCCCTTTATATCAAAATCATATATCTGCGAAATTGGTGTAACAAATAAAACTGAAGGAATATACAGGGTGAGTCACCTAATGTTTGCACCTCAAATATCTTTGTTCTTTTTGAAGATATGTCAAATGTCTTAAGAACGAAGTTGAATAGATCAATGGAGCTCACACAATGCCAAACAAATTTTAGTTCTTTTGTCATTTTTTTTCAAGATATCAAAGTCACCTCTATTTCTTTAAATGGAACCACCTCTTTTTAAACAGTGACTATTATTATTCAAGGCCAGGGATAAAGAAAACGTATAAGATTTAAAATATGAAAATGGAATACCTGTATTTCATAAATGTTCGAAATGATGGCCGTTTACGTCGATACATTGCTGTAAACGTGCTCTGAAGGAATGTTGAACTGTGACAAGTATATCCGAGGTGATATTTGCACGTGCTATGATGATATGCTGATGCATACCTTTAGCTGTTGTTGGAGCATTCATTCACACGATCTCTTTCAGCAGATCCCACAAAAAGAATCCAGTGGATTTAAATCAGGCGAACGTGCTAGCCTCATGGCTAGACCTGTTATGAAACAGTCCCTGTCCAGCCCATCGATTTGGAAACCTAGAATCCAACGTTTCTCTTGCTACTCATGCATAATAAGCAGGACAGTCGTTATGTTATGGTATCATGACAGTTTTGTAAAGAGACATCTTCTAACAAAATTGACAGAACTTCTTGCAAAACTTGAGAATATTCTTGTCCTGTCATCGTTCCGCTAATGAAGTATGACCCGATTACTCTGTCGTTCAAAATACTACACTACACATTTACGCTTCATTGCCTTTGGTGGTCAATTTCTCGAAGTCAGTGCAGATTATCAACAGACGAATAATAGGCGTTCCGTAGATTAATTGAGCCATGATTACTAAATGTCGCTTCGTCTGTAAACAAGATATTAAAAAGTAATGAACAATTTTGCTGCAATTCCCATTGACAAAAATTATTTCTATTTTAAAAATCACTTCCGTGTAATTCCTGATGTAGCGATATGTGAAACGGATGAAATTTATGTCGGGCTAGAATTCGTATTACGCTACTTTGATTTATGTCTGCTTTTCGGATAATTTTTCTCGTATTCACATGTGGTTTGACAGCTGTAGCTGCTAAAATATTTATTTCAGTGACTTCCTTAGTCGCGGGATTCTTGCGTTTATGCTTTCTTATATCTACATTTCCAGTACTTCTGAATAATTTGTAGATATTAATAAAAGTCTCCCTAGGAGTGTTTCAGTCAGGGTACTGCCCTTCATAAAGCAATCGGACCTGCACTCCATTTTGCCTACGTTCACAGTAAACCGTTATCATATCACATCTTTTAGTCACTGAATAAGACATAGCGGAATCGCATTTGGAAACATACTGATCGTAAATCAAGCGCAGCGTAATCGGCTAGAGGATATCTGGAAGTACCCAATAATATTGAATATGACCTTAATATGTTTAAAAGTCTCACTCGTAATAAACGTGTTTTGCTTTCATATTTTGAATCTTGTACGTTTTTTCTCCCCGTGACCCTGAATGACCTTGAATAATTATAGTCACTAAATTCCTCATGAAAGGAATTATCATTGTAGGTGTTTAAAAAGGGATGGTTCCATTTTAAAAAAATGGAAATGACTTTGAAATCTCTAAAGAAATGTCAAAAGAACTAAAATTTATTTGGCATTGTGTGAGCTCTATTGAACCATTCAACTTTCTACTTGAGACATTTGACGTATTTTAAAAAACAATATACAAGATATTTGAGGTGCAAACATTAGGTGACTCACCCTGTATATTCCTTCAGTTTTATTTGTTACACCAATTTCGCAGATATATGATTTTGATATAAAGGGCCCGCCAAGTACACCTTAAGTTTAATTTTTCTGGTTTTCACATGTCAAATTGATTAGATTAATGTTTTCTGGCGTTTTCGTAATTACCGAGATTTAAAGCACCCGTACAAATTGGACAACTACTTTTGATTTCAGTACTTTTTTCGAATCAAATGGCAAAACATATTTGTTGAGGTGTTTTTAGTTTCATTTTTTTGGATTAATAGTTTTTGAAGGTACTTTTGGAGGGTTTATTAATATTTTTTGAACGCTTTTTTTGGAGTTGTTTAATATCATTTGGTTACCTTTATAGGGGAGATCAATACCTTTTCGAAGCTTTTTTAGAAAAATTAATTTTTTTGGAAATTTTCTGTGGGTATAATATATTTTGGATGCTTTTTTGGACAGATTAATTTTTTAGAGATTTTTTACGGGTTAATTTTTTGGAAGTGTTTTGTGGAAATGTTTTTACGTTTTAAATGTTGTTTTGAAAGGGATTTCGCTTATTTTTGCTATTGATATGTAAAAAATTGTTATTTCTATGCAATATAGCGTAACCACATGTCTTTTTCTTACTTATGTGTATCTATTGTGATTTTGCCGCCTCTTGGCCAACACGTCTGACGAGTGTTACAGACATCAACATGCACCCATTCTTTTATCTTAGAAGACAATTATAATATCCTTTATGAATAGATTCGCCATGATGAAGTATAGCATTAGTGCTAGTTATTAGTAACTTTGTTCGTTTTCGAAGCTATTTGCAATGTCGGAGTAAGCACACCCTTTATGTTATACTCATTAGCTTTTAAAACGATTATTAATAATACCTGATTATTCATGAACAACCTCTCATCCAAAATTTAACATTGTATTAACTCACTCTTTTTTGTGTAACAATTTCCCCTATGTTATAGCATGTTATTACAAGAGTCCTCCATTTTTTTATTTATTGCTTCTGTTATGTTTTTATTATTATTCTTATATACATTAACTTTTATTATTAATCTTTTTGTTCAAAACTTAACGGATTTTGATAGCTTCTTGGCTGCGTAGCTAAAGCTATCTAGCGGCAAATATATGAATGCCAGAAAACCGCCTAGTGGCAAAAATGTGAAAACTAGAAAGAAGTATCTCCGTCGGACGAAACTAAACAGGTTAAATTACTACTGTATATAAGTACAATTAATATCTCGATATCTCAGCTCTTTTTCTCCCAATTATAGATTATTTGAGAATTAACATACTTTCATTCGCTTTTAGTTAGTACTACAACATAAAATATTAAAAAACGAAAGTTTGCTCTCCCTGAATGATTGAACACATTGATCGACTTTTAAAGCACCATTTAACAGGCATGTTTGAATAATGGATACATCATGATATGCAGCGTTATTAGCTTCTCTGACCAGTTCTAATTTATCGCTGTTATCGACCCATTTCACGTAATTGCACTCAAAATACAAGTAAATACACGAATAGCCAACTAATAAAATTTTTCATTTTATCCCCATCACTTATTTTATCTAATACTTGTGCCGTTTTATTTACTCCATTAGCTCTGTATCCTCTCCACATAAATTGATCTATAACATTTTCATTACAATTAATATTAAGAGACATTCAAAATGTTAAAGATTCGAGATTTATAATATTTAAATTTTCAAATATTCAAAATTTCGTAGTTCTATAATTTAGAATATTCATATTTTCAGACATTAAAAATTACAAAAATTCGAGATTCAGTATTCATGTTTCAAAGTTTTAAATTTGTAAGTACTTACAATTTCAAAGTTTAAACATTTCTGATAATCTAACTTATAAGTACTAAACATTTCCGTTATTTAAGATTTTGACTGATGGCCAAACCCTATCGAAGTAGGACCCATATTTCCCTAATCAAAATTACTCGAAAGTCTATTGGAGAAGTATTGTATACGTTTAAATATTAATTAGTGATATAGTTAAAATATTGTATATATCAGGTTAAGAATACATACCTTTATACAGCTATGCAAAATAAGTCTATCTAAAGTAATATTCATTTTGAGAGAATAGCTTTATAATACATTAATTTTAACACTAACAATTAGAACCTAGGAACCTCAATAGGTATCTAGGGTGAGCAACATGCGACTCACGAGCCTACGGTTTGACTATCATTAATATGATATCTATATGTACAGAATATACGTATATTATGTCATCCCGTAAGTAATGGTGCTTCCTATTTTATATCTTAAATCTTAATTCAGAAAAATGAAGATACATTAATTTCTTTGCCTAACGCAGATCTAATAGAATATTACGTCTAAAATAGTGTACTTGTTGTTGTATACAACAATAACAGAAATCAGTTGCTCACAAAAATTGGTTTCTAAGTCCAATTTTCTAGAGCTGAGCCCTCCTGGCCTGGTACTCTAACTAGCGATGTTGTCGTTCCTCTAAGTTGAGAATGGTGCTTTCTCACGCGATGCGCACCCTATTCAACCAATTATCTATGCATACATAACCGTGGTCCTCACGGGTCCTTGCAATATTTCCTACCTTTGTCTGGAGTCTATCGTCTTTCCTTCTCAGTAGGGTCACCTAGCGCTATGTATTTCAGTGGCGGTTGACAAGGGTGTCGAATCCCATTGACAATTTAGGGAAGGTCATATCGCACACAAAAAGTGGCGGACAACTTAGGTTTCACTCAATTCATACTCATAACATGTTAAACAGTGTCTTAAACTACCTTGTAACTTCTTGCAGGCCCGTATAATATTAAATCGGTATCAAAATCTCTTAGATTGATAAACGAATAAGAAAAAAGTAATCAATTTAGCATGGGGCGTCTTGCAGATGAAGGAATCGAAATTTATCGAGTCACTGAGAAAAATGCATTTGTTCCTAAGGATAGTAAGGGAGATCCGATTGGCTGTACAATCTGACAACGTTGCTTGAAATACGCATCTAGCGTTGAAGCCCTACCGGGCCATGTACCGACAGTTTTGACACGCCCAGAGCTCAATTTTTGAAAATCACAATATACAGGGTGTCCCAGCGAACACTGTACAGTACGTTGTTTCCTAAAGTATTGGAGATAAACAAAAATTGTTCATACAGGATTGCATGGTTCGAAGGGGCCAATTTATTAGCGAAGGCGAATTTTTTGGAACATTGTTATTACATGAGATACGATGGTCAAGTTTGGTTTTTTAAATGGAACTATATATTTTTTTACAGATCAGTTGATAGTGTGTTTCAAGACGAATCCAGTGACATCTAATTTATATACTTTTTTTAATTAATTTTCGAGATATTGCTCCTACATTTAGTGATTTTCGTCGAAAGAGAACCTTAGTATCGGTTTCAAGGGGTAATCCCTAACACGCGCCATCGGGAGGGAACAATAGACCACCCGCAGTACCTGCTGGTCAGAAAGGTTCTCTTCCGATGAAAATCACTAAACTTGAAAGCACAATATCTCGAAAATTAATTAAGGGTAGATAAATTAGACGTCGCTAGATTCGTCTTGAAACACACTATCAACTGATCTGTAAAAAAATATATAGTTCCATTTAAAAAACCAAACTTGACCAACATATCTCATGTAATAATAATGTTATAAAAAATTCGCCTTCGCTAATAAATTGGCTCCTGCGACCAAAATATCCAAAAGCATTAATAGCCATTTATTTTTCTAATGCAATGTAATAGATTTTAATGATTTCCACGTTATTAAATATCACCGTGCGGATAAAATGAAATATTAATTATTGACATATTGAGATATTAATTTTACACGCAGGAATAATCTGACATGCTCAGTTTCGTCCGATGGGGATACTTTTGTCTGGCTTTTACATTTGTTACAGAATAAGGAGTGAGTTAACACAATGCGGAATTTTGGATAAGAAGTTGTTCATGAGTAATCAAGTATTATTAATAATAGAAAATAAATTGTATTCAATACATATTTTTATTATTTGTTACATTTTATACTGAACCTGTACCACTGTGGACTATGACTGTCATCAGTGCATTCAAAATAACATTCAAAATCTTGAAATTTGTAGCTTGCAAAACAAATTATTTTAGAATCCCTCTAAGTGCTAAAACTGTTTCTGTTTTTAACTATTTTGCACTAAAACTATACTATTATACTTTGCATTAAGTTATTATCCCTCCAAAAAACATTCAAAAGATATTAATCCCTCCAAAAGAGTATTCAAAAGATATTAAATAACCCCCAAGAAAGCACCCAAAAAATATTAATAAATTCTCTAAACGTATCTTCAAAAAATATTAATCCACAAACGTAAAACCCAATACTTCAGAAAAGTATAATAAAAAACTCTCTAAAAAATGTATATTACCATTTGATTCGAAAAGAGTACTGAAATCAAAAGTAAAGTAGGAAATTAATTTTGAACAAAGTGAAAGAGTTTTATTTGATAAATTAATTTTATTTAAAGGTTTTTAATTTATATTTATTAAAGATTTATTATTTTGTAAATAAATAAGTTGTGTTATATTTGTGTAAAAGTGTAAAATGTAAAAGTATAAAAGTGGTGTAAAGTAAATAAGTTTATTTATATGTTACATTTATTTGTTACACAATAATAAATACTATAATTCAATTCTAGTGTATTACTTTGTTGTTATAATTGTTAATAATGTTAGATAAAAAATTACATTTATTTATTACTTGTTATATAAACTTTTATTTTCAAGAAAGTAGAGGAACAGGTAGTTCATTTGCACGTTTAATTTTATTAGATTGACAGGACTGATCGTATCAGCACGTTTATACTATACGCACACCAATACTATACAAGTTTAGTTTTAATAAGATGGTTGGACTGATCTTGCACAAATTGACCTAAAAAAAAATTGGCTGAAACAATGAAATGTTCCCTCTATATCTTCCTTTACTGTAAAATTAAAACACAGAATACGAGGGTATCAATAAATTCTATAATGATATTTGAATTTTATTCAAATTCATATTTGAATTTCATGAATTATATTATACTATTACTATTGATCAAAACAAACGATATATCTGTAATACTGCTTATGCGCTTTCGAATAACAAAATATTTTCTCTTAAGAAATTCTAGAGGCAATTTGCTTCAATAAATCCCCTGGTAAAATTACAGTTAATCATTCATAAATATGAGAATGGAAAGCAAAGCTTAAAGTATTAAACTTCTTTTGCTCGAGCTACAAAAAGGAATAAGTAGACGAAGCGATAATCACGTAATGGGTACCGCGAAATCTCTGCAAAATATTACGTTTGAACAGTGGAAAACGAACGACCGCATACTTCTTGGTGAATGAATAATACATTAACAATATTTCAATAGGAATACTCGTACGAAGAAATTAGGGTAAATATACAGATTAGGGGAGCCACCTCTAATTTCAATGACCTTGGAATATGTTGTCAGCATTAATATTCTATTAATAATTAATAATTGTTTAGCTCATGTATGAATGATTACTAAATAATAAAACTTAAATTGGTGGAAATGGAGTTATTGTAGAAATCGATGAAGCCAAATTTGGACGTCGAAAGTATAATCGTGGACAACTTATTACGGGACAATGGATTTTCGGTGGTATAGACATAGACCGTGACACAAAAAAGATATTTGTAGTACTAATTCCGTCCCGTAGAGCAGAAGTATTATTGCTTCTTATTTTAAAAAGGATTGCTCCTGAAACAATAATCTATAGTGATTGTTGGAAAGCATATGAACAAATTGATAAAAATATATATCAACATTTTGTAGCGAATCATTCAAAAAATTTCGTTAATCCAATCACAAGTGTCCATACCCAGAATATTGAAACACTATGGAGAGATATTCGTGGCAATATTTCTAGGTATGATCGTACAGAATATCATTTCAACCACTATCTGGCAGAATTTGTATTTAAAAGAACATTCGATTTTGACGAACGACTGGATGCTTTTTTTCAAGTAACGGCAGATACGTATAAAATAACTGAAGATATAAAGGAATAAACAAGTAGGAACGTGTCTATTATTTTGGGGAGGGGCTGCCACCCCTCTCCAAACCACGCCTCGCTAATGAACCGAACCCAGACCAACTCTGATCATACTTTTTAATATTGAAAACATTTTTGCGAATATCTCGAAAATTAAAAGAGACCGTCGGGTATATGTATAGGGAAAAGTTGTTCAGAATGATGACAACATATTCCAAGGTCATTGAAATCGGAGGTGGTTCCCCTAATCTATATAATTACCCATGCAAACATTCAAAACTTCAAAACTTCTAGATTTCTAATACGTACTCCAATCTTCAAATATTCAAACTTTTAATGTTTCAGTATTCATAATATTCACGTTTCCAAATAGTAAAGATTTCAGAAATTCATGATTTCTAATATTCAAATTCATGATTATTGAAACTTTGAAGTTTCAGAATTTGTTATAGTTGAATTTTCAAACATACAGTCAAGATTGCAGAGTTGCGTAAAGGCACGGGCACACCCATATATTCTGCGAAGGATTAATGGCGCGGCAGATTACCAGTACTCTATGCTTCGTTCTTAAAAATCAAAATTTCATGAATATTTAATCTTTGTCTTTTTGATATTTACTTTAAATTATTAATAATATCGATACTGATAATATTAATTATCCTGTGCTGGCCCCAGTGAAAAATAAGAGTCGCTCTCCTTCCTACTTGTGTACAAGCTTAAAGAGAATAATAATATTAAACGAATTATATACTACTTTCCTTGCAATAATAATCACTTTTCCATTGTAAACTAGTCATATAATTTCAATGTTTCAGCGTATGTATTACTTTGATACAAATCAATGCCTAATCCATTTACACATAAGAAAAAGAAGAATGTACTTATTTTGCAGCCATTTACGAAATTAATAATTTATTGACAACTGTGTAGTTTGCAACTCTTCAATTCTTGTTCTTTTTATGACTAGCAACATTGGATCCTTTTCTCATTCAAGAATATATTACAGAACTTCATAATTACAATTAAACAATCCCTTACATTATTAAATAAGCTGCTTTAATTCAAAAAGGTGCGTATCACTTCTCCTTTATGCTAAAATTTCCAATCAAACCTTTGTTCAATGTCACAAAAAGGTGTGAAATCCCCACAAAAAATTAATAAATCTAGCCTGTAGACTTTAGCTGTAAACAAGGAACAGAAATAACCTGGCAGCTTTTAGGCAGAGTCGCCTTGTGTTTATTTATTAAAACAAGGCTGAAATTGTTAACAAACCCCCATGTTGATCTTGTACAATTTTTCCTAAGAAAAAATTCTAAATCTTTTCTTTATATCTTTCTTTACTCTAAGGTTTCAGTAAACTAAAAAATGGAAAACAGTTAAAGAAAGTTACAGCTTTATACGTTTTCTTACCTTCAACTATTTGACTACGTGTATTTTACTCGAACGGCACAGCAATGCCAAGTATATGCGGGGCATAGCCAACACTACCGTGAGCATTGTTTCGAGCTTTGTGTGTGAAGAACTTTAATTGTTTTTTCTTTCTTTGAAATTTTCTCCACTAAAATAAATCCAAGAATAATATCTTATTTCGATATTAATTTATATTTGTACTTTAGAAACTAGATCAATATAATTAGTATAGGATATTTCAGTAAGAACTGATTGTTTTGTTTTTTGAATAAAACATAAAATAACATGAATTTTCCTGATTTCTTTTATTGATTGTGAAACTAATATATGGAAATTATTGTATACGTTGAATATTCTAGTAGACAACCATTCATTTAGCCATGTTATTTTCCATGATATTTAAACTCTAAAGAAAGAATTCCAGTGGTGTTTAACCGCTCAATCTCGGAGATCAATTAAGATCGTCGCAACGAGAAATGCTGCACAATTGTAATTGAACCATTATTTTAATAATGTTGTGTTGTTGTACTGCATAGCGATCCATAACTAATTTTCCGCGTCTCTAGATTATCTACATATGTCAAATTGCAAATTTTAGAGTAAATCTTGTGCAAAATGTCAACAAATTGAAGATAGTCAGTTGTGTTTAGATTTACAGTCGAAGTGCTAGAATTTTTCAAGGACTACTATATAAAGCCCAATAAGGCTACGAATCCAGTTTATGAATATTTTAACGAACTAAGGTTCTGACGACTATGTTTGAACTTGTCTTGTTTATACGATAAATAAGTCGGACATAATTCGTTAGAAGGTTTGTCAGAAAACGTATCCACTGTAATAGCAGCATACTACCAACGTGACGAGCCAAGCAAGAGCTGCAGAATAATTACACCGACAAAACACGTATTGATAATGTTTTATCATTCGTATTTGTGTATTTGTGATTTTTCACTAGTATGTATAATATTTGCTCAGCTCGTTGGTAGTATAAATTGGACTTAATGAGGCACGGATACTCTTGATACTTGGCTAAAATAAAAAAGTATATACTTTTGCTCAAAAGGTACACAATGAAATGCCGAAAACCACAGATTGTCATCTTATTTAATTTGTTATAGAAAGAATCCTAAAAAGATCGTTCAGATTAATCAAGTTATATGAATTTAAGCCAGTTGTATTCAAGTAACTTGATGTCAAATTTATGTTCACATAAGTCAAGTTATTTGAATTCAAGTAGTTTAAATTTAAAAGTAATTTGAATCCAAGCTGTCATACAAAAATAATAAAAATGGTATCGAAAGAAGTGGGGCGCCCTGGTTATTTCTTTGTGTATTTTTCAAGAAAAGCGTACACTTTTGACTGCTTCTTTGTCGTTTGCATAATCGTCATCGTCGATATGGTTTTTACTTTGCATGGTACAGCACTCATCAATCAATGTATATTTCAAGGCAAGGAAAAGTTGAAAGACCTCAATTTCACTTGAAACTTGAAAGGACATTTCATGATAAGTAAAATAACACATTTGCATTACTCACATGGCCTCTAATTACTTGTGTTCAGCCACTTGAATTGAAACGACTTGCATTCAAATAACTTAATATCATATTTGTGTTCACACAAATCAAGTTGAATTACTAATTTAAACACTTGGCACTTAAAAGTCGAGAAAGAAATGTCAAATAGATCTATGTGTGAGCAACACCAATTAGCAATAACTATTACAGATCCTGTTTACAATGTCAGATAAACTGAATCGAAATGTATAAAATCTAGGTAGGAATATACGAGACAATCTAGGATCTCTTGATGGTGCACAAATATTTACTGAATGAAGATGGTGTGGACAATGAACTTACCAATTAGTAACTTTGGATAGAAAAATCAAGTCCGTTGTAAGCCTTCTAAATTAGACAGTTCTAAGACCAAGCTTGTTGAAGAGAGGTCCATAATTATGATCATAAGAATTCATATATTCTCCTATTTTTTATGAGACAAATGTGATGAATCTGAGTCGAATATTTTCAATGGGACGTATGTATTTAGCTTGATTAAGGGATCAAATCACTGACGCATACTCTAAGTGAGGTTTGACTGGAGTACAGAAAAGGACCCTGATAGATTAAATGTTCTTAAAGTCCTCAGAACAACGTACAACAAATTCCAGTCATTCGTAAGGTTCGCGGAAAATATTATAAATATTCTGTGTAAAATTTTACCTACCTTGTGGTAGTCCTGAACTTACAACAATGAGAAATGAGTCATTACCCCTGACACGAACCATCTGAGTATGATCGACTAAGTAATTTTCAATCCAAGAGAGTAACGGATTTCTAAATCCTAGACAATAAAATTTAACTGACAAGACTTTATGTGAACCTTTATAAAAGGCTTTCATAAAATCAGTGAACACAGTATCAGCTGGCATATTCTGATCTTGAGCTTCTGAAGCGTACCAATAATAGACAAATACGTGTTCGTGACAATAGAGAGAGTCGGCATGAATCCATACTGTTCACTGCTGACTAAATCAATAATATAAGAATTAATGGCATCAACCAATAGAAATTCAAATATCTTAGGTATAATATCAATTTTATTTATGGGCTTATAATTCGTGATATTTTCCAGGTTTCCTGATTTAAAAGTAGGCACAAATATTGATCTTCAATTATGTATAAACTATTAGTAAATTATATAATTTAATAAATAACAGGAACTTGAAAGCCATAATTAAACGCAAACAAGAGACCACATTTTATAATAGAGTTCACTATAGTCTCAAATTGACTTTTGTATTTATTTTCGTCATTGCAACCATTTATTCGACTTTCATTTTTATGTCGGATAAAAAATCGTAATCTGAACAGCCTTGCAGATACAAAACTGTTTTGCGATATTTTACGATTCGCTTTTTTTTATATTTCAAGAAAGAAAGCACTGTGGTATCTGAGTTCAAATAGACATTTTTGGACACCCTTGATCACGAAACACGGAGTGGACACTCCTTGAGCTTAGACACTTAGGGGTAATAAACGCGCTCTTGCTTGCGGTTCACAGGTACAATCTTGGAGTTTCCAAGTATGCTGACCGATAGGATTTCCATGTTTTGGCGCGAAGTAACAATAGCCAATGGGTTATTAGCTTCAGTTTGACCAATTGCTGGACAGATATATTCAAACGGCGACAGATTCTCATCAACTCTTATACGATACAGATTAATAAATAAATAGCCTTCAGTTGAACACAATTATCGTTAATTAAAATTATACTTACGCAAAATTAAATTGGAGCGTGAGATACGCATACTATCTCTAATTATTAAGGAAAAAGTGTAATTAACACGCACATCTAAACCTGTTGATACCATACATTTTTCCTTATAAATTTCTCATTTTCGGGGCTCCTAATACTTTATAAAATGACGGTGCGGTAAGCAAAAATGAATCCTCGCAACACCGCGTTGCTGTAGCGCGACAAGCAATTCGAAGAAAAAAAGGGCTGCCTGAGATAAAAGTAGGAACGTTCCACCGCATGATACGAGGTCAAGAAGAATTATGCTTTGTCATGCCAACAATTAATAAACGGATAAAGCTCCTTCGTCCTCCTGCCATTAATATCTGCAATTCTTTTGAAACGTGTATCGTATGTTACGAAAAAGACAAGAGATGGCTAAAATTAATCAGGGATGAGTTCGTAACCGATTTTCTACGTGGCATATGATGAAAATAACTGTTCACTTGATGGTTAATGGAGTCTGAGTGCTCGGTATATCGAAATTAAGTTGTCGAACAATTTAAATTTGTAGCTAACAATGTAAGTTTAATTTTGAATCGAACTTAGGAAACTGTTGTTTAAGCACTTGCTCAAAGAATTGATTTTTAATTGAGACCAGAATTTTATTAAGCTACTAGATTTCCAAGTCACCTAAATGATTAAATAGTTGCGATAGATCTGTTATGTTCTGAATAGGACGATTTTTGAATTCTCTCTTTTGGCTACTACGTCGGCTGGGATGTGTCACGATAATGCTTTGCATTTTGGAAATTCCTAATCGAACATATTCTGAGCCTTTGACATCCAAAATTCAAAAGTAAATCTTCTCTCTCTCTCTTTGGAATCGGCATCGAAAATCGACGCCGCGTATGTGTGATCGCGTGTGTGTGTGTGTTCGTTTGAAGCCTCGAGAAGGTGAACGCGATCACCTTATCACACCAACTATCGTTGCATTTCGATGCTTGAAATTGCGGGTTCTGATACGCCAGAATGAATGAGATCTGAACACACGACTAATATCTTGTATAATAGAGTGCACCCGCATGTTGCACTATTAAAGACGGGAATAGTTACTTCCGGGAAGCGACATGTAATGTAATAGCGTGTTCTGGAAGTCAAAATGAAAACCTTCGAAATGAAAACCTACTCAAATTCTCTCAAATTATACAAAAACCATGTACAGCGCGCAACACGACGGCGACGATCGTGTAAGCAAGGACAACGTACGACGAAGTTACCGAGCGTTCCCGTAAACGCACGAAAAACCATATAAATGAATGTGGCGATTATAAAAACGATTGACCGTCGATAAATTGAATGAGCAATGAAAGATGCGAGATTCATGAAGAGATCGATAATTAAAAAATTAAATGCAGGAATGGCGAGAGAGAACATATGTAACATGTCGGATATGAATTAACGAATTACGTGAGGGCACTGTGACGACACCTTGTGCTGATTTGCTAGGACCTCTCATCGACACCATAGAGGATCGATGTATTGGCTGGCGGAGAAGGATTCTACCTGTCCTAACTTCCGCTAATCAGCACTCTTTATTCGACAAGTCGCGAAGTGTGTGACGAAAGGCCGTGGGTTATTTATTACTTATTTTTTCCTTTCATAAATTTTCATTACATGTCATTATAATAATTGTTGAGAGCGTAGATTCACTCGTGGAATACAGTATACGGGAGTGAATGGACTCATTTACCTACGTACAACCATAATTCGTATTTTACCAATTAGTTATATCCGTGTGTGCGTCTTTTCTCTTTTCAGCAGTTTATTCGAATCACTTTGAGGTACACAGAAATATATATCTATACAGAGTGTTTCTGAACAGTACCTATGGTATAAATTTAAGAAGTGATACTAGAGAACAAGATAAAACGAAAAAGAATAACCATTTTGCGTTTGAGGCTTTGTTTGTTAGTTATAAGTGTCTAAAAATCTGGTGAAAAGCACCAGAAATGAGCCCGCGTGGAGGCCTCGAGCAGTGATTGCCCGAACAGCAGTATCGCAGTGACACTGTCGCGTAAAACGCATCGTAATAATCGGAACAACGGAATATGAATAACCTTTATTTACGTACTTAAACTTGATTAACAATGAAGTAGGTTGTTAATATAACAACGGTAGAATAATGACTGAATCAGGAGCGCATTTCTGGGAAGTATTTGTAATCATGGAATTGTGATTTCAGTATGACTGTGTGCAAAGGTGTCCGATAGTAAAGTCCGATAGTAGCCGTGCGAAAAGGTGTCTTATAGTTCAGATGACAAGGTGTTATACGAAGCACACGCCATGTGCAACAGTATCCAATAGTTCAGGTGATAATGTGTTATTAGAGAAGAAAGAGGCACATTACAACACAACGGAGGGAAGAGGTTGCTCACTGTCAAACAGCTGGTCCGAAATTTTACGACACTTGACAAAACTGCAGGATACAAAATTCAGATAAAATTGATGAATATCATTGAATAACAATAACCTTGTCTATTCATCGTAATCCATAAGCCAACTCAAAACACTCACTGTGAGATAGAAAGGGTTAATATGTTTACTTCACACACCCACACATCACAATTCTCTCATTCGCGAATATTGAAACACCATACGAGGGTATCGTTGAATAACACTATATGAAACACAGTATATAAAATTTCGGAGTAGAAAGATTAATGTGTCCACCCTCCAATTAATCTTCTGGTCCATATATGAAAAAACTGCACACACTACTAGAAGTCTTGGCGTAGAATTTGAAGGAAAACCGCACATATCACGGGATTATCGCGAGAAAAGGACTAGATTTGTAGGAAAAGTCAGCACGTACGATCAATATTCACACAAACGTTCGTTACGAAGGTTCGTGGAAAAACTAACTGCGGCTTCTTGAAAAACTTATCGAGGACTCCCCACAACACCTGGTGTTATTAGATATCTGGATCTCCCCCCAAGGGCTCTACTGAAGACTTAGTTTCTCAGAAATCCGAGTCAATGAGCGAACAAAGTTCTTCAATGTTTGACATTCAAATTTCTGGTTTCAATGATTTCTGTAAACAAAATTAAACGAACTATATGAGTTAAATTGCGCTTGGCGTTTACGCCTATTGCACTAATCGCCAGCAGTCTTTGTTTTCCTGGCCGAGAGTTACCAAAAATTGATAGAGGTAGAGACATTTTCTTGATGTTTAAATAAACGGAAGTTCAAATTAATCAACATTTGGATACATTTTAGAAAGTAAAATATCATTCTATTTCATGACAACATGATACTTGTATTTTTAAATAATCAACTGCGAATATTCACTTTCTGTTTGCATAAAACAATGTTCACAATTGGTTTATGACACTAATATTCACCTTTAGTTGTCTTTAGTAATGTGATGATCTTCGCTGCCGATCTAAAACAACGACGTATTCCAAACGACCAATCGCAAAGTTCCTGTTAACTAAACGTGGCTTCATCACGTGGTGGTGCGTGACCGGTTATTTTCGGAAAAGCCCCTTCACCCATTGACGCGTGATCGACAGCGAACGCATCATACAAAGTGTACAGAACTCGTGAAAAATTCGTGAAACTCATTAAAAACTCGTTTCAAACTCGTGAAAAATTCGTGAAACTCATTAAACTCGTTTCAAACTCGTGAAAAAACGTAAACGGGTTAAAATGAATTTGACATTCATTTTCAAACGAGTCTACTCCGAAATTCTTTTTGACTCCGTCTTCACGAGAGACTGTAATGTTCATGACTCCATACAGTTGACTGCGCACCTTATCGCTATTACTCTTGAGTACTTTACAAGCCTCTATTTCTCGTAACATTTGCGATACGATACAGTACAACTGGGCACCTAGTCACCACTACATTCAACATTCCATAAGGTTTTGATAACCAGACATCATCTTACATTCAAAGTAAGCAAAACTTGAACACTTTGTTAAATTATATCCATCATTTATTTTATCGACCAAACAAAATTTTGTTTCATCTACTTAACCATTAATGCTAACACGATTCATTCGACGAATCGATGTCATCATTTTCACACAATTTCCCTTTCCAGGGCCGAAAACGATCATTAGGCGCTACCTGGAGTTTACCACTCTTGCCAAGGATCTCATAACGATTATTGTCTAGAACTTTTATAATTCTAAAAGGTCCTACAAATTTAGGCTCTTATTTCGCTCTACGCGTATCACTCGGTCGTACAAACACAGTATCGCCCTCTTTATAATCAGTATTAACTCTACGCTTCTTGTTAAATCTTAAATTTTGCTGCTCAACATTCCTCTGTAATCGCTGAAATGCAATTTGTCTATTGTGATTAACATCGATTTCATCACTGGGTACTGGTAATTGTGATTCTGCGATAGCCGCTGGTCCTGCACTCCGCTCAATTCTAAAAAGTAAACGAGATGGTGTAAAACCTGTAGACTTTTGTATCGTTGTGTTTAATGACAACTGAATCTTTATCAATTTGTTCGGCCATTCTGCTATTTTCGACACTTCGGTTGTCAATAAATTTACATATGTCGAAATATATCTTTCGGCTTGTCCATTAGCTCTCGGCGCCCCCGTCGCAATAAGATGAAATTCTACACCGTGTTTCTTCAACACCTGCTCAAGTGGCTTATATGAAAAGTTTGTGCCACAATCAGATACTACAACACAAGATGTACCAAATAACATTAGACGTTAGATGCACCAAATAACATTAGAAATTAGCATTTCAGGACCACTCAAAGATTTTAACGGAATCAACTGAACATACTTTGTGAAAGCGTCAACTATCACTAAGGTATGCATATAATCCTCTTTTGATTCTTCGAACGGCCCAATACAATCACAATGGATTATATCGAAAGGAATTGGTTCTTTTCTATGTAGTGTAAAAACCTTTGTTTTGGACCTATATGGCGTTTAGATACGTACAAGTTATGCAATGTTCTACATATTTTTTTATAAAATTTCGCATACGCGAAAACCAATACTTTTGAGCAATTTTATCATGTGTCTTTTCAAAGCCAACATAAGAATTCTCGTTATGATACATTCGCAATAAACCTATTCTATAAACTTTTGGAACATAACTCCGATATATTATTCGACCGTTATCCTTCCGTATCTTTCTACACAAAATATTATTTTTAAATTCAAAATCACTAATTAATGTGCTACTTGCAAAAATTCGATTAACTATAGTTTTCGTTTCATCATCATTTCTTTGGACAACCTCGAGCCATGAATCTGCATGAACCACATTTACACGAAAATCACGACATGGATTACGGCTTAGATAGTCCACATGTTCTACACATCTGCCTTTTCGATATTCTAAGTCAAATGAATAGTCTTGTAAGAAGACCCACCATCTTGCTATCCGCGGTAATAAGTCTTCTTTATTACTAGTCGCCTTTATGGCGTTACAGTCCATTATGATTTTAAATTGAATTCCTAACAAATAGGTACGGAAATATTTCAATGCACTAACAATAGCCAGGGTCTCCAATTCATAAGAATAATATTTAGATTCCTCAGGGGTAGTACGACGACTATAGTAAGCCACTACACACATGTCCCCTTCTACCCTTTGGAAAAGGATTGCGCCATAACCGATTGAACTGGCACCAGTATGCAATTCTGTTTCTCGTTCGGGATCAAAAATGATCAAAAGTGGATGACTACTTAATTTATCTAAAATATACTGTCTTGCTTCGATCTGTGATTGCCCCCACTCCCAAGGTCGATTATTCCTAGTTAGTTTCGTAATACGTGCACTACGAACAGAAAATTCTGGAATAAATTTACGGAAATAAGACGCTAAGCCCATAAATTGCTGAACCTGCTTCACGTGCGTAGGAACTGGCGAGTCTAGCAGTATCTGTACTTTTTGTTTTCCCGGGCGAATCCCGTCGGCAGATATTTCTCACCCTAAGTAATCTATTGTTTTTTGAAAAAATGTACATTTCTTTAAATTGAACGAGAAACTGGTCTGAGATAAAGCCTGTAGCACGCAATCAAGTCTCTCTAGACCTTCCTCAATTGTCCAGATAAACTAACGCAATTTTATTTCGCAAAGGACCCAATGCAACATTAATAGCTCTTTGAAACACAGCAGGAGCATTCGTCAAACCAAAGGGCATATGCAGGTATTCATAATGCTCATCAGGTGTAACAAAGGCAGTTTTTTGAATCGAATATGCAGCAATTGGTATCTGGTGAAAATCTGACGCCATGTCCAAAATGGTAAAATACCTTCCCTTCCCCAAACGATCGAGCTGATCATCTATTAGCGGCAGTGGATAACGATCTCATATTGTTATTTTGTTCAGAGCTCGAAAGTCTACACATAATCTGTCAGACCCATCTTTTTTTTTTACAAGTATAATGGGACTCGCAAATAGCGAAACGCTTTCTGGTATTATTTCATTACGTAGTAAATCATCAATAATTACCCGTACTCTTTCGCGCTCGGCATACGACAAACGATAAAGATGGTAGTTTATTACTTTATATGCATATTGTAACTCGTAGCAATCATATGTCGGTACCGCTCCAGCAATTCTTCTAAAGGGCCAAGCGCTGAGTTTTCGACGGCAGTCACAGCGAAGCATTGGTCCACTCTGTCCCTCATGTTCCTTCGGCAATTCTAATGCCCGCTGTAATGTAGTTCCCGATGCATCAGTCATCATGCGCAGATCGGAATGTATTACAACGTTCCTCCCAATGATGAGATCCAGTGACATGTCTGAATCCGGTAAGACAAACAGATCCAGCTCCACAGAAACGTCCTCAAATTGAAGGATTTTCGTCGAACAGCCAATAGTCTTGATGGGCAAATTTCCTAATCCGTATCCTAATCCTAATCCTAATAAGCACTGAGGTCATCCGCGAAATTATTTTACAGTTTGCCCGTTTTGCTGCTCCCTTCTTAATCAATGAACAGTCAGCACCACTGTCCATCAGACAATAAAGCATTGTACCGTGAAGAAGGTTAGGTGTTAATTTGTGATCTTCCACGACACAAACATTCACCTGGTCGTTCTTCTGACTCTCCTTATTACGGGCGGCTCGCTGCTTGATCCAGCATTGGGACTCCTCGTACCCTTTCTTCATGCAATAATTGCAGATGAACACCTTTCTAACCAAAAGTCCTTTCCCTTCAGCACTCGTACCTGCTTTGCGCCTTTCAGGGCAGTCGTTTATTAAACGTCTAGATGATGACCGCTGTTCATGTCCACCCGTTTTCGTGTTCCTATCCTTGTGTTCATCTTCACTAATCCTTTTCCTTCACGGGCTTAATAAATTGTGATATTCCGACAATCAATGCCGATGTTGTCTTGTACTGTCCATTGGTTACAAACTGCTTTATGTTTTGGTCTGTTATACCATCAATCACAAGCTCTATATATTCTTCGGGTTTAAATGATACACGTGTCTGCTCAAAATACGCCAATTTTCTCCTCGCATACTGAACGTATGTTGATGCATCATCACTAGTATATGATAAAGCACGTTGTAAACGTTCATGCAACTTCTTTTCAGGAACAAACACAGCAAATAAATCATCCGGAAATGTGTCTCAAGTACGAGGTTCGCCTTTCCATTCCTGGTACAATCTTTTAGATGCACCTGCCAAGGCGTGCGTAGCCAAACATAGTCTTTGTTGACTTGAGACACTTTTAGTAATCTTTTCAACCAAATCACACCATGTCGTAGCATCATCACCCAAATCACTTCCGTCGAATTCAGGAACAGCTTCCATAAAAGAATGCGGCACAGATGTCACGGCACTCGCATTAACCGGCGTCGAAGAACTCCCCACTTGTTCGAGTGTTCGCCGGACGATATCGTCAATGTTAGGTGCCGCACTCGCGTTTTCCATATTCTTACTAATTTTGTATTTAGGAAAACACAAAAGTACACACACAATGTAAAATCTACTGAGTCTCATAGTCTCGTAAGCGAAATCGGATTAAGGAATCCCACTTCTGATGTTAGAAGAAAATCAAAAAACGTTGATTCTGCCGAGGTTCTGGAGTAAGTGCCGTGTCCCTTGACACAGTCCTCTTGCCAGAGTCAAAAAACTCTCCCCACTCCGTAGCTAGATCCTCCAGGAACAAAGTCCCTGTTCTTTAGCAACACAGCGTCGGGCCGCTTGCCATTCCCAAACTCTCTATCTCTTCACATAAACATTCAATCCCTCAACACCCGATAGCTGGGAGACCCAACGTGGTCATCAGCCATTGCCTGGCATCGGGACTGTTTAGTCTCACGCACCCTCATTCAAGGCCACTTAGCCTAAGTCTCAAACATAAAACCCTCGAAGGTAAGACGACATGGAACCGTTCACCCTCAACTCCCTTTTAAAATACGTTGACGGTAATAGACAGTACACAGGTCATTCATGATCGAGGCATTTGGTGTTGTCAAAGTTTATGACACGGGTGAGACTACCAGCGACCATGTTTTGTATACTAATGACAGTCTAGCTTTGCGAATATCGCGGTCTAGACTTTTAGCGGCAGTACTCCAAGAATGCCATTAACTGACAATGCAAAATCTTTAATTTGATTTTGAAACTGTGTTCGAAAAAGATGTAACAAATCCAAATTCGTCCAAGACTTACCTGTATAGTCACTATAGAACCGCAGCACGCTCAAGAGGTAATTGATTGATTCGAACTACTATTTTAGCTTGCAATATGCTCTGTTAAACCTATTTACAAGTTGGTTAAATCTAACAATTCTTTGAAATATTTAAACATGTACATAGATTCGTGAATAAACACTTGCATGTATAATATGCCATTTCATATTTTCTGTGTTGTTGGAATATTTTAAATTTTTCCGATCTGTTTGCTTTCGTTTCGTTTTTCTTTGGAGTTTTTCTGTATCGAAATGCAAAATTCACTAACGATCCATCGTATCCACGAGATGCGCTGTGAATTCATTAATTTTAACAACGTATCTAAACGAACTGGATGTCTATCGTTTTCTTTTATTCAAGAAACTTAGAATAAAGTTTAAAAACAAAAAATTCCTGACATTTGATTACCGGTACTCAAAATCAACTCTTCACAATCACCAATTTAGCGAACATAGTTTATACATATTTTGTACAAAATGTTTCGATGTGAATTTATTATAAAATAAGTACTTCTTTGTTTTCATGCGAAGAGGACACAAAACACTTTTTTAAATTTTAAACAACCAATAAAAATGGTTTCTGTCTGCATTGCAATTTTAAGAATAGCCAAACTTATATAGGTATCTTTCTTATCTCTTTAATCCATACACTTAATTTTTGCGATCTCTGACTTGTCTCACGATTTCTATTTCTTGACAAGTTTTACTTTCAATTTAAAGTTCATGTTTATTTCACAATTGAAACAAAATAAAGGTTATTCAGAACTTTACATTTCTTAAGAAATTTGAAATATGAACTCGTTATTTTCGAACAGTTTCGATAAATTCTATGTAAATATTGCCTATTGTGTATATCTCAGAACGCAAATGTGTAGAGTTCCAAAAGTCGGTGAGTACTTTTATGAAATACAAGAAATTTCAAACGAATATTCAATGACACAACTGTGCAAATAATCCCAACAGAAATGCAGATAAATTTATTATCAAGCATCTTGTAAACCAGAGGCAAAGTAGCTGAATCAATAGTCGAATATTTGTATGCTCCACTAGGAATAAAACAGACTTAAATGATAAAAGCAACAGTAATGTAAACGTACTTATAACGAAACTTGACACATAAATTTGTAACGAGACAATATTACATATCTGTTTTAATAAAATTCAATTATATTTTTTTAAACATTGGTACTTATTAACTACATTCTACAAAGTGAGTTACGTAATTATATCATCTGAATTTTCTTACAAGCTATTTGTTATATGGTAAAGTGTTTGAGTGTAAGGAGTATGCTCTTCTTTGATATACTCCTTTTGATACCAAACAACTTTCGTTTAAAACATTTTTTCATATAACAGATAGTTTACAAGAAAATTCAGGTGATATGATTACGTAACTCACCCTGTATAATAAATAGCAAACTACAACTACATACAAAATCGTATAAAAAGAATTGCAAGCCGCAAATTAATTTTTACATGAATTTCTTCACAGGTAAAACGAGAGTCAGGTGTACTTATTTCCATTTTCATCATTTCATAACTCAAGAAAAATTGTGTTTGTACACCCAGCTCACTGCATTCTGGCCGCATCGACACATATGCATGTAGGAGAGTTTACCCTCGCCGCGAAATTCAGCAATCAGCACTATCTAATAACTAATGTCAGTCTCTTATGTCATTCTCTAGTGATAGGTACTATGGGACGACATAATCCTGCTATGTTGACAGACGGATATTTTTATCGTATTAATATGAACATGCTAATGTTCATCATTTATGAAAAGTTCCCGTTTGCTACATTTCTCATTTATGTGCAAATTAAATTTATCAATTTATGTGCCAATATAAAAAGTAATAAGAAATTTCAGAATCATTTATTCATAGAGTAAGAATTTCAATATCGCTTATATGTAATAAAAGTAACACAACTCAGGAAACGTGGTTTAAAAATTACAACAATAAAGCAGTTTAACATAAAGTATATTTTGGTAAACAGATTCTTCTAAGTTTTCTCCAATTGTGTCACTTTTATTGCATATTAGCCATATGTAACATTTGCTGTATGATCGAAATCTTAGGTCATTTCAATAATATTATTATTGTTATTTCTCCACGCCTGAAAAAGTCACTTATTTTTTAAGTTCATCCTTTGCTAAAATGATATAAAAATCAATTAAATGTTACATTAACAGGCATAAAAAAAGTATCAGAAGTGTGATAAATTTATTTTTCTATGTTTGTTTTCTGATATTTTGGAAATAGATAAAAGTTATTAATTACATCGTCACGAAATAAAGAAAGAAATTAAGTTTCTTCTTTTTCTGTTTTTAGGTAGCTTGGCTACGGGTGGACACACAAACCATCCTAACAATAGCCAATCATGTGATCACAAAAAATCACAGGATTGGTGTAACACACACTGAGCACAGAACCTGGCACCTACATATACGTGAAGTCAGCGAATCTGATCGGGGTGCTTACATGTGCCAGCTAAACACCGATCCAATGAAGAACCAAATTGGATATCTGGAGGTTGTAGGTTGGTTTATGAAATTCTATTAAATCAATCAATAAATGAGTTTCCTTGAAACAAGAAAAACATGTACAAAAAAGTGTTTCTAATCAAACTATTAATGAAATTACTGCAATATTTGTCGTAATCGCATTCAAAACAAAACAATCTCATTTGCATGCACTGTTATTCATGTCTTTGACAATACCAAAGTGAGCTATCTATCATAAAGACGAATTGATCTGGTCATCGATAAAAAACACGTCTTTCATTATAAAATCACCAGTCAATTATGGATCCATGTTGAGATAATATAATTTTTGTTAACAGTTCCTCCCGATATCTTGGACTACTTAACAAGCACTGACATGGTAGTGAGGGAAGGTAGCAACGTCACGTTGCGTTGCGCTGCAACAGGATCGCCAACACCAAATATTACGTGGAGGCGGGAACATGGGAAAACTATACTTCTGGGGAACAGTCAAGAAGGTAACAAGTGGTTAGCTGGAGTATGTAATTAACACTTTTCTGTCGAGTTGTTTGTATCCTATACAAAGTGTCACAGTAATGGTGGAGCAGCCCAGAAAAGTATAAGTTCTTCAGAGTATACTTACAAATTTTAGCTGTAACATACTCATCGGAGATACTGAGTATAATTTTTTTATAAAAGGGTGATTTTTCTTGAAAGAATATAATTAAATAAAATTTAGTTATAATACAATTATAATATAGTACAATATAGTTAAATTCGAGTTAAGTTTTCATCCCATTTATTAAGATTACAGTCATGCTGAAGAATATAATATACTTTGACTTATTTAGAAGTTACTAAAACTAAAATAGAAACTAAAAATAGAACAGAAAATAGAAACTAAAATAGAGATAAAGAAAGAGGCTTAACTCCTTAGGAAGCTGAAGATCAAATTCAAAATTGTATTTCACTGAAATAAATACAAAGTAAATATAGTATTTTCTCGTTATAGACTTTCTATTCTATTGACTTTATATTGTTAAACACGTTTTCGAGGTCAACTCGCATTCATTGTATTCCACTTTGGTCTTATGAACAATTTTGAGTGATAGGGCTCATAAATAAAATTCTTTCACTCTATAGCAAACGTAACAATTCTGTATGTATACATTTAATCCAAGAAAAAATGTTCAAACAATTATTAAAATTTAATTAAATTCTTCTGCGTCTTTGATTTCTTTGAAGAAGCAGAAAACTATTAATTCAAATGTAAGATGCCTTAGAACTTATTATTAGAAACAAAATAGTTCATTTTCATAATTCTAGCATCCTAAATCTACGACTACAATATTCTTCACATTTAAGGAATCTGTATAGAATTAAGTTTCTGATATTTACTGTTTTTCCCTGTGTTTCATGTTAAAAATACCGTACCTGATTCATTTCTACTACAAAGTTAAGAAATACATACATGATATACGATGCACACACAATGAAAATTTATCACCAGCAGCTTTCACACTTATTTAGCGAGAGATGCAGCGCGAGGAGTCTGTCATTGCTATATTGTTATTACGCCGATGATGTCAGAATGAAATATACCCGTTTTTGCGCCTCAGCGGCATAGAACATGGCTGTTCTTATTCGCGAGCAACGAAATAACAATTTATCACCCTTTTGTTCTTTATTCGTACCTAACTGCAATATTGCATGGCGGGAAACTGCTGAGCCTATAAGAAGAAAAATGTCTCTGCTCTTATAGAATTGACTGCTTGATATTACCATCTGATATTAGTTTTTAAATTTCTTAAATTTTCAAATATTAAAATATGTAAATCCTCAAATATATTTGATTATTCACATCTTTAAGTTCTTACATTTACAATACTTCCTATATATTAGTATTATAATTAATAACTGATAAAATAAATTTTTTAGTAAAAAGAGTACATAAGAAACAGTAGAATATAGGCACTAGTACATAAAGATTTCACGCAAAATTCTATAAAAAATAGAAATATCGTATAACTATAGCAGGATACTTTTAACTATTGAAAATGTGTCGGAAGTAAATTACCTGGGTATATTTACAACATAAAGACATTAGATATGTGTATATGGAGTAAGAATTAAGATGATTTCATCTTAAGGTCATAATAATCTATGGCGTATACCCACTCTTATATTAGTGAAATAATATATAAATGGTATAAAAAAATAAAATTATCAAAACCAGTGTTTTCTAGTGAATAACATTGAATCACGCAGAAAATAACTATTATTCTGTGTCATTTTGAACGAAACATAAAATAGAAGCAAATTATTGCTTTGATTATTACCAGCGTGCTCTCATATTTGTCCCCGTTTCTTTCGATTCTTTCCACATCTCTGTCTCTTTTCGTTTCATTTTTCAAAATTCGTTTACGCGGATAGCAATTCATTCGAATTCGCGGACGTGTGGATAAAATCGACAACAATCGTGGACAAACTGGCAGACCTATTTACTGGAAGCTGTACGCAAATACAAATGGAAAATAAAGTTTCCCAGTTACTCATTATTGCTGTTTCCTCGTTTCTCGTAGGTCAAAGAACTTGTTTATAATTCTTATTTCACAGTTCCTTTAAAGTAATTGCAACATAACTTAAATCAAACGAGCTTTTTGAATGACGACTCAGAGCTATTGAATAGCTAAAATTATTGCTGTTTAAGGGATTTTGAACACCTAGAAGAAATCTAGTAAACTTTAATCTCCGAGGACAAAACCAGACGTTACAATCATAAGAATATTACAAGAATAAAAATAATCAATATAAACAGTTTGTTGAAAAAACAGGTTTGACTCATTTAAATTTGACGCTCTTCTATTCATTATTAGTGTTTAGCACTGGACATATGTATGTTGTTACATTCTGTAACGATTAAAATTTTTTTTTCTTTTCCTTTCCCACGAGGATTATCGTCGTCGCGACGGTTGGTCGCCACCCGATATTTGGCGTTAGCATAAAGTAAGTCGCAAACGTCTCTCGAATCCTGCAACGAGCTGCCGTTGCAGTAACCCAATATTAACGTCCGTTTAATACGTAGAAACTCTGGACGCCCAGTGGTTCTCCAATAAAGTTAATAATAATAAAACTGCCATTCATAACGGATGCATCAACAATACACAGTGTTATGGGGAATCCCTTGTTGATTGCATTCGTTCCCGTTATTTCCACATGAACAATAGTTTTGCGAATATTTCTCAAGTCCTTGCCGAAATACTACCTCATTGGTAAAATTATAATGTCTCTTTGTATTATTTTTCATCTTACTTTTATACATATACATATTTTTATACATATCCGGAATCGCTATTTTGTGAATGAATGCGAGTATGTCAGAATCTGGACTCAAAATTTAGAATGGTTGAGAGCATCACCAAACCTATTGGTTGAGGAATGCAGAAATCAAAGGAACACATACACCATGCACACGCGTGATTTCAAGCGAGCCTCCGAGAGCAACCGCGACTTGCCACCGGGTTACAATAATGCAGCATCAGCTTTTTGATAGCTAGATCAGCGTGGGTCCCACCCGAGTGCTCCAAGCCGCGTCACTCTTCGTTGACAAGTCATGAGGTACGCGATGAAGGGCCTGTGGGCTAATTATCCTTTCTTCTATCAGTTAGATTCTCAATAGTTTCGAGCAGAGATTCGCTCAAAAGTGCAGTGATAAAATTTCAAATAGTTTCTGTTTTTCTTGATTATTTCTTACTATCCAAGTTCGGCTTAATAATATAGTAACAATATCTCTAATCGTGTGTGTGTGTGTGTGTGTGTGTGCAGTTTTCCAGGTATACTCCAATTGTCTATAGTACTCCAGGTTTTTGGAAATCAGATAAAGACCAAGTAATTCAAAGAAAACGTATAAAATTTGTATAAAGAAGTAACCAGTTGATTGGTGAGTCTCTCATTGTAATATTTTTTTTCATTCCTCTTATGGTTGTAATTCTTCTTTTTTTGTTTTGTAACGGGAAAAGGGAGTCCATCGGAGAGTTGTCTCTGATCCCGGAGTATATTTGACTCTCCTGCTTAATGTTCTTTTAAAATGTGCTTATCATCAGAATATATTCACCTATCTTAATATTGCAAATGCAATACAGTATATTTAATAATCAGACCTTCAACCAAGCATCCACCCTCCCTCGAACAAGCATCCACTACGGAGCCTATATAGGACTAGACGAAAACGAATCCACAATAATTAATCTATCATCGAAGGTGAAGTAACTGCTCTACTTCATTGTTGAATGTACTGTTAACGCGCGTAACATTTGTGCAGAAAACATTCCGTCGACCAACGCGACCGCGCTACGCACGTTACAATGTGTGTATAAAAAAGTAGAGAACGAGGAATCCTGGCAATAAATGTCTTTAAAGTAGACGCACGACAGCATAATTATTCGATTGCGGCTGTTAATGCCAATTCTTATTTTTATAATCAAAAACGCTAAAAGTAGTAGAATCTAATTGAAATTAGTAGTAATAATTTATTCAAAAACATAGTTTTCCTGTCATCTTTCGCTAACAGATTCCGCGACAGAGTGTACGATGCTTTCCTCTATCGGGTATGACAAACCTCCTTGGTTATTATCTCATCACCCGAGCTTTGTTTATAAACTCATCTCAAACAGCGTGGCAGTCCTTAGGAAAACGAGGACTCATTTACGAAATTAATGCATGAGTTGCTTCAAACCAACAAGTACTTGTTCAAACTCGAACACAAATCTAATTTTAAACTTCAAATATTATAAAATGTAAACAACTTTTTATACCTCTATTTTTCCTAACTATACGCACTCTGCACCTTTTACATATTAAAATTCCTTTCTTTACCCCTTTTTCTGCGATATAGTAAAAAATAACTAGAACAATTTTTAATCAGTTATAATAATCGTCTGTAATTAAGATGTTAATTTTTGTAGACTAGATACATTGTATAAAATAGAAGTTTGATCAGAATACACAATGTAACGCGGTGATTGACGCGCAAAATGATACTCGATTTTGATAATTAATTAAAGAGAGTGAGTGGACTTTATTAACTGATTTGGCCAGCGGTTTTACGGTTTATTTCATGTTTGGGTGATTACTGTGCAACTTGACAGACGTCCTGTAACGAGAATCTCTTTGTGCCGAGATTAAGTACTTAAGCGAAGTCAGAGCTCGGCGAATCGAAAATTCAAACCATCAACCGCTGTAACCACCTCTTAGCTTTTTTCGCCACAAGATTTACGCTTCCCAGATAGCTAGTTCTTTATAAGCAGTTAGTATTTTGATTTACATTAATCTACAATACCAAAAATACACGGTAGATCAACTAAAGAGTTCTATAATCCTAACGTTCCTAAAACTATCTTTGAATTGCTTTTTCCTAAATAAACACTTTCTATTTTTTTTCTCGATACATAAAACACATATTTAAAGTGATTAATATCAATTTAAACGTGCACTATCTAATAGATACTCTTTCCAGGTTTCATGACAATAAATTTATACATTATATATGTTCATTGTTTCTATTTCCGTTTTCGTTTCCATTTTCTCTTTTAATTTCACATTTCAATGTACAAATCTTCAAACCTTTAACTAAATTTTTAGACTTTCAAATACTTCAAGAAAGATTCTTTATTGACTCCATGTATAGCTTGAAGGTATTTTATTTAGTGATTTTTAAAATCATAGAAATGTATAAAAAAGGTACAATTCTTTAGTGTCATGAAACTGTCAAATAAAAATTGCTGAGGTAATAGTTTTATTATTATAAATATCATAACATAAATTATATATATGTTATGAAGTATAATGAGAAACTATTTAACTAAGATAAGTCAATACTTTAAAAGTTCATATCTTCGAATCAGTAAATACATATTTTAATATTTCAATATTCAAATCATTAATTTTCTAATATTCCACTAGCCACATCGATAAATATTCTACTAATCAGAGTCTCAAATAATTGATCATTCAAGTATTATTACATTCTGAGTTTCAAATAATTATAATGTATGTATCTCTAATAATTCGTTTCCGACATGATGAAAATTCTTCTTAAAACTTTGTACCTCAAAGTACCCTTGGAATCGTATTTTCATATTTTTCATCTACAAATATAATCAGACCGTAAATGCCGCTAGGGGAGATAATCAGATGTTGTACAAGTAAACCGCAACTAGCAAGAAACCTCGACTAGCTTTACTTCCCCCGATGCAATTCAGCATCGTGCGCGTTTGCAGCATCGAATGCTTGGTCGAATTAAACCAATGAGCAAAAAGGGATAACAAAAAGCTTGGAACGTATCGAAGGTGCGAAAGCAAAGGGAGGCCCAGACAACATTAATCTCAAACCCGCTATGAGAGACTTCTTGTAATACAAAATCAGCAGTGGTGTTTCACTGATCGTTATCAATGTGTCGAAAAAAGTTAACAACTGTACAGAAGAATGTATCAGGCAAAGTATCCTAAGCATAGTGTTGGAACATCTCGTAGATTAGTCTAGTAGCAATTTCCATTTTTTAGCGCTTCAGAAGCAATGATTTACGATAGACATGAAAAGACTTCTTAAGTATATTTTTTAGTATTATGTACATTTTTTACATTTTGCAAATTAAAATATTTGTGCAACTTTAAGTTACTAACAAGTACATAACTCAATTACAATACATGTAAAAATAAAATTAAATGTACACCTATGTATATTTAAATAATATCGAAAATTGTTTTTTCATCGAAATACTATATTCAAACCTCCATAGATGAGAGCAAACAGTTACAGTGGCTCACGAAAGAATTCCAATACTCACTATTGAAACCTTAAACAATAAAAATATACACGTTAAACTTAAGTACTGAAAGTAATGTTATAACTACTGTAAAATACAAGTATAGAAATTGTTTGTACAAAATTTGAAGTATATCGGTTAATGTTTGCAGAAGTTATAAAACATTCATTGCGAGAGTGCAGTGAAACAGAATCACAAAAGTAGTCGAACGGCATTTGTTATACATATCTTATTTTATGTTAATACTTAGTTGGACCTCCTGTGGCTTCAATTGTTGCTTCAAGGCATGGCTGCATTCTGTGTACTAGCTTTTTGGTTACTTTAGATTTGATAGAATTCCATACTTCTACAATTTTTTGTTTTAGGACGTCTTTCGAATTTATGTCGTAATTTTTTAATCTCCTGCCGATTTCCGTCCACAAATGTTCAATGAGGTTAATATTCGTACTTTGCGGAGGTATAATATAACATATGCGGTATATTATACAATAACTATTCTTTTACAATTCCGGCCGTATACTTGGGATCATTGTCCTTTTAGAAATAAAAATTTTCCAGTAACCCCAATCTTGTCTCATTTTCTTTTAAATTGTTCTTTAGAACGTTTAAATATTTGTATTTATCCAAAATGCCATCAATAAAAACAAGATTTCTAGTGCCGTTAGCCGCCATACACCCCCACGACATCACGGAACCACCACTATGCTTTACGAATAAGACGTAAATTTTTAACATTCATTTCTGAGTTGGGTTTTCTGCAGTCATAACGGCGTCCATCCGATCCGAACATATTAAATTTGCTCTCATAAGAGCAGAGAGAAAATAACATTGTCCCAAAAAGCATCATTTTTATTATTGTACTCTTTCGCAAATGTTAAACGCTTAGACTCATTCTTCTTGTTAATAAATGGCTTCAAACTTTCCCTCTTTGTGTATTTTTAATATTCATTCCCTTTCGCATATCTGCGTTTCCGATTTTTTGTGAACTCATTATCAGTGTACAAACTATGGTAGAATTAATTTCAACAGGCGGCTCAGGGTCACAGCTCCTCACGCGCCTTTCTGGTGGGTTCCCCCACCGCGGCAGTTCCCCGTGCGCGCGGACACACTTGCCGCGTGTTTAAATTAATTCTACCATATCACTCCCAGCGAAGCATGAAACTCACTATGTGATGTCTTTACATCAACTGAACCCAGCAATGTTTACATTTTCTTTAATACAACATTGTTTACTTACTTGATCTCTACGCGTTTTGTAACCTTATTTCAATACATCCTTACAGTACATCCTTTCATAACTTTTACAAATATTACGCGATTTACTTCAAATTTTGTATAAACAATCTCAATACTTGTATCTTACAGTAGTTATAACATTACTTTCAAAACTTAAGTCTAACATGTATATTTTTATTGTTTAACATGTCAATAGTGAACGTTCGAATACTTTTGTGAGCCACTGTATCTCCAGCATAGATCTAAAGGACGAAAAGGATTTGGTGGGGTGGTGGGGGTGGTGGGGGTTGGGGTGGGGTGGGGGCATTCGTCAGTCATATTTTGAAGAGCAACCAGTCATGCCATCTGTGCCATATTGTAGAAAAGATGTCGAAATTTAGGTCCATGATCACCAGAATACAAATTGGACATAAGAATATTGCAGACCACTACCTATTACTCTACCAACAAAACGTAAATTCCCACGATGTGAAGTTTATAATAGGTACTACAATCTTTACTAAACACCTCATTATAGATTATCCTAAATTTTTAGTTAGCCGTCACAAAATTCGAATAAAGTGAAATTTCAAAGACAATTTTAACGCCAGCAAAATCTATAACATGACAACCTTTCTCAAAAAAACTAAGTTTGTTGACTCATTAATCTAGACGCAAATACAGTTACGTTTCTTTTTTTCCTTTTCCTTTTCTTCTTCGTCGCTAATAATCGTCATAAGCAGTTGATGTGACATTAAACCTTATTTAAAAAAAAAAAATATTTAAATATTCAGTTTTTCAAAAATTTCAATATTTCAATATTCAAGTTTTCAAATTTTAAAATATTCCAATATTCAACTGCATCTTGTATTTTATATTTGTACATATTTTTCATCTTTAAATATGCGTTTTGTATACTTAACTGTACATTCAATTCTGTATTGTTATATCACATAAGCACACCTATGATTGCCAAATTCCTTTTACTAAAAATTTCTGCTTGTGGTTTATTTCTTTAATCAATGTGGTTCCTTCTTTTATCAGAAACATACTAAATTATTTGGCAACCCTATGTACCAAGTGTCCCCAGGACTAATGGTACAAGTGGGAAGTTAGTAATTCTACATGAAAGAAAATGTTGAAAATAAGCTAACAGACCAGGTAACTGTATAAATCCCAGTACTTAGACACTAGTGCATATAATATTAATTATTACGTTGAATGTACGCTTAGTCCATTAAAAAACTATTTTATGCAGTTAATCACATATTTTACAGCAAACTTCTATTTTCGTAAAAAGATATTATTTTTTACACTTATCAATTTGTACTACATTCAGTAGTGTTCTTACCTGACTTTTTAAAAAATTTCAACTTACTCTTAAACTAATATTACTAATAACATATTATACTTTACTATAATGAAAATATTTTTAGTAAGATGGAATACTACAAAATTATTTGTTTGAACGAGCGATCATAATTAAAATTAGTACTCTTTTTATTTACGTATCTAAGTATAAGTACGATACTTGGTACAATAGGATCCAGAAAAGAAATAACTTCCTTTTTTCCGTAAAGTAGAATTTGATCAGCTTATGAATGTCAAGTAGAAGGTTGGATTTAACATTAAATCCAAATAGTTACATAGTACTTGCAGTGCATTCAGATAATCAGAACAGATATAAACATTATAATTAGAACAATCAGAAGCAAGCTCAAGGGCAATTTTGATTGTACGTAATACATTTAGCAGAAAAGACAGACGTGTGTTTGTGTAGGCTTATTAAATGAAATTTATTTAGCTCAGGCGAGAAACAAGCCACACTGATAATTCCTGTCTTTTCTTTCCATCAGTAAAGATAGCTATACAGGGTAGAGTTAGGGAGCCTATTAGCAAGATGGTTAAAAAAAATGGAGTTAGGGTCTACTGCTTCCTTAAGAAGCAGACCAAGCTCGATATTTATTTCAATCGACGAACTAAGGAAAAAGTGTACTCACAGAGGTATGAAGCGAAGTTGTTTTCGGTTCTAAGCCAAACTCTATGTTGCTGTAAGCCATCAATTTGAATTGGAAGTATAAATCGAGCTCTGTTTACTAATTTGGTCTATCTTGTGAATTCTATGAACCTTTGTATTAAATTATAAAGAGCTGTTCCCTTGTTCGAAAGATTTTTTATGATTGTTACAGGAGATTGTTACATAGTACATTATTAGAAGGGGTGCATATATAACTCAAGACGATATGAAAGGCTGCAAACTGAATTCTCTCAATTCTTAATTTAAGATAGGACTGGGTCAGATGAATGATGTTTGTATTACCCCTAGCTTTAGTAAAAAATTCTTTGTATTGATCATACCATAGAACATAAGTATCTGGCTGCTGGGTAAGAGTATGTTTAATTGGTTTTAAAACTTGATCCAAATCATCCATTACATTGGAATTAGCCACTTCTTCAGAGCGTTCAGTTTTCTTCTGTTTCTTGACAGGAACAATCAGCTTTTTAGCTGGGGTAGAACTCATGAAGCTCGAACCAGCTGTATCTTTACATGTGTTAGTGTTTAAGAGTGAAGGAGAGAAGTCCTTGTTAATCTTCTTTGGGATACTGGGAGAGGCAGTTACATCAAAGTTCATTGTTTCACCAAGATCTGATATAGCTTCCTGAGAGTTATTCAAATCAGATTCTTCTTCATGAGTCAGTGAAGAAGAATTATCATTCTGTTGGCTTAGACTATTATTAGAGCTCGGACAGTGTTTGGTCACAGGACCTTCCTTCTGGATGAATGTAAATCTGTCTACAGAAGCTAAGGATATATAAGAAGCATACTATAGAAAATTCTACCCGAACAAAAGACATGGGCGATACTGTTTTAATACCCATTTGCTTAATAGTATTTAATATCACAGAGTGCGGTATAACGAGGCAAACGTTGAAGAGAATAACCTGTTTAGTTTTCATGAGTAAAGGCTTAGGAGAGAGAAGATGATCTTTAATATTAACGTTGACATTTTTTGACGTGAGTTTATTTACCAAGGATTTGTCCGACAAATACAAACATACTCTATTATTGGAGATTTTTGAGGCGAATCTTATATTGATAGGATAGATAACTTTTTCAACTGCGACTATGTATTTTTTAATGGTGATGTCAGCATATGCGTCTAATACTATAACATGTTCTTTCGTAGGGAAACTGTCTTTTTGCATTATACTTGCGCATGTAAATACAGAGGTAATCTTGAGGTACAGTTTCTGTGGCCATGATATCAGTAGGGGAAATTCCTATACACAGGAATATATCTCCTAATTAACAGAGGTAGAAGACGGAACTAACAAGCCCAAGCGTGTTGAGCTACGAAATGAAGGAATCACAACAAGCACTATCACCACTACAACTAATAGCTTGTAACTCGCAAAACAAAAGCGAACGTCTTATCACTTCGAATGTCAACACACGACTAACTTCTGTAGTTGTTCAGAGGAGGAATATTTCGTCTTTTTAATTTACTTTCTCAAGAAATATCCAAATTGCTTATGTTTATTATATGTTCATGAAATGTATCAGCAGAATCGGGATACTGGGCCTTACAGATTGAACTGTCCAAATACTATGTCATTCACTGTGGTTATAAATTTTTATATTTCACAAATTATCCATAATTTGACTTATATAATCGAAAAATTCTCCGTACGTTAAATGTCTAAGTGTTGGCTCTCTTATTTTATACAATACAATTTTTTGATATCGTGCTTCGTTTTTAAGAAAACTGACTGTGAATTTTAGTTGAGAACGAGTGTTCCAAAGTAAATATTTACAGTTCTAGATATTTGAGGGATAAATGGGAGTGCAATGCTTCTAGCTCCCAGTAGAGAAAGTCAATAATAATCAAACCATGAGTGTTTTCCTTACCCTGTGTGCATTTCAAGTTCTCAAAGCTATACATATGTATTTCCATACGCTTGTACTCGGTCGTAGTTCAAACTCAATTTTTTTAAAAATGAAGCAGAATATTAAAAAATTTATTTTACATTTTCGACTTATTCTTTAATATAGAATCACCATCTTTGCGTTTGTATTTCTTAATTTTTAATCCATATCTAACCAATTATGTTGCAGTAAGAAGTGTCGATGGATCAACTTTCAACATCACGAAAGTTAATCGATTACAAATGGGTGCTTACCTGTGTATTGCTTCGAATGGAGTCCCACCTACTGTCAGCAAACGAATAATGCTCACTGTACATTGTGAGTATTTTTTTAAAACTTTTAAATCCAATTAAATTCCAGTATAATTGTAGTCGAAATTTGTTTTTCTCTAAATTTGTAGTCACACCAATGATCTCAATACAAAATCAACTGGTAGGAGCACGAGAAGGACAACCGGTCACTTTGGAATGCAACTCAGAGGCCTTTCCGAAGTCGATCAATTATTGGACGAGAGAAAACAATGAAATTATAAAAACAGGTAAGTATTTAAAATGAGTCATCCTGTAAATTTCATATAATTTCTTTTAGTCACTAATCAGTCACTAATTTAGTCACTATCAGATGTGATTAAAAAAGCTGTTACATAGTAATCTAATGTCAGTATACACAGAACTGTAATATTAAAGTAATAAAAATATTGATTGTATATTAATTTTTTGTAAAGTAATAGACTGAAATGACATATTACATATATAAAGACACAAAAATAGTATGGAAGTACACTTCCCTTGCCCCTGTGACAAGACGCTGAATCATCTCGATGAATACACCTTTTTTATAAATTGAAATAGTTTTAAAATAGCGGGCAATAATTTTGTTTTGTAGAATGTCGTTAAACAGGGTATTCGCAACAGATGTCAGAAATTTCAAGAATAACTTGTTTTGCTGACTGTGATGTGCACAACCTGACTAGTACAGTAGTTGCTATACTTCGTTCACTGGGAGAACGCAGTTGTCGGTTGACGAGTTTTCGTACCCTTTGCGCAGTTCACGCCTACGCTCATTAGTTATTGGCTCTGTCACTCCCGAGCACATCCCTACCCATGAACTCCTTGTTGGGCCCTTGGAGGTCCTACCATTTCTAAAGAAAGTCACTTCTTCAAGTGTTAGCGCATAAACGGTGTGAAAGAAATTTTGAACAAGCAAACGATATTCTTTTAATTTTAGTTTTCTCCGAAAGTATTAATGCGGCTCTGTTAGCAAATAAAAATCTTCTTGAATATCGTCTCTGTCGACCGAAAACGTATTGGTACTAGTCAGAATTCTTACTGCGTTACAATACCATAAACGACCCTAGATTTCCCGTGTCATAAACTACCTGGTCGCATCGAACATTTTGTAGGAAATCCAGGAAACAGTTCTACCGTTGCTGTTTCTTTATAATCAAATAAGCTGTGGATTCTTATACATTGATATCTCAATAAATATTGTTTCTTAATAGATAGAAACATTTGTTTCATTTGGACACTAGGTATACAGAGTAGAAAGAAGCAAGGCGTGTCCTTTTAGGCTCTTAAATCCTTTACCAATCTCAGTGGAAAAGTCAGTCGGAGCAATGGAAGCCATCTGCGTGAAACGACTGCGTTCTCTCAGTGAACGCAGTATAGATTGAAAGCCACGCTCACGTGTGGCCGGGAACCTTTGTCGCAACTAGTAGTCGGTTCGACTCCCTTTGCTCTCGGCAGCGGAGATAACTAAATGTTCACACAAATAACACTAATTGATTTCTTGTACTCTCCCGACGGAAATGCTACCAAACACAACATGATTCCGTTGATTTATAACAAAGATGATTAAAACTTGATTTGCAGAAAGGATGGTCATGCTCGTCTGGGCATAGGTTGCTACGAAAAGTTCTCCAATTTATTAATTCTCTGTTATCCACTGTTCTGTTTTTCGCTGCTTTCGCTGTTTGTACTTTACTTTAAAATACACTTTACTCTTACAGTCAAATACGACGAAAAACTGAACATTTCACATTTCTACTACTGTAAATCGAGTAATGTTAGTAAAAAAAAGATGTGTTCTTATTTATAAAACCCAAGGTGACCTTGATTTCGGTTTATTTTCAAAATTTTTTACTGATATTTATTATACACCCCATACCCAGCTACTTTTGTTCTAAAGTTTTTTTGTCAGGCGACTGCGAGTGAGAAAATCGTGCGTCGCATTAGAAGTAATACCCTGTATACTTTAATTTTTACACATTATTAACAAAATAAACTTCTTTGGTAAAAATACAAATCCAACTAACGAGACATTCTGTTTAGATAATCAAATATGGTTAAACAAATAGGGAACAGAAACATATTCAATGTTTATACAGATTGTTTTCAAACATGTGGGGCATTTTTGAAGGATAGGTTTTACATATGCAGATAATAAAAAAAGTTCATGTGGAAATATGTTTAGAAATACTTAGTTTTTCAGTTATACGCTATTTTGTGTTGTGCAAAACGCAGGCCCATTTCTTGCCTGCGCGGTGTGCTATCTTCTTCAAAGTTTTACTAGGCCCAGAAGTACTGCAACTGTCTAAATGAACGACACACAGTTAGAGGTGTGAAAAATCCCAACTTTTCGGGATAGGGACAAGACGGAGAATTTTGGGCGAGATTGAGCGGGATACCGAGGTAATACAAGCGCTGAACATATGTGTAAGCGGGACATATGTGCACGTGAATTTTTTTCATTGTCTTCGTATTTAAAATCTACCTCCCAAAAACGTTCCACATGTTTGGAACCACTCTGTATACTACAATGTTACATTGTGCTCATATTTTCTTATTTTTTGTGTATTATTACCGAACGACAACTCCTTATCGTCTTTATTTCTTTATCGTACACAAATTCCTAGCTTATTAAAGGGGTAGACTAGTATATGGCAATGAGGTGACATTACCAACCTTTGAAAAAATATGGGTTTGCGGGAGCTAACTTTTTTAGCTGGGACTATGCTGGGGCATAGAATGGTTAGAGACTAACTTCAAGGGCGCCAAGATTGCATTGTATGTACACTCATAGCCTATAAGTGAGACTGCGACAGCAACGCATGCGTTTGGATCTCTCTATCTGACCGGTCCCGATCGCCCTGTTCGCTCTCCAGTTGGGATAGAGCTCAATGGGCACAAGTGTAACGCCCCGACAGTTTTTATTTCTTGCTTTTCTTATCTATTTCTAACTTGATCTAGTGTTTGCATTCTTTTATATTCTCTTTTATTCTCTTCTATTCTTTTCTTTCCTGTATTACAGACTCTCCTCTATTCCTGTCTTTTTCTCTCCTCATGTATCACTTCTATTCTATTCTAACCCCACTTTTTATCCCCTCTTCTAAGAGATGCTATCTTTTCTTCTATTTCTTCCTAAAATTGAATATTAATTGTTAGTATTCATTATTATTAATCAAGTACTGTTATAAATTATGTTAATATTATATTATTACGTTTCTAATATAAATCATTATAAAAATCAAATCAAATCGTAATAATTTATATCAACAATGCGGAAAATAGAATAAGATAACTTAAATTGTGTAACACTACGCAGGCGTATTTTTAGAATTTCGAGTATAAAAGGAACCGCACAAGCGGCAGAGACCAGATTCGTGCCCTGGCAATCGTGGTGTTAGCACAAAAACCTTGAAGGCAACTGATATACCCATCCAATGGTAATGAAACCGCTTTTCTAGTAGGCATCGACTGTTATCCAGCTACACAACGATAGCTGATTTCCCCTTCGGAGCTTGCATCACTAACTTGTCAAATCACGAAATCCTAACCTTGAATTCTAAGCGTAAGTTGTGAAAACGAGTATCTCAGAGGTAGCTGATTTGCGATCCTCTAAGAATAAGACCGCTCCTCTAGCAGGCAGCGACTGTTTCGAATAGGTGAAAAGGGTAGTTGATGATCCATTTGAAGTTAGCCGTTTGCACACTGTAGCAAACAAATCCAAACTGTCAAACAAGTATTAAGAAGCAATTCAATATCTCGAAGAGTTTTGAGGCCGCTCCTGAAAGGTTATTTCCTAAAGGCAGTGACCATAACTCCGGAAGAGGTTAAAATAAACAACCTCGAGATAGCTTAGACAGAAATACTAAATAATAAATTATAAGTGTGATACCAAAGCGTTTAAAACGAGGATCCTCATACTACGAATTAAATTACAAGAATGATTGTCCTCTTTATCTCAAATTCTTAATTATTATAGCGACTTCCTAATTATTATAATTATTATAAGCGAATTCATTAATTTTCATATTATTATAGCGACGCATATCATTAGATTCTGTAATTCCTTAATTATTATATGGGTTCACATCATTGTTATCATAATCATTAATTACTGTTAGTCATACTTTCTTCACTAATAGATTGTAATTAAGAGCAATTATATAATTCAAGTTAGAAATTATCATTAAAAGTTGCCAATGAAGTCATTTTTTCTAATAAAATAAAGTAAATCGTTAAATAAAATAATTATTGTAAAAGATCTAGGCCTGTAGATTTTAATCTTTAACCGCACGCCACACGAATCCCCTCCTTTTCTCTTCATAGAAAGCCGCTCTTCCATGAGCAACATAGCTCCGCTCACCTAAGTCGTTAGGAATGTTACACAAGTTTATAAGACACTACTAAAGTTGAAAACTTTAAACGCCCATATCGCGAAAACAAAAACATGAGATTTAAGTAGTTCTGTCATGTAATCATATATACAGTATGTCCCACGAAATCCTGGACAGTCGATTATTTGCTAACCTATTAAAGATACGAAAAAAGTTTTTATATGAAATTGAATGGCAAGAGGGGGCTGATTTATTGGCCGTAACAATTTTTTTTTATCATTATTGTTTACAGAGATATGAAAGTTAAGTTTGGTTTTTTAAATGGGATCATATATATTTTTTTTTTTGATCAATAGATAGTACGTTTCAAGACGAATTCAGCAAACATTAATGTATACACCTTTTTTCAAATAGTTTTTAAGATATTACGCGTAAAAGTTTACTGATTTTCGGTGGAAGATTTAGGTCTGCCGTTCCTACCACAGTCTCTTCGTATCAGTTTCAAGAGGCACGGTTTAACACGTTCGACGCGCGACAGGGTAGATCTATCGACTGGAGCCCGTTTCTCCGGAGAATTATTGACCCGGCGGTGCTGCCGCGCGCTAGCATACAATCGGACAAACCTTTTTCGACCATTTTTTTACCCCCGCACGCAACGTGTTAACCAGTAGCATCTTAAGTGTGGTCGAGAGTCGAGACTCCCTACTGTGCTTCCTGGTCTCGCAGATTTTCTTCCACCGAAAATCAGTAAACTTTTACATGTAATATCTTAAAAACTATTTGAAAAAGCGTGTATACATTAATGTTTGCTGAATTCGTCTTGAAACGTACTATCTATTGATAAAAAAAAATATATATGATCCCATTTAAAAAACCAAACTTAACTTTCATATCTCTGTAAACAATAATGATAAAAAAAAAAAAATTGTTACGGCCAATAAATCAGCCCCCTCTTGCCATTCAATTTCATATAAAAACTTTTTTCGTATCTTTAGTAGGTTAGCAAATAATCGACTGTCCAGGATTTCGTGGGACATACTGTATAACTGTGTAAAAGAAACTTTCTCAAAACGTTTGTGGAAGGGAAGTATTAATAATGCTTCGTTGTTTGGTTGTTGGTTTCGGGTTATTGGTCAGCTATAATGTTGTTAAGAATATTGTTAACTAATCCATACGTTGGTTTGTTATTTATCCCAAGTGAATGTAAAAGTTCGTGATGTAAATTAATTTATAAAGGCACAGCGAGAAAGGCTGAGCGTTAGTGTGGGCGTGAAAAGAGAAAGGTTTTGAATTTCTGCCTTAGTAGTATTCCTTCCTCGGCTTTCGGCTTGGTTCAATCGTGCAGGTGAAAAATAAAGGTCGATTTTCACGTATCCGTTGTCGTTCAGTCTGTCCCGCCCCATTTTGTTAGAAAAAACATCGTTTCCCTGTTTCTAAATGGAGCGATTCGCACTCGACGTTCAGTGTCCGTCCGGCAAAACGAGTAGATGGCTCCATGCGCACATAGTTTTCCTCCGTCCTATCCTTAGCCGTCCCGTAGGTAGAAATATCGTCTTGTTTTTGCATGAAGCAATTCGCACTTAGTCCGTTCGGTTCCGTATCCCACCGTCCACACCTGTCAGGAAAAGCTAAATATCGTTGACAAACGATACTTTCGCCTTCTGTCGCAGACCGACGAAAGGCCTCTTGAAATCAGGTGAAGCAGACCCTTTTTTATGACCCTGACAGGTTCTCGAATCAAACGTCTTGAAAGGTGCACCACGGAAAACCGTCATAAAAAAAGCAATGGCCTATTTTGTTAGTATTACATGAAGTATTTTAGAAAATATGAATAAAATAATTGATAAAAAAAGTTGATAACTTAATAGAATAATTATGTACATAAATAACTTTTATCTTTTATTTTTATAGTGAACTTAATATTAACAATATAAAAACTAATGAAATCTAATATATAAATATACACATAATAATAAAAATATAATGTAAATATACATGATGTCACGAATGTGCATAGTATGGTAGTGGAAATGTGACGTCACTCATCCCTAGGCGCAGAATCGAGCCTGGCTACCATGGTGTACACTCAGCCCCACATTTCACCAAGAATCATCGTACATCTTTTTTTTCGCCTCGGATGTCGACGCGATGTCGTCGTACGGTGCTGCGCCTCGCAATGTCGCTTATTGTCGCGCGTCGCAACACCTCACTTTGACATGCCACAGATTTTGCCTTAGATCATATATGTATTTTTAGACACGGCTTCAAATAACTTCCTTTATGCAAAGATAAAATCATCTACGTAACGGTACACACATGCAAGATGTATAAGCTATGCTAGTATGACATGTATGCAATTTCCAAAGAGTGACACACCAATATTCCAAACGTGTTAGACTGTTTTACTGTTCGACATTAATCAGAATGTGAAAATGTTTAACTTTCAAAACACATATTGAATTGACTAAATATTAAATATACATAATTTGGGAATTATAATTTCGCAAAATGTATTTAACGTTTAATTGAGATATTGATAATGTTCAAATTGTAACTATTTCCTTATAATTTATTTTAGTTTAAAAAAATAATAAGAACAATACATAGATATCTAGAAGAGCACGATTTACTTATAATTACTCATTACAAAATAATTTCCTATCATTATTAATAATTATTTCAGAACTAAATTCGCACAAGCTGCTCGCAGCTACTCGTGGATTGCGAGTATTGGTAGCATCCAGTAGCATCTGAGCGTCCGATGGCATATCAGCCATTTGGAATGATTATCTTTTGGCCAGTGTGGCGTCACAGTTGGGCAGTTATCTTTTCTTAACCAAGCTAGTGGATTTTCTATACATGCCGTGTCTAGTAGTACATATGGTCTAAAAGGATTCTATCGTATCTAAGTTCACGTAGACGTTTTTGGACACCCTTCATCGAAACACGGAGTGAAAACTCCTTGAACGTTGGATACTTGAGGGTTAATAAACGCGCCCTTACCTATGACACGTAGTTCGCTTATGTTAACTTGGAATTTTCAAGTTTGCCGCGAGTCATTTGCCGCGTAAGCCGATGTATAGTATACTGATCAGTGAGGTTTGGCAGATTTCCAACGTCCAATAGGATTCGCATGTTTTTGGCGTGAAGTAGTAACAGTCAATGAGCTATTAGCTTCAGCTTAGCCAATTGCCGGGTAAAATGGAGTGTGATCGAGGCATCGAGGATGCGATAAGTTCGAACAACGACAGATTCTCGTCAACTCTTGTACGATTCAGTTTAAAAATAAATAGCTTTCAGTTGAATACAATTATTGTTTATTAAAATACACTCATGCAAGGTGAAATCAGTGTGTAAGGTACACATACCACCTCTTAATTATTAGAGACGAAGCGTACTTAATAGATTCTTGGTGTTTTCCTGTTGAAAATTATACCAAGCATGGCATTATTCGGAATATTAATGATTATAATAAATAGAGTAGGTGTTTCTGGTAATGATGAGTATCAGAAGAATGAAGCAGAATGAGTGATTGAACAGGTGCATGCAGAGATAGGGATGTATGATAGACTTACAGTTTAGGAGACGTCCCCAAAGACTCGTACATACAGTTTTATCAAAGCTTTCATTATGCAAAGAAACCTTTTTCTTTCTTCACTTATAAAGGAACAAGCTACTGCAAAAACTACCTGTATTTCAGGATATCTAGTCGAAAATGGGAACAATAGGTCTGGTCCGAAGTTAACAAGAAATGTTCACATACTGACTGTTGCAAGATTTTCTGCTACTACTTTTATACTTACAAGGAGACCATTCTCTCAATTGTGAACACTTTCACATAATATAATTATGGGCTTTTCCACACCAATTTCATCACTTCAACTTTTCGATGTTAGATATCTTGACGATACTGAAACACGTTGTAGTGCACATGTAATTAGGGGAGAGAGGTTTAAGCATGAATTTTTTAAATTCGACATTATTTAAAAAATAGAAACCCACAAAGTCTACAGCTTTCATTGATGTGTATGCAATAATATATACGGTTTTATAATTGAATCTTTATGTTCGTAACCATAAAAAGCTGAATTTTGGCAATTTTTTTGTTTTAATCACGAAAATTGGATCTCTCGGAATAAATTTTTCGTGTATTGCATATTACGAGACGGTATGCTGCGAGAAGCGGGTGAGAATAAATATATTTCCAAAGAATACAGTAACTGAAGTACTAGTTGGTACAACCGACGAAACTGATGTGAGATCAGTGAGACATTGGGATTGTTGTAGCTGAGAACGAACCTGATGTAAAATCAGGAAGCCTCTGAGGATGGATGTGTTTGCGGACAAAACTGACCTGTGATCAATAAGCTGCAGGAGTCTGAGTTCGTGAATGCACCTGATGCGAAATCAAAAAGTCACTAGGATCAGTTTCGTAGACGAACTCAAAATAAATTGAGGGGCTGTTGAGGAAATTGGCGAGTTCAAACAGACGAACCTGATGCAAAATCGGGTTGCTGTAAACAGGTTGGGTAATATACAGACGAATCTAGTGTTATAGATAGCTGTAGTTACTTTGTTACTTTGTAGTTACTTTGGAAATAAGGGCATGCGGACGAATCTGATGTGGAATCAGAGAGCCGCAGGAAATGTTAGTAAACCTCATAACTTGTTAGTTACTAATTGATAAAATTCGAGTGGCTAAGTTGTATCGTGAGGGATCTGTCTACTTCAAATGGGATTGCTTAAGGTAATTGTAGGATTGAAAACAATCTAGTCTATTACGAGCCGAGGGTTAGATAGTCTGACCGAGGGTCAGGGTTTTTTGAAATATTGTTATTTTTTCGTGGACGAACCAACGGGTAACTTTGCACTCGTTGGGAGTCACCTCACGGATGTGGACGAACCAGTGCGCAAAGGCCAACACCGGGAGCCACCTTAGGTTTTCGGTAGGTTTTCGTGGACGAACCGACACTCAACTTGGCGAGTATCGGGAGCCACTAGGATGGAATAAAGACTGTGGAAGAACCAGCGAGTAACTTTGCACTCGCCAGGAGCCACGAGACATGGACGAATCAGTGCGCAATGACCAACACTGGGAAAGGGACCTTCGCAAGGATTGCGAAGATGTTAGTATAGCCTCGTAACTTTTAAATTTATAGTATATCTGGAGCGGTTAAGATATAATATTTGTGGGATCGTTATGCGTTCGCTTCTTATTGGATTTAGGAAAGGTTTTGATTGAACTAAGTCCAATTTAACAAACCTTATAAAAATGTATATTATTACGAGTTTAAGTTGACTCGAAGGGATACAATTGTTGATGAGTTTAACGTGTCGCGGAACTAAGTCCTCTCTCTCTAGATTACGCACAGAGGTATGCGGGGGACGCGTCGTTAAGACTACGTTACAGTGAATTTATTTTACGTACTGTACTCTATGATTCTGCTCGAAGGAGAACTAATGCTCGATCTTGCTTTCCAGTCTAAGCCGCGTAGTAAACTCGAACTGGATTACGAATGAGCCCGCTAGACCGAGTTTCTTGGCCTTTTTATAGTCAAAGATCTATGGGAAAAATGGTGGAGACTCGGCTGCATCGCAGAGTTTCCGAGAAAAGTTGAAAGATATTAGTTTCAAAGAAATCTATTAATTGGGTGCAACGGAAATGCCTATCGGCCCTTACATGGTGACTTCCAGGCAAAGTCAAAGGTCAACGGAAGGAGCTTTGAATCGAGCCCTTTCATAGTTACTTTACGTAACTCGTCTGGACTCGTAACAAGTCAAATTGAAATGAATACTTTAGTATATTCTAAACTCAGTCTTTATGTACAGGTACATAGTGTAGTGTTGTTGCGTAAAATGTATGATTTTAATGCTCGGTGTTTTAAGGCACCGGTGATGCTGGGACTTACAGAGTGGTCGTAGAAAGTGTCAAATAGAATTTATGCCGACTCGCAGACCCTATGAGGTTAAACTGTAGACTTGAAAGAGAAGTTTAGCCCGATCTAACTAAATAGCAATCAACTTGATGAACTTGACTATCAACGTGACGGTATTCTTCTAAATCCGCTAGGGCTAAAATCTCGGGGCTTATACATATAGGCCGGAAAGTGAATGGGGATTTCCACATACGGAAATCTCTTACGGTTAGTACAGCGTCATGGTTGTTATTAGAGATGACGTGATTAGTCACTAACAGTGATTTATTACTATGATCGCGGAATCACGATCGCAGTCGTGATTTAACTTCATTCACAATCGTAATCTTAATTTTTTATTTAGACTGAATTTGCTCACTGTGCTTGTAATTTTTGATCTTGAATCTTCATTGATAAATTATTTTTTATAAAATACTTTGATATAGCTTGCATATACATTTATCTGCACATATTGCAAATTTACTTTTAGTATTAAAAGGAAAAAATAATTGAATTTTGTTTTTCTCATCCTATATCAGTACTAATATTTTAAAGAGTAAAATATTAATTTTTCCTCTTATTATAAAAAACTTGTACATTTATACGGAATCCATGTAGTCTTAGCTGTTTATGTATTGATTTGTATGCTGCAGTAATTAACACTATGGAAAGAATCACAGTAAGTTTACAGAATTCTGTATATTCAAAATGGGCTAAAATATATACATAAAATATATATATAAAATGTATACTTAATATGATTGAAACATATAAATATAAAATATACGGGTTAGGGTGTTCATTTAGACCGTGGATGTAGGAATATTTTTACAACCCTGATTTAGACTGATGATTTTGGTGACATTTGACATCCAGTCCAAAGAATAGTCATATGCTTCACTAATCAGAAGCGATCACCAAAAATCACTGTGAACAACCACTGTGATTGCGAACAAACGTGATCGAACCACTCGTGATTCATAAATAGCAGTTCTAGCCATCTCTAGTTGCTACCCAGTTGTTCTGAGTCGCACTCCCATTAAGATAAACAAATAAAACGTGAGTGCTGGGGTGGTTTCTTTTGATAGGCAAAGACTTGAATATTTAGGAGAGTAACGGAAGATATTCTCCGCACGTAACATACAGAAAAGGTTTTTTAAAGTAAAAATGATGACAATATTCTTCTTTTGAAAATTTGATCACCGAATGATGACTCAAAAATGTTTACAAATTATGTGCTTATTCTATGGTCTTTCTCCTTTCCATTAAATTTGTGTAACCGTGGAAAAATTTTACAAGTCGACTCTTACTTATAATAGCATTTTTTTTGCAATTTTATAAAAAATAAAATTTAATAAAACTATTACATAACTAAAGCTCTCTTTTAAGTGGAGGAAAAACTAAAAAATTAAAAATAGTAAAAGAAACTATTCTTCGATGAAGCAGAATTCGAACTAGTGATCTCCCGATTACGAGTCCGCGATGTTCATATCTAAATGTTCAATTAATTTTTATAAGAATAGGTGGCCAGATATGGCTAATATTCTACAGTTTATTTATGCTTATTGGTCTCTACACTTTGACTCATATTTCATCCAAAAAGCGTTCGTCCACATCGCAGTCTCTCATTGTGACTTAAAAGCACTGTAGAATTGATAACTATACCGAAACGATCGCAAACAAACGGTGCCAGATGAATAGGTCTGAACAGGCCTTAAGGTTAAGACATTATTATTGCAAAATGATAGCAGATCGGACTCTATGCTACAGAACATTTTGTGATTCCATTGGGATATCCTACCACCTCTGCACATGAGCTCAAAATGACCCAGGGTTATGACATTCAAATACTGAATATTGTTGGGGTGAACGAGCTTTGTAAATTTTCCATAGAAAGCTTTTATTATTAGAATTTCATTGTGTAAAGTAGCGCTACGCACGGAGATAATAAAATGAATGGTCTCTCGATCAAATGACGTTTGACAGAGTAAAATACACGATGGTGAAAGGTAGACTAGCCAATGCATAATCAATACTCCATAACTGTACTTTTTGCTTCCTGTAAATCATAAATAAACATAACATAAAAGATTATTATTAATGAGCATAAATTATGAACCGTAATAATAAATAAATTAAAATGATAAGTAGGTGCTTATTATTTACTATTATTTGGAAAAAATAAACTTTATTTAGTATTCGTAGATTTGTGTACAGCACCACAACCAAGCTCAATCTGATCACCAAAAGGATCCTCTGAAGAGAGGGTACGCAGAACCATCCCTACTTTTAAGGAGTAGAGAACGTCAAGTGGTAACAAAAGCGGCCAAGTGGTAACACATTATGTAAATAATTGAAGAGATTAAATGGTGAACGTTGTTTGTTTAAAAATAAAGTTCTTAAACATTTTTAATAAAATGTTATGTAGTAACTCGAACGTTTTAGGTTTCATTTATACTGGCGAATGTTCCGTTCGAAGAGGCAAACGCATTTATTGCTGCCAGATGTGGAAATCCGAATTCTTTAAGGACTTGCTTATTCATTCATATTTCTAAAAATCCACATCTGGCCGAATAAAGTAATTTCGTGCTTTCTTCGAGCGGAGTGTTCCTCCCTAATAACCATCGAAGGCCGTATTGCCCCGCAATCGGTGCCTTCGCCAGCTCATCCTTTTCGGACTCGTAGGATCGGAGCTGACTAGCGGGACAATACGGCCATAAAAATATTCGGAAAATACGCGCGTGGGCCCACTCGAGCCACGCTATTCCGGGGTTCGTTCTTCCTCCCCAATCTTCGCGGCCTTCGACATGAAGGCGAGGTCTCCTCCACCTTCATCGCGAGGAGATCGGGGGCGGTTCCTTTGCCCCGTCAGGGTGACAAGGAGGATCTTCCTTCTTTCGGTCGAAGGCCAATCAATATCGATTTTTGTTTCATCGTGCAAAATCGGTGACGCCCTTAGAGTCGCGCGTTTTGGGGGTTGTAAGGGGATGAAGAGCGAACTCCGAAAAAATCGAAAACAGAAGATAAAACGTCGTCATTCGGACGAGTTGATTGCTAAACGTAACGACAGGGGATCGCAAGTCATCGTTCGGACTTGTCGATTTTTTAACCTAACGAGTCATCGAATCGGACTCTTCCATTTTAGTCATTTTACACTTTATCGTCGAGGACTATCCGAAGTAATTTGAAACAGTTACTCAATATTAACTTGGCGAGTGACAACCCGAGATTCGCGAGACGAAAGCGCGAACCGTACAGCGAATGCTAGTGTTGATAACCAGATTAGCAAGCAAGATCCTGCGTGGTAATATGTCGTTGTCGTCCTGAGCGTTGCAAGGAAAACTTTCTCATTTTCCTTGTAACGTTCAGGAAAAACCAACACGTATTGTTTTACAAGGACTCATTGTAAACAGGTTCTAGGGACCTCAGTTGAGTCTTGATCGCCTATGCGAATGGTTCGCAGGATATGTATTGCTTCGTTCCGTATATAAACTCGAGCAGGATCGGGCAGGCTCCCGAGAGTATCTCTCACATTGGGACTGATCGGGGTCCGGAAAGTGTTTAACTTATCGGGTCTGATCAAAGTCCCGAGAGTATCTAATGAAAATATCATAGGCATACAGTAGAATACGTCGAATTTCGACGGTCGATACGGTACGGATGTCGATCGAAGCCGATTCCAAATATTTTAAGATTCTGGCAATACCCACATGCAAATTTATGAAAGAATTAATTAATACTTGATCCGGAAAATCAACAAAAATATGCCATATTTCAATATACTTTTGAAACAAATAGATATTAACGAAAACTGTTTACATAAGTTGATTCGTCGTTTAAAAACGAGTAATCTCCCATTTTACACTTTTCGTCTATGTTAAATAGTTTCTGAGATATTAAGCAGAATATGTTTTCACCCACAACTTTGGGAGTAGTTTTCACCCCTGTATCATGGATATCAGTGGATAGAAAAAATAAGTATCGAATATTTTTCGCTACTCTACAAACCTGCTAAATTTCATCAAAATCTGACACTTACACTTTGGGTTGTTCGACTTGTTAGTTTCACTTAACACAACTAACAATAAGCCAAAAGAAGTATTACATCTAATATATGTTGCACCATTAAAATATAAAATGTTACCAAGTTCCTCGCTAGAGTTTCAACATCAGGACAACAGTTTTTCAACATACGTTCATCAAAAATAATGAAGTCCGTGTAAGCAGCGTCGATCTAACAAATTACGTGAAAAGTATGCCAGTGCATTGTGGAACGATTACACAGAAGCGAAGTCGGACTTTCGAGTTTGCACGTTTGTAATGATCATGTACCTGGGCTGCTAATTCACTGAAGAGCGATTGAACTGTAGTAGCCACCATAGTTAACAAGTTTTATTAACGAGTGCGCGTACAGTACATGGTACGTTTGTACTGTACATTACCGGAATGATCTGGCAACGTCACAGTTAGATATGCGGGAATGTATGAACCCATAATTACTTCGACTAATGAGACTTCGTAACTAAACTTTTCTCGCAAGGAAATTATTTTCAGAACATTTGAATGTTCCGCTTGTGTATCTGTGCATAGCTTGTTTCACGTCTACTTACATCCTTTTTTTACAGCTTTATATAGACGAAAATAGTACTCTTATTTATATAATTGTGAAAGATATTGGATACACTACATGACTAAACATGATTTTATATTTATTATTATAAGTTTAACGATTTGGTCACATTTTTTATTATTTCTGATAGTTAATAGTTTATTTTCATAATCGATTTTTAAACGGATACTTTAAACTATTGTGTAGAATAGGAAAGAATGGAGTGAAGTGAATTATTGGAAGAAGAAGGAACTATTTGAAAGAGAAGGAATTATCTAGAAAACGTGGAATTCAAAAATTTGTCAAGATTAGTAAAAGTTAAGATGAAATGTAATTTTGAAAATTGAAAATTAACACGAATTTGTACTTTTGAGATTATTTGAATGATTAAATATTTGAAATATTTGAAAACTTGAATATCTTACTTATATTTTTCTTTTATTGAAGTTTAATGTTGCATCAATCGTCAATGATTAGCGGCAAAAATGCACAGAAGAAAGAAAAAGAAAAGAAAAAACGGAAGGGTACTACATTTGAAGTTTTAATTAATGTATTAAATAAGTTTATTTCCTGAAGGAAACAAAAAATCTCGTTAGAGATTTTATTGCTTTTAAAAGACTCTATTCGATTTTTCTGATAGGCAACTAAAAATTTAGGATAATCCATCATGAGGTGTTTAACGTTAATAAAAGTATTACAAACATCACAATGTGAGGCATCAAATTTAACTAACAGATGATAATATGTAAATTTTATGTGTCCAATTTTTACTCCAATGATGACCGCCTACTTTTTTGTTGTGAAGTTTATGTATGTCTTCTTAATAAAAAAATACTCTTCGATTTCCAAAATATTTTCCATTCGCTCTCCCAGTTAGCTCTTGGCTCATTTGAGGAATATTTCATCATATTTTTTTGTAGAATAATTAGAGAAGAAAAAGAAAAGTAAAAAAAATTCCTTAAGAATATGTACTGCAGTTGATGGTTTCTTCCACTGATTTATCAGCTTTATTATTATCACATATATACATATACATATTTTTACATATTACATGTACATATTTGTACATATTTTTACTTTTTTCTATTGCTCTGTGATAAATTTGTTATTCAATGCTCAAATTGCTCTTCTACAGTTGCTCAAGATGGCAAACTTCTGTCTATTGAAGTTAAAACAACTTTCTTTATTTTTTGTAAATGTTGTATTGCGATTAATTTGATTAGAAAAATTAAAAATTCATTAGGGAGTTTAATTTATTGTATCCTGAAATGGAAGACAAATGCACAATCTGTTCCTGAAATGATTTTAAACGCTTTCGTATATAGATCAGTATATAATTGTAATACTTTTCTATAATTTGTTCATCTAAAATTTTATAACTATATAAACGGAGTTTCTAATTTAGGTATTATATTTGCAAAGTTCCACATTTGTCTTTCTTATTTATTTGTTCCAACCATTTTTATTAAAAGATTAAAGTTGTCCTGTATACTACGTTCGATAAATTTTAATCTATTTGTAGATAGTATTTTTTAATTCTATGATAAAAAGAATGGAATGAATCGACAGAGGTATTAATGAAGATAGATACTATTTCTACCAGATTTTATAAGTATTTTTTAAATTTATAATACAGCTTTAACACTAAATAATTTTCTTCTAAATTTTAAAGGAGGTTCATCATTTTCTTTTAAGATACTCAGAATTGAGCTTGAGCTAATAAGATACCTCAAATGTTATAGTCACGACACAAAGTCCTGTATTGTGGATTACATCCACTTTTCTTAATAAATTTAGTCTGCTTGAGTTATAAACTATTAAATCATAATTATATTCAAGGTCATTGAACACGATTAGGTCATAGTTTTGAGTAGATATCAGATACTAATGCAAATATAGATAGCTAAATTTAAATAGTACACGAAGTGTACTTAAACTACTGTACGTAACACACCTAATTTGAAAAATGATTATATAACCAATGCACGATAATAATCATAATAATAAATGTAAAAATGTATTTATGACTGATGATGAACATCATTTCATAAAGTGATTATAAAATGTACCAATAATCATGGTACAGGCGTAAAGGGGTGATTCTACGCGACAAAATAAATAAAAACTGAAGAGTACAATTGTTTCGTGTGAGGCTTTGCTTTTGGGAAAACCGAGTTTGAATATTTTTACAGTCAGTGTAAAAAATATTCGTGCAGTACTTCTGTATGACAAAACCTTGTGTAACTTTGTTTATAAGCAAAATTTCAACAAACGAAATAATGTATGTATTTTCAGATATTTACAGAATAATTTTTATAAAAAAAGAAATGCGATATAAATATGTATTGTAAAAATATTAACAAACATTCAGAAACTTGTCAAAATGTATGCATAATAAATATTCGTACAGCTTTCTCTTCGGGACATATTGTTTGCTTTATTTATTATAGAACATCGAATGTAAACAGTACCGGTATCAATTGACTCGAGGTCTCTGTTGCAACCGATTGTAATTTATAATACAGTTGTATAATTAATGTAAATCATTTAGTAAAATTTCCTCTATTGTTCGTAGACCTCGGTCCACGATTCAAAGAATAATCAACCGATATGATATGCGAAAAACCATCAAGAATAATCCAAGAAATACTCATTCAAAGAAAATAGACAAGACCAGTGAACGATTAATAATTCGGTAAGTTAAGAAAAATCCAAGAACATCGGCAAATGCAATCGTTACAGAATTAAAAAATAACTTAAATATTGACGTATGTAGTAATACAGTACGTAATACATTACGAAAGAATGGTTATCATGAAAGAATGATGCATAAAAAGCCCTTCATAAATGAAATAAACAGGAAAGAGGATTAGCATTTACAGAGAAGTACGTGATCCAGCCACCAAAAGCTTGGAATTAATTTATTTTTACAAATCAAAGTAAAATTGTTGGACTCAGATGGACCATTTAAAGTACAGAGAAAAAATAATAAGTGTACAACAAAGTAAAACGACCAACAGTAAAACACGGTGGGAGATCGGATCAAGTTTGGAAATGTGTAAGTGTTGGTGTTGAATTCTTGCATTTTATTAATGGAATTATGAACCGTCGAATGTACATAAACATTTTAAAAAGTAATCTTTATAGTAGTGCAGAAAAGATGGGGTTAAAAGGTAACTTTATTCCATTATAAGATAAAGAGCCGAAACATTACAATTATGGTACAGTGTTCCATAATCTTAAAAACGCCACCACAGTCTCCCTAAATAAATATAATTTAACATATGTATGAGACCACTAAAAACAAAAATACGTTCTTACAATATTTCATCAGAAAGTGGTTTAAACGAAGCACTTTTAGAAGAGTGGAATAAAATTCTACTTTTTGGATAAATTTTGGACACAAAACTTGGAAAATTCGATGCCACGACGACTTAGTCCCATAATAAAATCAAAGAGGAATCCCACAAAGTATCAAATACTTATAAATCTGATATTTTGTTATACTCTAGGTATTAAAATTTATTACATTTTTCCAGGAAATTAGAACTGTATGAATACTTATTATGCGTATATTTTGACTACTTTCTGAATATTTATTAATATTTTCCTAACGCACATTGATATCGCTTTTTTTAATGAATATTATTATGCAAACACCTAAAAATATGTATATTTTTTGTTTATTGAAATTTTGTTAATACAGAAAGTTATAAAAAGTTTTTGTACGCGTGCGCTTCACTGTCTTACATTCCGAACAGAAAAATTTTTGGATTTCTCCTCTTTCGGTTACTATGTCAACTGGGATGTGTCACGATAATGCTTTGCATTTTAGAAATTCCTGATCGGGCATATTCCGAGCTTTTGACATTCAAAATTTTAAATTTTATAATTATCTTCACCCGCTCTTTCCTTGGAGTCATCGTCGGAGATCGACGCCGTGTGTGTACGTGTTTGTATATGTGTGCGTTCTTCTGAAGCCTCGAGAATGTAAACGCTACATCTTTGTCAAAGCAAAAAGCGTTATACATCAACATTCTAAATTTGCAGGTTCTCATGAGTCAGGATCAATGTAACTAGAGCGTGTGCGATCTAGACCTTTATCGCAGAATTGTACGCGTCATTGCCTGTAATGCTTGTTAGCACCTATGACAAATTGTTCATGGAAACCAAGAGCATTCGTATTTCGCATCATTAGAGACAGTTATAGCTAATTTCCGGAAGTACCTTGTAACGCGTCTACGTGTTGTAGAAGTCAAAATGAGAACCTTTCGGCGCTCAAATTTGGAGCTCGCGCAAAAACTGTAAACAGCGCACGACACGACGACTGCGCGAGCGGCTATGCCTCATGGTGAGCATAATATTGAATATTTTCGAAAATGGCAAAAACTTATATGGTTTACTGTATTGTAACGTCCCTAAAACGATGCTACGTTGTCCATGGAAGAGCGGCTTTCCGATGGACGAAAAGTGGCGTTCGTGTGGCGTGCGGTTAAGGAGTTAAAATCCAAAGCTTAGATCTTTCTTAACAATAATTTATTCAGTAAAACCCTATTCTAATTCTAACGTAAATACAATACTAATGCCTATTCTAATTCGTTAAATATTTATAAGAACAAATAAGGTTGATTATTATGCACAGATGAGGTTATGTTAATCGTAATCGTTACGCGATATACATACTTCTATCATTTATCTCGATAACGCAAGAGTTAGGTTATGTGTCTATGCTTAAAATTGGTGAACAGAAGTTAGGTTATGTGTCTACGCTTTTACATTCGTGAACAAGAGTAATTATGCTGTTATTAATTATTAACCGTATTAATTGCGGTAGAGGATCCTCTATATTAGACGATACGCAGTGTAAGTGTGTGTGTGTGTGCAATAGATCTTGTCTCGTATGCCCTGGTCGCTGCCAAAGTTATAGGTGGCTATAACCTCAGAGCGGTCTCAAGGTTTCATGAAACATATAATCTTTGCTTGATTGCCTAAGCATCCGTAAGCCCTTCGTTATCTTTTCTACATCAGTCGCTACCTTGGAGAAAAGACTCTTCAGGAGCGGTCTTAGAAATGCGTCCGACTAGGAATGGCTTCTAGCGCTTGTTGGCAGGCGATTCGTCTGCTTACGGCAAGCACGAACTCTATATTAAAGGAGCATCAATTACTATTTGGTAGAACGGTCGCTACCCCTAAAGGAGCGGTCTCGATCTCACTGGACGAGTATCTCAGCTGCCTCCCAGATCTTCATCTATTCGGAACCCGATGCCAGAGAGAAGTGTGTCTCCTGCTGCTTTCGCAGATCCTTATATACCCGCCAGTCGGAGTTCGCACATGCGCAGTTGTTCTAATTCTAATGGCGCTCTTATTCTAATAGTGACTGTTTTAATATGAAAACGTACGAAATATGTTATACTTATATGAGAATGTAATTAAAATCTATAATATATAATGTGTGTCGTAATACAAAAATGTCTATTAGTAAATGGATGAACAGAATACGCGCTTATATACAATAATAAGAATGAAATAGAAAGAGATAGACATATTTACACTAAGATGGAGAGAGACAGCGATAGTAGAGAGAGATAGAGTGAAATAGGAAGAGACAGAGACAGAGTCGTGAGGCGTTACAGTATTAATTGTAAGAGCGATTAGCTGCTGAAAATTCTAATAAGTGCCAAATCTGTAGATAGCTGGATAATTGTAAAATCAAAAGCTAAGATACAGAGAGAGAACACATGCGACACATTAAGTATAAATTAACGAATAGCACGACGGCTTTCGGGACGTTACAGCAAATGATCTGTGTATTAGTGATCCGCGAAGGATCCTGCTTGTCCTAGCTTCCGTTATCAGGCACTCTTCGTCGATAAGTCGCAAAATGCGTGACGGGAGCCCGTGGGTTAATTCAATTTACTTTCTCTTTCTCTTCTTCATACTTATTTCATTAGTTTGGCTATTTCTATTTATTTTTTCGAACATAGATTCATGGGAGTGAGTAAACTCAATACCTCACGTAAAGCCATAACTGCATTATCCATTTTATAGTGAAAATTTCGAGAAAAAATATATAAAGTGTTTATGCATCTAAAATCTTCACGTGTGAGTGCGTTCTCTTTCTTCTTTTCCAGAATTAGCAGCATTTCGAGCATACAGTTTTTACCAAACAACGACCTGGTATAAATCTAGCAATTTTCTATTGAATTACGATTTAGATTCTGATTTGATAATTTTTGTGCATTGATTTCTTCAACTGCGTAAATTGCACAGATTATTTCATTTAATGTAAATTTTGTTATATACTTATATTGATTTTGATTTGGTATTCTGGTTGATTTGTTATAATAATATCAAATTGTTGAACACGTGCTCGCCTTGTATATTCACGAGGCAGGAAGGGCATTAATGTTGCAAAGGCATTGTGGATTATTCTGAATGCCAGCATAGGGGCATAGAAACACGTGGTACTATTCTTTCCTTTTGTTTCTTTTTCTTTCTCTATCAGACATTATATTTATTTTATTATATTTGCTAACTTTGAAAAAATATATATATTGTTCTTTTTTTTATTTACGTAAATATACATGTATTGAGTTCATTAATTTACTTTTCCAAGTACAAAATAATCCTAAGCCTCCTCCTTTCAGGAAGTAATCACGTATAGCGGAGCCCGTATGGGACTAGATGATTTCGTAACCTATTTACCAATATCCTTTTGGATAATTAATTAATAAGTATAGTAGATATACTCGTGTATTGTGAACGAGCTTTCTTTTTATCTAAAGACAGCTCTGCTATTGCGACCACACTACCATTTCACATAATATCGCCATTAGCGATAGATAAGCAGAGTAGTTGCTCGATTAATCACTTGGAAAGAGCGTGAGTATATTAATCAATAAAATATATCTCATGTGGCCTAGCCAATCCGTAACAAAAATCGTATTGTAACGAGTAAGGATACGAACCCTCGCGCACGTAACAAAATTCAGGGCAGCGGAGTTCGTAACCCTCGCGCACGTAACACTATACTATAGCTGGTATATGCTGTAGTTGGATCTCAATACCGATCATTGTTTACTTTTCCGTTTAAATATAACTATATTGACAGGGCATCGCACGCTGTAACGGCGTGGAAGTCAAGATACTTCTCGCGTAGCCGCAATTTAGGACAAAAGTGTGTAGAGCTCTCAAATGGAAACGATAGACATGAATGATTAGAATCTCAGAAATTTTCCGGTTTGCGCTGATGCCGCTTTTTTCGGTCATCTTAAAGGTTTTCCCACTGGTCCCGATACCACGGTAATTATTTAAAAATTTGACTTCATCATCGACTTCTTTGCCTTTGAAATAGTTAAGACCATCCGTTAAAAAATTGTACCATCGACTACTAGAAGAAATTTAATTTTTCGATAAAATGAAACCATATTCTATTTTACTCGACAAATTATTAATTTACTGAACTAGCAACACGAATGATGTATTAGAAATGGCGGCGCAGTAACTTGGACACCACAATCGCTATAATACACCTATTCTCTGAGAAAGATGTTTTTCCTATTCTACGGAAAAGCTAGTAGAATAAGTCCCAATTGAGATACAGCGACGTGAGTAGAATAAGTCTCAAGTCAGACATAGCGAAGTCAATAGACTAATTCCAAAATCAAACGCGTTTCATGCGAATTTCAGACCTTTGTAAAATAATCTGTTAGTTTTTTAACTCGAAATATATTTGAAAGAACGGTACACAATGATTGACGATATTTGTTGACACGACGTTTCCTGGAAAATCAGAAAGACAAAAGGACGTGTCGCTCTCATGAGAGCTATCGGAAGTGACTAATGAAGTCAAAACTACAACCGATTGTTTATGCAAGGAATCATACAATTTACAGTCGCGTTTTACACGTACAGGGTATCCCACATAAAGTAGCGGAGCCAAAAAGGGGAGATTCCTGGGGTAATTCTAAACAACCTTTTCCTTTGCAAAACTGTTCTCTGAAGCTTTGTTAACGAGTTATTAACAAAAAACATCGACCAATCAGAGATCACGGATAGCGAGCGCTCGGTCGTCCAATGACAAGGCACAAGCTACGCGTAGTGTTTACTACTCGCTGTGCTTGAATCTTGTACAAGAAACTCAAGATCTCTACGTTATTGTCCAATATCTCCTAAACTATTAGATGGAAAATTATGAAAAAAATCAACGACACGTTAGCTATTCCGACACATATTATAGAATTTTTTTAAATTTTTAAATTAATTATCCAAGTTGTAAAAAATAAAAACCGAGGAAAAGGAATTTAAAAATGCTGATTTAGTAAAGTAATGCCATAGTAAGAAAATAAAAAGCAACGTTTTCGTAGTTCCTACAGATTGTACATTACTTTACTGGGTATTAAAGCATTGAAAATTGTACAAAAATACTTATTTCATTCGAATATAAAACTTATTTATATGTATTCTAAAAATAGGTATATGTATACCTAATATACATATGTATACCTTATTCTAATAGCTAAGCGCGCTGGACTGAACTTATTTAAAAATTATTAACACGATTAATAATTCAGAAACGAAGTCTTAAAAATAATTTTGACATTCTTGATTGTTGTTCTATTTTGACAAGTAGAATCATCCTTTAGAATTTCTGACACTTGTTGTTGAACAACCTGTACTATTGCATGAAACCACTACAATGGAGGTTGCAGCTGTCGAGTATTTCTGATAGGCGAACTATGGTTCCTATCATAACAAGGTTTGGCCACCATTGAAATAGAGTAAGGAGCGTATGCACTTTCTATTGAATTACATTTTTTTGTTTATGAGTTATTGAATTATACGGAAAATAATGTTATTCCACTTGTATCCCTTTCGCATCAACTAAATTTTTCACAATCAGTTTTTTATAAGAAAATTGGAAAAAACAACATTATATTGTAAAGATATGTTAGTACTAATGTCTTTATTATGAATACCAGTAGTTAAAATATTGTTACAATTATATTGAGGTTATGTTTACTTATCGGACTCATAGAAATTATTTGCAATATCGTATTTAATGATTCAACTGACTATTTCTGTTCCTAACTCAAAAGTTTAAAAAATATTACTTGAATTTGCGATTTCAACAATTGGCAAAATGGAAATAATACCATGTAGGTACACTTCTAACGGAAATACAGCTCAGAAATATAAATGTAACTCCAGATTTATGAATGAGCATCGGCACTCATAATTTAGGTTTTAAGTAAGGGACTGAGTGTTCAGTGATTCTAACTTGTTTTTTCATAGATTTGTAACTAGATATCTAAGGACTGCTAATAAGGGAAGATTCAAAAGCTCAAGATTCAACGTTACAATACTTAATATGTTTTGAACAAGATATTATGTCAAAGTCCACTATCTGGAACACAAAACCTTATATGAAGCAATTTTATTCTACATTTTCGACTTATTTTCTTGTGTAAAATTACCCCTTCCTGATTGTACCATTCTTACTCAAGTATTCTGTTATATTCACTGCTTACAAAACATGACTTTGAACAGATTTGCCTAAGACAAAGGGTACTGTTGTGTACGTATGATTATTTCGAGTAATGGAAGGCGATATTCGAGAACGTCACATGGTACTGTAACTGCGTAGAATACTAAACACGTATAAATGCATTTGACTGCTTATGGCTTGGGAATGCAAAAACAGTAAGAAGGCAGCCAGTGCACGCGAAGCTGCTAATTGCATAACTAATTAAGTTAATCTCGGTCGCTGTTTGCACAAAATCTAAAGACATGATGTGTTTCACTGTTAGTGATCAATGATATGGATAATAACCATGTTACTAATTAGACATCCATTTTGATGAGAAACCACACAATAAATTCGATAATCTGAATATACGAAGGTTATTTTGCATTATATTTGTAGTAATCCCACGCTGTAAGTAATGGTACATTCAATTAAAATAAAAAAAAAAGAAACATTTGTTCAGAGCACTTTCAAAATACATACACAGATGCTCAATTATAGTTACGACTTTCTATTATCTCTACTTCTCAATTCCTTTATTTCTTTACTGTCTTACTTCTACTTGTTGCCAATCTATTAGTCTATTAGCACAACAAATAGTAAATTGTTAGAATATCATCTTCAAGAAGACACAAGAAAATATAAATTTTTTTCTCTAAAGGGCTCTTTTCTTCTTCAGCAATTGCTGCATTCCCGTTTATGTCTCAGAACGATGTGATCTTATCGTTAGATTGTTATTGAGTAGCGTCGAGTACCTTGCGAACAATGCCAAAGAAATGCTCGAGCAACCTCCACGCGAATGTTGTGCCTCGAGCTACTTACCAATGCCATTACTGTCCTTTCATCGCCCTCCGCCATCCTAACCCGTCTTCTCTACACTACACCCTCGACTGTTTCAAACCAGACGTTTCCTGGGCTCGTCGGTCCACGTGTACAATTTTAATGACCTATGATTGTCATGACTTTTGCCCTTTGCATCCTTTCTGAACATGTGATTCGCCCGGGAAAGAGAATTTCCTGTAGATATTACTTCCCACAAAAAATTTTGAATCTACACAGTAGTTTTGTAAAATCGTTGAGAAGTACATTAAAAACGACTTCATTCGAAATTATTATTGTTACGTCCTAACTAGACGGGCGGTCGTCTCCAGCGGCAAAGATCGACCTTAACGGTTCTTGCTCTTTTAAAATGCTAAAGCACACCTTGACTAAACTTATCTTGGAAGTGAATAAATAAGGAGAGAGATGTTTTGGTTTAACAGTTTCATGTATTTAATAAGATACAAATTACATACCAACACCTCCTTAGTGTCTTAATGTCGTCACCTTGTAGATTTAGTTGGACGCTAGTCGTTCGTGGTTGCTTCTCGACGTGGTTTTTTCATTGCACGCACTTTCCTTCTCGAACTTTACAGATTCTCTTGACGTGGTCTAAGAAGGCGGATTTGGACTTGGCGGAGTACATTCGCAATACCCTTCCACTCTTACATGGTTTTCTGCTAAACGTTAAAATACGCCCTCGTTGTTATAATGGGTGGGTGGTGATCAGAGATTCGCTCTGATCCTCGATTGATGCGATATAACTCAAAAGTCAATTGTATATCTAACTTGCGCGCTGTCTTATTTGTCTTTTGGGTCATAACTTAAAGAGGGAGATCGCGCTCATATTGTTTTATTGGGTCAGCTCGGCTGAATTTGTTGCAATCGTTCGCTAGTTCTTTAGTTATACATTTCGCAATGCATCAGCATTTCCCCCAGTTTGACACCAAATAAGGGGACCAGGTAAATGTCCGGATGTAACATTAAAATTTTGCATGTTTTCATTCAGTTTCTAGCGAAAAATGAAACTGCGAAGAGTAGGAAATTATCTAGAGAACAAGAAATCATCTTTAGAGTGAGTCATAAGTTATGGCTTATAACCTTTAGAATGAAAATGATCATTTATTTTATATTTAGGGTTGCGTTTGTTTTAAGTTTCACAACTTTATTAATTATGAGATTTTGAATACACAATATTTTATTCTAAATGTAAAGATCATAGGAACATTCTTTATTTCATTACGTAAAAACCAGTAGGGTTTCAAAAATTGAAATGAGTAGAAAAAATTTCGAAATTTTGAGAACTTTTACTAACTGAACATTTGACTAAAATTTGAATATTTGAGATAGAGAGAGGAAGGAAGAGACGGACGCGTACAATGCAATCCTAATGTTACTTTACAGGCTGCAGCGAAATGAAACAACTTTACGACATTTAATGTACTTCTGGACACTGTTGTCCACCCTCGTTGGATTCCTCTACTCATAAACTGTCCAACGAGGTATCATGCGCTCCATTAATATCCAAAAAAAAGCAAAATATCAAAAGCAATATTTTTAAGCTGAAAAAATATCAAGTTTTTTATTACTTCAATAATATTCTTACAAATTTTGAGCTTTCATCCGCAGTTTGATTATTTTATATGTTACATATTCTACGACTGTAATCAATCGTTGACTCCATTTTTCGTTTTCAGGAGGGAAATATGAACAATCACTCTCGAATGACACGTACAAAGTTCACATGAAGCTAACAATACGATCAGTCGACATGTCTGATTATGGGACGTACAAATGCATATCAAAAAACTCTCTTGGAGAAACTGATAGCAGTATCAGGCTCTATCGTAAGTATGATTATAAATAGACTGCAGTTCTTTACGAATTTATGACAAATTTCAATACGCCAAAACATACAAAATTCGTGTAATGTATAAAATTTTACCAAACATGAAATGTTAAATACATCGTATGTATAGTATTTGGGGGGGAGAAACAAATCTTTAATTAGGTTGGACTTCTTCTCTATTCTATTTATGAAAATCAGAATTTGCAAAAACGTCCGCAGTCTAGTTATAAATTAATGACTATAATAATGACATATCTCATCATTTCATTTTTGGTTAGAACGTTAGCACTATTATCTATCAAAGAGTATTCGCGGGCTTCAACTCGCAAATCAAACTTCCTGATTTTGTACTTTAATCAGCTACCGCGGCGTTTGATGAAATTACAGAAAAATACATTTGCATTTTAAACTTTTCTTTCAATTAAAGATACAAAATAACCGAAATGAAAGGGAATATGTATCACATATTGTATAATAGGAACCTTAAGCATATAATACACCATTAAACATCTGTATCGTATTCCTTGCTCATGCAGTAGAATAATGTTTATTTTCATATTCTTGACAAGTACGATCCTAAACCCAGAAAGTGTTTTTTTTGAAACATTATGTCCGTAAAAAACGAAAGAATAAGGAGATGGAAATTATCTGCCGAAGAGGGAATTATCTAGAGCAGAAAAAATTATCTTGAAAACAAAATTTAAAATGTTGCCCAGATTAGTAACTCTTAAAATGAATATTGTTATGTATTTGTCCACTCACCACTTCGTGTAATCAATATTTCACAATTTTCGTATTTACTGGATTTTGGGTATAATATTTCGTATCGAATATACAATTAAAAAATGTTAATAGGTTAAGAGAGTACAAAAGTCTAAGACCTAACCCTTTTAAACTCTATTTTAAGATATACATTCGCTAACAAGTTTCTCAGTTTTATTATTCCCCTAACGTATTTTATTTCTATTCTCACGCATAGGACAAAAGTCAAGATTAAACTTCAGCTTAATTACAAAAGCAAGAATCAGCCTCAATTTTTGTTTTTAAAATTGAGGCTACTATAGTGGCCATTCGCAAAATTGTTTCTGAACAAGAATTTAAAGTATTGAAACAAACTCTAATCAATTCCGTAAATATTCTTTAGAAGGAATTTTGTCGTATAATATACTCTCATAGATTGCCTATACGTACAGCGACAACATAGTGACAGCCAATTCGGCCGTCGAAAAAAAGTTAAATTGTTATAACATTGAACGTATTATTAGGAGCTTAGAAAATGTCAATAGGTCTGATTGGCTGCATGGGAAAACTCATAAAGACAACACACATATTTTCCTTAGTGTCCAAATTGGTCATACTTATTGCTTCTATACATATCTCATGGGAGGTCCTCTAAAAAGTATTAGGGAGAATGCTTTTCACGAGACGCGATTAGTACAACTTATAGCGAACCGAACAGCTCTCTTGCCCTTGGGCCATCTTGCTGACATCTTCTGAATTCCTAACAATACACTATATCTGTGATTATCAGGTAAAACGAACTATGTTATGGTTTTAAAAGATTCAAGTTAAGTGAAATCTAGACTGTAGAATTTATATTTTCAGGAAGAAAAAGGACATTGAAAGAATTTGTTCGCTTATAAATAAGGGATCAAGAAAACACACGTCCATAAGATATTGTAGCATTGAAGTTGGCAACTTTAAACATCAAAAGTATCTTGAAAACAAAAATATGTGATTCAGATCACTTTACCTTACAACCACAGATATGAGTTCAATCTTTCTGATAAAACTAAATCCATTTTCAAACTTTTTCACTAAAATCCACTTCGCTGCAATCGCTTAAGTTAATTCCCAGAAATAAGGGTAACTTCTACATACCTAACGAGACCATTCAATGTGCGACTAATGAATGAACTTATTATTATAAACTATCTTATATGCGATTTGTAATACTATAAGGCAAAATTATTTGCTTTTCAGATATACCAACACCGACAACACAAGCAAGAACGACAAGTAGTACTACAGCTTTTACCATCGAGGAAGGTAAACTTCATAATTATTATACATAAATTATGTCGAAACGTCAATTTGTAAATCTATCCTAATTTTGTGCTTTGAAAATCATAGACAAAATCTATTAAGATAAAAAGTATTAAAAATGAAGAAATTCGAGACTTTAAGGGCTTATCTATAGTACGCACCTAGAGGAATAAAGAACCTATAATTAACATAGATCCTAAAGACAATTCTTTCGGTGTAAAATCAACTTTATATTATTTACAAGCGTTTGATATCTTCATAAATACGAGCATAGGACATGTTTTTTCATTTAAATTGATTATAAGTACTAGAGTCTTTAAATGTTTTTCTTGCGTTTCAATACAAACTCATATCATATGTATGTGCGAACATTTTTAAATATGCTTTTTTCATTGTAATTCCAGCATATTCTTTATCAAAAATTCCGTCTTGTGTTTCTCTATATATTTTGCACTAAAGGGTTTTTTCCGTTGATATGCAATGAATAAATAATAATAACGATAAAATGAATAGGCTACAATCTTTAAGTGACTCCAAATAAAGAAATCCGAAGAGATTCGAGTTAAATGATGAAAGAGGCCGTTCTATTTGACGTGTTCTCCCTATCCATCTCTTACCGAAGATTATATATCAATTTTGTTTCATTTTGTTAATTGAACAATGTGGTGGAACCTCATCATACTGAAATCAAATACATCATCTCTCCTCTCTAACTAATGACTTGTATCTCTCACTCTATGCGGTAAAAGAAACTGATCCTAGAAGTCAATCTCCCAAAATTCCTTTAACGCCCTGATTCAATAACTGCATAAGGATTTTCATCTAACCGTTCATGGTTATTATGAAAATTTATAATTCCACTTGAAAAAATGTCAGTCTTTTCGAGTAGCCGAAAGATGTCAAAGCTTGCACGTATTGAAGGTGTTCGGGGTAGAGTAACTATTTCAGAAGAGTTTGGAAAACCATGGCTAACCTAGAATCATTAACTGTTGGAATTTGGTAGAGTCCACGTAATATATTTTTATTATTGCTCTCATTTATATATTAAAGAGTCATATCTCAGATCCATATTCTAATTAACACCCTATTAATTTAAGAAATAATGCCAATAGGTTTTAATCAACGTCTCAAAGTCTTTCTATATTATAATTGGGAGTATAAATGTTGATGAAGCTCTTGAACCATTTTGAAAAACGGAACACGCCGATTGGAATATATTTCTGCGCACAAACAACAAGTTACATTAAATGTGCTCCCATTAGCTATACACAGAATGCATAGTTATCATTTACTCGTTAGAATAATAAGCGGACATTGTTAACATAACAATAACATTTACTATACATACATATCCACTGAATGAGTGAATACAACAGATTGCTAGTACATTTAATATTTCCGCATTTATAAAATTACGTTACATTAATCTTGTTGATATCTGTAATAATTTTACGTTGGCAACCTCAAACTAATGTATTTCTAAATCAATTCCTCTGTTTGCATTCACTGTATTGCAAACAGGCTCAATACCATACCGAATACTCGTAAAGAATGAAAGTTGATTTTGCATTGAAAGGATTGCTTTTAATACATATATTAATTTGACGTTTTTTATTTATTTCAGTGCATTCTATAATCCCTTAAAGTCTCAAGTCCTTCTTTTTGTTGACACTCTTTACGTAAGTTTCAAAAATATTGATTTGTACGAACATGTGTCAATACCAAAAACAATTCATTATGAACATTCAATGCAAATACCAAATTATTTTCCATGAAATTGACGAGATATTCTCATTAATGAAATTTAATTTCTAGTTGAAAATATTCAAAACTCGCGGCAAAGACCGATACCCAGCACAGAGTCCAGCTCTGTCCTCATAACAGATGCATCGTTACCTACTATTGTCAGAAATGAAGGTAAGGGATTTTTGTTATTGCAAAATGTCAATAGGAAGTATTCATAATATTCATGATAACTTATACGAGAACATAAATTTGCAAAAATTCGAGAAACTTTCAATTATTTCTTTTTTAATTGAAAATATACAGATATTTTTTGAACGTTAATATAATTATATTTCTGTACAGTAAATATTATCATTAATCCTTATTCATATAAGGATTATTGATAAAATATTTATACATATAATAAATATTATCTATAATTGAATAGATATAGATAACTATAGTTGTACAAAATTTTGTAATGAAATAATAATGTTGCCAGAATGACTGTATTATGCTTACAGATAAAAGTAGTTTTTCGTATAGCTTCATAGATCATCAAAATTCCAAAATTTAGATTTGTACAAATTTGTATGCAATAATTGAAAGATTTACTCCTACAATGCAGAAGTTTCAATTTTGAAATCAAATTTTTATTTTTACTTTAAAATGTACCAAAGATAAGGGAAAAATCATAAAAGTATCATTTTAAATAAGAAGACTTCAACATTAACGAATGGTTAAAATCATTGTCGTCTCTTCTAGATGCAGTGGTATTCCAATATTTCTCATTGAATTACAATATATGTCTTTAGCTAAACTATCATTTTTTTCTACTTTGTCAAAACAATGTTATTTACTTTGTACGTGACTATGAAATGTAAACACATTGTAGATACATAATGTCAGTTTAAGAAGTAATGAGACTTTAACATTTTTTGATTGAGTTGTCACATATAATTTCATTGATACTTATTTTCGTGACGAATAAAATACAACGCAATAAATAAGCAAATTTGGCCTTCAATTTCGAGGAGAATTTTATGGAACATTTCTGTAACATATCACTACCAATCCAAAGAATATAGAATATCGCTATGATGATCGTGACATATAATTTGTATATCCTATACTTAATTTTACTCCAGTTGAGAAATCATGAAATGAGGACCTTTGAAATCTGTTCAATTAAAATATTACTATAATTCAACTAAATGCATATTGTTTTCTTATTTTATCAACCTTAAAAGAAGAAAACGTCTTGAAGAAAAATTTCTTAAAGAAAAAATCTACATGCTAATATCAAATCAAGTATGCTTAATAATTTTCAGTGACAATAAATACTTATTAAGATATAATAAAACATTAAATGATTTTACTAAAAAATAAACCTTTACCAAAAACATGCATTTTAAAAAAGAAAAGCATAATAGTCAGTGTGTCCATGATTCTTATTGCAAGACGTGATTCTTATCCCTTTGTGCAGTGATAATGGAAAAGGTGATTTGTCTACCTCAAAGAAAACGTACTATTAACTTATAGTGCTAGTTTGAGTTATCATCCATCTACGTGGTGCTAAGACATTGCATCAGTCAATAAATCCTTTCATTATGTTCTAGATTAAAACTAAAAGTGGTTTTAATATACGTAAATAAATTAGGTCAGAGATCAGCATGTCAGCGCCATTGCTGAACGCTTCCCAGCACGGGGGACCATACGTTATCCCGTTTCGAAATTCCAGGAAACTTCCTTCTAAATCATCGACCCGATTTAATGCGAGACCTCACGCACCGAAGGCTGAGAAACTTTTTGAAAGTTCTCACGAGAAGGCGTGAAATTTACCCGCGAACTTTCAGCAACGCGACATAATGCCGTAGATCTCTGAGGCGACAAACGCCGAGCTCTCAACGGGATTTTGATAAAATCCCGTGCGGTTTATGAACTACCTCCGTCTGCGGAGAGTCGTCCCATTTTTCGTTTGCAGAACTTTCTCGCAACTTTTCTCGACGTCTTTTCGATTATAATCCGCCATCTGGAACGAATCCTCGCGATGTTCATTTTCACTTATTCACATACTCAAGCAACAATATTTCTTCGTTCAGAACGAAATGTAAAGGAATTGAAATTTAAATTCAATACTATGTGTTAATATTGAAGAATATTTACAGACGTAGGAAACAAATTCATTGAATATTAATGATGAACGAGAGGATGTTAAAGAAAAAGCTAACAAGTCGAAATCCTAGATCCAGAGTTATATCACGTCCGATTTTTTCAAAAATGAGATTTTGCATGCTTCTTTTATTAAATTGTTTGCTCATTCGGCAGCAAACATTATTATTTTCCAAGACGTTGTGTTGTTGATATAGCAATAAAAAAATGTTTAGTCCATACCTTCTTCCGAGACAGAGTATGTAAAGTGCTGTTGATATTTTTAGGTTTGGGCACATTTTAACTCGTTACGTAGTTTTTGCAATATTAAGTCCCACAATGCTGACCCCGATACTAAGTAATTGACAATGTTAACATGAAGTTTCCGAAGCATTCATTTCTATGCATAATCTTTTAGCGAGTATTAAGTCAAGCCATATTAATTTTAACCCTGCCATACCCCTCTTGAAAACCTTGTGTGAAACAATAATAATCATCACCAGCATGTCGTTATAAATACAACTAATGAGCTTTTATTATAACACCATTTTACAAATTTTACTCAAAGTTAAGAAAGTTGTTAAAACACACAACAACCACAACTGAGTCAAAAAAGGTCGGAGTAACGTAGTAGGATTAAAGCACTGAAATACATACTAATTCCACCGCCAGAATCGGACAGCATAATGCACAATTTATTTTTCATTTCTAAAAGTAACACTATACCGTACAAAATTTCACATTCAAACAATGAAATAATATATTCTTTGTCCTGATTCAAAAAACTTCTTTGAAATTCGAAAAGTGTGACTTAACACAGTTTAACTTTGGGATCCAGATTTAGGAACGGGGCAGATAGATTTATTGAATAATAACAGTCTTAAACAAGAATGCTTTTACAAGAAACGTTGATGGTACTAGAAACATAATTATCGATTGCCATTAACAAGATAACTTGTAAGTTATATCTTAGTGATATGCCGATAATGTCGTTAAGATATCGGTAACGAATAGGAGTGACTAGAGTCTGCATTCCTTCTTATTTAAAATTTTATTAGAGGTGCTGTTAACAATTAAAATATAAAATATATAAAAGATAAAGTATATGTATAGAAGTAATCTACAACACGTACCAGTAAAGTTTATTTATTTCTGTACTTATCACAAGTAACACATCTATGTACTTTTTCTTACGACAGAAAAAGAAAGACAAAGAAACATGAAGACGCTTAAGGAGAGGAAAGAAATAACACTCAGTTAAAGCGAACGGGAGAATTAAACTAATAAAAGTCAAGGAAAGTTAGAATGCAGAAAACTTAACACGTGGTCACTAAATATATACAGAAAGTATAAAAGATCATGGTTCCTGTTGTTCTACTATCACTGCACAGAGGAGATAAGGAAGTATGTACAGTCGACAGCGATATGCACATAGAATATTCGATAACAGGTGTCCAAAATTTTAAGGAACCAATTGTACATGCTAAAATAAAATGAACATCAAAACTTACAAAAATCTAATTGTTGTGTGCCTAGTTTGAAATTTATTTTACTGGCGGGTGCCTGACCTGGCATCTATTCTATTGATTTCTCTGTATCCGTCTAGCAGCCTAGCTACTGAAGACCGGCAGTAGAATAAGCCCGAACAAATCAGACACGTTTCACAAGAATTAATAATTTTAAAATGAAGCCTTAAACACAATTTTGTATTTTTTGATTTTCATTGTAATTTGATATTAACAGAACATTTCTTGACATTTCTGACATCTGTTGTCGAACACCATATTGAAATATCGTTAATTTATCAATGATCATTAACAATATTTTTACTTTAACTCCTGTCTCTAATAGGGGGGACTGCTATAGACAGTGAAAACTGTCTAATGATCGAATGTTTAAATGTAACATTCAATCGTTGCTTGAATGTCTTCGAACTGTGCAACAAAGCCACCAGAGTGCAGAACATTAATCTTGAGACGGACTCAGGCGAGCACTTAAGAACTCCCAAAATCGTTGAAACTATAACATAGTCATCAAGACTTCTAGAGAGTTGGAGTGTCACGGATGGTTCGTGTCTTCGATGTGTCCTAAACAATAGATGATGCTAGAGTTTAGATGGGTACGTTGCACTTGGGGGAAACGACTTGGAGATATTCAGGATGAAGATTGCCTGCTTCCAAATTACGGAAACAGGATCGCTGGATTGGTTTTCTGAAGCAGTTCCTATACCCAGTAAAATTCTTAAACAAATTGACTAAAAACGGCTAAAATTGACAAAAATTTGTACCACAGGAACAGACCTTGTAAAAGGAAAACATACTTTATAAAAAAAGATAAATTTTGTCGCAATTCGCAACACTGAGTAAGGAGTCAAAATTTAATTTCACCTCCGACAAACCGTAATTTGACTAAAATGTAGTTCCAAGTAAATATTACGTATGGATAATATTTTCCGTTACTCTCCTAAATATTCGAATCTCTGCCTGTTAAAAGAAAACTCTCTAGCACTTTCGTTCTTTCTGTTTGTCATAACAGGAGGGTGATTCCGAGCAGCTCGGTAGCAACCATGACACTGTACCAATTGTGCGAAATTTCCTTATATGAAAGTTTCTAACGAATCCCCACTCATTTTTCGGTCTATACATATAAAGCCCCAGATTTTAATCTTAACAGATTCAGAACAGAAACGTCATGTTGACAGTCAAGTTCGTCAAATTGGTTGCTATTCAGTTAGATTTGGTTAAAATTCCCTTTCAAGTCTACAGCTTAACCTCGTAGAATCTGCGAATCGATATAAATTCTATCGAACAATTTCTACGACCACTCTGTAAGTCCCAACATCATCAGTGCGTTAACACTGAGCATTAAAATCATATACTTTATGCGACAACACTACACTATACACTTGTACGTAAAGACTAATTTTAAAATATACTAAAGTATTCATTGCAGTTTGATTACATTGTTTCCAAACCCAAAATTACCTTAAGCAATTTCATTCGACGTTGACAGATCTCCCACGATACAGCTTAGCCGCTCGAGTTGTATCAATTAATAATTAACAAATTATGATGCCTACTAACATTTCTCGGAGTTCTGTGATTCCATATTAGATTCGTCCGCATGTCCTTGCTTCCAAAAAAAATTGTATCTAACTTAGTGGCTCCTCGTTCTATTCGAGCTCGTCCACGAAAGTTAACCTATCCAGCTATCTGATTTTACATCAGATTCGTCTGCATCCTACAGCTACTTGTAACACTAGGCTCGTCTGTACATTATCCAACCTCCTTACAGCGCCCTAATTTTGCATCAGGTTCGTCTGTTTGAACTCACCAACCTCCTCAACAGCAGCTCAATCTATTAGTAATTCCTTGATTCTCTTCAGTTGCGTTCACGAAACTCACCCTCCTGTGACTCACTAACAGGTCAGTTTCGTCTGCAAACACATCCATCCTCATAGGCTCCTTGATTTTACATCAGATTTGCTTTCATCTAGAATGATCCCAAAAGCTCATTGATCTCATGTCAATTTCGTCCATTGTACCAACTAACACTTCAATTACTATATTCTGTGGACATATATCTATCTTCACTAGTCTCCCACGCTACTCGCGTCCCGTCTCGTTACAAATTGGTGACAGCGGTGGGATATGTGAACGATTCCGGATCGCTGGTCAAATTTGGGTTTGTTTTAAAATTTACTCATAACGAATTACAGAGTATAGACAATATACTAGTTTTCGATAGTTAAATCACTTATTTATAGTAGAAATTACGAGTACAAGAGATACTTCTAACGACATTACGAATTTGACAGTTTCAATCGATAATTCGATGTCACTTCTGACACAAAGGACGTGTATACAGAACGTTACTGCGACAATACCGATATTCCACGGAGAAAATCAGCCATTAACGCGTTTCGCATAAAGTGAGAATGGGTTAACTTTGATTCCTGAGGGTACTGAAACTGACTTCCTCACAACTACTTCAACTAAACTTACTAGTTCTGCACATAGATATACGCTGGAACATACATTAGATAATATAAAATTATTGTTGAAACATTTGAAGAAATAGTTTGCACCGAAAAAATGTCTATTTTATTTTAAGCGAAAGTCTTGAATCTTTATATACATGAAGGAGACAATTTGCGATAGTATGTCGAAAAAACGAGTCATCTGGTTTATTGTACCATTGGAGCTATACGAGAAAAATATAAGGATAATGCGGAAGAGTTCGTCAAAGAAATGGAAACGGACGTTTTAGAAAACTTCATTCAAGGTTTACCGGATCGTATTTCACGAAAAGTGTCTACTCACATTCGAGATATTTAAAATCTTGAAGAGGCTTACAAAATTGTATTACAAATAGATAGGAAACTAAAGACTCGCCGACAAGTGTTTCGGTACAAATCACCCTCCAGGTGGCCTCGTGGAGATCGCTATGGCGAAGACTTTCGTCACCATGACCCTGAAGTGTCATATCCATGTTCTCCAAGCAGATACGACCGCTTTAGGGAATACACAGGAGCGCATCTGGGTCTAAAGAGGAATAAGAACGGAAACCAAACATGTCATGGAGGTCACTCGAACTCCCCCTCTAGCCGTTCTGTCTCTCCAAAAACAGATGACAGTCACAAACATTATTTCGTCCTAAAACGCTCCAACAAAAGCCATAAATCAAGCCTATACTGTTGGCATTGTAAAAATGAAGGACATGATAACTCTTATATTAAAAATCCACGTAATTCAAGATATCGAAAAAACCCGCGAGATTCATCACTTGAATCAACCGGGTCTTTAAACTTCGATCGTGGTCAACGTACAGACGGCGCGATAAGCAGAAACGATAAAGATTGCCGAGAAACAGTTCACTTCCAAGAAGAATCCTCATCAAGGAAACATCAAGCACCACGCATCACAATTAAAGTCTCGAAATTGTTTCTAAAAAACAAATTAAAATTACTGAAATTAACACAACACATATCCGTACTTTAGGTACTACTATTTTTCGTATCAATGAAATCCCTGCATTTTTCTATGTAGTCTTGCAATAGGATCTTGCAATAGAAGCAGATGGTCTCATAGGAAATCCGTTTCTTTTACAAGACGGAGTAGAGATTTCGTATTATAATAAACCATTGGTTACAAAAAGTCAATCTATCAAACTTATTCGTTTTTCTAAACTTTCAAAAATGAAAGAGATTTCTTACCCTTCTAAAACGAAGTATCGCATTCCAGCGAGGACAAAGCAACAAATAGACATACAAATAGCTAATCCCAAAGTTAAAGAGGATTATGTACTTCGTATTGAAACACCAATAAACGTTTATATTGGTGGAGCTGCAATTTGTAATCACAACAGTACATGTCACGTTTTAGCCACAAATGCTAGAAAAGAGGAAATAGAAATAGAAATAGATCCTCAAAATATTTACCCTCATTAAATCATGGATAGTTCGGATGAAGATCCAGTAGAGTCGTATCGAAAGAAACCAATTAATAGAAAAGATAGAATTCGTCATATTTGGAAAAGTTTAAAAAATGATTATCTTAATTCTAAGGAACGAAAACACATTAGAGAAATTACTGAAGAATTTTCCGATCGATTTTATGTGCCAGGAAATAAACTTAAGGGGGCAGACTCCTTCGGGGCCTACTCCGAATCGATCGAAGCGCTGTTGCGAAGAAACGGGCATTAGTGAAAATATATAATTTATACATGAGACATTTGATAATGTGGCATCTAGCGTTATCTTGTTAAATTACAAATGAGAAGTGCGAAGGTATAATTGCCAAATCGCATCGTAGGAAAGTTCTATCACGCTGTTACCACATCAATTACAATTTTATCCATCAGTAAATCTCTACTGAATACGCCTTGAGCCGATATTTTGCTTCGTACGGAATATAGAAAAGGACGGTGCGAGCGACAAAGAAAGAGTATCACGAATGAAACAATACATATGTGCCCATAATTATGAAAGTGGGCTAAGTCAATTCAAACTTTAAAAACAAGTTCCAGATTTTCACTACTCAATACATCTGAAGGATGAAATTCCGATTAACACTAGACAATATCTGTTTCCGCCTATATATCAAAAGGAAATTTCTCACGGTTGGTACAGCATCGTGGTTGCTATTCAGCTGCTCGGAATCACACTCCTATTAAGATAAACGAAAAAAAGACAAAAACGAAAGTGTTAAAGCGTTTCCGTTTAATAGGCAGAAACTCGAATATTTGAGAGGCATAACAGAAAATATTATTCGTACGTAAGATCAGAAGCTAACCCTTAAGATGAAACCTTGTTTTCAGAATTATTTTAATGTTTACATATATATAATACAATATTAATTAATAATATAATTAGTTTTATATTTGTAACTGTGGTTCTATTATTTTGTGCCGCATTGTAGGTACATGAAACAAAATTATTCATTTTGTTGTAAAATCTATTTAAAAAACTTTAACTCCTCCATCACTAAAAGTACATAGCAAAACATGGCATAATTTAAATTCTTGAAACGACAGAACACTCAAATATATCGCAAAAACTAAAGTAGACACAAAATTAATAATTGCTTCCTAACTAAAATTATTACAAAACTTCCACTCTGGAACGTTAAAATTCACAAGAAAGTTGTAGACAGGAATGTGTACAAATTGCTATTAATGAAAAGCAAACAAGAGCTACTCCTTACTTAAGAGTAACTCCTAGAATGGTGTACACTTACGAAATTAAATTAAAACCGGCATTTTTAAGTAGAGTTTATTAAAACGACACAATAATTTTAAACATTCTTAAAAATATGAAATACTGAAATACTGAATAATCGTTTTGTTGTACTTTTTTAAACATTTGTACATGTTTTGATCGATTGCGAAACCGGATGATGGTTCATATTCAATATGAGACCTTTCAAATTTCGTTCTTAAATTTATAAACTGCTAATAATAAAAAAAGGAGACTCTTTAAATTATGTTAATTGGTTTCCTAAATTACTGTACTCTTACCTCGCACTTTTTTCTTAATCCCACTTTTCGCTGCTTTGAGGCAGATAACTTTTAGCTTAAGAAATTCTCGGGCAAAATACTACAAGAGAATCTGAACGCAACAAGATTTGATTAATGTTATTAATCCTTTGGGTACGAATTTCACCACATTTTTGTGCCATAATTCAGAACGATGAGTTTAATTCGTCAATCAATTGAAATTAAATCAGATCCACATGAAATACAAGGCACTATACGTATTGATCAATAATTAGCTCTTGCCGTTGCACTTGTTACGAGTCCAGACGGGTTACGTAAAGCAACTATGAAACGGCTCGATTCAAAGCTCCTTCCGAGACCTTTGACTTTGCCTGGAAGTCACCGATAGACATTTCCGCTGCACCCAATTAATAAAATTCTCTGAAACTAATATTATCGAACTTTTCTCGGAAACTCTGCGATGTAGACAAGTTCCCACCATTTTTCCCATAGATTTTTGAGTATAAAAGGGTCAAGAAATTCGGTCTAGCGGGATCATTTCCAGTCAAGTTCGAGTTTAGTACGCGGCTTAGACTGGAAACAAGATCGAGCATTAGTTCGTAAAGTAAAGTCACTGTAACGTAGTCTTAACGACGCGTCCCCCGCATACCTCTGTGCGTAATCTAGAGAGAGAGGACTTATTGTTAGTTCCGCGACACTTGAATTCATAAACACTTGTATTCCTTTGAGTCAAACTTAAACTCGTAATAATACACATTTTTATAAGGTTTGTTAAATTGAACTTAGTTCAATCAAAACCTTTCCTAAATCCAATAAGAAGCGAACGCATAACGATCCCACAATATTATATCTTTGCTGCTCGAGATATATTATTTTGAAAGTTACGAGGCTATACTAACATCTTCGCAATCCTTACGAAGGTTCCCTTTCCTAACCTACAAGTGGCTCCCAGTGTTGGTCATTGCGCACTGGTTCGTCCACGTCCCATGGCTCCTAGCGAGTGCAAAGTTATTCGCTGGTTCGTCAACAGTCTTTATTCCATCCTAATGGCTCCCGATACTCACCAAGTTGAGTGTTGGTTCGTCCACGAAAACCTACCTAAACCTAAGGTAGCTCCCAGTGTTAGCCGTTGTGCACTCGGTTCGTTCACATCCGTGAAGTGGATCCCAACGAGTGCAAAGTTGGTTCGTCCACGAAAAAATAACAAAATTCCAAAAACCCTGACCCTCGTCAGACTATCTAGCCCTCGGCTCGTAACACATTTTATCATCGAACAATATGAAGTCTTACTATTTAATATGATACTACACTTGACAAAAAAGTTTTGAGCTAACGCAACAATATGAAGTTATTAAAATCTATTGTAGTTTCTGAAATGTAAAATGTTATCGTATGAATATAAAATCCATGAAAATATTAGATAAGTTTGGTACGGAAGTATTTCATATTTTCAAAAACTACAGTATTTTTAAATAATTGTTTGCCAAAGTAGTAGTAAACAAATAGAATTTAGAAATATAAAAAATAAAAGTTATAAATATTATTTGTCTTTTCTCAGATATTCAGGCTTGCAGAGGACGAAGCTGTGATTATAACGAAGTCGGAAGTGACGTCACCACAAAAGGGCGAAAAAGAATCGACAGCGAGATACGGACACGAAGAGTCGACAACACGCCGCAATCGATGTCCTCCAGGGGCACCAGCTCGAATTTTTTGGCGCAATCTAGAGCAGCCATTTGCATAATACTGCTATCTGCTTTGCCGTAGTCACTTATGTGTCTGTCAGGGAAAAGGACAATTATTCGGGGATCAAGATTCGTTCTACTCATTTCTTATGGTTGTCGTTTATCTCATAGTGGTGAGGGATTAATTAATGGCGAGAATTCATCGGCAGCCATTTTGACTACAAAGTTGGATTATCATGATTGTCACCAAAACCAACGAGATTAGGTTTTCCCCAACATTTTACCGTATACCAGAGGTGATAACAAATTTATCCAATTTTGATAAACTCGAGTAGTTCACTCAACTAACAACGCGAGTGTACATATGTAGCTTTAAGCGAGTGAACAATTTTAAGCACCAACCTGCTGTTTGCATTATCTTCTTTTCTTCAATTTGTAAATTGTTAATCTTTCAGTTTCCTTTCCGACAATTATTCCTCATTTAGTAATAATTTGTGAATACAATGACTTTCATTAATATTCGGACACTGCTGTGTTAATTACCATTTTAACTTTCAATCTTCCTACCATAAAAAAATAAATAAAAAAATGAAACATACAACAAAAATATATTGTATCATATTACAGATCTTATCTCAAATATATTGTATATATATACGTTTCTTATGTATGTATATATATATATATATATAGCAAAAATAAAAACTTTTGAATTTTATAAGAAACATCAAAAAAGAACAAATTTTTATCACAGAAATATTCGAACACTTTACAAATTGAAGTCATTAAACTAAAATAATAGCACGTTTTATATTGTTTAATGTTAGAATTTTTAGTAAAAAATCAGAAGTGAGTGTCATTTTTCTGCTAGATAATTTATTCATTCTTTTTTATTATTTATTATTGTTTTCTTCGAATTGTACGATCCAGTTTATTTTACAGGGGTGGTCATACCTTTGCAAAAAAGTCATTCCAAATATTTGTGCGATATTAAAATCTGTACTACGATTTTTATTTTAATATTTAAATATATAATGGTATACAAGAATTTAACAGTTTTTCTCTTTGGTTGTCTATGTACTGTATTCTAAAATGGTCAATATATTTTTCTATTCATTGTATGTTGTTCAAAATATAGGGTTCAAAAATTAAAATGATGCTCGCGTCCGAATATTAATAGTAATCACTATACACAATATGTAGATATTTATGAACTTATGAACACGTCTTTGGAAGTAAATAACTGCAGATTTGTGAACTAAGCTTTATGAATTAAGAAATAACATAGGTACTTTAGAGAGTAAGTACTCGCTAATCATTTTCATTTCTTTATGATGGTATTGTCACTGGCGAGTGATTATTACCTTAACTATTCACGTTCCAAAGAAAGCACTCTGAATTACTACTGAAAAGACGACTTACTTAGCTACGTTAATTATATTGCCGTTTTAAGTTGCTCGCTATTTCTTCTTAACTTCTTTCACATTTCTTCCAGAAATTTGGTTGTACATATTTTTTTTTAATTTTTTAGATACACAGCATTTCTACTTTTCGTTTTTCACATAATTCGTTATATACTTTGCAATGAGTAGTTTATGTAAATATGCATAATAACGAAAACACATTTGCATAACAAAACAATAGTTTAACATTCATTTTATGATAATTGAATATGTTAGAAACTGTTTTTGAAACTGTTATAAAAACCTCAAGTAAAGTATTTATACAGAATATTCAACAACGAGTGTCAAAAATTTTAAGGGTGCTTCTACATGTTAGCATAAGAAGAAGATTATAACAATTAAATTTATGCAAAGACATCTAAAATTCGTGTAAAATATTAAGTCTAATTTTAGACTTAATCTACTGCCAACGCGCATTAATTACTTAGTTAAACGCAACAAAGTTACTAGAATAAATTGCAAATCAGAAACATTCGACATGTCCATTAAGCATTTTGTCCACAAATACCTCGGAAAAAAGTCGGAAACGCAATTTTGTCTTACTTTAGCATATAGGATCACCTCTTCAAATTTTCGACACCTACCGCCAAACAGTCAGTATAAAAGAGGCTACTGATTTCGATGACCTTGATACATGTTTTCAAGATTAATGTCCTAAGTAATTTTTACTTATACTATAACTAATTAATTAACACTCCGTTTACGGACGTTTCTTACATATCTATCTCTATGGATACGCGTCAATGTGACGCACGAATAAAACCATACATTTTCTTCAAAAAACAACATAATTATGCACTGTTCATTTGAACATGAAACTGATAAATAAAAACAGAAATGAAATATTAAATTATTTATTTTAAGCTTATTATCTTTACAAAAACAGTGCTGCCGGGTCTCTTCTATCAGATGTGAAGTATCGGGTTCTCAAAGTATCGCCGCGCAACATCGTTTATTTTACTTTTGACGGTTACTTCCTTGAAGAATTAATTCTTTTATTACATTTAGATTTATTACTGTAGTAATGCTTTAGTGAGTGAAGCCAATCTAGTAGCATCAATGCTTATTTTACTATTGCGTCAAATTGACGCGTATCCGTAGAAATCGGTATACCACACAGAGAATTTCAAAATTAGAAGGTTTTGGACAAAATGAATTTGGGTTGAATGATTAAAAGCCAGTAAAAGTGTCGAAAAAAAATGTAAACAGTTTACGTAATTTTCCTCATAAAATTCGAAATGTGTCAAAATGACGCGCTCCGTAAACAGAATGTTAATAATATAATTATATTATTTTAAGGTTTGGGTTAAATGTGGATTAGTAGAAGAAGAAAAGAGTAATTACACGTAAGTAAGACTAATTACACAAGAATTCAGTTATGTTTTCTGATATACATATTGGCCACGGTTTCTCACCAGCTATGTTCTATACTTCGAGTATGACTATGTACCACTGTTTAAATCGACGAAATTCATTGTAATTGTAAGATTTCCCATTAATCAAACACAATACTGATACTAGGTTCGCTTAATCTGCGAATGGCATCAAGTAAGTGTGTATCAAATTCATGTGTAAATACATGTACACGAAATGATCAACAACAGGTGTCAGAAAATTTAAGAGATGATTTTACATGCAAAAATTAAACGAAAATCAAGAATAACGAAAAATATTTTAAGGCTTCGTTTGTTATGTTATTAATTGTAGTGTTTTTGTGGAAAATAGCGTACGTGCCGAAATTGAAAAATTTTGTTGTTTGTTAAAATGTGTTACATAAAATATTTTTTTAACGAAAAACAAAATTTTTTGATTTTAACACTTATGCTACTTTCCACATGAATGTTTCAATTACTGAGAAAACACTTGAAAGTCGCTTAAATGTGTCTGAATTAAGACCTATTCTACTGCAAACGTACATTAGCCGGTTCAGGTGCACCGAAGTCAGTAGAATAAGTCCCAAGTCAGGCATATTTCACGCGTTCCTTAGGCGTTTTCTCGACAATTAATAACTCTGAAAGGAAATCTTAAACATAATTTTGTTATTCTTGATTTTCATCCCATTTTGACATATAGAATCACCGCTTAAAATTTTTAATATCTGTTGTCAAACAGACTATATACATTTTCGGAAACTATTTTGTAATGTATATGAAACATGAACTATAATAATAGGTCTGTAGACTATTGAAATACGTTTGCAATACATTATCAATTAATACTAACAATAATGTCATATAAAGGCGAAGTAATTTCTAATTAGTATATTTTAAACTAACACGAACATAAATTTATCTCAAACCTAATTCAAATATAAACCAAAGAATACCTAGCATTAAATACATGTTTCTTAAACGCTTACGATTCACAGACGAAAGGCTCCACAGCAATTTTTTTATTCTTGATTTTCGTCATATTTTAAAGCTTGGTATCACTCTTACAATTTTCCTCCATGTATAACGAAACAGTCTACGTGTATATCAAGGTCATAAAAATTGGTGAAGTATGCACTCTTTTATACATATCACTCATTTACAACAAAAATGACATAACTCAAAATTCATAATTTTCAATTAAATAAGTTAATATTCATATTCAGTGCAAAAGTCATTCTATCTATACTAAGAACTTAAAAAACGACAGATTTTTTAATATGTCATTATAGCAGAACGATATAATTACCAAAGTCTTTATTAACATATAGTTTACATAAGAACTTTGTAAACGTAAGATTTGACAATGGCTAACTAATTATTTAATAAACAGAGATATGTATTTTTGTATTTCCTCCTGTTATATTTTCAGAAAATATGTTGCTGCTCGCAATTATACACTGTGATATAGTTGGAAGTGTAGTAACAATTTAATTATACCTTTATTTAATACAGAAAAGTTACTCTTTATTTAAATAGAACGTAATTGGCTCCTTTTGGTGCTTCCAGTCTCTGTATCCTATTCAATATGTAACATGTAAATTTGAAATTGAAATTTAATCAGTTCTAACGACAAAACTTCAAAAAAAGGCAATTGGAAAAAATATTTTTTAACAGTCGCTAACATGATTAATTTATGCTTCATCTGTAACACAATTCTGTTTCTTTTCTTCATGTCATACTTTCTTATGAAAAAACTGCAGGCAATACGCACAGGCTATGAACCAAACGTCCACTGTCTTTTTATTTAAATTAAGTATATGTATTTAAATAATAACATGGACAATCAATGTTTATCGCTTATGCGTATACTATTCCCACTAATACCAAAATTTGAATAAGTTTCACTAAATAGTAGTATTCTTTCTCTATTAAAAAAGTACAACATATCCAGCCAGTCGAAACCGAAACAGGAATACAGTATCGGTTTCTTTACGGTCACTTTTCCGGCACCGTAATTTCAAAGTACCGAAATTCTGCTTTAATACCTATAGAGGAACGTTTGCTGACCTAAAGTAGCTAACTGTTTTGTATTTCTCTCGCAAGTCTATGACCATATTGTGAGGGTACTGAAACTTAAGAGTCGAAACAGAAACAGATACCGAAATGCATCAAATAAAGAAATCAATTTCTTTACGTTCATTTTTCCGGTATCGTAATTCTACTTCGAATGTTTATACAGTGCAATATCTGTGACCGTATTTTAAGGATACCGTAATCTCGAGAGATTTCATTTTCGGTTGCATACCTTTCGTTATGCTAAGCACCGTCTATATGAATTTTAATATCTATAAATTAAATGTCTTGGAAACATTTTCAATCATTCAGAGGGGGTCGATATTTTTGAATAACATAAAATTAAAATATAATATGTCCTTTATACGAAATGCAACGAGAACTATAATTTTTGATAAAAATAATAATTATAAAAATAAAAAATAATAAAAATAATGAAGATCACAAGGAAAAAACATTTATTTTATTTTATACTTTTTAAAAATTTAACATGTATCTTAATGCAAGTGTAATTATAAAAGAGCTTTCCAATCCAAGCAGGACTCATTATTTATTACAAATACGGTTGGGAATACATTATAAATCTGTTTGGGAATACTTGTCTTTGCATTTTTAAGAAGGAAGGATTCTGAATTTTTTCGATGTCCATTTTTTGAGTATAAGAGCACTATTATCGAGGAGCGGCAACTCCTATTCGCTTGCAAGCACATCTGGTCGACAGTACAAAAAAAAAAAAGGATGCTCACTCCTTCCAGGATAAGGGGTAATAAAGCAATTTGCTGTTCGTCCTCTCCTTTCTTTGTATTACATTAATACGGTTCGTACAATTCCATGTCAATTAAATTTCCTTTCATATCGTTATATAGGTATATACTACTTAACCGAGAACTATAAATTAGCTTGTGATGTGTCACATCGTTAAGTAAAATAATGATTGATTTAAAAATTATTAGATTCAATTGTATTGTCATATTTATTTTGGAAACTGACGATTTTATGCTTACATCTGCTAACGAAAAAAGTTAATTTTTATTTATCTTTATTTATCTTAGTTAACATATATTTTATTAAGATATATGACTAATTTATATTTCTTACTTATATTAAAGATTTAATTTTTATTAGTAATCTGCTTTTATTTTTATTTATTTATATCTATTTTTATTAAAAAATAAAATTATACATTTTTTAATCGTATGCCAATGAAGCATTAGTAGAAAGTATGAAGAAAAATAGTCTCAATGATTCACATATACTAGTTTAAATCACATTAAATAAACTTTTGCATACTGCTTCTGTTAAACACATAATATGAATTATATTAAAGAAATATGAAAATTATTAAACTGTACATTATGAAAAGTCTATCTCTGGTGATCTTTCGCGTATTTTTGATCTCGATTATTTTCTAAATCAAAAGTTATATGTAGTCCTCGTTACATTTCACAAAATGGGCATTTTGTATTTTAATTTCATGTATTATTGAAAAGTGCCCACCCCTTTCGAATAATTGAAAAGCTTTCCAGCAGGTCATACTCCGCAAGATGTGCAACCGAAAATGAAACATCCCAAGATTACGGTCCTCAGTTACTTTGAGTTACCAAATGCTTCTTTTCCATATATTAGAAGTAGAATTTCGGTTCTCTAGAATTACGTTATCAGAAAGTAACCGGTGATGTATTCCAGTAAAAGAAAATGCCATTTCATCACACAAACTGGTACCGTAACCGTAATTCTTGAGTGAATTTTGGTTTCAACCGTAATGTTGAGAGAAAAGCACCTCGTACATTTCTAAAAACCGTAAATGACATTTCTATTTTTCATAAAGTGGTACCGTAACTGTAATTATCGTTTCGACTCCGTGAACATATGGCACATGTACATATCTCAAAAGTGACGTAACTTAAATAGCCCAATTTTTGAGTAATGACTATGAAGAACTTTGGTAGACACGTATCTATCCATTTTGAAAATATTACAGTAATTAAACTTCAAAATAGAAGAGTCTATTAAAAAAAAATTTTTCAAGCATAAATTACAAATTATTTGAGTATTCTCAACAAAATCATTTATTGGAAATAATGAGTTCTTTTATTCTGCATATGAATTATTCAAACAACATAACTTCCGTTAGATAGCTCTATTCCTTTTTTTTTTTTTTGTGTAAGTTTAACATCGCATTAACGATTTAATCATAAGCGATGGAGTACAATAATTACATAGATATGAAGGTTTTTGTACAATGATTTGATTACAAGAAAAGTCCAATGAACGTAACTATATTATAGTAAATTTAAGTTATTAGATAGAACTTCTCAAGTTTATAAATTCTAGAAATTGAATTAGTTTTGATTGGAGTTACTCCTATTCGCATTTTGTAATTGCAGTACCTACGGCATTCTATTATGATGTAGTGGATGGTTAACAAATAGTTGCATATGAAAGAAGCAAATAAGAAAGTTACATCTGTCCAATAAGTACGAATGAGTGATTTCTGTAGGTCCTATACGTATTCGAGTTATAGTAGATTGTGTATTCTTTTTGAAAGTATTATTCGTTCAGTAAATACTTTACTTCTAAATTTGTAAATAGTTTTTTGTTTTTTCTAAAACAATATATTTTTTTTTACATATGTCACGTTTGAAATAAATGTGCGACATGTTTTCATTCAAAGAGGAAATACTTCAATCAAAAAACACCTGATTCCATGATGATTAAAACATTTCGTGTAGACTGTAACAGAATTTTCATTTTTATTGATAACTATTCTTGATATATTGTCTTAAGAGCGTGTTTGTTTTTGGTTCCTTTGATGAAGATAATTTTATTTAATTAAAAATGATATTTCAACGTGTTCAGCATGATATGAACATTCGAAATACCTCTTCAAACTGAAGAAAAGAAACTTAATTACCTTTGTTCTAGACGGGTTTAAATAATTTTCAACTAATTGCTTCATATTCCAGCTCTAGTCACGCAGTACTGAAGCTTAACGTCTGCTCTTTGTCTGTTTCGCTCGATATTATCGATTTCTGTCGTTTCTTTCTTCGCTCGTTAAGTGAAAAGCACTGAAATCATACGCACCGTTAGCCAAATGAGTTCCTTTCGTTTCCGTCGCTTCTAAAAGCGGAAATGATAGAACTCTTCTCCATCGTTGCACTTTTGTTGAACTGTTTTGCTGAACGTTTTTTACTTGCAATTATCAGAATCCAACGCTACACTTTGTTTCTTCAATAATACTTTTTATTTGAAAAAAAAAGAAGGCCTAAAGCTCTTGATAAGCCAGGAATTTATTCTTCCTTACTGACGAGCATTGTTGGAGTCCCAATAAATGTGTAAACCACTATTTAATAAGTTTCTGCGTTATCGGCCTAATTAACATATAATTAATAAAGCATGGTCTGAACGTGCGCACTAGCCAGAATATAATTACTATTATTAAGTAGCACAACAGAGTATTAACAAGTAGCATAAACGACACCTCGTTTCATTCGATTTCGTTAGAAATCTAACGAAATATAACAATTGAACAGTTCTGTATTTGTACATGAGCACAGATGCATATACAAGGTGACACTGAAATAAATAACCTTACTTTGGTACTGTATTTTACTTTTTCTATGAATGAAAAAATGCCATCTAAACATAGGTCCAGAAACTCTTCTTTTTCGAGATTATAAACACTTTTTGTTTATGATGGAATATTTTAAAATTACTTGAAACTTGTTCTAAAAAATTGGTAAAAATGGTTTTCTTCTGCAACAACACACAGTTCAAGCTACGTATGGTTTAAGCGTAAAACTATTGCGAATTGATCTCAACACTATTTCTCACAAGTGGAGAACATCGTTCAATTATATCAGAAAACGCTCGCGTTGTAATTTTCTCTTAAATGAATAAGGAGTACACAATGTTAATATTGAAGAACTACTTCCAAAATATAATCTTGTTCCTTATTCTGAGAGTATTTGTCGAGAGTACAAAAATAATATTGCAGATACAATGGTCAAAGGATTAAAACTTTAACCTAATTGAACACTTTACACGAACAATATTGAATATTGCGGTACACAAAAAACATGGAATACAAAAACCTAATTAATATGGTTATAGTTATCGGCTGAGCTAGGACAAAGTAAAGACAATGTATTTTGACAAAATAGCAGTCATGTAAAGCTAAAATTTTCTTTTTGTCGTGAATTTTTTTATTTCTTTGGGTGATAAAAAAAATAACTATTACATACAATATACTAATATGATTATAGTTTAAAGAATAAATACACATTGAGATATCGTGGCAGCCATTTATCGCTATTTTCTAATTAATATGTGGAACAAATTGTACAAATTGTATGATTTCAATATCTTCTTCAAGTCAAATAGATTAATGTTTTCTAGCGGTTTCGTAATTACCGAGTGTTAGAGCACCCTCATAAATTGGACAACTACTTTTAATTTCAGTACTTTTGTCGAATCAAACGGTAATAAATATTCTTTGGGGTTTTTTATTATTTTTTGTAAGTTAATTATTTTTTGAATCTCATTTTTGTGAATTAATATTTTTTTAAGGTACTTTTGGGAGGTTTATTAATATCTTCTGTATGCTTTTTTGGGGTAGATATATTTCCAAAGAATATAGTAATTGAAGTGTTGGTTGGTACAATGGACGAAACTGATGCAAGATCAGTGAGCTGTTGGGATTATTGTAGCCAAGGACGAACCTAATGTAAAATCTGGAAGTCTTTGAGGATGGATGTGATTGTAGATGAAACTGACCTGTGATTAGTGAACTACAGACGTGTGAGTTTCGTGAACGCAATTGATGCGAAATCAGGAAATCACTAGAATAAGTTACATAGACGAACTCAAAATAAATTGAGCTGCTGTTGAGGAGGTTGGCAAGTTCAAACAGACGAGCCTGAGACAAAATCAGGGTGCTGTAAAGAGGTTGGATAATGTACAGACGAACCTGGTGTTGCAAGTAAGTAGACTGTAGACGAATCTGATGTAAAATCAGATAGCTGCTGGATAGGTTACCTTTCGTGGAAGAACTCGAATAGATCGAGGAGCCACTAGAATACAGTTTTCTTCGGAAGTAAAGTCATGCAGACAAATCTGATGTGGGATCAAAAAACCGCGGGAAATGTTCATAAGCGTCATAACTTGTTAATTACTAATTAATATATCTCGAACGGCTAAGATGTGTCGTGGGAGATCTGTCAACTTCGAATGTGATCGCTTAAGGTAATCGTGGATTTAAAAACAATCTAATCAAATTGCAATGATTACTTGTTATAATTTGTTATAATTTGTTAATTAGTAATTGATACAACTCGAGTGGCTAAGCTGTATCGTGGGAGATCTGTCAACGTTGAATGAAATTGCTTAAGGTAATCGTGGATTTAAAAATAATCTAATCAAATTGCAATGATTACTTTAGTATATTTTATAATTAGTCTTTACGTACAAGTATATAGTGTGCAGTTGTCGCGTAAAGTATATGATTCTAATGCTCAGTGTTAATGCACTGGCGATGCAAGGACTTACAGAGTGGTCGTAGAAATTGCCAGATAGAATATATGCCGACTCGCGGATTCTATAAGGTTAAACTGTTGACTCGAAAGGGAACTTTAGTCTAATCTAACTGAATAGCAATCAACTCGACGAACTTGATTATCAACATGACAATACTGTTCTGAACCCGTTAGGGTTAAAATCTGGAACTTTATATGTACAGACCTAAAAATGAATGGAAATTCCATTAAGATAAATGAAAAAAACAAGAGTACTAGGATGTTTTCTTTTAACACGTAGAAACTCAAATATTTAGGAGACTAATGGGAAATGTTCTCCGTAGGTAACAAAAGCAATCTCAAAATGTTCTATCATAAACAAAAAGTAAATATTTACATCTTGGAAAGAGCTTGGAATATCGTTGAAAGAATTTATAGACATATACAAGACCTTCCTGTATTTTTAAGAAAAGCAAAAGTGCCACCTTGGATGTATGTTGTATTTGTAGAAATTCTGGCGTAGAATATTCAAATGTTTTGCATGTGACTTTCAATATAAATTGTGGTCGAGAAACTTGAAAGTACTTCGAACTGATAAAAATGAACAATAAAGTGAAAGAAAAGTGTGTAAATTCCAGTTGCCCCCCAAGATCATTTGCATATACCTGTAAATATTGTAACGTAGAAATATGTATGTATCAAAGCATCCCTATATCCTTAATTCAACTAAATAAGCATAGAGTTGTACATATTATACCACTTTTGCAAATAAAATAAAAAATACTTAAACTTGATATACGCGGACTCAATTTTATGCATTAAAAAAGGTAAACTGAGATACCAAAATAAACTTTTAAAAGTTTAACGATTTCGGATTATCGTCAACACGCTAAACAAGAACCATTTCAACCCTCTGATATACAAATAAAACAAAAATCTAACAGGGAATTTATCTGCGTAGAATTCTTGTCATCTCAAAGACGTCAATGTTTACAATTACAATGACATAAACGAATGAACCTGCTAAACGTTTTTGTGTGCCGATAAGTTAATTATAGGATTAGTACTTGAACTTAATAAGAAATAATATTATATTGGTTTTTTATTTATTTTCTGCAGAAATAGTTTAATCAGTAACACATAATTATTGAAATTCTTATCAGTTGTTAATATTTAGAATGAAAGTATGCTGTACCCAGTACATCTCTAACTAAGATGTATTAACAATTGATTTTATCAACAACAAATGAAAAAACAATTATTTATATAGTCGTGTAGTTGTGAATAATATAGTAGTCGATCATATTTATTATAATATTGTACGAGCAATTAATTTTTTGCCTATACACTTTGTTTTTCCATGACAAAAAATTCTAAAAACTTTAAATAAAAAATTACTAGAAACAATAATCATGAATATTTCGGAAAATTTTGTTAAAATTTCGGAAAATAGGAATACAATTTCTGAATAGTGCCTTCAAATTAATCTAAAAATTTGAAACATTGATGAACTTGTTTTAAAGTTTGGTAAGCGTCCTTGAAATCTTTCTAGACTCTAGAAATAAAAAACGATTTAATGGAAATAATTTTCGTACAGAATCGATACAATCCATATTGAACCAATTTCAAAAATTCTACTATTAACTAAAAATATTTATCAATTAACCTTTCTTCACTATTAAAATCAATAAGAAACGTTTCTAGAATTTAACTGTTTACACCTGACACTCTAAATTATTATTTTATAATACATTAATGAAACCTAAATTTTTACAGTACTCAAGGATGAGAAAATACTATATTTTGAAAACACGTAATTTAATTCTGAAAGTACTGCAATATTTTCACATTATAGTTTGAATAATTCCTGTACCTTAACGATAGAAATCAACTGAATCAAAAAAACATGAATACATACGAGAAAATAAATATGTAATTGTTAAATTAATACATGGAAAGTATGAACATTCAAATTCAACGTGCAAATTGAAAACAAAGCAATTTGCGTATTTCACTGTAAATTTTCCATAACATCCAAACATAAATAAAGAAACGTCATTTTTGTATTGATTTGCATACGCATACATATATAGACAACATTAATCATGACCTTTGTAAATAAACTAAAAGACGTAAATTCAAAGCAAAGGAGTAGTGATCGAGTTGCTCTAAACTTGAAGATATCTGTGACTTTATTCTGTGAAATTATTTAATTGTAATGAGGACCACATTTATATGTTTGGAGGCCCTAAGCACAATATCATTATCCTTTTTTATGTTTTATGGAAATAAAAGTCGACATTTCCATAATAATTCATTTTAATAAAATAAAAGTAACACAACATTGATATATATATATATATTTCTGTATTGTTGTTTGTATATAGTCAACTTTGACAATGTGACTCTATAAGCCATAGAGAATGAAGTCCCAGCTTGCACCTAGTACGCCCTAACGGTAAATGCGGCCCTGATTGTAATATGTATGTGGAGATATTGGGTTCAAAAATGAAACTGCAAATGGTGAATATTCTATGTTTTGTGAATTAAATAATTTGTTTACTATTAATAATATGTAGTTACAGAAATGAACTGTTGTTCGTTGCAGGATTCAATACAATTCAGTGGAAATTGATGTATGTGTAATTAAAGAAAGTACATTATATTTATATTGCTTAATTCACTTTTCTATACATATTCCAAAATGGCGCTCTTTGTTTCCCTTTTAAAGTAAATTTCATTTGTTTCGTATACACGGTGTATCGGAAAATGAGTGACTTTTTTTGGAGAATAGATCCTAGGGAAATGCTTAGTTTTTTATTTATACACTATTTAATTTAGAATTGCATCTATCTAATACACCTTCTAAAATCCATGATGGTGCCCCACTTATTTCTGTGGTTATAAAAGAAAATGACTTAAGTCACATGTGTTCCTTCTCGAGATATTGATATATTTAAAGTTTTCAACTTCAATACTGCCTTATGAAACCAATCAAGAAGACTTGTGTCTTCATGAGCCCTTACTTTTATTTTAACAAAAAATTCTTTTAATACCTTTTCTTCTTTTTGCAAATATAAATTCTATATTATAAACCTCAATTAAGGTGTTAATTCGAATTTCTTGAAAATATAACATAGGTCGTTTTTCTTTACAACCACAGATTTTAAAAGTCGGGATATATATCTCTAGGTCTAACAGGATCTGGGCGGTAGCACGCCGTACAATCAAATACTGGACCAGTGCTTTATGCAGTATGTATAAAATCCAATATAACTAAAAAATTAAGCATTTTTTGGCATATGTGCATTTGAGTTTGTCTTTTATTGTCTTCGTATCTAGAACCTATCAACCAAAAAATATCCGACATTTTTGTTATTTTTTTCGCATTTTGGGCCAGTGTTGTACGGAATACATAATAACATATAACTAAAAAACTAAGCGTTTCTTGCAAAAATGTTCCACATATTTTGATATAGCCTGTATATCAGTTTGCTTCACATTTTACTTATGAGGGTCTATAGTAAAAATATTAATTTCACGTTAACGTTTTTATTTTATTTATCATATTAGCATAACAATTTCCGTGTTAGGTATAACGTGCGATGGTATAACGACCACGGGAATAACATAGGAAAAGAAACGATACGAAAAATCGCTACAATTCACAAATGAAATATTTGACCTTGACGCTCGTTTTAATAAAATCAATAAGTGTAATTTTCAATAATCGCGACACCTGACTGAACCAGAGAATATGAATATTATGAATAAAATTAAAAATTATATCTGGTAACAATTAACATTTAGGCATCAATGTTTCTTTGTTGTTTTGACTACGGACAACAGAAACGTTGTGTGAAAGCTCTTACAATATTACACAATGTGAAATATATCACTTCCCCTTTTCCTAGAGCACCAATCAAGAAGCTTTTCAGAAACGTTTCTGATCCCTCAATACTGCAGCCCGAAATTACAAACTGCATATTACTCCTAGTTGGCACCCCTCAAAAAAACGTCAAACATTTCACTTTCTATTCGAGTTGCAATCAAGAAGCTTCCAAGAAGTGTTTTTGTCCTTCACACATCACACAAGAATTGCAAACTGATTGATCCTAACCTCCAAAAACCGAATTTTATTACACAACACAGTTTTAGCCCTGCGGCAATTGAAAACGAAACGTAACATCAACCTCCTAAGTTAAGGTAAATAGTTTACACACAGCTGTCCTTGGAAACTAGAAACATCTCCACGAGTTTAATCAGATTTTCAATTCCTTCTAAATAATTCAAATCTAAGGCGTTGGGGTCTTCTGCTGGGAAGACATGAGTAAAGTCGATCATGTTTATCCTGACCCAATTCTGCTTCTCTGAAGAACTACTTGACTCGCTCAAGAGAGCATCATAGTCTTCTTTCATCTTGCTAATGTTGTCATCGAAGTTGTTGACGTAAGAATGGGTGCGACAAAGTCGGTGCTCTCTGAAGTCTGGACTGCAGGACTCGCTTCTGTTCAGAAATTTCTTCGCTGAAGAATTACAATCGCTACTCAGGCTGATGCTGCGCTTGGTAAAATGGACCCTCTCCATTGTTCGGTTCCTGTTCACTTCGGCAGCTGAGCTTTTACTTGTGTCGCTAGGTTTGAACACATTTGATGTGGCTGCATGGTTGTTTGTAACAGACATTGGTTTGTTGCTTGAAGCATCTATGTCTGGAGGAAGATACTGCTGCAGTCTTTTTGCGTCATATGCCACCAACAATGAACTAGAATAAAAACGGAACAGCCGCTGGGTACGAAAGAAAAGCAGAATCTTCCACAGAAAAGACAGGAGTTGCACGATCAATTGGCGACAGGGTGGTCGTTCTGGATTTATGTTCAGGAACATTTTTAACGCTGTAGAGAAAAGAGAATGAACCAGGATAAGTATTAAAAACGAGACTGTTATTTGGGGTGGCTTTATAGCATGTTCAAAAAGATACTGATTCACTGTCACATTCAGGAACTCGATATAAGTTTTAGGAAATTATTAAGAATATCCAAATGAAAGAGAATGGGCATCATGTTCTATTATCAATGAGGTCTGAGAATTCGATGAAAACAGCATAAGAAATCATTGTCTAAATCTAAATGGTCCCGATCCATGTGTGGATTAGGAAGCGGACACGCTCAACCATTGTCACCCATCGTCAGCTACCAACCAAATTTCAAACGTAGAAACGACAAATTCAATATCGGAATTATATCTAACAAATAAATCATACAAATAATTGTCAAATAACACTACTTTATATTTTGTATTGTATTATATTTTATACGAAATATTAAAATTGAAAATGATATTAAAATATCAGAACAGATTTGCGATATTCGTCATTCACATGACATCAAACGTTTGGTGATTGTAGCGTGACCGTGAATATTAATTTTGGTGGTTGGTAAATGATGATCGATAATAATCGATGATAGTCAGTGGATGGTACGTGATTGCTGCTTTATATATAGAACGTCTTTTTGGCGTGAGGAAACTTTGTTTTTGAAAATGTGCGGAGGAGATTGTTTATTGAATATGTTAGGACAAAATGGAGGTGACAATACTTAGATAGAGTATGTTTCTACGACTTTCAAGCACTTTAAATAAAAAGGAGGTAAACCTATAATCCTACCAAATATCCCATGTACAAAGAATAGAACTTTTCTTCTTACGAATATTTTAACACCTCAACGGCTTTTCAAATGCAAAGTATGTACATATTTGACCGCTGAAGGATTAATCACAAACAAATTTCTTAAATAGAAAGCAAGTGAATTATATTTCTTCCAAATAGCTCAAATACAACTTTCCCCAAGTAACTCAAACCAAAAAAATCTAACTTGTCAAAGATCTTCCACTTTCCTACTTAAATCACTACACTCCCAAAATCCAAAGAATAATATCTACAGTATACATACCTTCCACAACACCTTTAGCATCAAGTGTCTTGCCATAATGTTTGCCGAATTTTTTTAATTGTCCAGATGAGAGACAATAGACTTGAAATCCAGTTATACAGAATCCATAGGTACGTTTCGACTCGGCATATTTTAATTCCTCCGTCGCTTTCTTTTGCGGTGTGGCTAAAGGATCCCACGTTCTTCTACCTATTTTTATATCCATCACGCACGGTTCTGCCATACCGTCAGTAATATCTTTTAGCGTAAGGAATGTTACTCCTAACATTTTATACAAATCATTAGTCACATCATAAAAATTCAAATTTTATCAAACATGTTAATCCTTAAACAAACGTTATTACGTGCATACCTATGACATTCAATTTAATTCCTTCGTTAAATATCGTACATATTTTACGACTGAAGAAAGAATCGATTTTGGAAACTTTCCATCAATCGCCTAAATCAAGGAGAATTCTTCTTTTATATATTTCCTTGACTTGTGCGTGTATTCAAAATTGGGCGTTGGTCAGTGAAAATAGCGATGGATTTCCGTACATTGCGAACTTTCTTGTTTGAATAACCATTACTCAAATCTAATAAAATTAATCTGAGATAATAAATAATATTTTATTTAAATATTATTTGCTGAACATCCGTAAATGTACTTATTATTCGTGTTATATATTAATATTCAGAATTCAGAATGATAATGAAACTTTATTTATGTTCTTAAAAATATTCAACTCTTTGTAACTACTTTATTTTCAAAAAATTTAATTTTTTAAACTGTTTCGTTACCTAAATCGATTCTTTCTCCAACCAGTCTAATTTAAAATTTTAATTCTATCTGATTTACTTTCTAAATTGCTTGATGCTCTAATTTCTGTAAAAACTTTTTACAAAATTTTTGTTTCCTCTTTTACAATAAAGTAAATTTTTTAATTGATGAATTTCATCAATTCAAGGAAATAAATCAGTAAATAAATTTTTAGTCATTTGAAAAATCATGCAGGCTTCTGATGATTACTGATACAGACACGTTAAACTGAATATGCTACATGATTCGATATTAAATAATTCGATGTCTATTTTAAGTTAAGCAGAATGATCCACCAAAATCTTTAATGTTTAATTGCACAAATGAAAGTATAAAAAAAGTCCTTAAGCATAAAATATAATTTTAAAAATCTTAGTAATTTGTATTTTCTTAAATAAAATTTGCTATACTTTCTTTTAAGAAAAACTCGAAAAACTCATTCTAAACTACGAAAAGTTATTGACTTTATGTCATACAAGATAACATTATTTTATATAATGTGTGTGAGTGAAAGTAAGTATTGTTGTTTATTTATCTTGATTTATTATTATATTATTATTTATCTTGATTTTTATTTAAAAACACAGTGTTTGATTAAAGAACGCTCCCAACTTGATCCCCAGTCTGAAATAGACAGCACTTTTAAGTGTCCAACGCGGAAACACTGTGCATTCATCGCGCCGTTCACAGATTAGGACGCAATTAGTCATTCTATTTTCGTGGATCACTCTGTGTGACACTGTATAATTTTCTAAAAATAAAAACGCGCGTGAAACCAAACGAAAGGAAAAGAGAAGTGCAGGAAATTGTGAGCCTAGGTTAAAAATCGATGTCTGATATCTTACGTCTTCCAAAAACTGATAACTCTGTCGTTCCATAGTATCTTGGAACGTAACTCTTCAACTGTAACATGATTGGGTCTTCCGATTCTTGCAAACTTTCGTAGAATGCAATTTCCCTTCTGCCAAGCAATGGTTTTACCACGGGTTTAAGCACTCGACCATCTGGCCTGCGTAACATACCTGTAAGATTTTAAGCAATCAAATTTTTAGAGCACCAGTAGTGTCAAAAATAATAATAATGACTAATAGACTCGCTACTTGGTATGATTCATTACAACAATTAGTGTAGTGTCTCTTATAGGTTAACATTTTGCAATAAATTAACAATTTGAAATTAAAACCTTCTGGGGCATCGCGTATGATTTTTCTAATAACATTTTTTCAATTTAATTTATTAATTATATGTGAGTCAACGTCTACGATCGTTTACTCAATATGTATTAAAACTTAAATGCAAAAATATATTGATAATATTATACTCAAAGCGTTACGAAATAGGGAAATATATATTAAAAATGATATTACGTAAACCTTTAAAGGTTTCTAAACTTCTTTAAAATAATGTAATGTAATATAATAACTTTATTAAAAGTTACTACAATTTATCCGTTAAACCAAAAGTGTGTTGGCATACAAAATAAAAGTATACAAGGATGCATGGATACTTCACATTGGATGAATTTATACAAGAATTGAATCTACAACAGTAACGTAAAATTGTGCTACTATAACTGTGATTTAACACATTTTAGAACTAATAAATTCATAAGCAATTCGTGATACATTATTTTACCATGTTATTAGAAATTCAATAATAATCTCAAATATTTATTATTCCAAATTAATTAAATAATATAATATCACATTAATATAACTTGGAAATAATACTTTACATCGTTTCTCGTCTATATATTTATTTATATAAAAATTGAATGTATGACGATATGGTAAGTGTGTTTCTCTAATTTTCATTAATAAACTGTGGACGTTTATGCAAATTCCTATTTTCGAAAACACCATTGTCAATTAAAGAAGTGAAAGCTGATTTAAGATTTTCGGTATGATGTATATTTTTGCGTACTATATAGATATTATACTTTTTTGCATATTGAAATTTCTCATAAACGCATAAAAATCTACAGTCTATTCATTAATGTATGTAATACAGTTTAGAAATAATAACAAAAAACATGTTATGTGTATATGTACATAAATGTAGAATCTAAAATATGTTACTAATCAATGGACTGCGAATTTTTATACAAAAGTATATTTTGATATGTCATTACGATCTACAATTTGTGTGTACTTCATATGTTACTTCACATCTATCTCGCTATATTTTGTTTCGATCATAAATGAATCATCCTACTATTGCATGATACTATTCAGAAATCACAGTAAATGCAACGCTTCTTTAAAACCGTGATCATATTAAACGATGAAATTATGGAACATACTACCAAACTATCTGTGCAAATACATACAAGGTGTTTCCAAACATGTGGAACATTTTTGGGGGATAGGTTTTACATACATAGATAATGAAAAAAGTTCCTGTGAACATATGACCGAAAACGCTTAGTTGTTTAGTTATACGCTATTTTACATTGCGTACGGTGTGATACTTTCTTTAAGTTTGACGACCGTGTGTAACTCCTCTAAAAGACCGGAATATTTCTAGAATCAAATAGTAGGTAGAACCTTAAAGGACATAGCACACCGTGCAGGCAAGTATCTTTCAAAAGTGTTCCACATGTTTGGAAACACCCTGTATATCTACATAGATATGTATCCAATACATCTAAACTACAGATTGCAATATAAATTAATATTAAATACCAATATTTAAGTGCTATAAATATCAGAAAGTTACTTGTAGTCTATTGTAATACAAATTATAAGACAGAATTGTTGAATATCCTCTTCTACCAGTTCAAAGAATATTGTATGATAAATCTACGTTGAATGTGTGTGCATTACGCACAAATTGCACATATTTTCTGTGCATATATGTATATATTTCACGCATATTTCTAGATTGTACGTGTATAAATATCCGCAGTCGACTAATCAATTATAAAATTAATGGCTATAAAGAATTGCTTCCGATGCTCGAAACAGATAGGTAATGTTTATCTTAATCTTCGTTACGTAGAGTTGTGTTTATTATTCGTCATCAGTTAACGCTAACGCTATCCGAATATGTATGTACTTATGATTAGAAAACACGATAAGAGCTCAACTCAAGTGATATTCTAAGGCACTCAAATAACCTATTTACTCAAATAAGAAGTTTTTAAAATTTTCAATCAAGAAGCAAATTGAAGAGTAAATATCTAGACCATTCCATCTCGATTAAGCTAACCTTGATTGTATACATTCCCTTTTACACAGGGTATCGATTATTAAATACTAACGACAAAAGTATAGTAGAATTACAAATAAAACTCGAACTATGATGTGATGACGGTTTAATAAAATTCAGAGAATTAGGGATTAATAAGACATTTTAAAGAATAAAAAATTCAGAGAATTAGGGATTAATAAGACATTTTAAAGAATAAAAAATTCGTTCTGCCGTTCACACGCATATTTCAGATTCTAAATATGACGTCTACTGAGAGTGAAACGTATTCTAATTGTTTGTGGATATTTTAAAACAAATTATCAGGTTGATACAAACAAGTAAAGAATTTTTCTATTCCTTTTGGCATAACAAAGTACCGTAAAATACTATTTAAATAGTGTTTACTGTCGCCTGCAGTTATGTTTCTATTCACCCCATTTTACACTACTCTTTAAATATTTTTTATAATATTTTTTGCTCATAAACTAAGAATTTTAGATCTTTAAGAGATCTATGAAGTTTATTCCATTCATGGAGGAGGAATCTTTCTAGAACTAATTTTAGGAAAAGCCGTTATTGCAACTGAATAATTTTAGAGGCCATTGAAAACGACGAGCATATAAATTTATAATACAAAAAATATTAATTAAATATAAAATTGAATTAAATTAATTTAAATTAAGAATAAAAGTATTTATATAATATATGTGTGTGTATGTGTAACGTTTTGAACCATGAAGGATGTTCTCCAGTTATAATTTTAAACTCGACCTCCCCATTATAAATAATACCTACACCTTATATGTCCCTCATATTTTCTAAAGATATATTTAACAAAATTGTTCACATAATGATTTGAAGGACAATTAAGGGGGTAAAGCAGTCACGTGACTTTTCGAAAGTGACAGGTCGGTATCTGCTGTTACAGTTTTTGTTACAAAAGTAGTCTAATACAGACAAGCGGCTATCTAATGGTGACGAGTTGGAGTTACTCTATGATTCCAAATTGGAAACACGACTTAGAAAATTTTCTCTTCCATTATACATACTATTACACGAGTCACGTGTATGTGAGCTTGGCGCATCGGACAATTGAGAAAAGTCGAGAAAGGACACAGATCTGACTCTTACTCTATTGCTCTTGAAATACTGAGATTCAACTGTTCAAGTTGTCGGCAAGCGACATGAGCCAGGCACGATCTTTTCAATTGCCTAAATATTTTCATTTTTCGATTTGTTAAATGAAGGTAATGGCGAATCTGCTGTTCAAGAGGCCCGAGACCTCACAAATTTTTAGAGACCCATTGTAATAAATAAATTATGGGCAATGTGTGTTGCTTTATTTTTATGCACAATTAAATACACATAAAATTAAGAATATTTTGATTAAGTATTTGAAAAGATATCTATTTCACGTTTATTGCGATAATAATGTGACTATATGTATAATCCACACTCTATTAATATACTCTATTAATACTATTAATAACACTCTATTAATACTATTCTGTCCAATTGCACCATTGCACGTACGAAATTTCTACTAAAATAATGTATATGTACATATTTTTCGGGACCTTGTCTTACGGGTCCCGAGATAACCGCCTGTGAGTAGATCCACTACTGAGGTAGTGGATTTACCAGAGATTTTTGTGAACTTTTGAGGGATGACTCTGGGAGTGACGACGTGTTGTGGAATATTTCTATGCATATTTTGTATGAAGAATTAAATCAATTCTATATACATATCTTTGGAAATTAATATTAATTTTAATGATAATGATTAATTTTGCGGACGATGACAAAGACAAAAATAGAAAAAATTCAAATATGTATATGTGTCAAATATGTATTTGAGAATAAAAATTTATATAAAAAAATTACAATGTTCGTAAAATACTGTTACATACAACTTAAATATTTGAAAAAGAAAGAAAAAGTTCTTTCCAGACTGGGTATCGAACCTGAAACATGTTACAATCAAATTATCATCCCCAATTATCCAACCGCTTATTTTGAGAATACTATTAACTTCTCGACACATAAGATGTGGCAAGGCGTATGATACAATTGAGAAGAGAGTGATTGGGTGAAACTGAAAGTAAGGAATATTAATCTTGTTATAAGATACTTAGCTTTCAGGAAAATCTAATTTAAAGATTCGTCTGATATATATGTATTTGACTATCGTCGGGCTTCATAAATACATGGAAGAATAAGCGGTACAAATGTCATTATTATACATTATTATACTTTATACATATGTACCTTCCCTGTTGTACCACACATCCTGCTATAGTCTCTGTGTAGATCTATTTTAATTGATACTGAGAAATACGCATTAACACGAAATATTTCACAAAATGTCATCGTTTAATTTCTGAATTCACGTCTCAGTATTTCATACAACTCTCTGAGAATCTTACCGAAAAGTCTACTTCTAATTGTAAATTGGAAAGTGAAAATATCTAGGCAATCGAAAAAATCGCGCGTAACGTTTGAGCTTCAAAAGCAAGAGAGTAAGCATCACTTTACATTCGCCTTCTCTTTTGACTTTCCGAAGCTAATCGAAGTGGTCCGAAACGCTGAGCTTACGTACACACAGCTGGTTCGGTAATATGTGTAATGGAGAGAGAAATTTTCAGTAACATACGTCGTCAATTTAGGTATTACAGATTCCGATTCCACATCGGCAGCCTTTCTAATTAGGCATCGGCTGGTTCGCACAAGCCTAACTAAATTTGTCGTATATTTTACTCTATTTTATCGATAACCCAGCTAAAAGCAATACTGAGGCATGGGTTTACGCTTTGACACTTTTCATCAATATATAAAAAGATTTTAAGCAAGAAAAGTGTCATTCGAAAGAAAAAAGTTCAATGCAGCGTGGTCTGATCATGATTTCGTTCAAAACACTCTCTTTACATAAAAGTGCTTAAATTTCGCGGCTGTGAACGGTCGATTTTTGTTCTACTTTGTAATACTCACGTTACTAAATATCAGCAGAATCGCGTTAAATCATGGCCAGAGCGCGCTGCATTGAACTTTTTTTTTTCGAATAAAACCTTTTCCAGCTCGAAATCTTTTCATATAACGACGAAAAGTGTCAGGGCGTAAATCCTGTTTTTTCCTAATTTTGTCGGTAATGTCGCTGCCCTGACATATCCGGATCTACCCCCTGAAAAGTTTGTATCCTTTATTCTCATTCGAAGAGAGTAATACAAGAACATCTACTAAATAACTATAACGTACTATTTAGTACACACAAAAACGAAGTAAAGTGAGTTAGGGTTTCATCTCAGGAATTTGATTAAAAATGTTAAATGAACCAAGCATAATACCTCTAAAAAATATATATCTGAAAAATACATAGGTAAATACAACTTCCGTTCAGATGTTTTATAGACACTACATGTATACTTCAATACATTTCAACAAATGGAATCACATTTTTCTTTACGTTACTTATTTTGTTTGAAATATCTCGTTCAATACCAGGTGTCTCAATTTCTTAAAATAGGTGAACATTCATTAAAAAATCGACAGTGGACAACGATTTCTTCGTAAAATTCTTTCTAAGTGAATAAGAATTAACAAATACTCAAAACAATTATCTGATCGCAAAAAACTTAAATCATTGAAAACAAATAGAATTATTAAAAAATACGACTTTTTTAGAACTATTTTCATGATCAAGCCTAAGTATATTTAAAACAGAAACTAAATTATTTAATTAAAAAACTAAAATTGAGGAATTGTACGGAAACTATTTTATTTAAATTACTATCATCGAAAGAATTATTAATACCGCTACTAACGTAAGTAAAATTATTTACGAGATTACAAAGTTACAAGAACTACCGTTTGATTTTCACAAAAACCAAAGAATTGAATCCGAGCTACAAAATAAAAGTGAATATTTGACAATCTTTAGTAAATTTTTCTTAAAAACCTGAAATAAATTCTAGAAAAAATTGCCTTTTATTAAGTATGTCCACTTAGAAGTGTCAAATTGTGTTAATCTTTCCATCGCAAAACCTAGGTGCATCAAAGTTTTCCTTGATACAGAAAAAACATCAATCACCAAATGGTATTCTATAAGACGGTGGAGATTATTGACCTCTAATTAAATAATTTTCATAAATAAATAACATTCGAATTGGGGATCCTTAAAGATTTAGAAACTTAAAGAAGACAAAACTTTTGTAACAGAAAATAATACAAATAATAAAAATAAAAAATAGTAGCTCAGTCAAACACTCGTTTTGCCACTGTACTGTGGATTACCTAACAGCAACACTACACTATTCAAAACATACAAACGTAGAAAACAACAGGTGTCGTTTATCGCTATATTTCTGATCAGTCGATGAAACTCGGAAAATCGTTGAAACAGATCTCAAAATTCGTTTAAACTCCATCGGATGCTTACCAATCGTGCGGCATTTATCGTCAGAAAGGTGTCCTGCCATCTGAGATTCTAACGGGCTAATTCTGCCATGGAAACCACAGTCGGACGGAATTTCCGCCACCTCCGTACTCGACACTTTATCGAGATGGCATAACGTTTTATCGGCTTGCGAGTCTAAGGTCGTCATCGCTAGTGCACTGAATGGCACGCGGCAATTAGCCTCTGCAATTAAAGAGTTTGCAACTGTTCACAAAGACCTTATCGCTGGGAGTCCCACCTCCGTTGCGCATAGAGGCTTATTCTAATTATCCTCCGCTCTTTTACTTCCGTCTACAAAGACAAAATGGATGATCAATACAGCGGGAAAGTCACAAATTAATTTTATAGTACATTACACATGGCAACACAGTATAACCTCGATTAACCAAGTCTCAATTATTCGTAGCCCTTTTTGTTTAAAATTACGGCTAGTTGATGTAATGGCAATAAGAGTACAGAAGAATATCGATTGTGATTTAAACTGTGATTTAATAATAGTCTTATGTTAAGCTGGTTAATCGAGATCCTACTATATTAAGGGAAGAGGTGATAATATGGAACATGGTGGTCGTATACATACATCTGGGAAAATATTTGACCTAAATCTGTCCATATAATTTGAGAGCGTAGTAATATATAACAGGTTATTTTCAAAATTATATTTCACATCGATCTGTATACTTAATTATAATCTAAATTTCATTACTATTTCAGTGGCTGTAAGTCGAAACCAGATTTGAACGTTATTGAAGTAAAAAATTCGGGAAATGATTATTCAAATAAAATCTCATCTTATTTGGCTGAATGTTATTTAAAAATAAGTACGCATTGATTTATGTGAATAAGCAAATGATTCCTAAAATAGTTCAAACTATTTTTAATTCGTGGAGAACTCTTATTTAATGCAATCTTTTGTACTTAGATAAAGATTTACTAAAATAATTTCTCAAATCACTTCTAATTCTGTTTCGTCAATACTATTAATTAAAAAAATCTGTTATTTTATTGGATGAATTAATTGGGATAAAAATGGTTTAAAAATGATTTGAATGCTTAGCACAAAATAAAATGACTTTTCCAATATTATTTCTAAAATAAAAACAGCAATTCCAAATAATAAAGTAGTTGAAATGGTTCACTATTTTAAAATGTTACTTTTTATTTGTATTGGATATGGAATTTGCCCAAGTCTATGAAAAACAGCATGAATCACATATTCCTTTTTGAGAAATTATCGTTCGGTAAAAGTAATTTAATCTTTTTTCGTTAAAAATGTTAAATCTCAAATTTTATTATATATACTTTAATTAAAATATAAACTTGAATTTTTTAAGTTAAATGCGACTTAGAACAATTATTACTGCATTTTACAGAAATAATGACTTTTCGTAAATTTCGAAAATGACACAATTATATTTATTACTAAATATGAAATCTCATCTATGCTATCTTAAATAAGAATCAAATTAATGTTCAAAATAGCAAAGTATGTTGTTTAAAAATAGATGTTCTTACTTAAAAGTTATTAAATCACTTAAAAATGACGTTCATGGTAAAATGGAAAAATTCTATTCCTAGAAAAAAGTTGGAATTTAAAAAGAAGAAGCTCAGTTATGACGGGCGAGAGTGCAACAAATGGAATCTGCAATTTCTGTTCATCAGAAATAGAGACCGAATTTGAATTGAATCTTTCCTACTTTCTTATAAAGTGTATTTTCAGTTCTAAGTTAACTTTTCTCTATTACACTTAAAAAAAAAAGAAAGTTCAATTTATAAAACGCATGAATTTAAAAAAACTATAGTTTTTAAATAAGTGATTACATATATAATAATTTCAATGATATCTGTTTTGCGTCTTAAGAACCAACCAGACATGATAAGAGATAAGTAGCCTAACACTTCTGATAATTATTAATGTACTATCTGTCATTATTCAGACATTATGAAACAATATTAAGATATACCTAATATTCATTATTTTCCTTTAAAAAAATACTCGACATTACCATCTCTTTTCCCAAATTCTTAAAATAACATTGATATCTCCAAAAGATCTCGAAAGTCACTTTTGCAGACATCATAGTGTGTGTAATACTTAACACGAATATAAACGCAAATTCAGTTCAAAAGTGTTTTTTCTTCTAGAGAAAGAAAGATATTTTAAAATACTTTAAAATTAACATATCGAATCGGAAAATGGGTTCTATATTTCAAAAGAAAATCTTCAAAATTAATAAAAAAAGAAACTTATTAATCAGGATAAAGTTACGAAGATTTTTTCTTCATTATCATTCAATAAAAGGTGAATTATTTATAGAAATTATTCTTTCTTAGACAATGTATTTATAGAAATAAATTAGATTTTCCTGGTAATATTAATACTTTCATAACTTCATCCCTCAAAAGAAGATGTTACCTTCGATTATTCCTTTCAGCTTGACCTTCCATATTTCTTAAACTTTGTATTATTCACAAACTCACATCACAGTGAATAATATCTCGACAATATTTCGAATAGCCGAAAAGGAGAAAAAAGAATGTTTCGCGCGAAAAAATTCAAACTTCCCGCCAAAACACGCTTTCGTCCCAACAGAGGGTGTAACGCGTTTGTAAGACTTAAACATTGTAAATTCGCGGTTTCACCAACGAATCGAATTATTCGTTGGTCTTTCGAGAGTGCGATCATTAGCAAGGACGGTGCTTGTATAATTAGATTAAACTGAAACGATTATCTACAAGGGATCAACGTGTACGTTAATTGATAGAACTCGTCAAACTCGAGAAATCGATATTTCCCATTCGAGTGATCCAGAAAGTCATAAAATTCAACTCGTACGAGGCATACGTACATTTATTGGAAATAGGAGAACAATTTATTAGCCACTCTTCTTTTACAATTGTTACATCTATGACATTTTACAGGCCTATGCATTATTATAACCTATACCAGTTCTTGGAATAACACTGTGCGATGTGCTCGACCGCGTCACTTTCGAAATGATCAGTATCTCGGAAGCACATTTAGTGGATTAAGTTCACGAACTTAAACTTCACATTATTCCGAACGATCACACGTCCTCGCGCTAGACACCTTTCTACTTCTCTATTACTCTTTCTTTCATCACACTGTCGAGATTCTTCTAGACTCCACCAGAGGGCCAATATTGTTTTTGTGAAATGAAAATCGTTCCCGCCAAGGTTCTCAGATTATCACACCTTATCTATTTGCCAACATTAATCAACAATAACTACAACCACTCACAAACCTCACAAACTCTTTTTAACAAGTAGAAGACCCAAGAGGTATGTCTCAAAACATACTATTTTCTTAACATAACACAACGTTGGTTATACCTCCAATTCTACCAACATTACTTGAACAATATCTAAACAAATAATGTAAATTACTTAATTACAAAAGTAGTTAACCACTCGTAAGCAAACTGGATCGCTTATGTCCATGTCTAATTTTAGGCTTTCAAAGAATCTAAAAAAATTCTGGGATAGTTACCACATTCTTGGATTATAAAATCGTTCCTTAAGTCAAAACTTTTTTCGATAAAAATTCTAAAAAAGTGTCGAGGGAAACGGGAATTTGTTTAGAAATTTACAATTTTGGAATAACTGAATATTGAAAAATATTGTTGCAAAGTTCTAAACTTAAGATTTTTTAATAAAAGAAATATTTAATTTAATAAAAATCTAATTTTTCGAGACCTGAATGTGAAGAAATTTTATATTAATTCACGTATACAAAAAATGTACCGAAAACAAGATCTTTCAAACAAAAGCAATATTCATTAGTAGACTGTGAATCTTTATGCAATTATAGAATATTTATATAATATGCAAAAATATACAAAGTACCAATATTTGGAGACTGAAACAAATTTTTGCATCATTTCCATTATTATAACAACATTTACAAATGTGCATAAATATCCATTTTATTTATCAAAATAAAAATTTCTCAGTTCTTTTTCCGCCATTTTTGAATACTGAAAAATGCTTCATTAATGTTCAAAAAATTTATTTTATCAATAAATATATGAAAAGTGAGACCAAAAAAATTGTAATAGACTTATTTGTAAAAAGACTAACACTGTCGGCAAACTAAATCGTTAAAGAGACAAAGGTAATCATCTAATGATGAAACTTGAGCTACCAAGTTTTGGGTTAAGACTCCACTACTACTAACTTCTTTTAGGTGAAAGAAGGTTTATTTCTAACTTATTTGTAACTCTTTTTAACTGAGATTGCTTAGGGAAAATTAAATTTATTCATTATACTTCCATCTTCTCATTAATTATGCAAATGTATTTACAATTAATTAAATTCAGAATAACTTAGTATTGTCTAGTTACATACAAAGTATATTTGTAGTCTTAAGCTATAAACTCTTCTTATGATAAATTTGTACAAAAGAAATATTTTTTCATTAAGCTGTCCATTTTAAACATCTTGTGTCAAGATGAGTACCTAGACACTTCATACTGCAATATCTTGCACCACAAGGAATACATGTATAATTGCTGGGGAATCCACAAACAGCACAAAACTGTCTTTCAGGGAAGTGTGAAGGTGGTGCCTGAGCTGAGGCATAGTTAGGTGGATTTGGATTTATATTAAGATCCTCTTCAACTAACTGAGCAAAAGTTTTACGAAAACGTTGCTTGTAGTATTCTGCTGATCTAGTCTTCTTTTTCCTACCACCTCTGTTGTCCAAAGTCTCTTGAAACTTTGGAACCTTTTTACTCATCACTGAAATAAACAGAATATTGCATAATATTGTTTGAGAAAACACAAATTAATCCTCTGTCTGCAGCCTGGGTTGTTCACAACACAATCCAAACTCTTTTTATTTTTGAATTTTCTTCAAGGTAGGGAAGGTTTAAGGTAGTAGAATTTCGTTGCCCAAGCAACATAAAACGAAAATATAAAGAAACTGCATAGACTTAAACGATCTTGTTTGCAGATGGCGTCAGTAAGAATAAAATTGCAGGTGGAGGGTTAAGAAACAGAAATACTATCACATAGTGAAAAGCTAGGAAAAAGTATTCCTATACCTCTGCAACCTATAATAATTCTTACAAGTTCGTCATACACTAGAAATAATTAAACTATCCTATTTCTCATCAAATCTAACAAGCTTAATACTTTTTCATACTATATTATGTGATTACAGAGACAATTTTCTAAAAAAATTTCTATAAATGTTTGAATCACAATACCTAAATCAGCATGTGGATCATCATGAAAATTGTCTTGTTCCAAAGCCTCCAATGCTTTCTTCTGCCTGCGCTTGCGAGCAGCTTCATCCAGCATTCTTTTTTGATATGCATCTTTTATTCTACCAGATTCTCGGGCAGCCATGTTTGGTTACTTCAGAATAAACTATAGACTTTTAAATAGAAAAGAAACTGAATTATGATCCTCAATCATTTAGATTCCTTTTTCCGCTAAGGGAAATGATATTTGGTCCATAAGATCATCCACTTTTGCCTGCAGTGTCTCCAAAATATCAGCAGAAATAAATAAATGTCTTTCATCCAGGTCTTGGATTATAAACTTTCTCCCCAAAGCAAATGTCTCATCCAAATGCAAAAGGAATTGCTTCATGGCTGCATCGCTATAATGTAAAAAAGAATTACGTTTACACATTGAATTTTCTTTCAACTGTCCAGGCAAAAATGTCCAAGAAAAAGGGAATGACTCTTGATGAGAAGCGTATAAAAATGCTTCAGATATTTTATGATAAAAAGGAGTTTTTCACATTAAAGGAACTAGAAAAAATTGCTCCAAAGGAAAAAGGTATTGTTGTACAATCAGTGAAAGATGTACTTCAGACTCTAGTAGATGATGGATTAGTAAGATCAGAGAAAATTGGAACTTCTGTGTATTTCTGGACTTTCCCAGGGTAAAAATAAAACTTTATATTAAGAAAATATTACGAATCTAATATCATTTTATTAAATAATTAATTAATAAACATATCACATAGAGAAAATATAACTGCAATAGAACACAGAATATCTAAAGCATCTAAGAAAATAGTGGAGGCAGAGTTCAAGCTTCAAAAACTAAAAGAAGCCTGTGAAAAAGAAAAGGTAGTTGTAGGAAATATTCTAATAAAATCATTTGAGAATTTCTCTACTTCTTATATATAAAATAATTTTTTAATGTAAATTAAACATGTAGATTGGTAAAGAGGATACAGAAGAACGTCAAGCTTTATTACTTGAATTAGAAGAACTGAAGGCAAAAGAAGATCAATTGAGGAAGCAGATCGCTAAGTTCAGTGATGCTGATCCAGAAGTTGTGGCTAAACTTGGGGAAAAAGTAAAAGTATGAAATTAAAGATCAAATTCATTAGAATGTTTAAGGAAAAGAGTGTTAAGATTATTGAAATATATTACTGAAGAAATTTTATAGATATTGAAATAACATACATATTAAAATGTGGAAAAAAATGTAAATTTACACATATGTTATTTTATAGGAATATAAAGAAGCCACAAATACATGGACAGACAACATTTTCGCCATTCAGACTTGGTGCAAAACCAAGTTTGATATTCCAGAAGAAAGTTTAAACAAACAGTTCAATATCCCTGACGACTTAGATTACAAAGATTAAAAATATAACTTAATTTCGTTGTAATCTACTCACCATTCAACCAAAATTCCTTTCGTAACATTTACCATAACTTTTTCCTTTCACTTTCAGAAAACGAATACAAACGAAAATTTTATCGTCCATCCGAAACTTCCGCAATACAAACGTTCCATAGAATATCACTTAGGTTAGGCTACTAGATAAGAAACTCAGTATGGTAAAGAACGTAGTTAAGTTAGCTTAATTCAAGTAAACTCTACATAGAAGCGCTGAGATGCAATTTTATTTAACACTATTATTATCTGTAAACACAATTATGTTAAGATAAAATAAAAACATTTCGGTTCATTTAAAATTATAATATATAATATATGTAGTTTTAAGTTTCATGTACATTTAATTTTAAATCTAACAGTGTGGAATATAGTTAGATAATTATACAGTTAAAACGAATTATTCTGTGTATACTAGTTATTTGTATTTAGAAGATATGAAAAATAGTATGAATTTTTATTCTATGGAACTTATTTGAGAAATTATTGAAAGAAGTCCAAGAATATTTCATTTGAACGCCATCTAGTAGAATTCCACAATGTCCTGTAAACTGTTGCATCAGCGTTGAAATACCCTCGAGTTCGGGCTCGTAAGAAGCCAGTGGTTATACATCGATCGAACCATCTATTCTCGGTTACACTGCAGCATCGAATAATACTTTCCGTGCAGCTCGAACAAGGTAAATCTGATTTTCATTTTTCTACTTGACACGTTCTGAATTCTCCAAAACTCTTTTCATTCCTCGCATTAAATCAAATCCTATTGTAACAGTAAATTTTGTCGATTATGAACCTTTTAATTGAACAGTAACGAATTTTAACGTACATTGCATTCCCACACGTGCAATTGAGTCATGATCTTTGAGAACCCATAGCTAACAAAATTGAGGAATTCGCCATCGAATTTCAATTAAATCATTTCGGTATTTCTTTCAAATATAGAATGATCACCGTTACATAACTCGAGTATCCTTGAGTTAGAATTCTATTATTATACTTTCATTGAAACAAATTTTTCCATTTAATTAAATCCCTCGTGGACTTTACGATCTTCCATTAGTAAAACGAAATTGAAACGTTTGGAATGTGTAGGCTTATCTCATTTCGAATTTTTATAAAATTATTGCGAAATATTACCTGATTGAAAATTAAGAAGTTAAAATTCATACCAATAATTTGGAAATTAAGTTTCTACCTTATCGATAGTAAAACAAAAAGTATCACGAGTTTTCATCTATAAAATTACCCAAGATTAGATTAAGATCACTGTACTACATAGATCAATGTGACCTTTAGACAAATGGCGTCAATGTCACTGGCAGTTTCGAAAATCTATTCTTCTTCTCGATCTAAAATGTGATATATCCTTTTCTTTCATTCACTCCTTAATCGCACCTTATCTATATGCACACTGCAATGCTGAGTAATTTCAGAACGTCAACATTTTTATTATATTTCATTATAATGCAATATCCACTTAAAATTTGTCACATTTTCGTATTTTACAAACATGCTATCGTATACATGCACGTAAATTCCTTATGCAATGATATATTGCGAAACTTGAGGCTTTTATACACGTGGTACCTGCTTATGTAACAAAAGAATCATAAATGGAAATTATTAAAAATTTAAAACCGTTTTGGGTTTGAAACATTGTCACAGGTGTACCATTTTTTTAATTTTTCAGACTAAGTCACAATGGGAGTCCCAGCTGGTGATCCAGAAAAAGGAAAGAAGGTAATTCTCATTTCCGTGTCAGATAATATTATCTCTCGATGCGCGCGAAATTACAATCCGCGTCATTTGAACGCGCGAAGCAATACGTCATCAGTTAATCATTTCTTTGATAACGTAAATCGTCTAAATTTTGTATTGCGTGACGATAACTGATGATGCCATTTTAATTAGCATAATCGCACCTGAACTTCTTATTCATGTATTTTTTATATTTACAAGTTCACACTTGTATATTAAAAAATTATTACATTAACATCACTAGATTTAACAAAACCATGTTAAAGTACATTACAACTTTATCTTACTTCCATATGCACTCCGAAGTACTTAAGTTCATATTAAACACAATTTTTTTTCTTTGATAGCTCTTTGTGCAAAGGTGTGCACAATGTCACACCATAGAAGCTGGTGGCAAACACAAAGTAGGACCCAATCTCCATGGAATAATGGGTAGGAAAACTGGACAGGCTCCTGGTTACAGCTACACAGAAGCCAACATATCCAAAGGTACCTTCATCCCTCCAAGTACACTTTAATATACTCTTTATACCCATCATTACAATTTAATTAAGTTACCTATTGATTATTTTAGGTATTACATGGAACAAGGACACACTGTTTGAATACTTGGAGAATCCAAAGAAGTACATTCCTGGTACAAAAATGGTGTTCGCCGGTTTGAAGAAACCTCAAGAACGTGCTGATTTAATAGCGTATATTGAGCAAGCTTCAAAGTAAGTTTGTGCTTATTGATGACAAAGCACGCTAGACGTGTCCAGCGGGTATCACAGAGAAAATTGCTGCTATTCTCATTTAAATTTCATGGACATCTCACTACATCTCTACTCATTCGTCGACTTCCCGATCTGGTACTCAAGCGTTTGCCAAGTCTGAATAGTGACAAATTGTTGTTATTGATAAGTAGGTATAATATTGTAATTATGTACATTGACAAGCGTCAGGCTAGAACTGACTAGAACTGGCTTTGTCCGTTGTCATTGAAAATATTCTCGGTGCTCTCTTACGATGGCTGAGCCATACGTAGACTGCGCACTACGTATTTATTTGTGATTGTACGCTGTTCAAGTCGTTCAACAGATTGTTAATCTGTAACTTAAAAATGTGAAAATATAGATTCGACGATAAATTTGTAATGATTTCATTTTTCTTCTGTGTTAACTAGAAATAAATTTGAGAAACGAGAAATGAACAAAGTACAAATATAGGCAATTGTATTGCAAGATCTAGAATATTCAAGTGATTGAATATTCAAATACAAGTGTTCATTAATTACGTAAAGTATTACATAGTTTTATCTTTAAGAACAATTCGAAAAATTTGTTTTCGGACAATGAGTGAATAAAAATGGAACTACGAATTTATTTCATTGAAATATTTCAATATTAAGATTAGAATGCAAGCTTCTGTTGAATTAAACTGCTTTTTAAACTCAGTTTTGATAAGTACCAGGAAGGATGCGGTTAAAAGTTCCAGGAAATACGCTAAGGAAGGTTTTGTTCAATCTTTTAGCAAAAGTCGTCACATTCGAGTTCGGTAGAGTGCGAAGTTGAGTTCGACTGGTTGGTTTCACTTAGTTTCTAAAGAAAAATGGATAAATCTAATTTTCTCAAAGGACAGGCAACATCAAACGATGTCGGTGACGATGTAATGCGAAATAAGCGATCTTTAAAAGTTCGGTTAGTCCGAGTCTTCAGCTCTGGGGCTCTAAAGCTTCCAAAAAGTCCATTAAGTCCTGGACCAAGTGTAAGTCGTAACAACTCAAGTGTAGGACACAGATATTCGTGGAATTCAACATCTTGTACAGACTATCAAGTTCCGTGTTCTCCAGGAAGTGATGTTTCAACAAGTAGTTCTACCAATTCCTCGAAGAGACACTCTTCAACGTGGTACGTCAGCGAAAGGTAAGCACATTTCTACTACAATATTCCTACTATTATATCAATTTTCATGAATCGCGTTCGTCATTCTAAATGTACACTGCAACAGCCTGTTAGGAAGCTTCAGTTGCAACTTTCGTGTAGTAATAACTTTCTTTTTCATTATTAAAACCGAAAAGACCCTGGTCGCTAGTGGAACAACGTGTGAGGAATGTTTTATAAAACTTTAAACCTGATATAGGTATACGTGATAAATGTTAGAGACGAAGTAGATGAAAGTTCATGGACAAGTAATCCACGAGATAGATAGATGAGACTGATGTAGGTACATATGAAGATTTTGCATGTAGTACATGGTTCATTAGCAAATGATCTACGAGATCGAATACAAAATTGGCAAAGCGTATGTAAAGCTGATCTATATAGATGTATATGAAGGTTTCTAAAGTAGATGATGATGATTCGTGGACAAGTGATCCATGCCACACAATATGAAAATGGAAAGGCAGATAACATTGATATAGGTACACGTAAAGGTTTTTGTGACTGCATGGAATAGATGAAGATTTATTAGAGATCCATGAAATCCAGCGTGAAAAGGGAAAAGAGTAGATAGTTAACGCACGTCGCCGAGGCGATGGGTCGATGCAGCGCCGGCGCCGCAAAGCAACCGAGAAGACCACCCCCACTAGCTGTCTTCACCGTCCGAACGATTGCGTCGGTACACACTTCTTCGTCCATCGCTTCGTGACAGAGCGAGAAGACAGTATCTTTCCGCTCTTCTCTCTCCCTCTTTTTGTTCCCATCTTACTTCTCACCTCCCTCGCACGAATGCGCCTCGTTGTGCTCTGCAGAATACTACGCGAAGTGCTTCGAGCCAGTCTAGAACGGTTTGCAGCAAGGCAGAGCCGACTCGCGTTTGCCTCCTCACGAGGACTTAGAACTGAAACGAATCCTTACAGGTATGTACCAGAATCATCCATTTTTTGCATTCTAAGCTTCATTTCGATTCTTTCATCTGTGTTTCAACATCCATGGTTCCTGGCACCGTGCGACGCATTATCGTAGGAGTGATAAGTGGTCGATGATAACGCTAGCCAATGTTGCCGCGTTTTCGAGGCGAGGAGCGTTCTTCGGGAAGCACCGGGGAAAATCGCGCGTGTAGAAGCTGGCGAACATACTCTTGGACTCTTCCTGTTCATATTCCGAAGAAAAATGTCCATGAACAGTTTTGTGCTCATTTATTTGGGGGTTTAAGTTAGGAGCGTTGGAGCTTTCAGAGGGTTACATATTCCTTGCCTATTCTTACGCTCGCTTGAGACCATTGTATTTATGAACCTAATATTTACAAATTTTTATATTAAAAAGTTTCCATTTTTTGTTCTATTTTTGGGTCCCATTTAAGAATAGTGTTTATCAAGTGTCTCGTGAAGCAATTCTTGCTCCAAAGCTACACTTTTTGGATATAAAGATGGCCTCACACAAAAAGTATGATTTAGGCCACAGAGATCTTTAGACACATGTAGACATGTGCAGTGACAGTAGTACCTACATACGTACTCGTTTCTACCTACACATGCCTGCGCATTCGTGGCTATAGCTATTCGTAGCCTGCATCATCGGGCAAAAAGTAGGTCTAGGGAATCAGCTGACCGAAAGAGGTGCGTGCGCTTCACTGAAGAACGTATGTATTTGAGACGCCCACTACACACCTATTCTCGGAATCGTGGAAAAAGGAAGTCTAAACATTGATAAACCCACGAACATTCTTTGCTTTTGATCGATAACATACACGTAACTAGTGACACCAAAATACGTGGTCTCGCTTTGATAACCCACTCTAAAGAGACGAAAAACGGAAATTCATTGGTTATTAAATCATAAATATTAAGCCTAAAATTTATAATTGCTATTCGTCAAATTGAACAAATTTCGAACAAATATAATGCACAGACATTTTTAATCTGTATTGTATATTTTTATCAGCCTAAAGTACTTCCAAGCTCCTCGACCACAAATTTCATCGACAAATGCATAAAGAAATACTTGTATACTAAATGCAAGAAATTATATATATGTATAAACTGTTCATGTGAAATGTGGCGGGACACCGTCATGTTAAAAAATAATTCTAGCTCTGATATCTAAAGGTACTTCTTTTAACAATGAAGACAACGTATCACGTGAAAAGTCTAAATCGAACTATCTGGGTATTTTCTACAGTATCCTATCATTATCAATGTTTATAAACATTAGCATGGATAGAGACAACCGGTAATAGAATACACGATAAGCAAATCGCCTTGCGTATTTGAACAAATTTCAAATTCGATTTTCTTGAAAACAAACCCTCGGATGAAAAAATTGACCATATTTTTTGCCTTTTTTTTTTTACATAGAATTATCCCCTGGCCAGTTGTACTACGATATTCCACTCACCCTGTATATATGTGTATATCATATATGTACATAATATCTCTCATTTCGAAACCCTATTCTACTCTTCCTAAGGATTAAAAAAAATCGTGTATACATAAATTCAAATATTTTTTCTTTCTGAGATATAAATACTTTTTATTTATGATGGAATATTTTAGGAACGTTTAAAACTTTTTAAAAGAAATTGCTGAAAATGATTTCCATCTGTAATATTACACGCGTCATGGACTGTCAAAGATGTTTAAAAATTCCTGGTGTGTCGCAAATTTTCTCACGTACGGTAATAATCGAGTGTTGAGTGTTTGCAAATTATTAATAATATTATTATTATATACTGGAAAAGAAATAAAAAAGCTAAAAAAATTAAGTCAGATGAGCGTGTATGGCACACAATTGGTTCTCCAATTGGTGTCAATCCACTGATTGGAGTAATTGTTATTAAAATAATCTTAACACGTTCAGTAGAGGACGTTTTCGAGAGTTTTACCCTGCAAACTAGATATTTTTTACAAAGAATGTTTTGTACAACAAAATCGGTAAAAGTAACAGGCACTTAAACTTAACAAATTTTTACTTAAGAGGTTCTAGCCTCAAGAGTGAACAAAGTAATAACAGTGAGACTATTAATAATCAGAAAAGTTGGTTTATTACTCTCATTGCATTTGAGTCCTCTGTTTAATCAACCCTGAAGCACTTTTTCTATTACATGCGTACATTGCTCGGTTATATCAGCGCACTTTGTCTCGCACACGTAATAGATCTCTGACCATGACCGAGTGAGCGTTTGATTCCAACAAACACAGCCAAGGTGATGTGTCATCTGCGTTAAATATAGGAACATCCTGAAACCGAAAATTTGACCGTGTCTCAGTTCTCAGTTTTATAGCGGATCACGTTTTCACGTTCTCTTAGATTATGCATCAGTCATTCAAGTCGTGTTGCGATACTCTCTCTTGTTGCGTAAAATGGCGCACAATTAGACGCTACCTTAAACAAAAGGGGATATGCACGTGAAAGGAATTTCACTGTTAGCCGTGAGAAAAAAAGTGGCACAGTGACATACGGAAATCTCATTACTTAACCATAGCGTGGCGACTTACACAATTTAGCCCGACATGGCCTGAACTAAAAACTAAATTTAAGACTTTGTTGGCCTGGAAAAATGATTTGATGTTTATCTGAGGCTCTATTGTGAATAAAACTTATTGGGTCAATTTTTAACATGTTATGATTGCTTGACCCACTAATGCATGTGTGTGATGGTAAATATACCTACGCTTAAGAAGGTAGACCCGGATATGTCAGGGCGGGGACATTACCGACAAAAACAAAGGTTTATGGGAATACACTTTTTGTCCTTATATTAGAAAATCTTGAGCTGGGAAAGAGCTCATTCGATAGAAAAAGATTCAATCGAGAGCGCTGTAGTCATGTCATGTCTACGAAAGAATGATGGCACTACGGATATAAATCATAGCGCTGTTTCCGCGACGATGCTATCACCCCTTACAATATCGAAGGCTACATTATCTGTTACACCTTGTATAAGTTACGTATAGGTAACTATATAAATCTCGTACATATGTATATTATCCTTAATGTTAAAATAATTATTATTTGTAACTACAATTAATGTTTTAGAATAAATAAAAGGTGCATGTCAGCGATTTAAATCGGAGCATGATTTGTAAATGTACTTCTCCGCGCGGGCTGCGTACATGCATAGGTACTTCATAGGTACTTAAAAGATCAGAATATGATTACTTAATACAACAAAAATTAACATTAATTTTCAATGTTATAAACATTTTTACGGATAAGTTTTTTTTTACAAATGGCCACTGATTCAAAAGTGTAGATTCACCCTCTTCTACCGTGACCATTAATATTTTTACACCCTGTACAGTAAAATGAATTAGAAACAGTTATATATATAAAAGTTACTTCTAATGCTTCTAGTTAACATTGACATTTACAACATTCATAACAACATTTAAATAAAAATGGAAATTAGTCTCGTAACACATGATTCATAGAATACTTATATTTTGTTTGTGCAAAAATCATAGACCTTAAGACGAGATTTCCTATATGCCATTACAGCGTACAATTATTGCACGTGGCTATAGCATTTACACTATTACGCACAGAAACGTATTCATCTCTTCACCAATAAGTGTTTAGCGTTAGTAAATCATTGCAATCAGTAGTAGTCTCGTTGCAGATGCATACAATAAACACAAACTCGTTTTGACAATTCATTCTTTCACGGAAGAAGATAAGATATGAATTGAAAATGTCGTCCATTATACATATACTTTTGTACATATTTGTCATTTATTTTCTCTTTTTTTTTTCTTCAAAAATTCTAGCAAAACTTCGTCAACTTTTCCTTGTAAAAACAACGATAATAAACTATAATTCATTTTAAAAACTTTCTCCAACATAACTAAAATATTTCCAACATAAAACTTCTCCCAAAAGGACACAACTAATCGCGAAGACTCAAAATCGCGAAGTATGAATAGTCTGTACAGGAATCTCGGTCCATTTTCAAGATCAAGTAGCTTTGGAAATGTGTCTTCGATATAGATAAGCTTAAATATTAAAAACATGAGTATCAGTGAGTTCTATCAAACCTATTTCACTTTATATGATGCTAACAACAGACATCACTTAAGTGTAACACATCGATTTTAATGCACCTTCACATATTTGTAGAATAATCAGAAATATTGAACACGTATTTCTTTTATCGGCAATCGTTCACATCTAGGGGGTGAAAACAACCCTCAAAATTGAGGGTCGAGAACATATGTTGTTCAATATCTCGTAAATTATTGGATGTAGACTAACAGTTCATACAGCAAAATTATTTTTGTTAATAACGAATCCAATCATGTAACGTAGGACTGCGTTTTTTATATATATTGTTTAAACAAATTGGTATTTAGTAAAATTTCTTATATGGTTGAATGCGCCATTAAAAAATAAATAATCGTGCCATGTAAATTATTAGTCTATTCCCAACGGTTTCCGAGATATTAAGCAAAATATATTTTTGACCGCCAACTTTGAGGATTCTTTTCATCTGCTAGTGTGGACGATAACCAATAAACAAAAATACGTGTCGAATGGCTATTCTACGAAAATGCTAAGGTTCATAAGAATTGACGTTACACGTAGGTAATGTCCCTTGTAAGATATAGAGTGTACGGTAATGAACTTATAACGAGAGACTGTCATAGATTACTGAAATCTGCACCACTTGACTAATCTCTCCCCGATGCTTCCTTAGTGATGAAGTACTCGCCGCAGCAGCAGCAGCAGCAGCAGAAGGAGAGGAAGTCGGAGTGCGAAGTCTGCTCGATCGACGCAACGCCAAAGCGTGCAGCGCATCGCCAGTCGACGCTCGACTGCAAGGCCTCGTCGAGCGTCTCGGCGAGGACTGCTTACTGTTCGACGGGGATGTTCGCCTGGATGCGCGTGTTCCGGCTCGCCTCGATGCTTCAGCAAGTCGGCTGCTAGGGTCCCCAGGCCGCCCCCATAGATGTCATTTAACAAATTAACGATTAAACCGACCGTGCACGTGTGCGTCGCCCCTGCACATATGCAACTGCGTTATGCAAACGTACACACGTGCACAAGCGCGACGACCCTTCTCTCTCTCGTGATATCCACGGACACATGTAGGCTGGTCGTCGCGTAGGGACGGCCGACGGTAGCTCAATTATAGTGCGTTACGTGTTTAACAGCCGCGGGCGTCGTACTGGCTACGTTCACGCCTACTATCGTAGAGATAGTATATTACTACTATACGTACTATATACGTACACGCTGGTCGACGCGTGTACGCGCGTGTACATAGAGCGCAGCCCCAAGTTACAATTGACACCGGTCAGAACCTCGGAACAGGTCCATTCACGATCTTCTGTTTCGGTTTTGGAGTATTTAGGATTACGCGCGCGCATTGTACGGTTGCCTGTCATAGGACACCATCTAGCTCGTAAGCGGTAAGGATAACGTGGTGCTATGTTCGAGACATTCCTTCAGGAGCGAACCCTGCTTCACTGCTTTGTTTTGTCTTGCCTACTCATGCCCTTCGTTCTGCCATCTACTCTGACGTTGTCTGTGTCACTGTCCCTCTTGCTGTACCGATTTTGAGTTCAATGAATCCTTAATCTGTACGAATTGTTATCATTCCGTATTTTGCTTCTTTGTTCCAGGAATATCTGGACTCTAGAGCCAGTATTATGTCCATCTTTTTAGAAAATAATACTTTATGCGTTTCCAACGTATAATCCAGCACCTCTTGCCGATGATGTATATTATTACGTTTCAAATGGTTTAGGCTTCGATATGACAGTGTGAAAATGATATTAAGTCTGTAACTTTTTTTAAGATAAAGAATATTAAAGGTTATTGGTGTTTCCTGGCTCTGACACATTTTAAGTCCCTGAGCACTTTCCCTGATATTGAACTTTACCATATCCACCAAAAGGTGGAGTTACTCAGTGTTCAAATACAAATTTCCAAAAATTGAGATTCAGAGAATTGAAAGAAACATGTAAAAAGTCTTAGAAAATTTGTTCGAAAGAATGTTTAGAGAGTTGGAAATTTGCGCTCTGAGGTCCAGATACCAAAAAATGTGAAATAGTTTCGCCTTTAGTTTGTGTTTGGCTCTTCAAATCTCATGCGCTTCAGATATCTATGATCGTGAATTATGATTATTAATGCGCAATCGATAAAGAAAATCAGGGTTCTAGTCTGCGACTAGGAACCAAACATTGAATTTGATGATTGTTTAAGCGAGTCTCCGTTTCAAGCGTTAAACCTGCAGGTGTACCGAGTAAAATCGCTGTTATTGTGAAACTGTGGTGGAACTGCGACCAGGGTTTTTAGAAATGTGTTTATCTTTGAGTAATAAAATATTGTTCTGACAAAAACGATACTGTTTATTAACTTGCTTTATGCTTATATTGAAATTTATATTCCTGTTTTTGGAGGGGAATTCTTTTGTTAAATTACAGGGTTTTTTAAAATAATATTTGACACTCATTATTGTGCAGTGGTTAGACGACAAACAAATACTTGTGAATTAATATATCCACAATCCCATGACTCGTATATGGATCAGAGCAATTTGACTGATGTTTCCTGACAATATTTTCGCAGGGTTCTTGTTCAATGTCTTGAAAATATAATGAAAGAATGCACAAATCTTGTTGATAGTGATAGAATATTTGTATTTTTCCATTCAACATTTTTAATATTTTTATGAGACGTGTAATATGTAAATGCTTCCTTAAATGAATTGGTACGCTTTTAACGAATTGTGAATGTTTTAAAAATAGACAATACACATGTTCCTTTTTTATAATTAAATTTTAATGTTGCATCAATTGTTTATAGTGCTTATTAGCAACAAATATTTTTAAAAAGGTAACGAATAAAAACATAAAAGTAAAAAAACTGTTTTACAATTGAAATTTACATCAATCTATCAGATAATTGCGGTAAAAACTATGCTAAATGAAATACAATAGAGGATTAAACAAAAATTGCTATTGTATTTGTTTCGCTTTCCCAAATGCGAGTCATTATGTGGAACGATCAATCTGTGTGGGATTATAATTGAGACCTTGATGTCTATATGTGACAGTGATCTCAGCTGTCTGTTTGCAAGACTCATTTTTTTACGTAACATGTTTAAATAAACGCATAGTTCATTTTGCTCTATCTGCTATGAAAAAGGCTTAAAAAATTTAAACTATATCTAAATGTACTTCTAGCTCAGTCTGATTTCACACCTTTTTTGTACGTGTATTTTTGGGCTACTGTTGGGATGTTTTCGTCTTGGATTTTGTCATGTACTTGACGTAATTTTTTACTTTTTTAAAATCTTTTTATTGGGTTTGATTTGATTGAATTAAACTTTTTGATTTAAACGTTGCTTTCTTCACTATTTGTAATATTTAATGAATTGATAATGTTGCACTGATGATAATAAATTGTTGAATAGTGAATTTTATAGGATTAAGTATTGTTTTTTCCTTTTACCACCTCTGGAGCATCGAATATGCATTGGTTCGTAAGTTCGTGGGTCCCCAGTTAGCCACCACACTATCGACTGTTAAAAGTATGAAGAATCGATATACTGCTGTTTTATTGGAATCAAACGGTACATTTTTCAAGATTTTCTTCTCCATAGTATGTATGAACGTCAGGATGTCCGTCGTGTAAAAGCGCAGGCGTAATCATACATTATAGGAGATGTACCCAGCGCAGCAGATCACTCAGCGTCACTCACTCATACAGTCGGAGCAGGTAAAACGATCCGAGAGTATCGCGATGCCAAGTAGCTATACAGTAGTGGCCATTAGAATTGCACTACTTTACAAGTGTCACCGCTTTTATTTTCAAGATTTTCTTCCCTTAGGGTTGGCTGTTCGTACGTCAGTATGTCTGTCGCGTAAGGCGCAGGCGCAAACACACAGAGAAAAAAGGTGTTTTGTCACCGTAGCCAAAAAAATGGTTGTCACAGCTAATGTTTTAGCTACTTAGTCACTACTCAGCTTAATGGTTGAAATAGCAACGAAAAAACTGTTAAAATTAACAACGATGAAAATCATTGCATCAACGACAGTATTTGCTACAATAAATAATTTACGAAAAGTGAGCTTAGGCCAAGTTGAACTACGGCGTGAAGCCTCACAAAGTTGAATTCTTCCAAAAGATTACGATTACCTGTTTCAATCTCGACTAGCCCTGTCAGAGTCAAGTCACACGTGTTTACGAATATTACAGTTCCTTACCCTACTAACCATCTCGTCAATGATTGATTCTTCAACTGGCCGTTATTCAGGAGTAGAGGACGCTAAAAACACCGTCGAATTTCTATGTCGGTACTGCAGTTTGACTGTGGACACGAAATCCCATAAGATATTAGGTCTATTCCTATACTTACGATTAGTCCATGTACTTAGTCACTGTCAATAGATCAACGAAATCGTCACTGGTAATGGATCTCACAAATAGCCACTAGTCGGTAAATCAGAATACTTCTATTACTCGTCGAAGGAAACTTCTTTATCAAGCAGTTCAGCCCTTCTGTCGCTCCAGTTCAGATCTGTGGATGGCAGGTAGTTCAAATGCCTTCGCCAGTGAGGGTGTCACGGGAGAGGGGGTGGATGGTGGTAAACACTCCAGGAAGGAATTTGTGGTATAGTCTCGCGAGGGCTTGTGTCGCGATTACGTCGTTCCGGAGGCGTGCTCGGGATCTAATCGAGATTCAATTAAGATTTAATCCAATCCGACAATCGCGTGACATCCGGAGCCCTGTCTATTTAACTTCCCTTGCGATTTTAATTATTCGTAATCGGTTACAAATCTGCCAGAGACAAACTCCATACAGGCAGGTTCTCTACAGGTAAATACATCATAGACAGATTAAACACGGGTACCTAGATCCATAACAGGTACACATATTCACCTCAGGTATATTTACTACAGATCTGTCATAGACAACTCTTTCACAAACAAATTCACTACAAGTAGCTCTAGCTCAGGTAGATTTACCCTAGACAGATGCTTCTCGGGTAGACCCACTTTAGACAAATTTATTACAGACGGGTCAACCACACATAGGACCACCCTAGACAAATCCATCAGATAGATCCACTACAGGTAGATCTACCTCCCCATTCTAAGCATCACGCGTGTTTCGAATGTGCTGGTGAATCATCTCTAATGAGATGCGACGACCTTTGATTCGACATCTGTCTGAGGGAGGTGGCAGCGCGAGTGAAAATGCCAGTGCCAAGAGACAACACTCAGTGAAGGAGGACGATCGAGGTAGCTATACCTGGAACTGTCGCGAATATGGACACCACCTGTCTTCCTGCGACCTCCTCAAGGTCCCCACATCCCTGGGGTGTCGGCACCAGGCCACCACGTCGACGGAGCCGTGGTTCACGATCCACAGGTAGGCCCTTTTCGATTTCTCCGTCATTAGGACAACAGGCATAACTGGCTATCCAAATAGTCTGGATCAGTGCATCCTCAGTGGCTGGGTGATCACGCTCGTGGACTGGTTTCTATGGTACCTTGCACTTAGAGGTGCATGTGAAGTGCTGTGTAAACCAATTTTGATGAAAGTTACATGTAGTTACCGAGATACATATTAGGTTAAATACGTTTTTGATATATGAGCCCAGCTTTGGGGGTGGTTCTTTCCTCTTTAACATGAATAATAGCAGATAAAAGAAATACGCGTCGATTATTTTCGGTCACTTATTATGTTACCCTTACATATTTCCTACAGACAATACATACGACAAAAATACTTGTTGTACTGTGTGATATCTACCAGTCTATTTCCATTAGAACTATATCATCGTTCGAATTCTTTCATGTATTTGTGTACATCTCCCAAATGACGTCTAGCACTCGACATACATTCCTCAAGTACAAACGCATCATGGAAATGTTCTCTGAGTCGTCAAATTGTCGCGATCGGGATCGTCTCCTGAATGTAATGTATTCCCAGCTTATGTTTCCACGAACTTCGCACGAACAGTAAACACTTTCAGATGAAATAGGTCACAGACGAATTTGTTGCAAAAACAATCCTTTTCGACTTTCATTTCCATTGTAAGAGACCTTGATGAGAGAAAAATAAAATTTTCTTCCATGAATTTTTTTATTAGATATAATTCTTAAATAAGTCTACGAAATTCTCATTGCTGTAATTTTAATAGAAAATAAATTGAATTGCTCAATTTTTTTCAAAAATAAACACGACCTATATCGGACTATTTTAACCAGTAATCGATTCAAATCTTCTGCCCTAGTTTAGTGATCGGAGGTTAAATTTACTATTAATTCAATTTTCATCGTGTTTAGGCTTGTTCTACGCGGGAAAACCTCAGCAATTCAGTGTCAAAAAGCTAAAACGTAAAATGCCAATTTCTGGTAGAAAAATTCATTCGCCAGAATAGAATAAAATTTAACCGAACAGAACGTTACATTTTCATGATATGATAACAGAAGAATTCAAACATACGATTAAAGAATTTTCAGCGCAAAAACAAAGTGAAGTGTCCCAACATTCAGACTTCCACTTCCGCCATTTCCGGAATCCGTCAAGGTCATCTCCGTTCTTCCATTAGATTGGCCTACTTGTTGGCACCGATTGCATAATTTCCTGTGCTACCTCTTGGCTAAACTAATTTATTACTTAACGATCATCTCCGCTCGTCTGATCGACTATCGCTGGTGGAATGAGGATGTCCTCCATACACTCCCCTAGTATGTATTTCGCAATAAGTTCGACCCTCTCGATTATCTGAAAGAAAGGATCGCGCACTGTGCCAAGCAGTGCTGGCTACTTTAGGGTGAGAGTGGAACACTGTAACAGATTGTAACCCTTGATATTAATGAGGGATTAAACGAGCACGTTTCTGTGTAAAAATTGTCCTGTTTCTGATCTACTATATTACTAAATATTTATGGAGCATGAGACAATTACGTTTATTATTATTATTAATTTTTTTAAGCTGCAAATCACTTTGGATAAGTAAACTATATATCTATACATATAGGTACTATATAATCCATAATATTAATAAATCTGTGGAATTAGAAAGAACAAAAATTTCAGAGAGGAAAAAAGTATTTCTTGCGAATATTTTGTAAACCAAATACAAAATAAGATTCATTGAGATTTTCAAGATCTATAAAAATTTGTGGGATTTGGTCTTTGAAATTTTTGAGATTCGAATAATTTTCAAAATTAATTTCAAAAATGTGTTTTGTAAAAACATCATTGAACTACGAATCTACAGCGAGAAAGTACCGTATTCTGGAAAAAGTAATAATATTCCAATAGAAGCAAAAGTATCTGGAAATTACTGAAAAATGAATTACATAACACATCAAGCAGAGGTAGCATTCTCATTATGTATTTTTAGAAGAATGTCAGTGAGTACAAGTAACCTGTAGTTAAGGGTATAATAACTCTAGATTACTCAACTATTTTTACGTTCAACTTTACGGTCGAGCCTTAAGTGACTCGTTTTTGTATGATATTGACCACAGATTATTTAGCACATTTATTTGCAATAAAAATCTATCCCTTCCCGCTGAGTTTTACATGCCTTCATTTTCAATTCATGCTTCTTAATCCCTGTGGAGAGTTTTCAAAAACTGATCCTTAAAAAGTAGTATATCAAAGTTTCAAAATTGGAATTTGAATAACTAAAAGATTCACGTTTTGATTCCACCTCTAATTATTTTATCAAAATTCATTATCCAATTTTTGAGCATCCCTTGAATAAAAAATGAACGCGGACTTTCTAATACTTAGCCTTTTCTTGTATTCATTGAAATCAACAATCAGAATAATATATTCTGTAGTTGATTTTCTAGCAGAGAATCTGATAAAGATACCTCAAGTGACGTGATGAAGACTCCTTTAGCAAAGAGACCTTCTAATTTCCATCTGGTAGCAAGGTTCATTGGCCAGGCTCTTTTTAGTATTCTGGTTAGTTATTATTGTAAGAGTGGATGATTGAGGGTTTATGTAATTTTCTAATTTGATGTGATGTTTATTGCTGAATTTTTCTATAACTTTTTTTATAAATGGAATACCTAGATCCACGTGAATGGGGTCAGCTTTTTGTATAACAATAAGCATGTTGAAGATAAAAATGTATTCTTATTCAAAAATGTGGCCATAAAACGCAAAAGATCTAGGTAGATTTCCAACGATGGGTAGTTGTAATGCAGTTCGGCCAAACTTTCCCAGAAACAGGACATAATTTGAGCTATCGAAAGTCTGCTGAGTCTGAAAACTCATGACTCAGTCAGCTTGAGCAATCGCGTTGCTCTGGCATGTGATTAAATGCGTTTGATAACAGGGAATCTCCACGAGGCCCCTAGTCTCTTCCCCATATTATTACGCTACTCGAAAATGATCGACGTTCTGCCGATGCAATATCATCATTGAGTTCTAGCCAGCGGGTGAACCAGGAGACAAATAAGAGTGAAATATTTGTTTATCCTACAAAATGAAAATTATTTATTTGATGAAAAGAAGGAATCTTCAAAACCAAACGAACAGTGTTTCGTAACACGTGTGCTGAGTTTTTCCAATCTTTGTATCAACATACATGAAGATATCAGAGCTGTTTACGATAGATTCCCTCGGGAACGCAGAGATAACCAATCCAGAATGTTTCACTGTACAGACATTCCTTTTAGTTTAGTAGAAATATTTTCCAACTTTTAAATGTTCGAGTTTTTTATTGTCGCATTTGCAAATATATATTGGTAAGAGAGTAGAAGTATTCCAATTTGAAAATTTCTAAACTTTGAATTGTTCAAACTTACAAACGCTTCCATTTTTCAATCTTAAGGTGAAAAATTTTCGTAGATACTTTCGAATATCCACGTTTCAATATTTTAGAATACTTAAATTCTCAAATTTTACAAACAATTTTAAGTATTTAAATTTTTAAATATTCTTGGAATATTCAAATTATTCAAGTTCCAATTCCTCAAATTTCTAGATTTTCGAGTATTTAAACCTTCAAATTCTTAAGGGATCAAGTTTTCCAAGTTTAACAATTTTTAATTTCCATATTTTCAAATACACATATTAAACAATTTTTGAATGTTTATTCAAACAAATAATATTTAATTTTAACTACTGTAATAAAAAAATAGTATTTACTATAAATCTTTAAATTTCTAAGTTATTACATTTGAATATTTCAAAATTTTCAGATCTTAATATTCTGGAAATTTTCAGCTCTAAATATTGCAATGTTTAATTAACCTATATCTGATCCAGTTTTCATATTACAATGGCTCTTTTTTGAACAGTGAATGACTCCTACACCTGCATTTATTGTGTGCTTACCAGAGTTCACCTATTTTCTAGACTTTCTTTGCAAGAGGAAAAATATCAGTCAAGTTATCACCTAGATAAAAATTATATACCCAAGTGACGTCTACGTACCTACATATAATATTCTTCATTCTAAGAGCTACTCAGGTGCAAATAAAACTAGCAACTCCCTCGACAATTTTGCATCTATGTCAAAACCAGATCTTTGTCTCAAAGAAGTGCTAGAAATCAAATTTTGCACACACACGAAGACTCACATTTAATTATGGAGAAAATATGTTTATAAAGAAGAAAGCAGCTAAACCGATAGAAGAGAATGAGCATCAACGTTCCTCCTTGTAACTTATTGTCAGTATTCTTTATCTGATGAGGATGCAATGGTCACCACGCCTTTACTATATTCTCCAAGAGTATTATTAAGGAGAAACATAAATGATTACTACAAATCTTTATGCTGAACCCTCTTTCTGGTTTCTACATCACGGTGTGCAAGATTTTTCTTACGTGCCACGAAGCTCTCGTGCTTTCCCGCCCAGCATCACTATCTTAACTCATGAATCGAAAATTTATGCGTAGATTACTGCGATGGCATACCATACTTCTCCTTATTTGTTTGTTAAAAGATTCACTATTTTCAATAAAGCAAGATTTGGTTCCGTATGACATATACTGTCAAGTTTGAATAATAGAAAATAATAGTATATAAAGATACAGTAATCTTTAGAATAAATGATTTGGTTTGGAAGAGGAAACTTATGAAAGGAAATGATGTAAAAGCTTAATAGAATTGTCAAAATTATAAGGAAAAAATTTGGAAGCTCAGAGCGACACGTTGCTTTCAATTATTTTGATATTTGGTACGATGACATTTTGAAAAATTAATATATTCCGGTTCATAGGAGACCATAGAACTATATACGCTAAAATCGAAATTTCGAATTGTAGGTTTCAGTATTTTATTGAGTTTTAGAGCAACACGAATAAAGAATTAGACAAACTTTTGATTCCTTCGAAGCGATACGAATACTCCATTTCTTTCGATTATTTCGAAACTTTCTAGAATAATACTTGGAAAAATAATTATATTATATACTAGTTCCTAGAAGTTTCTAAAATGTAGATCTATAACAAAATTATGATTTTGATGCAGAAGTGTCATGTTTCAGAGCAATAAGAACATTTAATCAAATCTTCAATTCCTTTAGAGTGGCATGGACGATCTGGACGTTTCCAGTAACTAGCTTAAGCCCAAGTAGACGAAAGGAACACGACACCCAAATAACTTATAACTCTCAGTTATAAGTATTTTACAAGTTTTGTTCATTACACTTACCTATAGTGTATATGCCTATCTCCTTCTGCGTCATAGACCAGAAATTCTGTAAAGGTTATGGAATATAGGTAAGTCAAATCTATGTGTGCCTCTTGTGGCATTTTTCTTCATTCAGAATGTTTCAACCGACCTATCTGCAACAGTTCATTTAAATAGCTCTTCAGACGACTCGTTGAATAAACTTCAGAGAACTCTTCGACGTGAACTGAATTAATTCTTCAATTATTTTAGGGAGGTATTCCAAACTGCCATAGACAATACTCTGTTAGAGTAATTGTCTTGACAATTGTCTTTTTATTGTCTCTACATTTGACTGATTATTATTACATATTTTTTTATTGAAAAGGATATCCATTTCCATTATCTTTACTATGTCTAAAATAGCAAATAACATAAAGAACCATGAATACCGAATACATCTTAAAAAGGGAGGCTTTCCAAAATCGTTTCATTTAGCAGTTCAACCTCAGACGTCATTCGTCCTAGGCCCTAGATTCTCTAAGGACGCTGCGAAGAATATTTCAGTCCAAAATGGGTTTCGTGGTTAGAATTGAATGCTAGGCAACCCGTTCGATGTAACCAATAGGATAGAATCCTTTTGAACGATTCAATTACGACAATCCGAATAGTGATAGGGTTTGAAGGGGATGGCAATGGGATGGTGGTAGTGCACTTCACGGTGTATTTCTAGGCTGGAACAGTCAATCACGAAGGCGGCGCGTGCACTTTTTTGCGATTACTCACTTTTTTCACCGTCTCTTTTCACTTTTTTCCAAGGCTCGGAAACTGTTATAATATCGATTTCAGTTCTTGAAACAGTTATGAATAACTTTTATTCTGAATAACTGTTATGAATTATCGATATTTCGAACTATATCTGTTTCAGTTACGGTTCTACGTCAGCTCTCATATCGATTCTATAACCGTTATTTTTTCGGTTCTATATCGGTTCCAAAACAGTTAAAGAACCGAATCTCGTATCGATTTCATTACGGTAAATGAAATCGTAACATGTCAGCAGTTACGATTCTAAATGTAGATTAATCAATACGTACATAAGTCATTCCATGCGAAATCGGACACTTTTCTTAGATCTTCTTCAAATTCAAATATGTTGTAGTCTTTAGGGATGTTTAAATATGTGTCAAAGCATTTTTAAAAATTTCTAAAATTATGAATTTTACAGAGCTGTTTAAAATAGAGCGTTTCTTTTAAAAAAATCATAACTCCTAAACTAATAACAGCGAGAATCAACTTGTGCACACTTCTAGTAGAAACACTGAAGTACTGAATAAAAATTATTTTATATAAAAAGAATTCTTTTTAACTATCTTTTTGCTATTGGTTTAAACAACTGCGATTTTTTTGTACTGGGGAAATATTTAAAAATCTGAAAAAAATTAAGAATATAGGTCCATTTGTCCTGTTTACGGGCTGTTTTTAAAAAATATAGACACTTTAAAATTGGCTGTATGAAAATTCGTTGAAGTTAACTGTGTTTGCCTATGCAGATAACGTGTTGCTGCTGACACTTCTCTCATAGAAGTTACCTTCCATGAGAGCACGAAAGAGAACCAAACCTCGTATCTTGAATCATCTTTGAATAACTATCGAGGGACTTCCAAATATAGATACTGTTGGAAGCTGAGAAGGTTGTAGTCTGGTTTGGTTAGCTACGTGGAAAAGCAGATGCAGATGGCTCATAGGTATTTCCCTTATTGACCCAATTGGTCACATCTACTAGTCGAGGTTTGTAGCGAGTCAAGCACTACTCATGCCTCTGTGCTGTCTCGACTGGCAATTTTTCAACTCCTAACACTACCTGCTGACCCATTTTAGAGGGGAAATATTTGCCCTTTGCAGGACGAAACGTCTTTAGTGTGCAAATGCGATAAAGATAAAGATAAGGGAAACTCATTTTCCCAGGGAAACTTTATTTTATACTTGAAAATTCGAAGACTTTTGTCGCATCATAAAACGATATGATGCATTCATACTAGACGAATATCCGTCATTTTGGTTGTTTTGGAAGGGATTAGTAAAAATGAAGAGGAAAGAACTGGAGGAAGTATTGATCCAGTGACACTGTACGATAAACCTGGGTTTGAGAGTCCTCTAGGTGTTTTTTCTGAAGTTTTTAATCTTTTAGAAGTATTTTAATGCATTAATTTAACCTGATCATTAATTATATGTATAGACATTTAAGTTGAAGAGAGTCTGTGTTAAATGACCATGATTGCCGACGAATATAGCGAGCAAATAGGGTTGGAAATTTCCGCACAATAGTGCATAACAGATCTGTGAAGTAGGAGAGTTGAGATTAACAATCAGTTTGCGTATCAAGGTTCTGTACTAATAATAAGACAACTTTTTGCTTCTACTAGTATTTTGAAATCTAAAAAGGTAATTTAGACGAAATTATAGTAGCTCTCCTTTCCACTCAACAAGTGTTTACCCTTCTAAGTCTTCTTCTCAACCTGTTGAATAAATTCACGAAAAAAAAGGTTTTATTTTCATATGCTTAACCATAATTTTTTCTATTTCACAAGAGACGTCCGACAACTCGAAAATGCAACAAATTTTGAAACTTTGCAGAAATTTAATTTAAATAATGTTATCCCGTAGTGTGCTAAGTTGGGTTCACTCAAATGTGATTCAATTTGACTCAATTTGGAGACCCTATCTTGGTATTCTAAAAGCTCTTTCACACAGTGATTCGTGAATTGTGATTCACGTATGATGGATACACTGACCGTACACGTAATTCAATGAGACCATTCAAACGGCAATTCTCGTGAGATACAAAATCGGGATACAAATTTTGTGTATTCTCGATCGATTGGGCAGCAGCGGGTTTCTTAGAAAAATCGATGTGAATGATGAAACAGAAAAAAATGATGGCATGGATTTGAAAAAACTGGCGAAATTCATTTTTTTCAATGTATGTGTGGGGAAAATATCAAATGTAGGAAAAACTGAATTGTATTATCGCTGCTTTCATTCATTATTTTACCTATGTACAATAATATCTATTTCTTGATGTATACAAATTCTATGTCAGAGTATGTTTATTACTCGAAGATGTTATAATTACTTGAATATGTTCACAAAATGTCTAAATTTTTGTAGAAGTGTATTATGGCATATTTGTAGAATAGCCAAACATATTCATATTGTATATGTACACTCTGCTCAAGAGAAGATTCCCGAAAGGTATGCAGGCTAATTGGTCAGAGTAGAAGAGGACACGCCCAGTCTCACATATACTTTCGGCTCTTGCATATGATTCGTCATGGCAGCCACACACGCAATGTAGTCGAGAGACCCCTCTTGCCCCTGTGTCGTTCAGGTAATCATCTCTTGAGCGGAGCACTGTACATGCATACCTCAATGTTACTGATAATCTCTCTCTTGGTAATACATATACTGACACGTATATTTGATTTGTTCTTTATTGTGGAATGTTGTATATTATTAAGACGTTCTTTAATTGATGTATTACATATGAGAAAATAATTAAAAAATTTACTAGAATACCTTTGAAGGTCTTCAAATAATACGTGAAAAGTTCCCCTTTATTTTTTTATACTATTAATTGGACGAACCCAATATTTTTTATTCACTTTCCGTTTTTTTATTATTTATTTTATGTAGACATTTCTATCTATATGTAGTATCTATATGTAGAAATTTTATATTGAAATTTTCTTTAAAAATCTCTTATGTTAAATGGATAACACTTCAATTTCATCCATTTTCTCAGAAAAGTATTTGGTCCAAAATGTGTGAACAAGAGTCAACAAGTATATTACAACCGAAAAACAAATCTACGATTCCTTTACTATGAATTCCTTTGCTACGAAATTATACATATAGGGTATGTAATTTAAATCCAAGGTCACACCACTTACAACAATATGAAATCAAAAGTGTATCTCATTCAAGAAAAAATCAAGGTCAACTCGGTTTCTTCTTGAAAAAAAAGTTATCGGAAAAGCCTGAAAAATTAAGCAATATTTTGTCACGCGGTCTTGTTGAAATCATATGTCTGTCTTCCTTGTCTGTAATTGAGAAAACAAAGAAAGACATATGATCGCAACGAAATCGTGCATCAAAATATCGCTCATGTGCATCAGTCCTAAGTGTTACTAGCGAAATCCTTTTTTGTTCCGAAAAAAAAATGGTCTTAGAGGTAAAAGCGTCCTCTTAAGGAAATTTTGAACTTTCATATTATCGCGAATATTTACAAAATAGTTTTAACTTTTTTTAATTTTCAAGTTATCGAACATCCCGTTTTAAATTTTAAAAAAAAATTAAAATGACCACCATAAAGTTTACAACTACAAAAAATGTTACATAGTAAAAATACATAGTATTACTTTTTTGTCAGACACTGATGTTAGTTTTGATAATATGTAGTTCCATCGAACCTTCCTTCAACTCTTTTCTTGACACTCACGCATCGTATTTGATTATTGATAATAACTATAGGGACAGTTTCTCGGAAACGTTGAATGTTGGCGTTTATTATGTCTTTGGTATCAAAGATCGACATTTTTCTCTATTTTGATTGTGGTATTGATCTTGAACGTCTGGATACATCTGAATATGGTTTATTCAAATGTTTAAAGTACTTGTTATAGGGTGCGTCCCACATTTCTAATCTTCCTCCGTAATTTTGTAGTTTTCCTATTTGATTGTAATTATAGTCAAAGAGAACTAAAAATATTTTTTATTTTAAAAATATGCTTTTTCTCTATAATATATATCTTCGCTATAAATTCAGAGGTTTGTAACGAGATTTCACTTCACGAGAGACACTTATATGTCCTTTTTTTTGGACAACTTGTACAAGTGACAATATAGTCTTCTCAAATATATACGCGTATAAATGACAAGGAAAACTCGTTTACCTAATGAGAAAAGTAAGCAACTTATAACTGATAATGAGATAATTTTCTAAGATTTTATTTTAGTATCAGCAGCAGGTTAGAATTTGCTGAAATGAAATTTGAATAAATTCAAATTTAAGTTCATATCCAAATTAAAATTTGAATAAAATTTTGCAAATTTTAAAGATCTGAAACTTTTTATGGGAAATTTGGTTACAAATATTCATTATTCATTAGTACTGTTTTAATTAAACTATCAGAGTTACTTCAAGGTATTTTCAATTTCTGAAAATTATATTATATTCCCTCGATTTATACAGAAAAATTACATAGGATAGAAATAGCGAATGATACGCTATAGGTAGAATAACTTCGCGTGAGAATAGCGGAGATCCAAAAGATTTATGAGGCGACTGATTACCGTGTAAAAAATGCATAATTTCACTGTTGCACAAGCTGTGCCACTTTTCACGTAAAAATGTGTACGAAACCATTCTCTGTTTTTAGGTTAAATGGTATAAAATTTCTAGACATTGCTAGTTTTCATTTGAAAAAAAGTAGTGTAAAGTGTGTTGGTAGAAATTTCTACTTCCGCATACATAAATACAGAAAGTATTGCGATGTGCTGTTAAACATATAATTCATAGCGAAACTTAAGAAAGCAGTAATCAACTTTCTAAATTTCACAGGTATTCTCTCGTTCTTCTTGAAAGTAATTTCAAAGACTCGTTTCCATGAAAGATTTAATAATGCAACCATCAGTAAACTAAAAATGGCAATGATACATTTAGAGATACTTGTTAGTTAGAAGTATAATAACTAACCTGTAAGTAGATAATATTTAAGTAAATAAATATAATGACAAAATTCTCTGCATTCTTAATTTTTAACCATTGTAGTTATTTTACTTTTGTAATAAAATTTTATAAGAAATTTATTTTCGTATTTTAATCAATTTGAGACGTAATATTTATGAAAAAATCGAGTACGCTCGAAAATAGTATTGTAATTTAATTTAAGAATGGTTTGTGATTTTAAATTAAAACTTTGTTTGTTTATATTTTTATCTGTGGGAATGTTGTTTGCGAATATTAAATATGTAACAAAGAATACCTGCTGTTGACATGAACGCCTGTAGCTGCCATCGCACTGTAGAATTTCAAAATTTTCACGAAACATCAAAGGTACGTTAAAACTTTATCTCGACAGAATATTCGACTAAAATATAAAAAATGAAAATTGGCTTAATATATAAAGCTTTTTTATTTTTACCTTGGAGTAATATACTACTTTTAACAAAAATACAGTTTAAAAGATTGATCATTTCGTAAATAAGTTTTAAATAATGAACCTTCGTCAAAAATTCAAATCGATTGGTATGTACTTTGCATTTTATAGAAAATAATATTCGAAATTCCGTAAATAATAAAATTAATTTTATTTGTAAAGTAGGAAAAGTGGTTCTCACTGTCGAAGCTTTCGAGTGTAGGCCGTGTCCTAGAGAAAGAGATTTCCCGACGTGTCGCTAGCATTGCAGCTGACTTCTTCAGGGGGTCGAAAGACACACTAAAACTGAAAGCTTCAACAGGGCGAATTGTATAACGCTGGGCCATGAAAGTCTCAAATCTCTGATTAGAAAAAGTGGTTTTGAAAGAAGTAGGTTTAGAGTTTCAATCTCATTTCATTATAGTACTCAATGGTAATCTTCTGCATCTCATAGCTACTCTTCTATTAAACTACAGGATAATCTTCTCGTTTAGAGACACAAAGACAGTGCTGCCACAAAGACATCGCGTTTCGATGGCTTAGGTCACAATATGTACGTACAATCCCGCAGCAATGTTCTCGTGACGGTACTGCCTTTCAGTCCTCAAGCGAGAGGATCACTCTGTATTTGTATCAAACGTTTCTATCAAATTATTAGACAACCTAAACATTCACATATAAAGGCATGTCATTCATGTACTGCAATAGTAACTTGTCTTAAAAAATAGCCGTTCTTGAGTTATTAGGTAAGGTGAATGTCCCAATACCCGGATGCTGATGATGTTAAATGTCTTAGTAAGTGGAAAATCTAAGAATGCATGTCCCAACACTTGTCTTAGTAGCTGAATTTCTGTCTTTTATTGGGTGCATTAGAATTTAAGAGTATAGATATGATAACGAGGTGGCATTACCGACAAAATTAGTCAAAAACATGGATTTGCGACTTTTTGTTCTTGTATAAGAAGATATTGAGCTGGGAAAGGGTTCATTCGAAAGAAGAAAGTTCACTTGGAGCAACTTGTAATTTAATGAAATTTTGCTGATATTTAGTAATACGAGTGTTACAAAGTAAAGCAAAGATCAGCTATTCACAGCCGAAGAATTTAAACATTTTAATGTACTTTATAGAGTTGTTTGAACAAAATCATCAGCTGACATGCTGCATTCTTTCTTTCGAATGAACTCTTTTCCAGCTCAAAATTTTCCCATAAGAACGAAAAGTAGCAAGGCGTAACTGTATGCTTCAATATTGTTTTTTGCTGTGTTATCGATAAAAGAGGAGGACTGCCAATGTGAAATCGGAATCTGTCATACCCGAATTGGCAACGTGCACTACTGAAAATTTCCCCCTCTTTTACACACATTATCGAACTACGTGCGTGTACGTGAGCTTGGCATTTCAGCCCACTTCGAACCGCTTCGGAAAGTCAAAAGAGAAGGCGAATATAAAGTGAAGCCCACTCTGTCGCTTTTGAAAGTGAAATATTATCTAAGTCGCGAGCGAGTGGCATGAGCCACGCGCGATTTTTTCGATTGTCCGTATATTTTATTTTACCAACTCACAATTAGAAGGGGACTCTTCGGTGTGATCTTCAGAGAATTGTATGAAATTTTGAGGAATAAATCTAGAAATTAAACGCTGACATTTCATGAAACATTTCGTACTAAAGCGTATTTCTTAGTAACAACTAAACCAAATCTGTCCGCAGACTGCAGCAGGACACATGGTACAACCAGGAAGGTATACACAAAATAATGACATTAGTACCGTTTATTCTTCCATATGTGTATGCATGAAGCCCGGTGATAGTCAAAAACACATATTTACATCGGACGAAATTAACAGTATTCTCAAAGTATATAGCTAGTGCTAAAATCTAATAGTGATATTTCCGAGTTCCGAAATGTGGAATATTAACTCTGCTTCACGTCACATGCGTTCAATAGTTTGCGTGTGTGCACCAGATTCAAGATTGACGAAGTTTCATTTTATGATTAATGCTTAGATGTCGATATTCTTTTTTATTTAGGCAATTGTACGCTTTCCAACAGTCTGATACTATAATACTATCATACTATAGTACTATAGTACTACTCTGATACTATAGTACGAATAGTGGCAAGTAATGCTTCAAAATTTCGATTAGCAACTGGTTCAATAAATAATCCCTCACTTGAACGCTCAAAATCACCAAAAATCTATTGTCCCTCAATAAACCGTCCTTTAAGAACTATTTTTTATATTATATACATACAGAATGTTCTCTTGAAGTTACATTAGTGTATTTTTACCTTTGGTGTACTTTCGTTTACCGGTTTTAGCTTCGTCTATTTTCAATTTGCACAGGATTTTTCACTACCCATAAAATACACAATTCGCGGTAATAGTTAGCCCAATCAACTGCTATATTTAAAAGTATATGTAATTCATTTTTTAGGAATATTTATCGCAGTGGCCTGAGCATTAAATGGTATGCAATAAACCGATAAACTTTTCTAATGTCAAGATATGCATATTAAAACCAAGAATTGTGATAAGCATTAATTCTTGAATTATAATTAATTCTAAATTCTAACACATTTTTTGTTTCGATTCTTCATGTAAAATGTTTTATGGCATAGAAATTGTAAGTTTCCTCGATCGAGCTCCATTAACATCCCACATTTAATGCATTTGATTTTGCTCGAAATTACTTTATGATTAATTAAAAAATCTTTTAATTCGCTATAGTTGTTGTAGATATTAAAATATTTATACAACTTCGTTGTATGCTTATAAGCATGTTATAAGCAATTGATTAAATGAAGCAAACTCAAATGGACTCTGTCACTTATTCGACTATGCAGTGCCACAGGATGAGTGAAGGACTGATTATGTTTATACATATATCGACTGCTACAGTGCGATTTTCCAGCGTTGAGCCCTAGAGGCCCTAGACGTGCCAAACGCCCGCCACATAGCCCAATGTTAGATGCGTATTTCAAGCAACGTTGTCAGATTGTATAGACAATCGAATCCCTCTTTCTATTTTTAGGAGCAAATGCGCCTTTCTTAGTGACTCGATAAAGCAGATTTCTTCATCTGCAAGGTACCCCATGCTAAATTGATTACTTTTTTCATATTTGTTTATTAATCTCAGGTATTCTAATACCGATTTAATATTATACGGGCCTGCAAGAAGTTATGAAGTAGCTTAAGACACTGTTTAACCTGTTTTAAGTTTGAGTTAAATGAAACCGTGTTGTTTCACATTTTTTCTGTGTGACAAGACCTCTCTAAATTGCTAATGGGATTCGACACTCTTTTCAACCGCTATTGAAATAGCGCTAGATAGGTTTGCTAAAAAGGGAAGACGACAGACGTATGACAAAGATAGGGTATAAGTAAGGACCTGTGAGGACCCACGCACGACTAAGTATTCGTAGATGATTGGTTAAGGCCCAATGAGTAGGCGGTGCGTCGCGTGGGAGAAGCACCATTCACAAGTTAGAGAAGCGACAACATCGCAAGTTAAAGAACCCGGCCACAAGGGCCCAACTCTACCCAATTCGGAATCATAGAGTATCCCCATCTCGCCTTTATTAGACTGTTGACTAACCAACCTCCCACCGCCCTATGTCATCGATATGCATAGCTAGTCACTCCTGTTTTCACTTTCTATATCAAAGTACAAATTCATCAGGCTTGCTCATAGTTATCTAAGGATTCTGATCATCGTCTCTCGACCATACTCAATAGTCCATATAAGAGCGTATCCTTAGACATTCTTAGACATTATCCTAGACTGCACTACATATTACTCTAACGTTCAAACCAAACTCAGATTCATCTATACTACAATAATGTACGCCAGTTACATTTACTACGTGTCGTTACACCGATTGACTTAATATTTAATTGTAACCGGTGTTGTAAATAGAAACGTTACGATAGTCGGTCTATGGTGTATTACACACGAGAATCTAACAAGATAGGTACGTGTCTATAGGTAATACTATTCCTGCAACGAAAATTGTAATAGCAAATACCGACCTGTCAATTTCGAAAAGTTAAGGGACTACTCTATTCTCTTAAGCTTAAGATTAAATAAAATTAGCATTAGTGTTCAGGTATTGGGACATAATCAGTTACAGCTATTTAATTTAGTACGTACAAAAAAAGCGGTTCTTGCGTGAAGTAAAGTAACTACCTCAATTTTTAGAAAATCATTTTTGGGTTATGCCATTGTTGTAGCAAGTGAGTAATATGACAAGGGCAGCTAACGACTGATGCTATTGACTGACGCTGAACGTCAGACGTCAGTCAATCCTTTATGCATGTCGAGTCTAACTTAACATCGCATTTCGTCCCATCATCAGTTGCTCCTATGTCGAATCTATCGAACTTACATCCAGCGAAAATTAGTAATAAATATAAACGATACTTGCAATAATAACTACGGTTGCAACTCCATATTGGCTGGCTTCAATCGTCAACTGTCGCTTTTCAGACGTGAACTGATGTTGATAATATATAGTCTTTTCTAATGAGCAACTAACATAAAAGTGTCCGTAAGTAGTGCTAAGCAAAAGTGCAGTGTTGCGACGCAACGTTGCGAGGCGCAGTGCTGCGCGATGACGATGACGAGTAAGCCGAAAAAAGAAAGCACGATGATTCCTTGTGAAAGGTAGGGCTGATTGTGAACCTCGAATTTGGAGGGAGTCGAGAGACACTCGTCTCGCAAGCAGGTCAATAAATTGTTAAGTTTTACAAATCGTTAGTGCATTATTCTATAAATCCTCAAGCAACCACCAAAAATATATCAGTGTGCATGAAAAAAAAAGTGTTAAACGTGTATAACAAAAATTACAAAGAGATACTAGTGGAGTAATAGCAACAGCTGCTAATATTACAGAAGTAATACACAGAAAAGCTTCTTATATCTTAATTTATAGAAATCTAGAACCTGCGAATGTGGTTCCGTTTTCCGTCACGTGAATGTGTTTACTTTTACTGCCAGTTCTCACTGTATATACCTACATAGTACAAGTGACCAAATATAAAATAAACAAATGAACGGGGACCAACTGGAACAAAACGGTGAAAGCACAGAGAGTTAATACGGGATGGATTTGTATCAGTTCGAAAACACCATTAAATCATTTTAATCTGCATCACTTGCTGATTCTTGTTTTCGTGTATGTTTGATCTGTATTCATATTTATTGTGTTATGTTTATATTTCGTTGTTTATTTGCACTTTATTAATATCTATATAAACATGTCTTCCTTAAATCCTGATTATAACGCGAATGTAATGAAATATCGCCTGACAAAAGACGCAATAAACGACTCCATAGCTTTGTTCAGATCAGTCACTTGAATGCAAGTGATTTGAAGCAATTTGACCAATGTAAACGTGTCATATTACTGGATTTAAAATATCCTCTTAAGCTTCAAGTGAAGTTGAAGTTTTTTCAACTTTTCCTTACCTTGAAATACACATTGATTAACATGTACTGTATCATACAGGGCAAATTTCAAGCAAACCTACAAACATGTGAACGTCAAGGAAGTTATTAAAAGTGCATGTCTTGTTTGGAAAATACATAACCAAATAACCAGCATACATCACCTCTTCCAGCGCCATTTTAATTATTTTTGTATGGCAGTTTGAATTCAAGTTACGTTTGAATTCAGACCACTTGAATTCAAGTAACTTGGTTTGTGTGAATGTAAACTTGAAATCAAGTAATTTGTGTGAATATAAACTTGACATCAATTAACCTAAATTGTGTGAATATAAACTTGGCATCAAGCCACTTGAATACACGTAGGTTGAATTTAAGTAATATGTAATAGATCTTTGAATGACAAAGACAAAATAGTTATATAACGACAAAACTATTTAAAAAAATTAAAAGAGTTTAGAGAAACTAATTGTCGAATAAAATAAAAGTGTTTATTTGTATTAATCGACTATTATGTCCTGCTCCCTCTTTTCTTTTCATATGTAGCAAGATGTAGCACTATTAATCTGAAAATATTTATGTCTTCTTGATAAAATCAAATGTATTGAATTATATCATTGTATTATACAGGTAACGAACTGGCAAAATCAAAAAAGATAACAGATCGTCTATCGCTATACCACGACAAATTCAGCTATATAGAGATGATTAAGAGACCAATTAAAAATTATGTTGCAACAACGAATAAGTACCAGATATGAAGAACTTATCTTATAAAATACTGAATACAGTTGTCGAGGAAAACTGAAAAAAATGTGTTTAATATGTTGTTACAATGATTGAAAGTCTGCAGTTAAACCACATTGTCAAACAAAATATTGAACTTATAGCCATAAATGTAAATAATCACGATAGTAGTTAGAAATACAATTCAGAATAATAACGTATTAATTGTTTAGAATTTAATTTGTTTATCATTAGTATATTATATTCATAGTCACAACAAACAATTATACAGTTCTGTGGAAAACAGATATATGTACATACAGCCACAATTGTACGTACTTAGTTGGAGAAGCTCTCACAGAAAATGCTACGATATCTACGAACTAGCACTATATCTCTGTCGAAGCTAAATAAATACATACATTTGTTTATAGCTAGAACCTCGACTTGTTGAATATAGTAATATAGAAACACATTTCCAGTTCTCGAGATAATTTAACCCTTAGTCTGTTCAAACCTTTTTTTACACCCCTTTTCGCCTTAAAAATTAAAAAATTATTAAACCCTTCAAATTTCCAAATTTTCAGTCTTTTTAAACACTTTTCCCAATTTCCTAAATTCCAGTTCTTGCGAATCTGTATTTAAATTCCGACTGACTATACCTTGGTATGATAAGGATTAACCGTACTATTTAGTGTCAGAGATTATAGAAACGTCATCTTGAAAAATACTAGTTTCAACGTATGCAAATTTCAAGTTTTAGTTCTCAGTTAACTCTTTAGTCTTCAGGATCCGAGCTACTTTCGCTGTTTCGTTCCAGCTAGTCCGCGTTTGTTTATCTACTTTCGATTTTGTTGAGTCAGATTTCACGTACGACAGATTGGGACAAAATGCAATGTCAAATTTGGCTCGACATAGGCCTGCAATGGGTTCACTATACTACTATTAGTCAATAGTAATTCTATAAATCTCATAACTTCACTTAAATTTATATATATTTTATTCTGTAGGGCCATATTTCCAAGACTCCAGACTTTAGCAAGATTTTCAAATGTCAAAAAACAGAACTTTAAAATTCCATAATAGAATAGTAGGTCTCAGACTTTGAAAGCAGCGCATATCATGCAACAGGCCTCCACGAGTGACTAAAGCGATTCGCGTTCCCTCCACAGTCTCCTCGCAAGTCTCCAGAGCTGGGACTGGAGGTGGAGGTGGCAAGCAAGAGGGAACGAGTGTTCAGAATGATGCCGGAGAACGAGAGAAGGGAGTGACTGCCACTGGCGATGCATTGAACAGCCACTAAAACAGTCTTGTGGCACTTGGATCCGCTGTCAGGTCGCGTAGCGCGCGCCGATCGGGCAAACTCTTTCTAAACGACCGACGATTCTCAAAAAGGAAGAAAACGTGTGTTCACGAGCCGTTCGTGGAAGTTTCATTCAACCAAAACCTTTGAAAAATACAAACCTCTGAAATTACCGCGAAAGTTAATCAAGACCTTGTTTGGGAAAGTGTAAGCTAGTAATCTGTGTTCAAAAAGTGAGGATCCAGGAGATCCAAACACAAGAAATGCTCGCGAATAAAGTTAGTATAGTGGGTCTTTAAGTGAAATGGATTCGAATGAAAGACTGTAGAGGAGAACCTGAATGGAGCTGAATAAAGGATTCTTGGGCGAACTTGCTTACTGACTGTCCACCAGCTGGCATACAATACTACCTCCATTGCTAGCTAGTTATGAAAACTAATTGGCTTGCTGTGTTAACCTGTTTACCAGGTAGCTAAACGAGCCAATCTAAGTCCATGAGTCATTTAACCTAAACGTCATCACTACCTGCAATCACTTCCGAGGTGCTAAAGCGACTTCTAACGCCCATAAATATCCTGTATCTCCTTCTCTCAGAAACTCTCTTATCAGAACTTATCAGTTACACACTGATATTTTGTTAGGAATCGGCTCTCCTACGAGGCTGAAAATGAAAGGAAAAGAAAAGGTGCTAATAGAAATGCGGCAGAGGCTCTTATCGCGCTTTCATATCGAAAAGGAGTTCCTCGTGGACTTCCGGCCTCGTTAAGAATGTCCATTGAGGAGGCAGGCAAGTGTCATCGCGTGCTGATTCCTACAGACGGTCTAACGACTGGCTAGACTAAAGTAAAAAGAAGAATAAGAAAGTTCCGTGTCCGCCATCACTCGCTCCACTGGTCAGTGAAGAGCATCAGGGGAGTTAATCGATTGCAAACGATAACGGGATCACCGTGTGTCTTGGGACGTGTAATCGCGGATACATGATTCGGCGAAACACGTAACGAGGCAACGGTGAATCTACCCATTGTGACGGGTATCGAACCCAGTCTCGAAAGAGCTTCTTTTTGTTTTAGAGCAAGAGTTCGTAAAAAGTGCTGCAACGTAAGCAGGAGGCAGAAGTTTCTGAACAGCGATGCCTGTCCGTTGACAGATTTCTTGTTTGACAGTGTTAACAGGACTCGGAGTGATGGAATAGCGGAGAGTGAAGTTAATGGGAAAATTTTACAGTTGTGAAGATTCTTGTTAGTATCTTAGCTAGTTGAAGTATGTGTCTTCTGGTGACAGGTGAAACTGTGTTTGAAGAAATAGTAGGATGTACAGGTTTTTCCTGAAGTTAGAGGATTTCTTCCTTCGAGTAACTACGGTCAGTGTTTGTTAGACAATTACACTTGGTATTTTCTGCAGATTGAAGGTAATGGAAACTAAGAAAACTTTGGAATCGTATACATTTCAAATGAGTTTCGAATCGACATGAGATAGTTAATAGCTGCTAATAAGTGACAGTATATCTAAAGAAGTAGGGCATTCAGATTCTTCTTAAAATAAGTAAATTTAATCTCTGTAGCAATGCCAGTCAGTGTTTAGTAGATAATTATATTGAAAATGTTTTACTGATAACAATGGAGTGTCTCTGACGAAATCCCAAAATAACGAATAGACGCCGATGGCAATGGAAATTAGTTCTTAGGAATCCTTGGAATCATATGCTATCATATATCATATTATATCACAAAGTCGAATGAGTTTTAAATCGATAAGTAATGGCTAGCAGTAATGGTTAATCATCTGTGAAACAACTATTTTATCAATACTTATATAATTCAACACTTAGAATCATCTATCGATTCAATAGGATGAATGATAGCTCTAATGGAACTTTGAATAACCAGTTTTATTAAAATTTAATACTTAACAGTTGCTAATAATTGGTATTGTATCCAAAGAAACAGTGAAACTTCCAAGTTTCTTATCACGTAAATTTAATTACCTGAAGCAACTACAGTATTCCCCAGACGACCACTCTCAGAATTCCCCCTCAATTCACCACAATGGAGAATATCTTTAATAAATTTTCGTATCAACAAGTTTGAAATCAACAAGTTTGAAATCAACAAGTTAAAGACTCAATAGGGACACATATGACTATTGTTATAGCCTAAGCATAGAGTAGAACTTACGTGACCAGGCCTCAAGTTTGCCTAGAATACCTATACAACTGTTTCAGTGAACAACACTGCTCCAATTTAGACCTAACCCAACTTTTACTTACCTAGAGATATCATTTCTGTCTTAAGGAGTTAACTGAGCTTCATTCTCATTCAAACTCCTTGTTCACTATTACTGGCACCAATTTATACCGCTCACCTAATTAAACCATATTCTTCTACAAAATTTAATTTGAAAGAGCCTGTTGAAGTTCTTTAGAACCAAAGTTTATTGTCGAGAATACTTTCAATGGCCTAGCGCATCTTAAACGAGACTTTGACGTACATAAAATATATACTGAAATTAAGGCTGAGGAAAGAAACAAAGCGTGCATAAATTGGCCTACGTTGATCCTCTTGCATAAAAAGTCAGGAGCCTTGAACAAGCAAAAAGAATTAATTTACAATGAATACAAATTCGAAACAAAAATTGAACCGTCAGACTACTGTAAGATTTAACAAGCAAAAATATTTCACCTAAAGTGATTGCAGATTCATAAAAGAAAAAGTTATATCTTTCAATTTCATGTCGCGCTGGAACTCATTAACGATAAAATTCCAGTAAGCTTTTACATCGAATTTAATTGTCAGACTTTTATCAGGATTGTGTAATTCCTGAAGGATCGAGAATGATGTATAATCTCGTTTTAAAGGAGACCGCGCGGGGCACTGATTAAAGTTGAACAGAAGCACTGTGGTGTTCGTGGATTACTAATATTTCAAGACTACCGGACGTGGCGGCAATTTAACAACTGTATGCTTATAAATAAAAGGTAATTAACGTAAAATATTGTGAAACGCGATCCTAAAAATATTTGAGTAGAAAAATACTCTGACTAATAAAACGTAACGCGTCTCTGCGTGAGAAAATGCTATGGGTCGTCAATTGAATGTTATCTTTCATTTCCTCGTTCTACCGATTACTTATCTTTGTGGTTAATTATATGACACTTTTTTTCTCCAGATTAATTTGAGGATATAATTGGGTGCGATATGTACAATACCACGTTTTTGGAAAACTTTGAGATGTTGTTGAATTGAAAATTAACAAATAATTGAATTTATTAGACAAAAAATTAAATATTACACATAAAGAGTGTGAATTTTTAGAAAGTTTTAAAAAAATTAGAGTTTTTGCAGGAATTCAAATTTTTCTTATAAAAAACCATTTCATAAGTCCAGAGTACACAATTTTTAAATTTCCTCAAAATTTTGCTAATATATGTATATATATAGGGTGTTCCAGAAGAAAACCGAACAACTTTATCAATGTGTTTGGTAGATCAGTCTGAATAAAAAATATTATATACACTATTGGTTTCGGTTCATTCTTTTCTGAAGTAACTATTGTTCGATTTGTATACGTATCAAATTATCGAGTATCGTACATGTTAATTATTAATGAGCAGCCAACTATTAATGATGCTCCGTCTCTTTCTAGATTATAATTATTATTACTGAATGTTCATTAGAACACTGAATAAATTTATGAACATTCGTTTTAGAGTATACAAATAGAGAAGATCAGCAAATATATAAAAAATAAACTGTTGCTCCGGTCTTGTAGACCAATAGTACATATGATTTTTTTTAACTTACGATTAGAATCACCTGTTAAATATGCTGGTATAGTTATTCGACTTCCTTCTGTGACTTTTTGATGCCCTGTCTATTGGGGAAGGTTGCCGAATTTAGACCGACACCTAGATTGGACTACTAGTGTATTTTGTAATGTATAAACACTTTGCGCTGTATGACAGACAAATATGTGATGCCTACATACTAAGTTAGTTAATGTGATCATCACTATCACTCAACACCAGTTGATGTTTAAAATACGTCTATTAACTCTCAATCAGCAGATTATAATTAAACTTCATTAAGCTACAATTTACTGCAATCATTTAAAAATTTTTCAAATTGCCTAGATTGGACCAAAAGTAGTTGCTTGCATCGGACTAGTTCAGTAGAGGCAATGGTAGAATATTTCAAAAACAATATCGTTTCAAAATGCAAAAAATGCATTCTGAGTGGCTTTGTGCCTTATTTGAAGAAATTGCGGCAGAAAATATGACAAAGTGCATAAAATATTGCAATTAGGTGAAAAGAACATTATTGCTTAAATAGATTGCTGACTTTTACTACGAGATTTTGTAAATTAGGTATGCTGATACCTATGAAATATAATTTTGTAAAGCTTGTTAAGAAAACTTAATCATTTTTACACTTTATCCAGTGGTCCAATTTAGGAAACCAAAGGTCTATCCTAAGAAACCGGTTGCTTTGAGTGGACTTATGTCATAAATATGAAAAACTACTTCTCTAACTTTTTATATTATATTTTGGAAAAAATCAATTACATTATCTTAAAGGTGTAAATAGTAACACTTTTCTCGTTATCTTTTAAATATTCAAAATATTATATTGCCAGCTTACAGTAAAAAATATTTCAATGATCCAAAGACAACTTGCCCGTATGTGTAATTCACCTTGAAAATCAAAATAAAAAAAGTAGAATACGATTATTTAGTCATAACTTTTGCCGTTTTGTTTAAAATTAATTTTTGCTAATAATAATTTTAAGAATCTCCTGGAACTTTTTATATTTTATTACTATTCATAAGTTCGAGAAAACTCCAGATGGACAAATAAAGAACTTTCTGACAATTAGTTTAATTGTATATAATTTTTGCTATAAATTTATAGTACTCTTTTTTTCATTTCAGCAGAACTCAATTGTATTTCTTCTTTACGTAATCTATTATACAATATTCTGTTTATTTTTTTTAATTCTAATTAATTTCTAGTTAATTTTTTTAATAATCAAACATCTCTTCATTCAGATAACCATCGTAATATTTATGATAGGTTATATCGACTTGAAAATTTGTATTGCATAATAAGCATTTAAGAATTTTAGAATATGTCTGACAATTTTTCTAAAAAATGTTCATAAAAGTGGAACTAAACATTTTATATTTTTGAATACTCATTAACGACATAATAAGTTCTACTATATTTTTTTAGTATATTCTGTCACATTATATTTTTTAATATATTCTATCATATTATATTTATAAGATTCTATCACATTATAGGTTTTCATATTCTCTGCAGAACAATCGGATAAGTAGAAACAAAAATAATATAAATTGATTTTTTTTCTGAAACTTGACGAATCTCAATTTAAATTCGTAAACCTTTCTTTCTATAATCAGTAAATGAATGTTTGCTTATCATCTTCTCTTTTTATCATACACTTTGCATAAAATGCACAGTTCGTACTCGCAAAGTTAATAATAAGATATCTTGCGTGCATATAAGTAGTAACTATTATTAGCAGTATTAATATCGTGAATGTTCTGGGAAGCTGCTATTACGTTAAAAAATATAATAGCAATTGATATCGATCTCGAACTGATCCTCTTTGAAGGGATAAATTAAATGGCTGTGCCTAATGGCCAATAAAATTGAATTGAATTTTACTGTTGATGTTGGATGCAAGTGCAAAAAAACTCGTCGTAGTTAATTTCTTATGAGAGTGTCATAGTGTTGAAACGTTTGAGATGTAAGGTAAAAAGGGATGGAGGGCACAGGTAATTGGAAAGAAAAATATTGTTAATGATAAATATAATAAGGAGAAGAATAAGAAGAAACTAGCAATTGCGATTTCATCATAGAATTTCTTTTCAAATTAGTAAAAATTGCTGTAGAGTGAAATATGTAATGCTTAATAAAATTTAATAATTAGGCATTAGAAATTAAATTTAGCGAGTTTAAAGAACTAAATATTTGAATTTTCAAATTTAAAAAATCACAAAGATTTAAGTACAAATCTTCTATTTTCTGAGTTTCCACATTTTTAAGCTCGTACAGTTCACAATTTTCAAATCTTTTAATTTTCAAAATCTTTACATTTTACAAATGTTAAGAATTCGAAATTCCAAAATATTCATAAGTTCAAAACTTCTTGTTAGATTACTATATTTTCAAATATTTTTCTATTATACATATGGTTAAACTTTTCAAGCTCTTAAATAGGTAAATGCATATTTGAATTTTAGATTCAGTTTTAGATTTAGATTCACGTTTGTACATTTTCAAATCGTTGGGAAAGCTATCCTTTTTTCAAATTTTTTTTTCACGTGTTTCGGAGGAACTTCAATTGATAATATCTCATGAAATATATATAAAAACTTGAAGTGTATGTGTTGGGATTGTAACTTACTCAATTGCAATATAAAAACCAAAACATTTTGCACAGTATAGATTAAATAAAAACTTGTTTGTTATTAATTAGGTTATTATGGATTATGATTCCTATGAAAAAGAGTCCTCCAAGTACATTTTAGGTTTAATTTTTCAATTTGTATATGACTTCTAAGGTGATGCTTATTTTGTAAATTTTCTAGCACGCACACTAAACTATTTGCTAAGGTACTTAACCTTATTCGATTTCAAGATTTCATATAATAGGAATAGCCATAATTTCTGCAAATACTTGGTGAATATTTTTACAGTAAAATTATTTTTGTTAGGTATTTGCTATTCACCTTGAAGAGGTCGCATTACTGTATTTTATTTGTTCAGTTCTACAAATTTTTAAAAATTCAAGAAGAATATTGTTTTACAGTCGTTGAGCTTCCTTGAGTCCAGAAATAACAAAAACCTTATTAAACCTTCGGGTACACGATATCAGTACTCAAACTGTAAACGAGGTAACATCCTAATGCAAGTTCAAGAAATTTCTCGAAAGGCGTCCATGGTTAAATGACTGCCACTGAAGCATCCTCACAACAATGCGATAACGTAATTGAAATGTCTACCAGCCTTGCTTCTCGGAATGTTTTCATATAAATCACGGTCGTTCGATCAACTCCCTTAAGTGGATCATTCGTTAAATGCAAATGTTGCAGTAGAAATCATGCTCAGAAGGTTTCTCTCCCTTTAAACGATTACGCTCTGCAGAATTGTCTCTGATTCGTGATAACGAAAGACGTTTTATCGAAGCTTGCACTTTTATCTCTGCTTTCGAAGTAAATTACAAGGTCTTCGAAGTCGGCACGTACGTGTAAATGCGGTGAAATATACGCAACGTGACGGATCAATGAAAGATTTTCAGGTAAATACGGTTATGTTAATCCACTGAGATAATGGTAGACTTTTCAATGAACCATTCTGAAATATTTAAATACGGCAATGCGGATCTGATTAGATAGCATATACTTTTCAATGAAAAATTGACGAGTAAATAAATACGACAATGCTAATCTAGTAGGGCAGTAGGTATTTTTTAACGAAAGATTCTCAACTGTAGACAAAACTAACAGTGAGTTATATAGGTTAAAAACCTTTATCTAGATTAGATAAACACATTTATCTAGAAGTCACGCAGATTGTACCAGCAAAAACCACAATTTTGATGCGTCAGTGATCTTCTACACTCTTACTTAGTGCTTCCTCACTATAAATTCACAGTTTATAGCAAGAGATTCAGGATGACGACAAGGAATTAACTGACGGTAACTCGCTCTCATCTCCTTAATATGAAAAAACTATACAAATTCAAAATTCGTTTTTTTCTGTATAGGTCCACGCTATCATGAATTCCTCGAGCTTATAATTAGTAAATAATCTTGCCTTCAGCACTTTAAGCATAAACAACAGGAGAATTTCATTAAAGTTCCACGATTCGATCAAAATTTAAAAACCAAAGAAATATAAACCCTCAATAAAAATATTCTTTTTGATACCTTTCGATTAAACTAAAATGCATAGTAGATAGTTGATTAAACGGTCGTATAGTTAAACAACTGCTTTCGGAAATACACGTCATTGGCTCCTCGAAATTAATCGCAGAAAGTAAACATCGCGAGTGAACCGTGAAACACCGAGAACACAAATAGAGTGCGTAAATATACGTGACAGGAGCTGCCAAGGTAAATAGTGTCGTCACGCACGCAAGAATCTCGAGAAGAGAATGGAGGATTCGTGTTACTTCGAAGAGTCACAAATTTTTCTAATTTTACATTTATATTGTTCCATTACGTAACATTTTCGAGACAAAAACTCAGTGTGATGATATATTTACATTCGAAGGACTTCGAGGAAGGAGTATATAACCTTATCGTGTGAAATCTCAAAATAAACTACAAAAACGGAGCATTCATGTCGCTTCAGAAAATTTATCTAGTTCTCCGTTTGTGAAGCTTCGAGACATCTACTCGATATTATTTTGAATCCAGGGCCTCCTTGGTGCTCCTTTGAGATTGAAACATACTCTGTACGCGTGCACGCGTCCTTCGGGACTGAGTCACGTGCGCGTGTCTTCGTTTCGAGGCTTCGGGGACGTGGTACCGTTCGATCCTTCGCATTAGAGTTCGCCAATATCGGCCACCTTCCTCGTTCCGAAGTCACGCGAGTCCAAGCGCTTCGCGATTCCCACGAGACATCGGTGCCGACCCTCTTCAGAGGTTCCTCCTATGCTGCGCGCGAGCCCAACCCACGGAGATGCTGAAGATACGCATGCTGGATTACATCGGGGACGCTGGGTGAGTGTTAAGACTTTTGCTACCTTACGTAACTGGATTTCAGTCTCCAAACGCGTCTAAAAGTTCTCGCTGCAAAGCTACTTTATGAAACGTGCAAATGAGGTTAGATATTTCATGTATAATAAAATGTAGGTGACATTGACGCATTCTTTGTTGGCTAAATTTGTGGAATCTATCTTTCGTGAAAGCGGTAGGTAATCCAGTTCAGGAGTTAATTGAAAAGAAGAATTGAAGGGTTATACAGAAACTTCTAAAATAATAACAATGGCGACCTAATTTTTATGGTCACTGAAAAAACAAAATTAGGGGGACAAAAAATGTTCTGGATCCAATTATAACTCGTAGAGAACATAGCTATAATTGGATAATCTTGTATTTAGATATTCGAGTAATCATGGTGTGAAATTCTGAAGTTATGAAAAAAAGAAGGAGTATTTGTGTCGTTTTGGAATTAAGAATTTGTTTAAATTTCCAGTCATATTACTCCAAAATGTGACACCGTTGTTTCATAAACTCGATTTTGTTACATATCTACACTCTAGGGACTTCTGGAACTAGAACACATAACCATCTTGTTAGAGTTTGTCATGCAAAACCCTGAAATAATCAAGACAGAAAAGATGAAGATTTCTTATCGTTCCGAAGTAGTCGGATTCTTCTATTTCTCGATTCTTACTAAAGTAATTGTTTAAGTGATGAAAAGCAGTCTTAGTCACTATTAAAGCTCAATTTGTGAGCTCAATATTTTGTTTTCATCCAGTAGGCATCTCAATTTTCGTGCATATGCATTCAAAATGACGCCGTTTCAAGCGACACACCGTTTTATACGACTCATTTAAAGTCCAGTCATGAAATGACGGGCTGAGGCGTAGATTCTTCATTTTACCTCGATTAGCATGCGCAATAACGTTCACTTGCACGTGCAGGTAATTATTTTATGCTAATAGAGATGACCGATATTCGGTTTAAATTGAATTCGTAATATCTGGGCGACTTTATAATGATACATTTGTTACGCCAATCATACGATTTATTTATTAATACTAGTGGATGTAGTTGGACGTTTTCATAAGCGAAAAAGTGTTTTCAATATATTCGTTGATTGCTGATTTTCAACACGTCTGCTGTTTCGGCCAATAGACACCTACTTTTTTAGTTGTGTCATGTTGGTGGCTGCTAGTGACACTTTTGACTGCAGCCAAAACATTTGTGACGTTATACCTGTTACCTACTTTGATAACAAACAGAAAAGGTAACTAATGCTTTGACATTCAGGCTAGGAACGAAATTCACGGAACGGTTGTTACTGCTGGCATTTATTATTTTGTTACAACCGTATGGCTTGATTTGGCCGAAGTATGTATTACCATTATTGTTTACTTAATTTTTCATTTTAAATTTTTCCATCTATTAAATATACATATTTTTTTATGAGTTCTTATATATTTCATTTCTGTTATTATAATGCTAAGTTATTTTTTCGAACTTTTACAGAAATAATAAACACAAAAAAGCATTCTGATACTATAATACGATAAATTATACATTTATACAAAAGAATTAAGCTACCAATCTATTTTGCGTTAATTTGTATTTTTATTCTATATCTACATTTTTCCACCAATGGTTCACTCATTAATCGCGTTATGTAGAAGCGTACCGTGATAAACTTTCAGTGGGTCATGTTGACAAATAAGATCACTCGATGACCTAGCAGTGGATCAAGCTGTTCTGATTGTGTCATAAAAGACGACAATACTCTCACAAATATATTGCAAATTTAAATGTTGAAAGTTTTTACTAATATAAGACACTTAAGTTATTAGGTGTCTAAATAATTATTTTCAAATAACTTATTTGGACATATAGTGTATAGGTTTATTATACCGAGTGAAAATCATAAAGCGGTACAGACGAATATCTCCAAAAATATTGATTACGCACAAAAATCTTTCAGATGAAACTTGTTCAACACCAAGGGGAATATCATATGGTGGGACGTTTATTTTTCCTGGTGGACGCGTAAAGGTGAGGTGAAGGTCATGACCATTTTTTCAAATAGAGCCATACTTTTATTTTTTGCTAGTATTGTAGCTTATTTTAAAATGAATTTAAAAACCTTTAAATGCACGACGCGTTATATGGACAAATATGACGGTGCGTCTCCACACCATGCACTACAACCTGTATCATAAAAGCGTGGACCCGTTATGTCAGTGCAAATAAATCTTTTTTGTAAAGAATGTTACATAGATCGAAGGTATATCTATAAAACTAATAAGCACTTACTCAATAATGTGTCCGATCACCACCATTAACGATTATTGTTTGACAACGTCTGGGCATACTTTCAACCAACTTTTTGGCATATGAGACAGGAAGAGATCTTCATGTTTCCCGAATACGACGAATTAGTGTTTTCAATTTTAAAATACTCTTTTCTCGGAGTTTGTACTTCATGACAAACCAAACATTTTCGATTGGATTGGCAGCGGGGGACTAAGATGGCCAATCTAACACGTTAATACCGTTCCCTGTTTTCCATTCCGTACAAAAACAGCTTCGGTGTTTCGGATCGCTATGCTCTTGAAATGTCCACTGGTCTCTGATACCATCAAGCCAATGTTTCACCGATACTATGAGACCCCTTTCGTACAATTTAAGTATCTTCTTGGCATTTAAATTATTCGTAAAGACACATAAGGTCCCGAAACCCCGAACGTTAAGATATCCCCAAACATGAACTTTTATTGGATGTTTAATGCTTCTTTGGATAATTGGATTTCCATGAACAGACCAGGCTCGTTTAATAGGAGTCCAAGCACAAAAAGATGACTCGTCACTGAACACAACATTGTTTCAATCACGATCAACGTTTTCCTGTGCCTATGTCAACCATTTTTGGACGTACTTCGTTGAAAGCAATGGCTTTAAAATTGTACTACACCATGCAATTCCATTTTCTTTTAGCCTCCGTTTGATTGTTAACATGCCTACATTTATGCCCTTTTTTGCTAAAACTGTTTGTCCTTTGCGTAAGGAAAGCGTCGGATTTTATTGTCGAAAAAAGCTGCAAAACCGCTTTATTTTCCCTTTTCGTCGTAGCTCGCTTCGAACCTCGATCAGGGAGATCATCGACACACTTTCATTCCTTATATCGTTGCACCCACTTATTCACAAATTCGCAAACCTCATACAAATATTTTGCTGTATCTCTAATACCCATTTGGGCCCTTTTGGATAATGGCCGCTTCGAAACATTTAGCGTATACGGCACTCATCTCGAAATGATCTGAACTTCTCAGTGACATAAACGATACTAAGAGAATTGGGGCTATTGCGTATTAGAGGAGACTTTGTACGTTTTGATTAGTACAATCTTTGACTCATTGGGTATCAAATTTTACAGATATTACGTTCACGATATTGTGGTACAGACTGTATACTCTTAAACAGCAGTAAACGAAATTTTTCCAGAGCGGTAGGTAGGTTGAGGAGGTCCTGTAGCCTGGCCTCCCCGTTCGCAGGATTTAGCACCACTCATCTACTTCCTATGGGATTACATTAAAGACTGCGTAACGTCCATTAAGCCTACGTGAAAACATGAAAGTAAGAATATGCAAAGCTTGTGCTAAGATAAACGTTGAAATGTTGTGCAAGGTTAGATAATTATTTCAACAAGAAATTGTTAAGTGCATTGAAGTACAAGGTAATCATTTTAAACACTTACTAAAGTACAAACAAAACGCAATTACGTTTAATTATCGATACATTTATTTCAGTCACTTTTTTCGCATTTCACTATAAGTTTGACCTCCAATGTCCTTCTGTAAATAGTTTTCAAATTCGCTTTAAAATAAGCTACGATGCTAGCAAAACATAAAAGTATGGTTCTATTTGAAAAAATGGTCGTGATCTTCACCTCACCTTTTCGCGTCCACCAGGAAAAATAAAAGTCCCACCACATGCTATTGCCCTCGGCGCTGAAGAACTTTTGTCTGAAACATTTTTGCGTATAATCGAAATTTTTAGAGATATTCGTCTGTAACGCTTTATAATTTCCACCATGTACAAATGAGAGAGAAAAATGTATGTATAATTGCCTGAAAGTATTATTTAATACTAATTACAACTCTACAACAATTTAGCTTCAGAACGGGTATTTCGCAAATAGTAATCTAGGGAATTTTCACTTTCCAAGTTTGCACATACGCATTAATTGCATAAATTGTCTGATTTCCTGAAGAATTTCCCAAAAACGAATTTATATTAATGGTGTTATAAGTTATTAGTAAGTGATCAGTATGTATTTATGCAGCTGCATATACTTATTGAAAAACTGCAAACAATTGCATCTAGATCAAACTTCGCAACGATTTTTCAAAATCTTCAATAAACGTCTTTTATTAGGCGTATATTTTAATTACATCCTTGGGACAGAGAATGTCGCGCGTTTCGATGCCAACTTTTTTGTGTCGTTGTATGCTTTTAAGAGCGGGCTAGGCATTTGCATCTGGAATGAAATTATGATTGGGGCAGTCCATTTTATTCGTCTTCGCCACGAGGGCCACTAGAAACGCATCGGCTGGAATACTAATGAACAAGACCGATATTCTTTTCCACTCTACTGTAATGACGACTCTCCGGTGCACTTAACGTAGATAAAATTTCAGACTGAATTAGAACGAAGCCTCGTTTCGTCAACAGCTTCTGCCAGCGAGTATAACTTCAAGTCGATAAAATTTACAACGTGTAGTCATGCCCCATTACCAGAAAAATATTCTTCGGCCATTTTTAAATCATGTCACGAAGTACTTATGAAAAATATCGCCCGGTCACGCACAGTGGGTTTTGTTTTCCTTCATATTTTAATGTTATTTGCACTCACGGAAATAATTTTGTTATGTCACAGATGCAGTCGATAAAGTCTGTGTAGACTTTACTTTATGATTGTGAAAATACTGCATCGCTTACTTAATTATTTTTTCTAAATTATGGATAATAAGATGGAAAAAAATTTGCTAAAATATCATTTACTTTAATAAAGAAATTAATATCCCAGTTTTGTGGGACATGACATTTCGACTATTCGAAGTTCGCTTTAATGTTTAAAAGTTTAAAATTTTTAAATATTCAAAACTTCAAATTTCCAAATCTTTCGAGTGACATATTCAGTGTTCAAACCACTATCTAAATCTTCAAATTTTCAAATTTTAAAAATTTGGAGCATTTAGAACACATTCTCCAATCTTTTGACGTACAAGTTATCAAAATTTCAAATATTCAAGTAATCAAACTTCCAGGTTTTCAAATTACAGATTTACCATTTTTAATCTCTAATTTTTAAACTAGCAAATCTAAATTTTATATAGAGTGTAAAATTGATTAATATCGTACTCTCTAACACAGATTTAGTGATATCATTATTATTATTATTATGATATCATATCTCTGTTGCACCAATCTTACTTGTAACAAAATTAATTTTACATAAATTATCTTCAGAATATGTCAAAGTAATGTAAAAGCGTCTAATGTAGAAACTTCATATTTTTACTAATCTAAATCTAAATCTAATCTCTGATTCATTCCACGACACTTGGAATAGTTCCAGGCCCACAATTATATGAATCGATGCATATACATTAAAATACAAAGTAATCTTTAACTTTAACTGATCATACAATAAATAATATTAATGATTCTCAACGTCTTATTTTAAAATCTTCAAAATATAATAGTACACAACGTACAAATATTCCACCTCTTTGCAACTGAAAAATTAGTAATTTATCCCTTTTTCCATTATTTTCAATGGATTTGAATGGAATAGTTCAAGCGTCGAGTCCATACTTTCTAATTTCCTGTTTATTCATCTCGACCCACACTATCAATTTATCCACCAGTGGATGCAAAGTGTTGGCAAATTGATCTAACGAGGTCGTCGGTGCTCAAACAGGAAGGTGTCACAAGGTTTCACTGGGTGAAATTTTTCCGAGCATCAAGAACGGGGACGCTAACGTCACGTTACGCATTACATCATATATGCAGGCCGGAAGTTTGTTGATGAAGGTAAATAGGAAGAGCGTAATTAACTTTGCTTTTTGGCTGGACGATAACTTGCATTCAATTTTTAAGATGGAAAAGTGAAAGTGATTTTCTTGGAAAAATAAACGAACGTAAAAATTTCTCAGATGCATGTCAATTCGAATTAAACTAGTTTCAAACTAAAATAGATTCAAAGTTGTTAATAACAATGAGTGTGTACCTATACGTACATACTTGTTAACACACACGGCACATGATAGACACTGCCGTATTTTCTCGATGCGTGGACTGTTGTCTTACTATATTCGTCGTTGCGAGTGAGTCACTTTGAAATATAATTAAGGTGTATTCATGATTATTAATTCGTTCGTTACATATTCAGACTGTCGTTCGTTATGTATTCAAACCATCGTCCGAACTAAACATGGACAAAGTTTAACTTCATCGACATTGATGGAAATTAAAAGGTTTCTTCGTTAACAAATTTGACCTTGTTTGAAAATTATGAACATGAGTGGTGAAAGGAACCTTTAAACCTTTAAACCTTTTTAATTTTAAAAATTGTTGAACTTTAAGTTGTCAAAAATTCAAATATTTAAATGTGCATGAAAAATAAGGGAGAATTGAAATTTTCCACATGCAAAGATTTTTAATTTTCAGAACTCCAAATATTTAAGTATGAAGTATTATTAATAGAGGTGTGCAAGAACCCGAAAATGTCGAAAACAGATTATCGGGAGAACATCGGGTCGAGTCGGGTCGGGTCCCAAAAATTTCGTAATTCTTGAAAGTATTGGGATTCTCAAAAATATTCAGGATTTTCAATAGTATCGACATTCCCGAAAATGTTCGAAATTTCCGAAAGTGTTTATATTCCCGAATATTTTGACAACCCGATTGCTACTTAGACAGTCGCTTGGACGAATAATAAAGAGTTAACGACAGATTCTACATTTGTATTCGATGGTCATAATTACAAAAGCAAGAAAACGAATGACCACATGATCATTATTCGTGACCACATGGTTCCGTGATGTAAAGAAATGTCTCACTACGATGACATTGTACTTAGCTTATACCATTTTACCATTTCATTAATATTATTAGAAATATTAATAAACTCAAGTAGAAATAAAGTAAGAAATCAATTTTATAATGTAGTTTTCGAAAAAGTGTGAAAATAAAAAATATGAAAATTCGAAACCCAGGTAGATCTCATTAAAGCGAATCTCGAAACGGTAATCAAAGCTTTAGGAAGAGTAATACACTTGAAAATACCAAATCCATCGGGAATCTCAATTCATTTGAGAATCTCGATTTTTTCGAGAATTTCGAAACTTTCAAGAACACGTCCCGATCCCGAAAAAGTTTCTCGACACGACCCAATATTTTCGGATTCTCGCACATTATTAATATTTAAGTATATAAATTCTGAAATATTTGAATTTTAACATACTGAAATTATTAAATATCTAATTACTCAAATTTCTTAATCTATTTAAACTTTAAAACTTTTAACATTCAAAATCGGTATTTCTAATAAAATTCTCGCAGATTCAATTGTACTCACACTTTCTTCGTTTCTCTGCCATACATATAAAGTTTGTAAACGGTAGACACATGGATACGTTGGTACTTATAGAAATTGGTCGGCAAGGCTGTCCGGTTCGCATAAGTACATTAAATGATACCTGTGTATGTTTAAATGCCACTCACACAGAACACTTCAAAAGAAGAGTGCAAGATAAGAATGCAAAACTGCAATATAGTACATATTGAGATTCATTAAAAACATTATTACAATATCTTTAAGTGAACAAGTGACAAACATAGAAAAAAATTATACATGAGATAGAAAAATAGAAAGAATACATTAAAAACATGTAATCTTAATTATTTTGAAATCCAATTTTAATTAGAACCTAAACAAGCATGAGCTAGTCAAGGATTCCCACGTCTAACAATATTTTTTAATATTTTATTAAATGTATATAATTATAAATATAAAATCGCATTTGTTTCAAACAATTGCAAAAATATGCTTAAAGAAAACTTTTTTTAAAGTGATATCACTTTTATCATATTTAAGAGATACTCCTATGTCTTAAGTGTAAATATGTACTTAAAAACTCATTCTCATGAGTTTACTAATTCAGAAGTTAGAATTCTTCAAAAAACAATTAGTATTACATGTACTTTAAGCAGCTATGAAATCAATAACTTCTAAAAATATTCAAGATTCTTCAAGATAAGTTTAAATATCGCTAAGACTGTAATATATCCAAATTTCAACAAAATTTGAAATGGCACTCCAAAGAATGAGCGATTTTCTGTGGAAAAACTCTTTGACTGATAGTGTCCACAAGAAATCATTTCATTTTTAAGTATTTACATTAATAATTATCAAAAGTTTATCTACTTACATGAATTTAATTACATTAGAATCTACAAAAGCTAAAAATCATAAACAATTATTCTAAATGAATCACTGTATTTCTAAAAAAACGTGGTTCTATGCACTTATTATTTAAACAATAACTTATATATATTACTTAATCAAAAGTTGTATATTAATGTACATCAATAAATAAATGACTTTCCATCTTAGATAGCACACGACATTTTGAAGACGTCTATTTTATGTCCATTTTATGCTTGAACGTCTTATGACATAACTTGTACGTCTTAAACATATATGGAATATACGTCCATAAGACGGCTTAAAGTCACTATATAGATATTGAGCTTAAAGTCACTATATAGATGATTTTGGATATCTTAAAGAAGTTTATTTCTAGTTTGAACGTCTCATAAACTTAATTTGGACGTCTTTAAAACGTCTTATGAATGTTTTTTAAAGATGTCCTAAAGACATACTGATTTGTAACTTTGAACGTTTAAAAAACGTCACATGGATATTTTTAGGACACTACTGGATGTCTTTAAGACGTCTCTGTGCTATGAGATTGAATTATTTTATTATTGAAGACATACTTTTTATATGTATTTAAAACTACTTGTTGCTTAACATACAATATTTCAATAAAACAAGGAAGTGTTTCAACTGTATTTTCCTATTTTTAACTTCAAATGACTTCATGATAAAAATCCAGTGTATTTTATTTTAAAACTTTAATATGTCATCCTGGTCTGGTTTTGATCTTAAAAGGATTTGTAATTAGCGCATTTGTCAAGATAAAACTTAATTAGGAAAATAATTTAAATATACGTCTCAATCAGAAAACGTTTTTACAGTTCCTCGTTTTATCTATCTGTATCTCAAATTATAAAAATAGAAATTAATAAATATAATTTAAGTGTTGCATATAAATCGAACATAAATCTTGTCTAAACGTGATTTAATTAGTTCATTTGCACAGAACACGCTTTTACAAAAAATTCTAGTAAGCGTTAATTGCGAAATTAGTTTAATTTCCTATTAGTTCCGCAAGAACAGTATGGAACGTGTGCATAGATTACACACATATGAAACAAATGCAATGGTTGGTAGCACTCAAGAATTAAGGACTTGCTGGTGTGCTTATCCCTGTAACACGTTATTTCGATTTTTAATTAAAGCTATTCTTCTTTTATTTTTCCACTCTTGGTTTCATGAAATTTTAATAGATTCCCATTTCCTTCTACTTCTATGATCAGCGAAGTCCAGTTTCACCACTTTAAAATCACGTGTCTACCATGATAAATACAGTTATCTCTACTGTCAGTAGTGATCATAGTAAATTTTATGCTCTCCTTAGCGGTTATGCAACTTTTAATAGATTGTAACGTAGAAACGTTATCTCTGTATATCTCATTTACGCATTATATTTCTACATGTGCACTATCTAAAAAGCATGTTACGTATGCGTATACTTATATTTCATGTCCAATTCTCGATATCATAATATTGTTAGCACATTCTTGCGTGCAGCTATTACACGTGTTTATAATACTTACATATCACATAGTGGAATATCTGCTGCAAAAAGCAGGCCAAAAGTGCACATAAAATGCAATTACATTAAATCATCATTACATTTATTTCAATCACCTTTTCGGTATTTCTCTGCAAGTTTGACCTTGAATAACTTTCTGTAGATAATTTTCAAATTCGTCTTAAAATAAACTACAATATCAGCAAAAAATAAAAGTATGGTTCCATTTGAAAAAATGGTCGTGATCTTCACCTCCCTTTCTCGCGTCCACCGGGAAAAATAAAAGTCCCACCACATGATATTCCCCACGGTGCTGAACAACTTTCATCAGAAACGTTTTTGCGTACAATCGATATTTTTGGAGATATTCGTCTGTAACACTTTTTAATTTCCTCCCCGTATGTGTATGTAAACATGAAGATCATTGCACCAGGTCTTCTAACGAAAGACGTTCAAAGAATCGATTATGTACCTCTCACAAAGGAAGGTACTCAATGAGCAAGCAAAGCCACTTTCATTCTATATTATGTACCCCCTAATCAGTTTCATAAAAATGCTCGAGATCATTCTTGTAATAGATCAGTATCAGTAAAGCATAATTGCGAAAAGGATTATCGTGGCTTGTGCACCACGAAATTTTCAGCAAAAGATATTGCAAATTATTTCCAAAATTCTAGTGAATTAGGATAATCTTCAACTGTACATCAGTGAAGAAAATAAAGTATCTTCCTTCGGACTTGGAGTTGAAGATATAATAAATTTTTTACAATATAATAAATTTTCAAGATTTTAAACTTTTGAATTATAATTTTGCTATTTATGATACACCTTACTAAATTTAGGAATATTTCAAATTGTAACAGTTTGCTTTACATCTCTCGAAGCTTTTGGAGTTCATTAACGTTATATTTGCATTTAAATATTAACCTTTAATTATTTTAAGTTTCGTCGCTCGAAAGTAGTAGAAATTCAATTTCCTTTTGCTCCTTCAAACCGAATTTACGCGCAGAATGTGCTCTGCGGAGTTGAAGTTCTAAATTAAAGTCGAAACACTATTTAATAAGTTCCTTGAACTTAAAATTACTTTATTAATAACTTTTCCAATTACACTTAAAATATTTGAATCACTCTCCTTTGATTTTTTGAGACATACACTTCTAAATACCTCCTTAAGTTAACTCAAAAATTACTATTTTGCACCATCTTATTCTTTCACACTATAAAAATCAGAATTACTACTTACAACTAAGCCATTCATAAGCCAAAGTGATCAACTATTTTTTCTTAATTTTTTAAAATTGCACTACTTAATTTATATTTTTAATAAATATATTTTATTAATATATATTTTAAATACTTATATTAAATATATTTATTTAAATATATTTTAAATACTTATATTTTGTGAAGTTAATTGATTTGGTAAACAAGCGGCTCAATTAGAATTAAATGACTATAAATAGAAATAGCGAAATGTAATAATATGTAATAGCCAAAAATGTTATTCAAATATGATACAATACATATATTGTATAATATGTACATGATATATATGATTGAAAGTGATTAGATGTATGCATTTCACACTTTATACATATTACAAAACAATTAAAAGGGCGTTAGTTAACAAATAAACCAATTTCAAGGTTTATTTTCGCTGTCACCTTCCTTAATATTGGGCTGTCACGAATTTCGAACATAGTGCATGTTATTATGTAGATATTCGAAGCAATTTCGACGATCATTCTCAGAGGCAGAATGAATTTGCATATCGCGCTAATTGCAACTTTCATTCATAAGCTACAAAGTGTGTGCTCGGCCATTATTCGGTCAATCACGCGTGAGCTTTCCCCCAAGGCTATTAAAAAGTATTAAAAAGGTCTGTTCTTCAATTTACGAGCCGCAAAATTGTGTGTAGCCTGATAACTCTGCAGATCTTGCTCTGATTACTTTTTCATGTAACGAAGACATGAATACAATGCATTTGCATAATGTGCTCTTCAGCAGCCATTACACATTTTTCATTTTAATCTCTAACATAAATCGTTAACATAATCGAAATATTTGCATGTATTTTGTCGCTTAATTTGATAATTTTGTAAGAAAAATTCTTCATGTTCAGTTTGTGAAACATTCTATAAGGCTTCAAGAATGAATATGATATTCAATTTGTAGAATCTATGTTTCTGAATTGTAGAAAATAAAAAATTTTTGAAATCTCAATTTAAATATTTAACCCTCAAATTTATAGTAGGGCAGATCAAGGACAAACGTAACAATTTGTGTTTTTGCCCCTACTCCTAGGAACAAAAGCAACTTGCGACAATATAAGGTAGAGATGATGATATCATCCCATTCAAATTTAAAAATTGAATTAAGTAATAGGAAAGATACTTTTGATAAATATGTCTTCTTATTCTAAAGGTAAAAGTATAAACTTAACATAAACTGTCGAACAAGACAGTAAACCTACATTATTAAACAACGTAATCAAACAAAAAAATTAGCAATATATTACACCAAATTTTATAAATAAACCTTTCTTTAAACAAACATGCGATAATTTGAGATAGGGGCGATGGTAACATTCTATTTAAGTTCAAAAATTAAATTAAGTAATAGAAAAAATACTTCTGAAAAGTATTTCTACGTATTTTAAATGTAAAACTAAGCATAAATATCAACATAGACTTAATATAGACTTTTAAGAAGCCAGCCCATGATCTGTTTTTCTTTTACGAATACTAGACATTCTGTAAACATTAATCCTATATTTGAAGATTATATTTAAGAATTTAACAAGCCGATGTTTGTCAGTTTTCTGTTTTTTTTTCTTCTTTCTTTATGTTGTTGGTACATATCTTGACAAACTCCAAGATATAAATGAGTATATATTCAGGCATAAAATGAACATAAAATAGACGTCTTCATGACGTCGTGTACTATCTAGGGCCTAGGGTATCGATGAGGCAATATTATTACAAGAACAAAATTTTATATATATATTTTTTTTTAATCGAAACCTTTATTAGCGCATTTGTGTAATTTTTTTGATTAGAATGGGACCAAACACAACACAATTTGGATAATATTTATTTGTTTAGTAGGTGAAAAGATGAGTTATATTATCACTCATTAAATACGCAAATATGGTGCAAATTATTTCGTGTTTAGTCTTGTTCTCATCAGAATCTTTAAAATATGATTGTAAAAGTTTCATTAAAAAATTATCAAAATTAAAGAAATTTTATTATGTGCATTAGTATCATGTTAATGATGTTTGCCTTGCGTCACCTTCACCATCTTTCTCTTTCATTCACTGTCCTTCTCCATGTTCAAAACACTTCAAAAGGAAACTCAGGCCTTTGACTCGAATTTCAGGCAGATGTTAACAAAAATGTAGAAAAACTGTAATTCAACATGATGTCTAAAAAGGACATTACAATAATTTCCTTACTGCAAAATTAAAAATACAGAATAAAAAATGTGTTAGAATTTCTGTTGAATAGATTTATAATACAGGCTGAAGAACACCCCTATGTTGGGTTCCATATGTTTGGGATTTGTTTAATTATTGCAGGTATATAAGTGAGGAAGTGAAGCCCTAAAGACCTGTATAATTAGCATCAGCTAAACACGTGTTCAGCAAGGGACTTCCTCGTGCTCAATAGCGAGGACAGTATCATAAACCAGCATTGCGGCACGCACAGCTGATCGGGGTGGATGTGTTGACGCGTTACAGTTAGGTACATACAGTTAGAGTGTAGAAATAAATACAGCAATATTTTCTATATTATTAAACATATTTATGTTCCTATATTTACGAAATAAGATTCATATAATGATAATATTCCCCCGGGGACAAAAGTATTCGTATAGTTATTAATTAATTTTTATCTCATATATTAGTTAAAGTTTTGTAGAATTCTTTCTTTGACGAATAACTGCGTGTAATTTATAGAACATGAATAAACTTAAACTTTTAACTAAATTTGATTGTATATTATTCTACTCTTTTTTCAAAATTTCTTTCTGATGTTTGACATTATGTCATATTTTCGCACTATTTTTTCCCCGCTATACATGCTCGATAGCATATGGGAATTGTTACATTGTTATACCACGTGTATAATGTATGTAATAACTATTAACTCACAATGTGGTTGTGTGTTTTGGATCACAGCTTTGTTGGAAATAAAATGTACTTTTGATACATAATTTATCTGTACTTTTCTGCAAATTTTCTTAAAAATGTTTAGATAGAGATGTTTTCCCATTACCTTTTATCAGGTATACAATACATTTAGTTTGACACATTCGACATGCGTCGGTATTATATATCATTCAAATATTTCTGTAGTATATGTAGTATGGCAACCTGACATCCTTTAAGAACCACAGGAAATTGTGTTAACAGTAAAAATACAAACTTTACCACAACTTAAAATTCCTATAGCGAAGTAAAAAATTATGTTCACATCTGCATTTTCGTGGGACCATTATCAACTCTTCGATTTCTTATATGAAGTCTTTACTACCTAAAATATTATCGGGAGCACACAAAAAACACCCCTCAGCAAAATATGATTGTAAAGGTATGCAAATGACGAGCCCTTTCAATGTTATCGTTCTTAATAACCTTGTTGCAATCTTTTCACACGTGTAATCGTATCGGGCAACACGAAAAAAAACGCAATATCTGATCGGCAGCCCTTCCGTGATCATGCAGATTTCCCCTTCATGCGCCACCTCTCGACGATATTAATTTTGTAGATCAAATTTTTGATTAAGAACATGGCGTGTACAATAGTTGCTCGATTGAGAGCCACGCTTGGATCTGAGCACGAGCCTCTATCGTGACTGGTAGTTGATTCGGCTTCCTTTGCTCTCGGCCGCTAAGATAATTAAGTAGTACATGACAGCAGAAGCAAAAAAAGAGTCTCGCTCGACCGTCGATACTCGAGCTCGACGCCCGAAATCAATGACGTCATAAAAGACAAGGATAACATTAAGGATTAAAAGGAGGAAAAATTGCAGTTTCTTTTTTGCAAATGGATTTCACACAAGTAACACTAATCGATTCCTTGTGCTCTCGTGATAAAAATGATATCAAACACGACATGATTCCGATTATTTATAACAAAGATACCTATTAACTTAATTTGTGGAAAAAAAAGAGCTTCCTCATCCGTGCTCCGATTTACTAATTCGTTATGTATCATTCATCCTCTTTATATGTATAACACAGAATTATGTATTATTTTACATATATACGTATGTACTAATGTAAAACATACATATATATTAACATTTCTATTCGAAATTGGCTTGATTTTCTTTCCTTGAGTAAGGATCGTTGGATTCTAAATAAATTTTAATAAGTAAGGATAGTCTACCAACTTCAACCGGGATATTTATTATTATTTCATTTTCGAAAATTATTTGTTTAAGCAAAAGAGTGAATAATAGAGAACTAGTAAACTGGAGCATCTTTCGTAGCATTCTATGCGCAGACGAGCATAACCTTTCTTTCTACAAACCAAGTTTTATGTATCTTTGTTATAAAAAGTCGGAATCAGGTCGTGTTTGGTATCATTTTCATCGGGAGAGTACAAGGAATCGATTGGTGTTACTTACATGAAAATCCGTTTCCAAATAAGAAACTTCAATTTTTCCTCCTTTTAATCCCTAATGCTATCCTTGTCTTTTATGGCTCTCTTGTTCTCGGGCGTCGAGCTCGAGTGAGATAGTTCCAAGAATTGGTTTCTCGGCGGCACATATCAAATGAGGTAGTGGGTAGTGGGGATAGTCGCGGCTCTCGATCGTGATGCCCGAAGCGGCTCTCAATCAAGCAACTACTGTAATTGGATCCACTTTGGCTAAAATGCATTTCCGAATTGAATTTCATGCAGGACGTAATGGCCTCCTCTCCTTGCTGCGCATTTAGTGCTATCGCTTTTAATAACCTCGTCGCGAACTTCTCGAATGCACAATTTCGCGATATGAACGATGGATAGAAGCAGGAGGATCATACATGAAGTTTGCCGGTTCATTCAATACTTTCTTTCTGCCGAGAGATGCTTCAAAGGTGAACTGAATATGAAACTCGCATTCAGATTGTTTCATTCGTCTGGTGGATGAATAGCGAACAATGCATAACCTAACCTAACTTGAAACCCGAAATTGCTCAATGATTACAGTGTATTTTTGTCAGAATTCTTGAAAGGGTCTTATTTTTACTGGACTTAATAACTTAACATGAATCATTTATTGTATTTAATTTGTAAGAGAGCATCACAAATTTCGAGATTCCGATTTTGTTGAAACTTAGAAATCATGGTGTGTGTTGTGTACCTCTCGTTCTTCACAAATCAAACCCATACTAAAGGCATATAGAAAAGAGGTGGTGTAAAAGGGGTATTTTTGCTAAAGCTAAAATAACAAGAAATTTAATGACCATTCTAGTTCTAATATACATATATTATTATAAAACTCACAACGGAACATCCCCAAGTGTAAATGTTCGATTTTGATCAAACTTAGCATGTTTGTAGATTAGCCAAATATATTAGACACGTACCTTTTTTTATCTGTTGATACTCACGTTAAAGCAGCGAGAACTACCCCCAACTTTGGGGTAGAAAACGTATTTGGCTTAATATCTCGAAAACTACTGCGTGTAGCGAAATGGTGTAAATGGAGTGATTGCATTTTTTTTAACGACGAATACATTTCGTCGAATAAACATTTTTTGAAAATATCAATTTATTTAAGAACTTTATTGAAAAAACTATTAAAAACAATGTATTTTTGTTGTTTTCTTTGACTAATGTTGATCAATCTTTTTACAAATCTGTATATGAATACTATAAACCAAAACACAAAAGACAGATAAAATAGAATTTTGAATTTTTACAGTATAAACAAAATAATAGCACTCCTAATTAGATTACATTCTGTGAAAAAGGTGTATTTTTATAATGCCTTCGTTATACTATGATATATATTATTTATTGTTCACTAAGCTTGTAAGTAATAACACTGCTAGTGAATGTTCGCAACGTCTTGCACTCGTTGTAAACAGTACGAGAGGTTCAGTGTTCGTGACTATCGAATAGATGAAAATGTAGCAAGTGAAGATGGTTTATAAATGTTTTCTTAATTATTTACCATATTCAAATAATTACAATTTCATTAGTAAATATTGTTTAATAAATGAATTTACAAGAAAGTCTAGCCGAGTGCGATAAGGTATTAAATATAAAAACGTACAAAATTTACGTAATATACCAAAATATACAAAATATTAGAAGTAAAAGATATTACAATATTTGGAAGCTTCATCTAATTACAATTAGCTTCCCGTACGGAAACAATACGGGAAATTTTATGAAAATTTGAAGTTTCCAAGAACTGATTTCATCAAAGATCAGTGAATCTAAAATTACCTATAAAAAATGAATATAAATATACCTACTTAAGCATAACCATGTATAATATTGGAACATGAAAATTTGTTCAATGACAAGAGGGAGATGATATATTCTCACAGCCGATGTTATCGCGTTTAATAAGCTTGTTGTAAACTGTTTCCATACAACTTCCATACATTGTATTTTGAGTGTCGTGTACAGAGATGTGAGATCCGTTTAACCGTCACTCAACTGCCCCTAAAAAGGTTCTCCACCTCTCGAATCCATATTGAAGAGCGTCCTGTGTTCCTATCGCGCAAGAACTGGTCCTGCCGATATTTCCATGCACGCCCACTTCATTTTTGCGCTCTTCTCGTCTTACATACTCGTGAAAAGAGGTCACTCATTGAAACGGACCACGGGAGACGGTGTGTGTCAGGTATTTGCTTTAATCTAATGCTTCTACCTGGAGCCTTGGACACCGGAATAAGGTTTGCTGAATTACTCCACTACCTGCTGAACCTGCCATTCTCTGTGTGTAAGATTCTTCCTCGATGAAAAGAAGTTGCAGTGGGGCGTGTACATCCGGTGAGCTAGTTTTGAGACAGGGAGCGAACTGAGACGAAAGGGTTGGGGAGATGTCAAGATTACTCATGTTCGGTAATGCAAACTCGAAATTTTAAACTATTATATATGTATTTTTGTGTGACGTAGTTCCTACGTCTACTACCTTAGGTAGTAGATTATACATACATATATACGCAAACTTCCAAACAATGTGCACGGTAGTGCCACGACGCCAAGTATATGCGGGGCGTAGCCGGACTACCGTATTCCTTGTTGCATAGTGTTGGGAAAGATGGTTTATAACGGTTTTACATGGTTTATATATTATATTATTATTATATAATACGTATTTACAAATTTTAATATTTAAATATTGACATATGAGAAAATTTTATTGCTTAAATACGTATGGAAATATTATGATACTAAAAATTTGAGAATTTGCGAAAAATATTATGAAAAATTAAATATTTAAATCAATATTCTTCCAATGAACAAGCAAAGGAATTCATCATTTACAGAATTACTATAACGAATATCCAAATAAAATAAAAATGTCTCAATTCCAATGAATTCATGGTCGAAGATCTTAGGTTAGCTTTCCGTTTCTGGTTGTCGAGTCAACACCATAAGTCTTATCCTACAGCTCCAATGGTCGATCAAGGATCCATCGATCCTTCTAAAAGGTCCGTGAAAAATATGAACAAGAATGACACGTGGTTAGAAGGGCTCAGTGATCGGCGCATTATTTTCCGCCTTCGCTCGCACTCGTAGATAAAACGAGCAAGTATACTGGATCCAGGATGGAAATTCTTCTTCCTGTCGACGGATCGTAAATCGACCTGATGTTCGTTTTTTTCCAAGACAGTGACTAACGACGTGTAAAGACACTCACTGGAGGCGCGAACGCAAATAGAGTATAAGAAGAGACTGAATCGAAATATGAAATAATGTTAACATTGATACTCTATTTACTGTTTCTCTTTTCCCTTATTTAGTAAATCCTCTAATTTCAAAAATGTCTCATGCAATACAATGTGAAATATTATAATTTCAATTGCAAATGAGTTTAACAGTGTAACGTGTACGGTAGCGGACATCATATACAATCTTCGTTTACAAAGAAAACTCAATATGCAAAAATATTAAACTATCTTAAAATGCCATATGTTTCGAAGCTTTCACTTATTTTTTTTTGTTTATGTTGCTAGGAGTGTCAAGGTATAAAAATATGTACAGTTTTTACTGTGTCCTCGCACAAAATTGCGAGATAATAGAGAGAAACGGAGCATTCATATCACTCCGAGATGCCCGATTACAATGCAAGTATACGGGGTGGGTGGAAAATCGTAGTACAACCGACCAGGGGGTAATTCTACGTAAAAATTAAGGAAAAAATGTGGTATACAATTTTTTCATCCGACACTTCATTTTCGAAAAAATCGAATTTGAAGTTTGCTTATCGTACTCGTCGTGCATTCTATAATCGGTTGTCTCTGTTCGTAGTAGTGTTTATAAACATTGATAATGAGAGGATACTGTAGAAAATATCTAGATAGTTCGATGTCTGACAGAAGTCATAGTTTATCAGACTGCATAACAGTTCATTTCAATTCGTTTGTTGTCAATTATTAAGTTATGGCGAGGTATTCTAATCAAGAGTATGTTTACATGTTACTCGCTTTGGAAGCTTGTGCAAGTAACGCTTCTGATGCAAGTAGATATTACACAGAAACACTTTGAAATTCAGACTGGCTCATTTACATCGTGTCATAAAAATTGTAGTAGCAGTCGATGATTGTATAACAGTGTTGAAGAAAGTGTCCCACCATTATTAATGTTTATAAACGTTAGCACAAACAGAAATAACCGGTAGTAGAATATACAATAAGTAAATCGCATTGTCTAGTTGAGCAAACTTCAAATTCGATTTTCTCGAAAACAAAGCTTCGAATGAAAAAATTGAATACCAAATTTTTTCTTACTTTTTTACGTAGAATTACACCCTGGCTAATTGTACTACGATTTTGCACCCACCCTCTATCTTAAAATACAAAATAGGCCTAGTTTTTACATCCCGTAGGTATTAGTAAAGCTTGTGCCTCTCACATGTATATGTGTGATAATACTATAAAAGAGGGTGGTTGATACAACTTCCGGCATGGCCAAATTTATGAAGAAACAAGCTGTCACGAAACCAACAGGAAGCACAGTAAAACGGTAACGTCTTCTTCAGATCTTATCGCGGACTTCTATCGAAAAGCCGTGAGGGTAACAAATGCATCGTTGTTCTAGAAAAATCACAGTGCGCAGGAACACCTGTTGCATGCTCGACGACGGTAAATCAATCGAGCTGGCTGTAACTACATACTCCTATATATAATACACTAGACTGCGAGCTCCCCTTGTATAGCTGCAAACGAATGTACCCAAAAAGTATCTACTAAATTGGCGCATACGCAATGAAAATGTGATATAAGTACCTATGCATACATACGGCAAGTATACGTATATGTATAGGCACCTATACATACGTATATAATGTGTTGCATTACTTTTCTACGTAGCATTCATTTTGATCTTGGTCGCACTGAAGCAGGTTCAAGCGTCGATCAACATCGGTTTTGTCAGCGTGTAGTACAAGTTATTTGTGTAATTATACATACTGCGTACTGTATGCTTCAAGATCACAAGGAAGTCAGTAATCTGAATAATGAATTTTGGAACGAAAAATATTTGAAGTCACTATTACAATTTGTATGAATTGTAAAGTTTTGCATTATTTTTATTGGATTGTACATACATGTACTGTTATTTGCATTCCAATAAAAATTAATTGATTTCTTTTACCATAAAAAATATTATTAATAATAAGTATTATTTTCATCCAATATTTTACCAGGTTATAAAAACTTGACTTTCAGCATAAATACATATTTGATTAGACGTTCTAATTTTAGGGCTTCTTTTACGCCTTTTCGTCGTGCATGCGCTTTCATCTATACATATACCAAATTCGTACAAAAAAGTTGGGACGCATCACAGACAGAAGCTAGCAGTTTAGAGTGTTACATAGAAGTTTGTGACTGTAACGCAGTTCGCGAAATGCTTGACTGCGTCTTCGACTCTCCTTCGTCTGAATAAACGTTCTTAAGCCACTCGTACCACAATTGTCACTGTCACGCTATACCGACCACTTTATCGTTTGATCTCTTATCGTTCGTATCCGGTTTATGACAGATAAATCGCTTTCACTTCCCTAAACTTGCATCCGACGTTTGTTCCACGTTGTTCGTTGCAGGCACGTGGTAAGAAAATGGAATATGTACGTTATAAGTCAACCTTTTCCAAGTAAATTGCTAATTACGAAATTTATTTGCGTGCAAGCACGTATAAATTTTCAGCCACTTCGAAGCGACAGGAATGAGCCAATTTTCCTTGCAAAACTGTCGCTCATGTTAGAAATTTGTTCTTACGCTTTTATTGCATTTTACAATAGCTTTCCGAATATGCCTTTAGTTTTTCGATATCTTTTTACGTTCGATTTTTATGTAACATTCAAAGTTTACCTCACCGAACCATGTCTGGGTCCTTGTGAAGCTGAGCGTATTATCACTTGTGCAGATACTTAATTCGCCAGTATTGCGTGTGTTAAAGTATTATAGCTAAGAATTCTATCACACATAATCGTCTGTTATATTTGACCATTCCAAGCTCAGAAATTTCAAAGCACTGACGGTCTATTTTAAAGCGAAACAAAGGAAGCTGCAACTCCTTTCTCTATTTCTTTCCATAAAAGCATCCCGCCTATTTGTATCACACTGCTTTTTACACATACACGCATGCACAGATGATTCTACACACGTTTTCGGACGCGCTGGTCATTTCTGAATACTTCGATGTATGTGTAATATGCATATGCTGTGTACGTGTAAATGAAGATGGAGAGTGGATGTACGATGAGTGATACACTGAGTGAATGTGTATAGGCGGCCGTTCTCGTTGCGAATGTTAAGGGATTATTGCTCGTACTCACGAGCACGTCGCACGTCGGGTCACTGTACACTTCATAGGTATAGTCGTACAGCCTCATTCACAGAAGGCTGCTCACTTGTTAGTGGCTTTGTTCGGGACGAGTTTTGTGCGTGGCATATTTGCTGCTGAGTCTTACGAGTGAAGTTACCTACATCTGAAATTGGTTTTAAACAAATAACGATTAGAATTTATAGCACCTCCTAATAATTGAAATCAGTGTCATTCGCTCGAAAAATTTGATATTGGCCAGAAAAATAGCATCAAAGTCCACTACAAGTAGTTTTAATGAGTCCAATAAATGACTTTTTTCCTTACTTTAAGTTTTTTCAGGCATATAAAAATAAAACAATTGGAAGTGAAAACAAGTGAGTTTTGATTGAGAAAGTGGAGATCAAATATTTTTTGTATTCATTCCAGCTGAAGCTTAGATTTAAATTTGGCTATGGTACCTACACTAATTATAAAGTTGTATAAATGTACAGGGCGGCACAACTGTAATAAGTCACCTCAGTATGTTATTCGCTTGCTGTTGATGATACAAAAATTTTCAAAAACTGTTAAAGATCTAAGCATCAACCACTTTTCGTTTTAATCACAAAGATTGAATCTCTTCAAATAAATCTTTGTTGTTTACTAAGTAAGATTCAGACTATCTGTCACTTCATTGTCATTTCACTGAATTTTTGTAAAAAAGAATCTATTAGACATTGAAGTTCTCGATCGATAATTTAAATTCTTACTATTACATACATATATGTATGTATATTGTAGCCTTTCAAGCGCTCGCGTTGCAAGCAACAATTTTACGAAGAAACTTGAATGTTAAAGTGACTCGTACGTTGTTGCTCAACTCTATCAATACCCCCTTCTCTATGGAGCAAGGGAAAAAGGAAACGTACGATTTGCCTCGATGAATAAATTACTCCTTGCACGGAACTGTAACCCGATCGCTGTTGTGCTTTTCAGAAAGGAGAAACGGCACGAAAGCGACACTAGGAAAACTGACGCGGCGAAATCGCCGATTATCTAATTTTATCTTATCTATTACTTTCAACCCGCCACGCCGCGTGGCGTTGCGTTGTGACCACGCCAACTGGTTTCTCAGGTTCGGTCCTGTCAGCTGGAGTAAATAGTTGAGCGGCTCGTAACGAAAACGACTGCTTTACAATTTTTTGATTAAGAACCAAACTTGGACAAATTATAATTTAAATAGAAATAAGATATAACGTTTCGAAATAAAGGATCACTTTAACTTTATTTTGTGTTAAGATCAAATACTTTAATCATTTTTTAATAGCTTTCATTTGAGTTGCATAATTTATTCGACGGTCTACTGTTCTATTATTCTATTTACTATTTAATATTTAAGTACTTAACAATTTTAATATTTCAGTAATTTAATATGCCAATATTTCAGTAGGTTAATATATGAGTATTTGAAAATTAGAGTTTCGGCATTTGAGTCTATTTGAAAGTGTCAATACTTATTTGACTATTTGAGCATTTCAGTATGTTAGTATTAGAATATTCGAATATTGGAATACTGGAATATTGAAATAATTGAATAAGAATGTTCGAATATTTGAATATTTATATATTTCAATAGTACAATATTTGAGTACTTCCATATGTTGATACTTTAAGATTTGAATGTATGAATATAATAATATAACTCCCAGATTTGATTAAATATTACTTTGTTTGAATGAATTAGTAGTTCAAATAACAAATTATTCAAAAATGATTTATCTGATTTGAATACAAAATAAAGTCTCTTTTCTTACGTTATTTCTGAAATGAAAATAACAGAGTGATTAAAATGGTTTATTAATTAAAAATATTATTTTCTATTTTTATTTTTAGTTACATTTACTCAAACCTGATGCAGAGGACTACAATTAAATATGTATTCTCTACCGTAACAGATTTTCAGGACTCTCCCTTCATCTTCACCCATCCTATCTTTCCCACTGTTGCCTGACCCCATTCTCGAAGTATGCGTTCTGATCGTTTTGTTTCCCCTGTCAGATGTCGCGTGCCATTTACACTGATTCAGAATACACGCAACATCTGTGTGTCCAGTTTACGAATACATTAAGCAGAGATTAAAGCGATTTTAAAGCTTTTTCAATCTCTTGGGTAAAGGGTAGGTTGATGCGTAAGTTGATTAAGTGATTAATTGATAAATTGAATTTTTACCAAATTCGCCATTTTGATGAGATTGATTTTTGAAATACGAAATTTTGAAAAGCAGTCAAATTGTTTGAATGTGAAGATATTTAAAGATTTGAATATGTAGGTATTGGAATATTTGAAAATTTTTATATTTGAGGATTAAGATATTCAAAAATTGTTTAAAATTTATTTTAAATATTGGAATATTAATATAGTTGAAAATATGAATAGTTATACATTTAAATATTTTATTGCTTTAGTATTTGGGTAGTTATGTTGAATTATTGAAATATCTCTGATTTGAAAAATATAGTACTGCCTCAATTATTAATTATCTTTCTTAAACAATTTCTGAATCTCTCCCTCCTGAATTAACGCGGCAGACCATAAAAAAGACAAGAAAAAAGAAGGAGAGGAATACGGAAATAATGGGAAGGTGGAAGGGTTCGTGGCCCCCTTTGGCGGGACCGTTTTGACACGGCTTGACGAATTTTGACAGGAGTCACCGCACGGCTGCTCGAATTCCAAAAGCCTCGCGAATAGAATCTGATCGAGAAAAGGGGAGGGCACGAACCGTGGCGAACGAACAATCGAAACAATAATGTAACGTACACTCGATCATTTCGACTTCAGCGTTACTCTGCAACGGAAAGCAGAATAACCCTGTATATTTGTGCTGCGATCCTGTTTGGATAGGTGAGACACTGCGTCTAGAATTGGATCTGGCAAAACATTGAATTTTTCGAGCAGCTGCATAAGGCTCTAAATCTGAAAAAATAAATGCTTTTTGTCGTACGAAAACAAATTTTTATCGTCTTTATCGTATCTTGTACAAATATTAGAACTTAGAACATTAGAATACTTAAATATTTGAAAATTTGAAATATTAAACATTCCGGTATTTAAATATGAGTACTTGTATATCTTAATATTTGAGTATTTGAACATTTGTACAGTTGGAGTCCTTCGATATTTCAAAGCTTCGACATTTAAAAATTTGATATTTCAAATATTAGAATATTTTAACCAGAGCTTGAAAAATGGTATGATATCAATTTCGGTATTTGAGACAATTATCAAGAATCTTTATTCTGAACATACAAGGTCTAAGTCAGAAGAGATAATACAAACGGAAAGGGGGTGATTCTACATGATAAAATAAGAAGAAAATGTAGAATAAAAAGTTTTGACATTACACTTTGTTTTCGAAAAAATTAACCTTGAATTCTGACCGAGTACATACAAGTGTACCTAACGACAGGTACTTTTAGGTATGTGAGGGTTAAACGGAAATGGAAAATGCTTCTAGCATATTGTAGAGACAGTCAGTGGTCAGACCAAGAGTGTTTCCTGACCCCGACTACCCTTCAAGTACCCAAAACTGTACTTCCGTATGCTTGTTTCTGATCATAATTCAAACTTAATTTTCTCGAGAACGAAGCATGATATCAAAAAAGGTTATTCTATATTTTCGATTTATTTTTTCATGTAGTATCGAAAGATGGCTTTCCACTTGTACGACCAGTTCTGGAACACCCTGCATATGTAACTGGTATAATGATTTTATAACTGGTATTTTAGTTCGCATATCACTTTTGGAACCGTTATTTTTTCGAATCTATATCAGTCCTAAGGCGGTGTCAGAAGTGATTTCCATAAGTGGTATTACAGTAATTGAAGTCTCTAGATATTATGACCACAAATTACTGTATATCAGCATATTTTTTTTACAAATTATTAAGGAAAAAAAACATTTATATATAACAAGAAATAATTAAAAATAATTGACGAAAGAAATTTTTTGTATAATGTAATGTTTATTAAAAACAAGGATCCCAAACTTGGAAGACGTATCGAAAGGACTACAGAATTTCTAATTACGGGGTCAAACGTTAAACATCTAATTATGTATAAACAAAATATAAGGATGTATTTTAAAAAATACGAATGTCTTTAAAATCCCGTAAAAATGATTTTGAAAATAGTTTTTTCTACCCTTCGCTTGAAGTACTGCAATTTTGTTCTATGAAGTTTTTTTATACAATAATAAAGAAGATAGATATTTAAATGATCTCATTAAGCTAACTCCACTCTAAATACTTAAACCTCTTGTACGAAAGTGATTTACGTCATACCAACCCTACACCCCTCAATTTACTATCTCAAAGATGTACATTTTGTTGAATATCTTCGTCTGATCTTTCAAAATACATACATATGTATATGCTAATTTAGGCCATAGGCACCGTTCTCCTATTTCTTCATATTTCTGCTTGTTTTTGTACAGAATATGCCCTTAATAACTTAACTGCATATCTTTCGTCGAGTATTTTTATGTAGTATGTGCTCAAATACATTATTTTTTCCTTAAACTTGCTTATTGTTCATTGTTGAAACTGAATTCAATATCTTAAAGTCAGATAAAAACTCACTCTAAAGAAATACCGGAAAAATAAAAACACATTCGGCGTGTCACTATAAAAAATAGCAGAAAGTGTAAGAACAACTTTCCTGTACGATCTATAATTTTATGAGAAACTTATAAAAATACAGCATTCGTATCGCTCCGGAGGTATCGAAAGTTTTTTGAATCAAGAATATTGATACTCTTATTGATTAATAAGAGTTAAGAATATTTTTTTTAAGAATTAATTTATTTGGAAGTTTCTAACTGTTTTTTGAAGTAGGATTTTAAACATATTTTAAAAAATTGTGTACCTATAGCGTTCTACTTTACGTTTCTTTTGAACTAAAATTTAAAAAATATATTTGTAAGTTTTTACACCAGTTCAACGAGATTCTCCGTGCAAAAAATGGGATTGAAAAAAACAGTATATAATTTCTATTTGCTTCGGTGCAGTGTATCAGGTTCTTCATAATATTTCATGCACTCACAGGCTTTCTTATTGCGCTGTTCTGCACATGTCACAACGTGCACAGCACGTTATGTAACACTTTTCATTGTTTTTTTTTCTTTAGCCGAACAAGTTTCCCGCGCACGGACTCCTCGAGTGCATTGTCCTTTTTCCGCGCTCGTGCGAGATAAGCGAATCGGAGGGAAATAGCGAATATCATTTTCATATTAACAAGCACCGTGATTCATAATACAGGTTATCGCCTACGATATCTACGTTATCGCTGAGAGACTGACGCGGTTGTATTCACGCCTCCTCGTTTATCGTGCGACTGCTAATCTCGTTGTTTACGAAATCCGTCGCGTATTATTGTCACATTTTGCCCGTCGATGAGAAAGTAGGAAGGCTTACGCCCTCCTCGATAACGATATGACTTAGATACTTTGTTGTGTCGATATGAGCTCGATGATGTAGTCACGTATTTTTATAACAAAAATGGAAATGGAAATAGATTTTAAAAACGACTTTAACATTTTTTGTTCAGATCCGATTCCATCTTGTGAAATCATATCAAGATTTGATTGTATGTAGATTCAAGGAAACCTGTACCATCGAGCTTGTACCGAGACAATACTGTAAAGTAGAAGAATGGTTGTGGGAAGATTTATATGCATTCGCATGAGCTTGTATCGAGAACTGTAAAGTGGGAAAATGACTTGAGAGTACCTGAGTAAACTTTTATCGAGACGGCATATTGACTCCCAAGATTTTATGAGTGTACATACAATGGAATAAATATTCGAAACACTGTGTAAGTAATGTTTCCAGTATTAAGAGATCTTGAAAAGCAGAAAATGCCAAGTGCAGTGCCGTCTCAATACAAATTCAATAGTAGATGTATTCACGATTATTCCAAGTATTTCTAAGTATTCCTCTTAGTATTTCTAAGAATTATAGTTTTCTCTTGGTAGAGATTCTTAACTCAAAACTAGTCAAGATCTCAGAATATGAGAATGTCTGGTCTCTGGTCGATTTATGTGCATTGGTCACAAGAAAACATGTTTGCATCGTATAACTTATGTTGAAATAAAAACTTTTTGTATCGTTGAAATTTTTTTATTATTCGAGAGCTTTATTGTACAAGTGGAAATGTGCCTTAAAGGCTTTCGCTGGCTTGACACAGTGTACAGATTTGCTTGTGTTAAGCAAGAATAGAGCGCTGCAGAAACGGGATAGGTTAGGGTTAGGCGATTGGGATACATGCGAGTAGGTGAGTAGGTAGATAAGTAGGAACATAGCTAGAGCAGATTGTCCTCGTAGATGTAGGTAGAAGCAACAGTTGCGTGCGCGTCACACGTCCTGGATTCAGCGATTTTAATAATAATTTCCTCTTTTTGATAATAGGTGATTATTATCAATTTATGGAAATATTTTGATTTTTTTTCACAAAGAAAAAAGTGCGTAAACATTTACTAAATTATACGAATGCATGTAATTTATATAGAAATCTACACTTACATGTAGGTACACGTACTAGGTATGATACGAATTGAAACGCTCTTGTGGAAAACGTTTAAATTTAAGATAAAAAGTAAAAGTTGTTCAAAATTCAGTTTGACTATTTTTTGTGTAAGGGAGACCAGAGACAAACGTAAGATGGGACAAATGTAACAAACGTTATAAAACAAATACCAATCGATCAATAATTTTGTGCTTCCATCTTTGCATGTCATTTCCAACTGTCCTCCACCTTAATTTTTGGCAACACATGATAATAAGCGGTTCTTCGTATTTTAACATTTTATTGAAATAGTATATTAAAAATAAACTGGTAAGGTCTGTTTCAATTACGTGTCCTTTTGTTCTGGCGTCATAAAATCCGTTGGCTTTTTTTGTATTGTACTCATCAAATAGTGACCTTATAGGTAGGTATAAAAATTGTTATGATTATAAGTTAGATTAGTTTGTAGAACACGTTCATGAGAAATACTGCTAGTAGGAATAAAAGTAACAAGATGTTACATCTTATTCCGATTGTAACTTGCGACTTTTCATTATACTCTTTTCTTTAACGGATATGTTATTTTAATAAAACTTATTAAGGAAAGAACTTGTTAAGTCACATTTCCTAAATTTTACAGACCAGTGATTTTGAAGTTTCAAACAGAACATAAAAATAAATAAAAACGAGTGATACAATCAAAGTAGTCAACGTTCTTTAGTACTGTTATTAGAAACTACGTAATAACTTTGAATTTCTGTTAATTTGTCAAATTATTCTCCTGTTTCACATAGGCTTGTAAAGTTATTTTCCTGTATACTGATTATGAAAATAGTTATTCATATCTTGGAACTTATCAAGATTTTCAACTTCTCAACTTTGGCACACAATAAAAGCATTCTGTTTTGACTATCATACGACATACATATAAACTGACAAAAATGAATTTGTTAAATTTTTAAATGTAATCTTCAAATACGGGATTAATGTTTAGAGAATGTCTAACATTTGTAAAAGAAAAACAGACCGTGGGCTGGCTTCTTAAAAGCTTATGTTAAGTTTATGTTGATATTTATGCTTAGTTTTACCTTTAAAATACGTAGAAATACCTTTCAGAAGTATTGTTTCTATTACTTAATTTAATTTTTAAACTTAAATAGAATGTTACCATCGTTCTTATCTCAAATTATCGCATGTTGCTTTAAAAAAAGGTTTATTTATAAAATTTGGTATAATATATTGCTATTTTTTTTGTTTGATTACGTTGTTTAATAATGTAGGTTTACTGTCTTCTTCGACCTTTTTAAATATTTTATAAAACTTAGAACTTATAGAGTCAAAAACCCAAATTGTTATGTTTGTGTCTGGTCTCCCTTACTAATACAAAAAAAGTAAAAAAATTATATTAAAAATTTTAAATCTGTGTAAAAAAATGGAATTGAAATAATTGCCAAAAGTTTAGCCTGAGTTTAGCTTGTGTCACATGGTTTCCCCGGAAATGCGTTGCTTTCAAGATAATTAGTTGAAAAGTTTTTGAATGTGCAACTTGTATACATTGTTGTCTCATTATAAATAATTTTTAATTTGAAAATTTTTAAATGTTTCAATATTCGTGCATTTGAATGTACAAATGTATAAATAACAAACTATTTATGTATGATTATATCCAATTATCTAAATACTCAATTCTTTAATTGGTCAGGTATTAAAATATTCAAGTTTCACCTGTTCAATTATTTGAATTCTTAGTTATTCAATTGTCCAATCGTTTATTTATTCAATTGTTCTATTGTTCAATTATGCAATCATTCATGCAAATGTCTAAATAACTACAAATATTTCCTAAATTATTCATATACTCAAGTACAATACATCAATAATGCATCAATAATACATCTTCAATTATTTCAATATCCAGTCATCTTATTAGCTTCATTATTTAATTTTTCCATCCACAATATGCACAGTGGTTTAAAAAAAATGCCTTAAATTTTTGTTAAATTTCAAAATATGTAAGCAACTTTATTCAGATTGAATATTTAATGTTTTTAATAATAATTATTTACACATTTATATTCATTATTTAAGCAAATTCAATATTCAATTATTATCATACTACACTTATCATTAGCAATTATATTCATTTATTTAATGCAGCATAATAAAGAAAATCAGAGGCAAATAAGTAAAGAGAATACACTAAGCTCCCTATTTTTCGTGTTTCACGAGAAGTCTCCTGGGAAACATTATCCTTAATATCTTCCAGGGGACTTATCACAGGACACGAATAGTACCGTCCCCGAAATAAAACACAATGTATCAAATTTCAAAATACTGTACTTCCCTAGCGTTTTTCTCCAAAATTTTAATCAGTGTAGTAGAACCATACCAAAATCTCTAGTGACACTTTCAAATACAAATCTTTTACAAATGTTTTTCTACAAGTAATTATGGTTTCTATCTCCGTAATACAGATCAAATTCGGTAGGTTTGGATTTTGTCAGTATTGCATTTACTTTCAAGGTTGCACAACATTTTTTTAGGATTTGTATTATACACGTTTATTACAGTTTGAAGGTACTCAAATAAATTGATACCCAAAATAAAAATTGCTCACAAAAGAGTACTTGACGATGACTTTTGTAGGTAAACAATGTCCTCATGGCGCGTAACCGTCAAATACTGCAAGATCGTCGACTTTCTGCACACATGTTTGGAACAATAGCAATCAGGCCGCAGAGCAAGCATTGTGCTCGTCTAGTTTACGAGCATTGCACATATGCCCCAATGTCACCCGATGCATTATTGTCGGTGTTTTCCACTGACCGTACTCTATCGAACGAAACTGTAAATCACTGCAACGCACAGTACTTTAAAACAATAATCACGTAAGGTTTCGTTCGTGTGACCAACTACTATCATAATAGTAATTTATAAATTTTTGAGATGTTTGAGAAGAACTACGATGCTGTATTATTTAAAAACTTATATTTTCTTACGTTAATAATTGATGTATTACAGTTACAGAGTTTTCGCTAGGTCCTTGCTTCCTTCTTTGTTACATAGTATGGTAAGGAAGTTATTGCTTTCATTCTTTTAATTAGCTTCAAGTTTTCGATAGTCTCAATAAAACTGAAGAAATAGAAGAATTCAGTATTGCTTTTTATAATGCATAAATTACAATTTTTATTGTACGCTAAATTTTTTAATACATTACTTTACAAAGTTCAGTCGTTATTTTAAGTAAAATATTTGAGTGATAGTAATTTGATAGGTGTCACTAATTGGAACTTTTATCCTAGACAAAATTTGGATAAAAATTTTGTTAGATGGAAAATTGCATATCGCGGTGACAAAATGAAGTGAAGATCAACAATCCGCAGGTAGAACGCACCCCAAACGGTTTAGCGAATTAGGCCCATTGTCCACAATGATTTCTGACCAAAGCGTTCGGTGGGCTCGAATCGAAATCAGTCACCGATTACCTAGCGACAATAGCCGAGCGTTTAATTTTTCATCCCCTTGAACGATTATGCGGTTCCAGAGCTTTTCCCGCTATTTTGTTCGAAATTGGCGTTATCTAGGGTCGCATATGGCGCGTGCCAACCCTCGAAAATTGTCACCTTTGTTAGAAGGGGTTCGCGAACGCGTTTTTCCACTTATATGGAAGTTTATGGTTCTCAAAGTTATTGTGTTCTATATCGAAGGAAAAATGTGCTCTTCGTCTCTTGTTCTCCCCCGAAACCATTGCACAGTGGTTTCAAAGTGAGCGAAAATAGATATGTAAGTAGTCTATGGATTTTTATGCAAATGCATTTCTTCGTGAATACAGCTAAAGAAGTAAAATATAATTAAAAATTTGTTTCATGCTTTATATGTGTTTTGTAATTTTTTATACATTTAAAATTCACGTAAGATCCGCAATAGGGGATAACATTATTTAAATAGTACATACTTTGATCTTTAATCATGAATTCATAATATTTATAGTATTCATAATATTCGATTTAATATTTGACACGAAAAATATACATATATGTGTATAACTTCTAGATACTGCCAAATTGTTATTTTGTTTAGACTACCTCTAGAATAATAACGTCTAATCTCAAAAATTATTTTTTCGAAGATTACCTCTACAGAAATAGTAATTTTGCAACAAACATGATTTCACTTTGAGTGTATTTTAAATTCAATTTTTATAACAAACTTCAGATAGGTGATTGTTTGAACTGATCATAGTAAGGTGTATTGAAATCACAGACTTCTATATATATATAATACACTAGACTGCGAACTTCTCATGTGTAGCTAGATACGAATCTACCAAAAAAATATGTACTTAACTGGCGCATGCGCGATAAAAAGGTACAAGTATGTAAGTACCTATTACCTAAACGTATATACGGCAATGGTATAGATACGTACATAACATGTGTTGTATACTTTCTACGTGGCGTTCATTTTGATCTTGTTCGCATTGAACCTGATTGAAACGTCGATTAACATCGGTTTTTGTCAGTTTTTAAATTAAAATTTAAAAATTTTTAAACTTAGTAGTTCACAAATTTGATAATATGAAATTATACACTTATATATTTTAATAGTTAGAAATTAAAATATTTCCAAATATTAAAATTCTGAAAATTTTATCTATTTCAGGGGAGAATAAAAATGAAAAATTCACATCTTCGAATATTCAAAGCTTTCGTTATGTATTCAATGATTATTCAAATATACGTATACTAACAATATTTGCGCAATTAATTATATTTATGAACTGTATACATACATCAATGTTTTTAATAATAGTTTAAATAGGTAATTCGAAATTACTTTAATAATTTGATCAGCTAGTGTGAATTTGCACAAAAAATGGCGACATTTACGCGAACTTAACATTTCCCATTTGTTATTTGCATGAACGGAATTTGTCAGGGTAATTGATTAAGACGCGTCCTTCCTTCGATTTGCTTCTGTTGAAAATGTAGCTATATAATTCATACGACCTTATTCCCTAGGCATGGCTCCTGTTCATTTTATTACTTGTAATAAGAAGGAACGGAAGACCTATCAAACGGGCTATTAGTATACGTTCACGATTGATGCTTAGTTGTTGCTAGAATGATTAATGCAAAGACATTTGTCAAAGTTTAAGACAGGGTGCAAGAAGTGTCGTTGGTGTCATGGTGATGTCACTAAGGATATTCATTATTTTTGTGCACTCTAACTTTATGCTCAGAGAAATTACGAAGCATTTTACTGGACTGAAGCAAAAAAGGTTTCACGTTTGACTATTATTAACTGTCTGCCATGCAACTGATGAAGTAAAGTAAAATACAAGGCAAATACATGTATGTATATATTGTTTATGGATAGGCTATCTTTTATAAATACATGTTTATGCAGTCATGTATATATACTTCTTGTTATCAACTGATACGTCAATACTGAACATGTTGGCTGAAATCACTGCATTTCGAAGAGAGATTATTATAATAAAAGGTCAATATTCCTTTATTTGAAACAATTGATGTTATAGTCAAGTTTGATTTCGAAATATGACGATGCTGTTTAGGAAAAATAGTCTGAAGGTTTATTCATAAAATTAAGGAGAAATTCAGTGAAACTGGAAATTTTAATAAGCTAGACTTTATAAAAAGTAAAAAATTATTATCTACTGTTAATTGTATAAATAAGGGAAAATGGAATTTTCTAATTTTCCTAATAGTGTATCTCCATTCTCTAAAAATACAATATAACTATCGTAGATTTCACGTAATAAAAAAAGAACATAGAACTTCATAATTGTTTGACTGAAGAAGTAAAAAATTGGAATTATTTAAATTTTATATATTATTCAACACGCTGAAAACTATATCCTTAGAAAGTATTGAAAAATATTACGACTTTCCAATTGACTTCTCTATTTCACACATGAACATATTTTATGTTAATGGGTTTTTCTCATAAGTAACAAAATAATAAAATAATAATAAATTTTCATATATATATAATCTTTTAGAAACAAAGAAATTATCCAAGTCAACAATTTTTATATTAAATATATTGCTATATTTTGGTATTAAATATATGTACTATGTTACTAAATTTTAGGTTCAAAAGTCGAAAGTGCGTTCATAATCACTATCCTTCTTTGACTTAACCAATGCTTCAGGGGTCTAAATAAGTAACAAACAATCTTATATTCGTGTATTAAGGAGAATAATTGAATATTTCATAGAAGTACATAAAAAAGTGTTGTTGCTAGGCAGTTGACCGCCCAGATGTAGAAACTATATCACCGCCCCTCTTAATTTAATATTATTCAATTAATAATGAAAGTCTGAAAGGTCAATAATTATAAAAAAAGTTTTGATTGTTACTTTTGTATTATTTTTTTAAGATTTTAATAAAAATTTTACATATAATAAGAGGTTCTGTGGCCACCTTTGGGTTCGGCTGCCCTAGTGCAAGGATACTTTCTACACCCCCGCTAGGAATAGCCCTGCTCCTCGATTTCAGTAGATTTAAACAATTTTAATTTAATTTCAAAATTTATTGTTACGAGCTCATTAATGGAATTTCTTTAGTTCTTAACTGCCGATAGTGTTTCTTCTCGGTAGAAAGGATCGGAGATCAAAATATGTGTTAGTGTGTGATTAATTGCTAGCTTGATTTTCATGATCGACGATTATCCCCTACGGTACTAAATCCTCTCGCTGCCAAGAGTTCCAGAAACACGTGCATGCACACGTTTAATGCATAACGGAACAGTGTTCGTTACGTGACGCTGGATAAATCTGCAGAAAGATGCAAATGAAGACCATGCGCAATGGATCCAAACCCGTCCCTTCAAAAATTCATTCAGTTTTTTGGGGAAAAATTTTCTGAAATTTTGAAAAATTATTACACTTCAGATAATGTTATGTTTTATCAAATTATTTGATTCTAATATTATAGTAATGATAGAGTACAGTATACTATAGCAGTTTTGTAATATAGATATACAGAGTTCAAATATCGAGAAGGAAAGTTATTATAAATTTCAGGGAGTTTTTCATGGAAATGATATACATGTATTAATTTTAGGTACTTTAATATAAATAATATAAATTCGGTAGCGTAAAGATGGGTATTCACTGTTTTGTTTTCCGAGCTTAGCATTAAATAATTAATAAATGCTACTAATTTAATTAATTATTTTAGTTGTTCGATTAAAAAGAAACGGAAAGGCCTAATTTACTCATCTTAAATTTATCAAATTTTTCATAGAAATCATAATTGTTCCTGAAATGGAATTTTGATCATATACATTTCTCGACCTTCTTATGCGTTTTTATCTGTCATTTAAACATGTATCTTGAGACCAAAGATACAATTTGGAATCAAAGAATGCTCAATTTTTTTTCATTTTTCAATAGAACATTATTAGTATCTATTAGTATCTATTTATGAAGAATACATAATTTTTAATTGTAATACATGCCTCCCACGATTTTCAAGAAAGAGATAAAAAAGACAGCAAAAATATGAGTAAGACAGGTTTTTCCATCTTTACTTGAACCAATACACAATTCAAAGTACATAGATACAATACCTTATCAGATTTGTATAGGATATAAAAACCTGAGACACCGCGTATTTGTTCTCATTTCCTTCCATACAGAAATCAGTATATACCATATACCACTATAAATAAAGATGTTCACGAATGCCATAGAAACCCGCGCGGCGCGTAATCTTAATTTTTTCAGAACACAGATTCAAGATAAATATGAAATGAACAGAGAAGCGACTGAGTAAGCGAGTAAAAACGTGAGGCCAAGGTGGGAGAACGGATAGAGAGAGAAAAGCTGTGTAGTGAGGGGGAGGGGGAGAGATATTTTCACTCTGAGGGCCCACTCGTTGCCCCCTCCTTCCCCCCTCCCCCCAGCGATGCGCCCCCTACGGCGCTGGCGCACTAGGATCGGGGCATCAGGGCCTTACGAGCGCGTGACGCATGCCTTCTTGTTTCATACTCGCTCCGACGGCCTACGGATACGCACGTGCGTTCCTCGCCGAAACCCACTCAAGCATACGTGCGGGAATCTACGCGTGTTTCGTCAGAACTTGCCTTCAATATACTACTGTATATGTCGCGAGCGGGAATCTCCCGATTAAACTTCGTTGAGAAAGTATAAGATGTGATATGAAATAGTGTTTGGTTTGTGTGATATTAACCGAAGAGGACTACTTTTGTGTCTCAGTTATGTCTAAAATTGAAGTTTTGAATTTGAGTGACAATATTTGTGAATTGGAATTGTTTGGCCAGTTTTGATACCTTCTGAACTGAGCTCAAGTTCACTTGGATTTCTTGGTTAAAGTTACATTACCTCAATTTCGTAAGAATAATATTGTTACTTGCTGTACCCTGTGAATACTTGAGTAGTATTACACTATGTCAGATAGTAATACATTCACAGTACGCTGAAAAAATACTTAAAGTACATCGAAGGAACACCGAGTGTCCAAATTTGATCGTACATTCAGTAAAGCGATACAGATTTCCAAAACTGATTGAAAACATTAAATGTAAAAAATAATGACGAGAATACACAGTCACCAGCAAGCTTACCACATTATTTTATTAAGAACTGAACAAGAATCTGAATAAAATATGAAAAGAAGCGTCTGTCTATCTTTGCGATATTTACATGCGTGTCGAGTACTCGGTATCTACGGATGTCTCGAACTTTTGCGTCAAGAGCTTTTATTGACTTTCGTCATTGTATTCGCGAAGGACACTCTGCTCCCCTCTATCTGCTACTCATCCCAGAATCAGCACAATTTGCTCATACGAAGCGTCGCGAGCGTTCAGCTCGTACTGGTACTGTGCTGCCTTGTGCTGGCTACATTTAAGATTAAATCGTGAGGATCGTTATTGAAATGATATTCTTGGATCTATCCCGTTATATGAAGAGACAATTGTGACAAATTACTAAGCAAACTTGTTAAGATCTGTGGAAACCTGAGATTTCGGACTCAGAAAGCCTAATTGGATGCTGGAGTCTTGTTATTATCAAGTCTGATGAAACTGAGAAATTGAGTCGAAAGTCAATTATTGGAGAACCAAACTTGGTAGTGTTATTAGTTTGCTTAGGACTAATTGTGTCTGTGTAATATTATATGACAGATAGAATAATAATTGACTAACTAGCTCAGTCTGTCGTGTTCAGTGGATAGTTGTGTGAATTCGAATAACTGAATTCCAGGATTTGCCAAAGAGATTCATGAAAGACCAGACTATGTTACCACTTCAATTCGATTAGACTGGATTAGACAATCTCTAATGTCTGTGGTGTTCAATTGGTGTTAAACAAAAAGACAAGTGAATTGACAAGATTTAGAAGTTCGAATATAACGTTGGGCTACTCAACAATTAGTGAACCGCCAAGTTCTCAGAACTTTTTCGTGACATCGTTGTGCCCACATTGAATAATTCTCATTCCTGAGAAGTTTTCTCCCATTTTAGAAGTATTTCTTCATTTTGATGGGCGATTCGGGGTAATTGAACAATAAACTCATTGTAAATACGTGATGTTACAACGTGTCAGTGATCTCAGACAATGATTTCTAGGGATTCAGTGATAGCAGTGTTTGGAAGTAAACTGTGTTTGGAATCCCTGAATCATTTCAAAGTGATATTTCCATTTACTCTTAAATTACTGTTGCTACTGAGTGTAGTGTCATTTGCATATTTTCCATCTCCATCATAAATGCATCATTAATTTACAAAATACTGCAAATAATAAACGAGCTTAACATTGTCCCAAGGAGTAACGACTCTCTTTACGAGCTTCAACTTCGTCTCAAGAACGCTGTCATTGACCTCACAAGCTCCACCCACTAGAACAATAAAGTGAGCTATTGCAACTTCATTCAATAGCTGACCCAAAATGACCACGTGGGTATTCATCAATCTCGATTGAAATCTCCTCAGAAATCTCTCCTCTCAAGCTGCTACCAAAGCTCTTTGATCTCCTTGTAGAGCGTGACTTCTTGCCTCTGCACTTACGCTTATCAGCCGGCCTGCGATTGGGAAGCAAAAAGGTCACTCACAAGCGCCCGCGCGCGCGCGTTTCGTTCCTGTGACATAGTCGTTCCTCCAACGTGCATTAACCGATCTGGAAATCGATCCCGAGGCGTCGGTGAGTAGAAACGTGTCACGAGCGAGCAGCATCCGGCGAGGAGTGTTTCTGCTCGCTTATCGCTGGAAATAGTTGCGAGGAGGAGCAGAAGGCTTGTATGGGTGGAGATTCGTGGGAGGGCGAGGTCTCATCGATAAGACTTGAGGATCAAGAACCACGGGCAGTAAATTATATTACTCTGGCTAGAACAGTCGACAAAATAATTACCGTGCGGGTGGTAGACGATTAATCGCTGCTTCAGTTGTCGAACGTGAAGTTTAGAGACAGAGGGAACAAGGGTTACGTGGGTGTGTTGTTGATGTCCGTGGGTGGTGTTCAATGATCGCTGTTGCCGTTGATTGCGCGTTCAACTCGCCTGGATGCCAGTTTTGGACGGCGGAGTAACCAAGAAGAGGGGCGCTGACAGAACCGCACGCAAAATGCGGATGAGACTTTGCACCGGCTCTAAGGAGTCCTACACCCTTCTCTCTAAGAAAAGGTACTGTGATAAAAAGGGTTTTTGTACTGCGAACTTCTTCCTCCAAATCTTGGATATGTGATTTATAGGTGTTTTTAGGCCTCACAATCAGTTGTTCAATGGATTTAATCAAAACAATTTCAGAATAACTATTAGAGTGTCTTGTCTTGTAAAGTGTAATATAAACGAGTAGAGGGTAATTCTCTATGGAGAAGTAAGTCGAAACTAAAGAATACAATTTTATAAATGTTTCAAACTTTTGTAAAGTTTTCGAAAATCTAAATTTTCAAGGTATACTACAAACCTTTTCTAATAAGTTTGCAATCTTTATATACGTACATTTTCAAATGTAGTAAATTACTTTAAATATATTTATAAACACAAGCATAAATAAAAATAAAGATGTAAACCAAAGCAGGGATGAAAAATAGTTATGATATCGGTTTTGGTTCTCAAAACTGTTATAAAAACCGAAATACAAAATGTTATAACTGTTAGGATATAATGATTCTGGCCTATATCGATTTCGTTTTCAGTTTTACATCAGTTCTATGTCAGTTCCATATAACTGTTACAATATTTTTCGCCTCAAAACGGTTCTGAAATAAATTCTCAATATGTATCAGAATCATCACACATAACTGTTTTAGTCTGGACAATTATATAAAAATTTCCAACAGTTATTTTTGGAACCGTTTCAACTCCTCTATCAAACTTTATCAAGGCACTATCTAAGAGTCAAGTACACGTATGCACTTATACTTTGTATGCATGTATATACGTAATACATACATACAAAAAATAAATCAAAAATGAAACATAGAATTTTATTTGAGGTTCTGTTTAAAAAAAAAAATTTATTTTCAGTATGTATATATTATATATACAATGTATATAAATTATATATATACGTTGATATATATATACAACACATATATATATGCTACACATACAATATATATATACGTTATAAATACATATAGATAATCCATACATACATACATACAAAGTATACGTGCATACGTACACTTAACTCTTAGATGTACATCATTTATGTATGTTGTATATACATAATACGTATATACACAAAATCCATTTTCTTTAAAACAGAACCTCAGTTGAAAATTCTATTCTTCATTTTCGATTTTTTTCCCTTGAGAAATCATCTCTCTGCTGAATTGTGACACGTTGTCCCACTTTAAAAGAAACTTGGACATATATATTTTTGTTAGTATTATAAAAATACATATAATTAATTAAGTTACGTTTCTAGGTGATGTTATAGATTATTTATTTAATTATTTAAATGGGCCTAGGCCTATGTTGTACAATATTTCCCATTTAAACACATTGTGTATGAGGCTATACTTATTACAGGATTATTTTTGACGTAAAAACTTTCTGATATTTTACGCGCAGCAATTTGACATTAAGTTGATGATTAATCGAAAAATTGTAATTGAAAGCTGCAGATATTTGCTAGGCTCAATATCTTACATACATATGAATTCATGTACTTACATAGGGTAATGGTACGAATTACTGTCTGCTGATTGATTTTTGCTTCCCTCCCCGCCTCCACTCTTTATTTTCATAAATAACAAGATATAGCATCATTAACCTGAAAATAATTGATTTTATTAAAAAAAAGAAACAAATATTTTCAGGTTAAGGCTAGGAGGATTTTCAGGTTATTTAAGGCTAGGAGGGCACAGTACATAATCAATTAGCACACAGTAATTAGTACCTTTACTGTACTTTCTTTCGTGCGTCAATTCCTCAATACGAGTAGCTTTTACTACGCAAGTTTTACTAAGCATTGTTTTTACTGTATGTATAAGAAAGAGAAATTGTGGAGGTAATAATATTGAATCGCAATCAGACACCAAATGTTTTCCCAAAGAACCATCCAGAATTTTGAGTTCGTTCTATGGAAATAGTTTAAGCGTTCCGGATGAATATTTATGGCGACGGCTGACAATATATTTGTCACTTTGGATTACCATAATTCTATTTACGATAGTTATGTTAATGTACTATATTCTCGACCTTTTCCTATTCTGAAGTAGTATAACATTTGAAAATAAGGTTTCATAGAAATGCGTTGAAGCTTCATAGTGACAGTAGCATATTCGGACAAAAGCTTTTAACGTCCAACTGTTGGACTCATAATTGCCCCATTATGACGGTAATATAACGAAGGAAAACATCATGATTATTGTTTGTCAGATGCCATTTATACGTATAAACAAAATTTTTGTTTATTGACCAAAGATTAAAGGTGCTGCCTTTTTCTCTCTAAGGATATCTTTGGTATGAGCACCTCTATTGATCTGTTTGGGGATTAAGCGCACATTATTGCATAACTGGAGGTTAAATAAATGTCTAACATGATGAGGGTTGGGCATACTAGATTACGTTAATGGTTTCTCTCCTAAGTCTTTTTTATATTTTTTCACACTGTTAGTTTAGCATTAATAGATATTGAATTTTTTATTGAGGAATATGGTTCACTTAGGTATCATTTTTTTCAGTTTACTTACCAGGCTTCCGTGTTTTTTATATTTCAAAATAAACAATTTTAGAAAATAGAATTTATTGTTTATAAGATATTATTATAGCACTTGCTGATATTTATTACTTGTATTATGATCTTTATAATTATCTTAAAAGAATTAGACCTAAGATATAGAAAGTAATCTATTTAATAATTGCTTAACTTAATATTAACTTAACTAATAACTCTGGCTAAACTCTGATGTTCAAATAAAAAGTGCAGGTTTCTGAAATCTCCCATAGACTCAGGGTTCAGTATTAGTAGGATCAATACTGATTTGCTTTAAAGGCTGAGGAAAGGTAGGATTGTGCAGGTATAAAGGCAAACACCGTTTTTTCAACCCCTATCGGATGTTCATTTTTGGGTAACGCTCGTATACTCATTCAAAACTTGGTTAAATCCGATGACGTTGAGGCCCAATAAATTTTAAACCCTTCTATGCCCTCTGATGTTTCATTTAAGGTGTCACGTGGGACATATGTGCATATGTGCGCGGTATTTGTACACGTAATGTGAACATATTTATGCTTTACGTTGGAAAATTTATTGCATCTATAACAGATAGAGAAAAAACCCCCTTTTATGTACGATGAAATGGTTTCATTTTCATTTCCAAAACGAATTTCTACTAAGCCTCGATACGTGGACGCCAGGATGCAATTACAGTGCGCTTGAAGTGAAGCTTAGCTTGAGGTCAATTATAGGAAAAGTAATATAATTAGCTTAATAATGGTATTCTTTCCGTATACAAATTAGTAATCATTATTGGAGAATGTTACAGTCTGTGTTAACTGTGCGATTCGTCCATTTCATAGTTCCGCGAAACGCAAACGAGTAATCGTCATTGCTGTTACACAATGGACCTTTCTGTTCTATTATTCCTCATTTCTGCGAAAACCACAGCGAGATAAGAATATCGTCACGATGCAATGTAGTTAACAACGAGGCGCCTGCCAGGAATTAATGAATGCAAAATAGGCCAGCAATTCAGTCGCGTCTTCCGGATCGCGTGCGGAATCACTACCTGTCCAGGCTGAACTTTTATCTCAATATTTCGGTCACTGCGCAGGCGTATAAGCGCTCAGAAATAACTTATTCAAGATGTTACTTTAAAGAACGTGTTATTTTATTTTATACGCATAAGGTAAACCAAAAGTCATCTGGTTTTAAAAAATCGTCTATACACTGCGTTTCTAACAGCTTTTACAGTTTCTGATTTCTCATAAATAAAGTGTTATCAGTGTACAAAATTTATAAAAATTTATTTCGAAATTAAATGCTGAATAATTTCCCACAATTGTAAGGGGCTATTTCGGTGTGATTTAAATGTTATAATTGTTGAGCTCCGTCTGGGTGCTACATTTGGGTGTTAATTGTTAGGTTGATAGGCCGTTGTGACACTTGACATTATTAACTTATGCACAGCATCCTTCTCAAGATCCTCAAGTTGAAATTATCAATTGTTACGCATGTATTCTAAGATAATTCACCAAAAGAACGTAATGATTCAACTTCCTCGTCGCGATTAACTCGGTTTTCAAGATTTGCCCAGATTCCAAGTTTTTCAAGAATTTCAAATTATCTAAAATTTGAAAAATCACCACTATGTAATTCTTCTTCAAAATTTTCAAGATGTATCTAAGGGTTTCAAATTCTACGAGATTTCTAAGATTCGCAATATTTTCAAGTCTCATGATCTCTAAGAATTCCATCATCCTTTACAAAGTTTCTAAATCGAAATTATTATCTATTACATACACATTCCAAAACACTTCGTCATATAAACGTAATGACACAGTTTCCTCTTTGAAATTATGTACTTGTTCGATTGAAAATGCTCCGGATACTGTACAATCCACAGTGCTTCGATTCATCCAGTGTAAAAGGAGGGATGGACGATACAGACATCGAGTGAAACAGGAAAAAGGAACGACACGGATATAGACGGAACTGTGGCAGCTGCGCAAACGCATCAGAAAGAAGGATAGAAAGAGAGAGAAGCAAGATACCATGAACATACGGTCACTTGTTCTCGACTCATATGTTAATTTATATCTTCGTTTCGGCCTCCGAGGCTTGAGTCCGTGTACCAACCATCGAATATGCAAAAATATTTAACATTCTCTTGAGCAGAGTGTCTCCTCGAGTGCGCAAGGTGTAAATCATCTATTGTTGCTGAGGTACGCGTTCAGGGACATATCTCACAGGATATCTTTCAACGTGGCTATTGATCTTATTCTACGCTTACTTGTGCAATTGGCTTTTGACCACTTTTCCTTCTAAACCTGCAGCTTATGGAATACTAAAACTAGTATTTAATACTAGTATTTAACTTTTTGTAGCACTACAATTGTTACTGATATTTTAATCTATTTAATAATATTTCTAATACTTTTTCTAATATTAATTTCATTCTCATAGCTGTAAAGATGTCACCAATGTCAGTTGCCAGAAAATCTGCACTTCCTTACTTAAGCAGAAATAGGAACATGGTTTCCTTCTTTTTTCTACACTTTTCGAACGATTATTTTCTGACACTAGCAACATTGCTGCAGTCACGACAATAAAATTAATGCTAGCAAAAATAAAGCAACTATGTTTCGCACATTCGAATTTAAATATGCAGTACTTAAAAATATAGTAAGATCACCACGCTCATGAATATGTTTGTTTCTATTTAAGGATCATAATCCTAGTTTTCGATACATGATCCCATAATTGTTTAAAAAAAGGCGTGTGCCTGTGAATAATGTGTGTAGAATGCAAACGAACCACATGCGTGATCAAATTAATCCGTACGTTCCGCCCACGTGGTTGGAAATCGTGCGTGTTCTCGCTGAATGCGGGCCACCACTAAATCATTCTTCGACGGGGAAGACCCGTGCTACGAGCCGCCTGCTGATCGACCCTCGATTCGAAAATCCGGATCACAAGGGAAGCTTACCACCGGCTCGAACTTGCGGGTCTAGGGTGAGAAGCTATTATGAGCATACGTCATACTTTTCCGGAGCCGGCTGCGTTAATATTTTAATATATGTACTTCACCCCTGGCGCTTGTGTATTCTTAAAATAGTAGAATTATTCCCCTGTCGCTGGGATAGTACATACTTGATTTCTGAGATCTCACTTAGGCCGATAATATTTGATTGATATTTTTTGGTTTCTTTAAGGGGAGCCATCTCTGGTTTTCAAATTAAAAAATTGTCGGTAATTTAGATATTCAAATTTTCTTTTTCTTTTTAATGTTAGAATATTTGAGTGTTTGAAAATTCGTTGAGCCTGTAGATTAGTTACACCACCATCGATTTCGATGATTTTTGGATATATTATAGATGATAAAATATTAAACAACTATTTCTTATGCATATGATAGGCGGTTGGCCTTAGTTTTAAGGTTATAAGCAAAAATATGAATCGAATATTCTCACGTATGCGCTTACGCGTGTATACGTTTATGCGTCAGCGGCAAATGTGTAAGGATCCAGTGGATCTAAGTTGGCTTAGTAGACAAGTATAAAAAAATCCCTCGGATGACCCAACATCTTATAAGGACCCAGTTGATCTAAGTTGACACATTGTACAGAGATAATGCACATTGAACTATCCTCATAACATAGAATGCAAGATAGTTAGATTTTAGGTTACCTTTGTCCACTGGATCCTCATAGGCTGTTGGGACGCCTAGAGGATTTTCTTTTTGGCGTGTCACTGGTTCAATTTACTCCACTAAGTAAAGGTTTCGAAAATAATGCTCGAATTCGATAGTTGAAGCTAAATAGTCCACCCCGTATAATATTGGTATCTCTCACTGGATAGAAATATACGCTTTTCTAACAACATTGATATTCATAAATTTGTTTTTGTATAAAAGTACAATTTATTCAGTTGTCCAGATTTTTTTTACTGTGACATGATTCCTATCATTATAATCTCTAAAGAATTTAGATATTTGCTATTAGTGATTCAACTGTAGTATCTGGGGAATAACAACGTAGAGAATTTCGCTGGAAGCGCGACAGTTTTCCCTCCTGTTATTTGATGACATCGGGCATGATGCAGACCGGAAGGAGTGACATGATCTGACAGGAATGTGGAACGCGTCTGAAAATTGGATAGAATTAAAGGGGGTCAAAGATCCAGGAGACGGTTACCCTCGTTGATGGCGCGAAAAGAATGTTTTTCAAAGTATTGCGTCATCGTTTGCTGGACCAAGCGAGACGCATCTTGTTAATAGGGACACGAAGTTAATTAAGTACTTGCTTCCTTATTCGTTGTTCTAGTGATCTGCGAACAGTGCTACTTATTTTCTTTTCACGCAAAATAGCGAGAGAGCATGTGGAAATCAATCAAACATTTCGAAATGTTCAAATTTTGGATCTTCCAGTTTTTTACTATTTCAAATTTAAAAAGTTTTGAATCTCCCAATTTCAAACCTTGAATTTTTTATTATCCGAAATTTTTGTATCTTCAAGTATTTGTGTCTTCAAATCTTAAAATTCTCAAATTTTAAACCAATAAACTTCCTATTATTTGAAATCTTCAAATTTTTTCATATTTTCAAATATTTTAACTTTAAAATTTACAAATATTCCTCTATTTGATCTCTGAAATTTTCTAACACCCTAATTTTCTAATGTATATACCAATATAAATATTCATTCATATGCATGCATCAATCCATGCATCAATACATGCACACATATGACAACATATATGGTGACGAATATGTTAATGTTTGCCAGTTTAATTTTCCCCAATTTAATTCCTGCTGAGTCACTATAAGAAAGTTCAGTGGACGAACAAGAAACTCTAGTGAAATTGATTATGGATATTAGTAATTATAATTAATTAATGCACAGCTGAATATTCATATTATTCAAGCACTATACATGCATTTCAATACTTATGCATACGTGGTCTATAGACGTGTACATACTTCTAGACTTGTCTAGCGGGCTATGATAACGCGAGAATAAAATCCCCAAATATGATACGGCAAGTTTATTTTAATATTATGATAGTAATAATAAAACATAATAGTAAATCAAACTTAGAATAACAATGAATAATTATACTGACATAATAGTAACAATTTGATACTGATATGCAGTTTACAGCAGGAACAATTGAAGAAAACTTAAAAAAAACAAAATCAACAGTGATATGGAATAGAAATTGACTAATGTTCACACAACTATTAATTATATACTCGCAATATATAAAAATGTTCATCATAAAACTGTCTTTATGTACGGTTATAACCAAACAATTATACGATAATATCTTTTAGTAAATAATAAAACAATTGAGAAGATTAGAAATTGACAGAGAAATGTAATTCCATATTATTGGAGACTTGAAATGTATTAAACAAACTTTAACCCCATTGTTAATAAATTTTAATTGTGTGTAAATATAATCTACATAATTAACTATAGATATGCTTTAGAAATTCAAATTTCACTCGGTTATTATTAAATACTAAAACTGAAATATGTTCCCAGTACTATGACTCGCATGGAAATTAGGACAATTTGAATTTGATATTTTTATTAAAGTCTTGCTAAATTTCTGATTATAAAATATGCAGATCTTATTGACAATAGTATCTATATTTTTCCGCTTTCTGTCATTTAACATTTCTAATAATTCTATAAAACCTATATCGATCATTTGAATGTACGAGTAAATTTGTAACCTTTTAGTGGATTGTGAATATAATTATCATGTTACATAATTATAAATTTTGTATTTAGTAGATTATTTTTGTATCAAGGTCGTAATAATATTTTAATTCTCAATATTTAAAAACTTTAAATCTCCACTGAATTTTCCCTTATCTGTTGAATCATTATTATTATTATTATTTTTGAATTTCGAATGATTGAAAAGTCGTTAACCTGACCACTTTTTAGGCCTACTAGTACTGAGTAGAAGGGGGGACCGATGCATGTAGTTCCGCCTCTGACGTGGGAGGGACGTTCAGCGAGATTCGCTTCTGGACAGGAAACTAGCAATTAAGTGGCCATAACAAGCTTGTCTCGCGCAAGAAAAGAAGCAACGCATGAACTCCTAATCTGGCAGGGAAAGAGAGAGAAAGTGAGTGAAGAAGAGAGGAGAAAGAAACGAGGTCGTAAACTCGTTCACGAATCGGCATGAGACTGTGTGCGTGCAGGGCAAAATGATCGCAATTGAAATGCCACTGTCCCTACGCCTATGATTCGCAGCAAAATCGGTGATGTAGCTGGAACCATTGGCCGAACGAAATCGTATAATCGAAGATGTGTAAAATTGATTTACATCGCCGATACATTCGCTAAGATAATCAATTTCTTTGTCACGGTTTCGTGTTTCCTCACCTATTATTCTTTCTCGTCTTCCTACGCCATTGGTTTTATGTTCGCTACAAATTCTACGCAACACACTTTCCAAACATTAAACGAGGAAAGTGCGAAGGCTATAAAACGTGGGACGCTGAACTTGATGATTTGGCCAGTTTTTTCTCATCAGATATTGTAGAGTTTCTATGTGGGCGTAGATTTGAGAGTCCTAAATTAATGTGACGGATTTGTACAAGTTGATCTAATTTACTAACTGATCTGTTAACCAAAAAGTCTCACCATGTATCATTTTTCACAATTAAACGGAAACGTTTGTGGGAAAAGAATTTTAAATATGCAAATTTTAAAAAAGGTCTTTAGCGTGCAATAAAAATGTGAAACATAAACAGTCATCAGCTTTATCATTTATAAATAGATTAGAAATAAATGATCCAGGTTAGATTCCAGGAAATTAAACTTTTTTTGAAATTAAAAGTTATAGGAAAAAAGCTTTTTAATACTGCAAATTTTTAAAACCTTTCACATTTAAATATTTTCAAATTTACAAATACCTACTGAAATTTTCTAATATTCTGATATTGCAATATGGTCATGTTTTCAAATAGCCCAATGGTCCAAATGTTCAAATAGTCCTAATAGTTTCAAATACTGTAATATTTAAATATTAAAATTTTTAAATATTCAATATTCAATATTCAATATTCAATACTCGATACTCAATACTCAAATATTTAAACATTCAAACCTATAAAACATACAAACGCAGGATTTAATAGCTAGACTAGTTTTTTCTCACTACATTACGTGGGCGTGAAATTGGAAGACCTGAACCAATATGTCGGATTCTTTCAGGCTGACCTAATTTATCAATCAAAAAGTATCTATAGTAATTTTCAAAAACAATTGGATGAACTTGTAGGAAGCAATGTTAGATTAATTTATCGAAAAACTGCTTGTCCATGTTCTTAAACAGGACTCTGTGTAATCACTTTATTCTGACATGGATGTATGTAGCGAACAAAATAATAAGGAAGAATGATCAGACCCCAAAGACTTTAAAAAAAATAAAATATCTTGACGTTTTTCTAAAACCTATACTTACAATGATGTTAATGGAACTTTTCAAAAAATTTTGTATGGTGTATTAATAATGGAAAAAATTATTATAAAAGTGCATTAAATACAAGTAACGTCAAAAAAAAATTTATCAAGATGCTCCTGCATGGAGTATGCCAAATTTAACAATATCGATTGTGTATCTCAATTAGCTAATGATACTTCGAACTCTGACAACTTATTATTTCCTTCAAAATCTGCTACATTATAATCTACTGTTTATAATATAGACAATAATTTTATACAACAGTATTGTATAGACTCTATATAACTTACCAATTATAATGAATGTTAGTTTCGTTTCAACGTCTTCGTACATTTTTGCATGTTCTCACTGTGCGTTGGACGTTGTGGATGTGTGTACAGTTGATAGATATGGCTATATGTATGATTTTCACTCACTGATGAGTAAAATGTTGGAACCCAGGGGTTAATATTGAAAATGCATCATGTTCGACGTGTGTACATTGTCAAAGCAGCTCACAGGGGACTGTTAATATCCAATATCGGATTCGTTAGATGAGATGCTCGATTTTGCATGCAGGTTCGTTCATTAAACAAACGTGATTGCGAGGCCACGAAAATGAAGGGAAATTTCGAAGCCGAGGCGGAACTAACAAACCACAGCTGGTCCATTTGATCCCGTGGCATCACGGGAAAATACGATTCAAGGGTTTCGTGTATGTACCCAGAATTTGACCGAGGCAGATAAACAAATTGGGTTACACGGAGTAATCGTTTCATATGGATCGTTTGAAGAAGCTTCGAACGAATCAGGGAGAATTAATCTCTGAGATAGTTGCAACATCGCGTACGATGATTTTAGAGTGCGTTTCTGCCCGAAAATCGTTTGGTTTACTGGGTATATTATCGGGATTCTGCAGGGGCAAATATGGCATGAAGTATCAGAATTATTAATTAAATTGCGGGGTTGTTGATTCAATGGTATCGGTAAATAAATTTGTGTATTGTACATTCTACTGTATGCAAGGAAGAGTTATTGTTATTGTTCATGATTAGTACTGCTTTTAGATAACAATTGTAGTATATTTTACGGAAAAAGAATTTGAATTTGAAATCTCCAAGATTTCCAAAATTTTTAAAATGTTTATGTTTTTCAAATTTTGTAAGATCTTCAAGAATGCCAAAATTTCTAAATACAGAATTCCACTGACAATGAGACAATACTAGGCGACTTGTAGCATGACATAATATTTTTTAAGTTAAATAGTATATACAGATTTTATAATAATTGGAAAATTATTTAGAGAAATTCTTATGAATAGAACCATTAGATGGTTTTTTAAATAATATTTCAATTATTGTAAAATCTTTATATATCTATTATTTAACTTATAAAATTGTTTATACACGTAACTTCGTGGTACAAGACTTTACGTGTAATCACACACCCCAACTTAACCTTGTGAGGATGGGTTAGTTATATGTATAAACTACTTTTCGGAAAAATGTACAATTTGTTTCCTGAAAGAGTGTCGTATGTTTGACTCTCTAAACTGTTCTGAACCTCCTTCGACTTTTCTCTTACAAGGAAAGCTTCCAAGCCATTACAGTTGATAGAGGTGGGAAATAGTAATAGAGAGGGGGTTGCACGGTCAAAACTGACAAAATCTGCAAGGCACCGAAGTACCTACGCTAATAACCCTGACCGTGATGGTCACCAGATGTTTTATTGCCCTATGCAGGCCTTGCAGTTTCGTAAACTAAGAAAGTACAAACATATTCAAAATGTGTGTTTTAACAAAAATATTGTGACACGCTACATGTCGCCTAGTGTTACCTCAGAGGAATTTCGCCTTAATATTTATAAGCTTAAATTCTTCTACATTTTTAGTACTACTAAAATTTTTATGTTCTCAAATACCTAAATGTTCAAGGTTTAAGTTCTTACACAAATTTTTGTATATTGAAATTTCCAACTGTGCAATATTTCAGTGTTTTAGATTTTCAAATATTAAAATTTTTTTAAATCTACGTATTCAAGATTTCGAATATTTAAATATTTCGGTCTCCACACATTTAAATACTGTAATTACTAAATTTTTAAATATTTCAAGTTACTATTTCTTAAAACATTGAAATTTTTGAATTTCCGGTTCCGTCTAAATGCTAAACATTCATTGCCTAGATCCTCACATTTTCAGCTTGTACAGATGCCTTAAAGCCGCGACCGTAGCTGTATTAATACGTCAAACGTGTTCAGCCTAGGCCCGTGTACACGCTTTATTAAATCAATCCGATTACGCTAGGGGCTCAGAGAGTCATGTTTGCACAAAACAGACGTTATCGAGCACGTAATCTTCGTGAATGGAGTCGTACACTGTAACCACAATTTCATCGTATACGGAAGCGCGAATATAATGCAGGGAGCGGGGGTCGATGAGGCCCCGGGCCCTCCCATTCCTCGCTGCGAGCTTCCACAATGGTGTAATCGGTGGGGTTGTGCGGGACAGTGGGCACTTTGTGAGTCACGCGTCATCCACCCCTCTTGAGATCATTATCAACGACCCCTGCGGCAAGCCTGCACTAGTCTTCTTGGCGAAAGGCCATCGAACTTTTTCCTCTTTTTCTACGTCTACATTTTTTCTGATGATCGAGAAGAGTGGTCGATTGTTATTCAAATACGATTCATGGGGATGCTGGTACTTCATTTTTTATTGCTTTCTCGCTAATATTGATGATCTTTGCAATAATAATAACGGTAATAATAATAATAATCATAACAATTACCATAACTCGCATCCGTTACTTGTTAACCTATTTATAAATAAAATAGCTAACATCTTTTTATTGTTCAAATTTATATTTATTTAAAAATCTTTCAGACACTAGATAACTAAGAGAGCGAGTCAGCTATTGGTATAAAAAGACTTGTCGTAATTGCAACTATTTCTTAATCTAAATAAATTTTATTTAGTATGGGATACTAAAATTTTCCAAATATTTCACTTTTCAAGTAACTAATGTACATACATAGGTACCCTACATGTGTACATACGTGTATGTACATAGATATCTTTTTCAAAATTTCTAAAATTCATCATATCGAGTATAGTCATATACATACGTGCTAAAAATCTTGCTCGATGTCGGATCCGTTTGACAAATGTCTCAAACTTATTTGCGTTATTGCGTTCTCGAACGTGAAATATGAGTGCCATTACGCAACGAATGGTAAGGGAACTGATCACTGGACCCATTGTAATACGGTAATAATAATCGACAGGGTGTAGAGTACAATGGGTACTTTGTGAGTCATGCGTCTTCCGCTGCAACAACCCCGAGGATCATCACCGATTCACTTTACAAGATCCATTTTTTTCCTGTTTTCTGCTTTCGTTTCTCCTTGTTTGAGTTCATAATCGATTGACCGTCAACTCTATCGGAAGTAAATAGTACTAAATAGCAGAGAAATGCTCGTAGATTCAATGTGGATTTGCGTTGAATTTATTTGTAAAATCAGACGTTTAATTAAAAAAAAAAAAAAATAAATAAATAAATATTGGTGATTAACAGTTCCTTAAGCAAACTTTGTAAACGAACTTTTATTTCAGGTCTTATTTTGCTATCAATTTTTTGAATAAAGGAACGGTAGCGAAGTAACTTTAGAGCATAATTATATTTTATGTGAAAATACGAAAATACGAGTACATATATAAATAAAATAAAAATAGATATTATTTATTAATTGAGGTTCAGTTCGGTTTTATTTCTGAAATTTAGATAGTAACTTTCTACTAAGAATAATAATATTCATTCATTGATAATTTTATTATTAAATTTTAAATTATTCAAATTTCCACGTTTAAAAATTTTCAAATATTTGCTATTAAAAATCTCTGATTTTCACACTTCCAATTTTAAAATTCTTAAATTTTCGATTATTCAAATTTCCATATTTTTAAGTTTTCAAATATTTAAAGTATCCATCGAATCACGTTATACGTATTAATCGCAAATCACGACGGCAAGAAGGCAGTAAACACATAGCACGGACAGAGCATCTGGGATGTAAATTGTATTTGCTAATGAGCACCGTGTCAGCACCTAAATTTAGTGGTCATGTTACGATATGGTCCAAACACCATTTGGTAAACTGATATCATAATGCAACACATGGAAACATAAGGTTTAAATAATTTCAGATCGAACACGTGACAAACAATGACAGCGACAGCTTGCTGTGTCAGCATTCAAAACGATCGAAAATTTTAGCCTGTCACCCAGAACACGTCCCCTGAAACGTGCACCAGTAAGCAAACGAATTAGCTTCATGATTACATCATAAGCTCTTCGCACACGTTCAAATTACTCTTGGATTCAAGATTCATTCTAAGTCAGCTTCTTCCTTTCTATAGACCGAAAAAATTTCCTTTTGGATATGACAACAAATAATAAGCTGGGCCGCGAAAACCAAAAACTTATCATTCCTTATGAACAGCATGTAATTCGAAAGAAACTTTGAAATAACCCAAAGTAGCGATAAAGACTTCCTGAATAGTTAAAGTTGAAAACGAATTTTTGTATTTTTTATGAATAGAATTGACTTTAGAACTCACATTGCTTATTGTTAGATACTTTTTACCCCCTTGGGTAAGAGAGTACTACAAATCTCTATACAAATGTACCTTCAAATCCTTTTGTAGTGCCATAGGGAATATACATAAATGAATACGAAGACTACTAAACCCAAGCTTCTGTATTTTTATTAAAAATATTGATTCTAGGATTGTGTAACTCATAAGATATTTTTACTCTTCTCAATAGGTATATTTTTACATAATACAGACTCCTAAATTATCAGGTACTAACTTTTTTAATGCTATCTTTTGGCATTTCAAAAGACTGCTATTGCACTGAGTGAGAACTCAGCTAATTGCATTAGTAATAAGAAACAGTAGTGGTCAGCAAGTGGCCAATAAAGTGGTCAACATTCCGCCTGAATCGGTTTCTCCAAGGTCGGGCCGATCTCTTAGCTCGCAACAAGCCATGCGAGTAATTACCAGCGGAGCACGATAACAAACACGCCGTGGCTATGCGAGATTCCTCCGCGTGTAATAATATATTCTAGGCTGAATCATAGTCCCGGCATATGGACGTTTCGTTGCAAAGCACGTTGCTCTGACCAGCAAACTGGCTCGCTGGAATCGCGTGTGGTTGTCGATGCTTGCGGTTAGTTAGAACTGCCAAGGGCCTTCAGCACGTGGGTCCGCATGCCCCGTGCATCGACACGCGTATACACGGCTACACAACATAATTCTATCTCGATGATGGCCGGAGATACGTAATCCACGCCGTATGCCATGACACCGTGTCCTAATCGCCATCTGTTTTTGAAACTTATCCAATAAGATTTCAATCCAGCATAATCTCGTTACGGAGGTCCTTGTCGCTTGTCATAAAGGCGAGTTTGCGCGTTTTCATTTGGGGCGATCACTTAATAAACTTTTGTTTAGCTGGAAGACTTAGGTACAGTTTGTATCACTAAGGTATAGAGGAACGGTCTTTATAAGTAACCCTATGAGTTGAGGCAATGATAATTGAATTGTTATTGCAAAATTAACTTTTTTATGGTCTCTTCGCTATCAGCACAGTGGTAAGGAATGCTAATGGCGAAGACCAGGTTGCAACTTGCAATATAGGTATTTTAAATTAAACCTTTTTCAGGTATCCTCAATGGCAGTACAGTAGTATGAGATGCACATGGGGAGGTCAAGGTTGTAGCATAGAGACTTAGGAATATGTATTTATACCAGGAGAACTGAAAAGGATTCTTAGATTCCTGAAGTGAAATCTGAAATACGTGAAAATAAAATTAGTTTTCTAAAGATTATTAAAAGGCAATTTTTAGTTAATATAAGGTTATGCCTTGATATCTTGATTCTCTTCGCAGTATCCTTAATACTCCCTGTGAGTGAGGTCTTGTGCGTTCCTGTTACACTCGTTATCATAGAAATACACGTAGAAATACATGTAGAGAGTCGAAAACTATTTTTCTCTCGCTTAATGGTTTATCTAATAGTCAATACACCAATGTCTAATCTAATCGAAACAACTACATTATCTATCTAGCTTTCAAACAGTATGTATTCAAAATAAAATCTGGGTATTATTTAAACTAATACAGACTTGCAAGTACACATGTACACACGTTTACATGTAATTTCATCTTAACCCCAATTCAAACTGTGCCTCACACCCAAGTCCAATTTATTTATTTTGGAGCGATTAAACAAGAATGAATATCGACCCGCGAAAACACGGATCCCATGACATCTACGGGACACGTTGCGTGTTTGGACAGAGGCCGGAGGAGAAAAGCGAAATAATAAACAGGGACCCTCCTAATTCCGTAGGTTCAGACCGCTTGAGGGGTTGACAGTGTGAGGTACGAGCCACCCCTCGGGGAGCATATGTCACCCGAGCGCGTGTCTTCGATCTAGGCGAGAAAAATGCGAGTCCTCCCCTCTCCTCGCTATCCTCGAAGTTCCTCGTATTTGCATAACCCATATTTCTTCCTTCATTACCGTTATTATGAGCATTCTGGTATTGTGCCAGAAATATTATGCATCCTACTGGTGTCCCGTTGACATTTGCATCGCGACAAAGAGAGCATTCACGCCTCTCGATAGCACCCTCGAAATTCTCGAGAGAGGAGACTAAATCCTACGTACCGCTTGTCAGGACACATTATAGAATGTTTAGGTGACACGTTTGTCTGTTAGGAACACGCAGTAACTTCCGGTTCTGATTGCGGTGTGAACACCGAAATTAGAGCATGTCGTGGGTTGTGGCAGCTTCGACTTAGACGTTTGAAGGTAATTGGTGAAGTCTGTCTTTGGTCTGTATTGAGGGCATTTGAGTGTAACTGTGAAGTTGAGAGTAGTAGACTTTATGCTATTTTTGTGTGCTATTTTTTAAATTCTGAGTGTGATTCTTTGTATGACATCTTGAAAATATGATAACAAATAAGGCGACAAGTTAAACAGAAAAAACGGATAATCTGGAAAATAAAAATCTTCAATTTCTTGAATTTTCAAATATTAAACTTTCGAATCTTCGAAATTATTAAATTTCCGAATTTCATTAATATTAAATTTTCGAATATTCAAAGCATTCAAATCTTCAAATTTCCAAATCGTCAGAGTTTAAAGTATTTCAATTTTCTGATTTGCCAATATTTAAAATACAAGTTCTGAATTTTTAAAATTTTCAAGTTTTAGAAACTCCGAATTGTGAGATTTTTGAATATTTAAATTACAAACCTGTAACTTTTCAAATTTTCCAATATTTAAGATACAAATCTACAATTCACGAATACTCCAGCTAAAATCTTTAAACATCCTAACATTTAAAAACTCTCAAGCATCTAAACCATTGAAAGCTTCAACATTTTCAACCACTTTTGAAACTGTCCCTGTGCACGTTTCTCGCGCAATTCCGCGGAATTCGAATACATTACGAAGATAATCGCACGGAATGCATGCTTGGGGCCCAAGGGTAGCTCCACTCGCGCAAACCGCCTATGCCCGTCGGAATGTCTCGCGTACGGGCCAATATATTTGCATGTTTATTCGACCACTCCAGGGAGCGTAGAAGAGAAAGTAAAATGTGCCCCAACTGGGCGTATTTTCACGAGCACTCTTCTCAAGCACGTGGGCGTCGAGAAAATTGCGTGCGGCTCCCATAGACCAATGACGCCATCTTGGATTGTCTGAAGGGTCCTACTGTGCCCTATCCAGGGACCCTATTGACGAGTCTCTCGTTGCAGAATGTCGTTAATATTGGCAAAATCGTGTTTCATAAATCAGTTTGGCGTTGATGAATCACCCCCCCCCCCCCCCCCCCCCCCCCCCCCTCTCAATTCGTTAATGTTCCACGGCCCATGATGAAATCATTATAACCGAGAGAGGAGGAAACTTTTCTCTTTCACAGATATAGTTACAAAAGTTATTACATTGTACTGACAGTATGAGATTAAAATGACCTCAATATGCAATGTTGAACAAAGTGATTATAAAAATTTTGTGAAGGTAGTCCACTCAAACTTGACTTTTCTGGAGAGTACTTGGCATACAATAGATAATAGTTAATGAAATTGAACCAAATTCATCGCTTTTGAAGTGATAAAAAGTATGATTTGGCGTTAAATAAAGCTGAACGGTATAAGAATAGATTATTTCATTAATGTATTCTTCCAAAAATTAATTATTTTGACTGTTACAATATTTAAGTACAATCTTTTATGCTTTGATCCTAAGCCTGGATCCTCTTTAGAACGGAGATAATATATTATCAGCGAAATATAAATTTAAGAGGGGGAAGTGCTTCAAAAGCACCTTGTAGGTGAACAATGACTGCTGTAATAAAGTCATTGTGTAGAGGAGCCCTTGCATTCATCGTCAAGGACTCTATCAGTTGAATTACGATGTTCGAGGCGAATTAATCAATCGTTCGATTGATCAGAGGGCATTCAGTAAGCTTATTCACCGATGTGGACCGGGCGTGTCCTTGGAAAACAAGAAGAGAAAAACTGATGAAAAGCGAGAGGGGCATAGAGAAAGAGAAACGGAAGTTGAGTAATCCATCATTGAGCTAGCAGAATAGCAACGGTCGATATGCATTAACATATTCATGCGTGACATTATGAAATCCTGTACTCTCTGGACGCATCTGTCTGTCAATTTCGCCATTAACTACCCTCTCTTACTTTTCCCCCCAATTTTCCCTTTTTCATGGATTATTTGAAAACTGGAGACATTATTTTCATTATGACGTCGAGTTTCGATAGTTGAGTTTCTGAGATACAAATCTTAAGTTTCAGAAGAGTGAAAAATTTATTTCTATTATCAAATATTTAATTCATATGTCTTATTTGAAAGTTCAATATTTATGTAAAAGTATAAATTTACTAAATTTCATATGTTAGATTTGTCAAAATTAAAATTAATTCAAGTTAAACATTTTTACACTTTAGATACATGTATATTTACTCTAAACAATCGAAATGTATACAGAGTGAGTCACCTAACACTAGAAACTGAAATATTTTCGAAACTTCATTATATCGAAAAAGTCTTCAGACAAAAGTCGAATGGTTTTGAGAAGGACATAGTTTGATATGATTAGGATTTTTGTAAGTAGACATGTAGAGAACTTATTAAGGTCATTTATTACCTTAAACGAAATTATATATTTTTTAATACATCAATCGATACAGCTCGTCATTCTCTAGAAAAAAGTATTAAGCTATTTATACTGAGGTTTTTAGGCATTGCAGACACTGCAGACACATCTGGTTAGCAGACCTTCAGAAATCCCTATTTTCTGAGGCTCACAGCAATAAATAGCCTTAGTTGTTCTTGCGACTTCTTCGAAAAATGAATTGCAATGTAACGATATTAAGTAATATTCAAATACTTCAGTTCTGAATTATTCAAGTTTTCAATTATTCGAATTTTCTAATTTTTCAATATTCAAGTTCTGAGAAATTCGCATTTTTGAATATTATACATAAACCTCATCTGGAGAGAAACTGACTATTCTGCATAAAATCATTACAGTAGAACCACCTTAATTATCCGAAATACCAAGAGATTCAAACATGGTGCACCCTTTTGATACGTCAGTCATCTTTGGCAGATAACTGATAAATAATTGTTTAAATATTAGTCAATGACCTACTGAACTCTTATTGTTATTAAATCGAATATCCAAAGATAATTTGAATAACAGAAACTGTGAATAATTGAGATTCGGTTAACGGAAGTTCTAGTGTACTAATATCAGTTTGTGAGTTTATATCGAATATCTGATCATTGTCCACGCGCTCACGATTCACGTTATCACATTTATAATAACGGGTGCGCGTGTAAACGGTTAAACATTGCGAAAGAAGGTCGAGTGAGCGAGAAAGCGGACGGCAAGCCGGTCTACCTCGACAAGGCAAATCGGCGAGCTTCTAAAACGAACTGCGATCTGTCTGCGACTGACATTTATCGTCGTATCTGTCGATAATCGCGCATTCCTCTTCATCGCGTGCCATAAAGGATCGAATCGCGGGGTGTCGCTCCGTAGCCGGTGCTATGCAGTCGTCGAGCGTGCAATCAGCTCCAGAAAAAACTATGAGGAAAGTACACGCCCCTATAGTTACCTAGCCGCAATTTACGAAATTTGTAAACTCAAATGTATTCAAAATTGTGACTCTGTGGCATCTCATTTGATCAAGCTTAAGTATTTTTAAAATACTTAAAATACTGCTTTAAAATAGATTATATATGTATATACATTTATTTGCCCATTCTACGTGCAAGCTTCTACATGACTTACCATTAATATTATTTAATATTTATACACCCACTCAATCAAAAAATTAGTTATACAATAGCAATTGTTGTCATAATTTTCTATTCTCCTCTTTCCGCCTTGAAATTACGAAACATCCGATATGCAAACAAAAAATGCTCGCTGTTTATCATTTATGAGAATTGCAAGTCTCTAGATCTCAATAAAGCGAAGAAAGAGATGGAATATCGTTTTTCTATGCGATAATGACTTAATTTCAGGAATCACGCTGATCATCACGGATGCACGGTATACATCGATACGCATAATGCCTGCATCCTGTAACTGCAGAAGAGCTGTCGGCAATTAATTCTTGAATTACGATCAAGTTCTCGATCTGGCAGATCGTTGGACTTGTTACGGGTGACGTCGATCAAAACAAGCAGCTATAATAACGTCCGTTACGTAGTAAAACTAATCAAAATGAGACTTACGATATAGTCACATCTATGCTGATCGATTTATCCAATCATTGATACATCCCACTCACGTATGAGTGTATTGGGCTCACAAACTGTAGGTGATTTTAATTCCTATGGACAGCCAGCAATTCTCAAAACTTTAAAGTAATCTATTTTACAATTTAAAATTTTCAAGTTTACCAATCTACCATTTTTCGATATTTTCGATTTTTTACCTTTCTAATATTCATATTTCTCACATTCCCAGTTTATGTGGTATATTTGATATTAGAAAATTGTCGAAGAAATCGATAATTTGCGTTCAAAAACTACGTTTCACACCCGCAGCTTTGAATTTCAGGCCTCGTTGAGTCGAAACTCAACATGTTCCCATAGGAATCGGGTTTCTGCGGGAGCTGCACGTGTAGGCGTCTCGTGAAGCAAAAAGATGGGGTCCAATTAAACGAGTTAATTTAATAAACGTCTAGCGACGAGTTAGCTAAGTCGAGCGGACAGTTTTGAACAAAAAAGAAGATTACGCACGGCTGAACCGTTTAATAGATTTCTCCATTTCGTTCTGGAAACAATTGGAGCGCGTACGGAACGCCACCGGCTTGTTACGATTCGATAAATCGATCGGGTCGAGTTGAAGAATTTTATCTTGTGAAAGTTATCGCGCGCACCGTTCAAATTTACTGAACGCGACGTGTTTATCGGTTTCGAGAAAAATCTCGCCGAGGCATGAACACCAGCGGCGGTTTCGAGTTCCGATTGAAAAACGACCCTGTGTCTTTACGCTTACAAAAATCGAAATCTTGTTTTTCTATCAGCGTCCATCGATAAATTGTGATACATGAAACGTTTAGAAACTGGTGTACCAACACTAAACAGTTTTTATTATATTTTCAAGCAAATTCGAATATTTTAAAATTTCAGCACCTCCATGCTTAAAAATTTAAATATATTAATGTTTAAAAACGCTTGTATTCGAATATTTCAGAATTTTAGAGTGCAAATTATTAAAATTTAGTGTCAAAAATTCAAGTACTTCAAGTATTTTACTCGAAAATTTCAATGTTCGAAATTTTAATAATTTTAGGATTTGAGTATTTAAATATTTGAGTTTTTGAAGATTTGAATATATACCTAATCGTCTAAACATTTAGACAGGTATTTGAAACTTTACAAATTTAAAAATTTGAAGAGTTCAAAATTTTTGAGCAGCAAAATCCTCAAATCCTTACTTCCTTTTAAACGATGATAAGTCAATTTTATCGTTGACGTACAGTGATAGCAAAGTTGCCACTAATCTGAGCCAGGCGAGACTCGAAGACAAACAGCAAGATGCGATCGTAATCGCTGACTGAAACTGAAAGGCAGCTGCTGTCAGATGCACATTTGTTTCACGAGTTGGACAGTTCAGTCTTCATAGGGGAGCTTCGAATTAGCTCTTCTTGACTTTTTCAAGAAGGTCGAGGAAAGTCTTTAACGACTCGATGTTCTGAGCCATCTGCTCCTCAAATACTTAACAGTATGGTCCACTCTCTGAATTATATGATACATCATAGTGAAGGGCAGTTAACACGGTCGAAAATAGGATGAAAACCGGTTAGACGGCTATTTTTGGGAAAAGAAACATGAGTTCTAAATGTAGACATTAATTGTGGATAACTGTGCGGATAATTATGAAAGTGGTCTCGGTCAAAATTTAAAGAATGTTGCATTTATTACCTATTTTGCGATGTAAATGAATACAATACAATAAACGATAAATTCAACTTTTTTAGAATTTTGGATGGATAAAAAAATACGCAAAAAGTAATTAATTTAGCAAGGGGTGTCTGTAGATCAAGCAATCTGCTTTATCGAGTCACTGAGAAAGATGCACTTGCTTCTGAGGTTCGAAAAAGAGATCTGATTCGCTCCACAATTTGACAACGTTGCTTGAAATACGCATTTAGCGTTGGGTCCCTGCAGGGTCATGTGCCAGCCGCTTGGCACGCCCAGGACTCAACCCTCGAAAGTCGCACTGTAAATGATCTAATTGAAATTCTACATGTTCATTCTATAGATAGTTCTGTATGAAATAAGTATTTAAGAACACACTATTTTATACAATTAAACATGTTTTTGATGTTAACGACGTCACTATGTTTAAAACATTTTTTAATGAAAAATTTTAATTATTTCAGGAGACAGCAGCTCGAGCAATCTGTCTACTGCGAGTCTGAATCCCGACGTGTCGCTGTTGAAGATGAAAGGCAAGATGTTCAGGGTGGCAACCAGGAGAAAATTAAGGTAAGAGACTTGCATCACTATGCGAGATTAAAATAGCGTGCTTTTTTAGTTTCTGGAAGTATGAGTTAGATCTAACCACAAAACAATGTATATTTTTTTAGTCTAAATCATATAAATCTAATTTTATTAATAATATATTCTGCTAACAGTTATTTTAGAGAAATAATGTCAGCAGTTGACAATAGACTTACTTTAATGCACTCTAGAAAGAACCATTTCACTATCTCAGAGCCCTGTGAACATTTCAAGAAATTTTCAAAGTCGAATTGAATGAAATATTTAAATTAATTATTTTCTTATTGCAGAGTACAACTCAAGACTTGTTCGAACTTCTTGAAAGGGTGCAAAGCTCGCGACTGGATGATCAACGATGCGTCCTGCCGCCATACTTCTCCCAGGTAAGTAATATATTCAAAAATGTGAATTTTTCAATCAACAGACAGCACACCCAAGCCTTTACTGCATTCAATTCTTCAATTTCTACCAATCTCCATAAGTGTTCGACTAGTTAACATTTACAATAGACCCCTCATGATGCGGCTTCGTATAACACGACAAAAAAATTGCAATCAATACTCATAGAACACTATAAACACCCCCGTATAATGGATTAAAAATAAATTTAATATGTTGATACAGTTTTTGACATTCTGTTTAGAAACACAATAGAGATCAGAGATTATATTAAAAAATGAAAATGCACATTTAAGGAGGTCACAGAAAAATATTTTTACTTAATGTTAAACCAAAGTAAAAATTAACACTCTACGTATAGTGTTTTGTGACTGTGAAGTCACATACTAAAATATCGATCTTATTTCATTTTTAGGCCACTAGGTCTTCTTTCTATATTATTTTTTATGAAATTAAATTATACATATATACATCAGTATAAAGATATTTGACTCCATTGTAAGTTCAAAGCTGTAAGTCGTTTTTAAAAAAATAAAAGGTTTCAAATTTGAAGATTGATTGTTAATTTATATCTAGAGGTCAATATTTGCTAGTTCCACATTGCATAATCTTTTTTTATTTGATACCAAAAATTTGATTTACAAGGAGTCAAAATTAAACTACTGTTTCACTAAATTAAAAAAGTGCGTAACATTTATTTACTCTCACTATCGACAAATGAAATCCATGAACAGTGTCTTACTAATAGTGTATAACTTGCAACTGAAATAGTGTATAATATAATAGTTCGTATAACATGGTTTCCTGTAATACAGAACATATCCCTTGCGTTGTGCGAGGGGGATTCACTGTACCGTGTGTAAAACACCCATAGGCATCAACTGTTTAGTATACTCAAGAAATAAACTTACAGAATATCCGCAGAGACTACGCGAAAAGCAAATCACCCTCCGGGATAAACCAGTTTCGCGTTTAAATTCAATTTGAATTCGTGCGTTCGATTCAGTTCACGCGGCGTCTCAATCTGCCTATCGCGAATTACTCGATGACAAATGAACGTCATCCACTGTGCGTGTAGCAAAAAGCGTCAGAACGAATCGTTTCGACACGCACCGTTTGAATCTCAATTGAGATCCTTCTCTCGGCATTTATCAAATTTTCGGTTCGCCGACTCTGAGGGAAGGAATCGTGCCAGTCATGTACATACTTACTAAAGTGCTTTAAGCCGAGGGTGACACGATCGGAAGTTGTCGTAGGATTCATTTATACTTCTTTCTGTCACCCGTCAGACGATGGTCGATTTTATTTTATGTCACGGATACCACAAATGTGTGTTGTTGAAACTATAGTGTCATTTTGAGATAGATATTTTGAACAAAAAATTAGATAGACATCATTTGAAGCGTTAGAAAAGATAGTTTGGTAAATTATTATTTAAACAATTAGTGCAAAAATTGTACACTTCTATGAAATTTTTGGTTCGATTTTAGACATTGGAACGAGACTACTTCAAAAGCTATATTTCTTTATTATAACTAAATAAAAAATATATTCAAATATTTTTGTCGAACTTAACATTATAGGTTACTACATAACATAAAAAATGACTACATTTTTTAATAGCGCTTATTCTGTTTTTAAATGAATATTAAGAGCACACAATAAAAAGAACCATGGAAAATGGAATTAAACAGGTTACATTTAACATAACCTAATTGAATTCAAAAAATATTTAATCGATTGATTAAACTTGTAATATCGATTTTAAATCTGATGGAATAACGTTGGAGTAATATCGAATTATTTTGACCGTGTGAACACTTTTTATGTTTAAGACAAAAATATGGTATACACATCTTTCCTTCCTCTACATTATCTGATGCCTAACCGTGGTGGATATAAACATGTGTGTAACACGTGGTGACGGTACCGTGAGAAACTTGAATTCGCGAACGTTTGTCATATAGGACCTTTGAAAAAAGTGTTTCATAGAACTTGCTAGTTATCGGTATAGTAGATTTCTTGTTTGTCTAGGAAGAAAGAATCAATTGAAGGTAAGACTGACCGGTAAAGGTAAGTTACCGACAGTAGGAAATACCTGATCGGTCAGTTTGGAATCTTCTTTACTAACTGCCATAAATTCAGGAGTCTAATCTACTCTTTAAGCAACTTGTTTGAGAATGATTCTATATTAGTAATTAAGCAATGTATTGGATATTATCATACACTTGTATCCGTGACGTATTTAAATATTATATTTTTAAAAAATGGGATTACCATTCAAGATTTTCTTGAAATTAATAACTTTTATAAACATTTACAGGTAAAGTTGCAAGTAAATTTTCCATTATACACAAAGTGGCATATTTGTCAATTGTCTGTCTGAAGTTTTGACATTAAATATTGTTTATAGAAATTATACATTGATTACACTTTTACTCTTTTTGAATTTTCAACATGTTACAGGACAGACTGTATTAAAGGTATCAAACTTTAATACGAAAAGAATTGATATATAATTTTTGTCCTTTATATTTTCATACGTTCAATTATACTGTAGCATACTTTACTTTTTACATCTTCTTATTACACCTAACATAACAATATTGATAGGCGCAAAAAAAAGACAAAAACAACTTAAACAGCCACAATCCTACAAATTAACAAAAATTAGCGACCTAGCATAAAAAAAGCAATAAGAGTCTTAAAAATAAAATTATTCTAACCAAAAAAACGAAGCATATCGAACAAGTTTTAGCTATTTCTAATACTGTGTTTAATCCTAAAAAATCCTAGCGAAAGTTTGCTTAAAGGATAACTATTTCGAATTGAATCTTATTTTAATTCCTACAAGTACATATAAAACTGTTAAAATGCTATGTACATACATTAAAAAGAAATAGTACGACCCAAAAATATAATACTATATTTTATTTATTTATAATCTATATTTAATTCGAATTTTTTCCTTCCCATTTTACGGAAACAACAGACTTCTTAACTAAAAAGTTGTGAATACGGACCGATAGTGGTAAAATAAGGTGCATATGTGATCCTCAGGATGTAAGGGGGAGGAGCTCGCTTCCGGTCGGACAGGTACGCGCACCGGAAGTGTCGGTTGAGCCGGTACGGTCGAGGTCTCGCCATGACGCAATTTAACCGAACAGCCGGGAAGATTTTCTGAATTCTGTCCTGCTCATTTCCCGTGAAGATCGGAGATTTGTGTTTGACGACGTTCGTCATGCGCAACGGGTTATTGTACCGTCCGGGCGTTCGTTTTACGTGAGAATAACCTCGAAAGCCGCGCAAAACGCAAGTCGATCTTGACATCGTTCGAGTAGATTGTGAAATCGTTATCGTGCTTCGTAAGACAATTGAAGCGCTGCTGTAGAAAGTAGTATAAGTGGAAAATTGAAAAAACTTTGGCACGTATACTACTTTCCATAAGAATACTTCATTTACAGATTGAAAATATTGCAGATATGTTCTGTTATAATGGGAATTTTCTTGAGTTATGCCTACATATGATATCTCCTCCACTTTCTTTGGGGTTTTCCAAAGAAACGAACTCTAACTTGAAAAGTTTTAAACGTTTGAAATAGGAATCTTTCATTTTTTAGTATTTCAAATTTTCGAGCTTTTTAACTTTTAAAGCTCAAGTTTCTGAATTTTCACATTTGTATGCTGATAGGGCTTCCAATCTGAAAACAAACATTTTTGAGTTTTCAAGTTTCTAACTCTTTGAATTTTGACGTATTTATGTATTAACATTTTTAATATTCTGAATATTAAAATTTTCAAACATTCCAATATTACAAATTTTAAATATTTCGATATTTGTAATAAAATTTACAATTTTTAAATATGTAAAATATAAATTTTCAAGTTAAAAAATCTATCTTTTAACATTTCAATATTTTTAATTTTTAAATGTTTCAGTTTTCCAATTTTCATATATTAAAATTTTCAGATTTCTAAATATTTAAGTTACTGAGCATACCAACATTTAAAATTTTTAATATTTCAATACTTAAATATTAAAGTTCTCCAATCAAGTAAATTAAAAAACGTCCATATAATGACCAAATAATAAAATAATTTCTAATTTTGTACTTATTTCATATTAACATCTAACTGAGTGATATATTCTTTAAAAATAACCATTTTTTAAGTATTTTATTTAAACAATACTCGAATTTGGTAAGAATAACTTTGGCCCACATGTTTGTAGACAATTTTTTGAAAGTTTCAAAGATTTTGAGGGTAAAGGTTGAGGCAAGTTTTCGCGCTTTGAGGTTCGGAAGTCTGTCTGTTTTAGGGCGCAGGAAGTTGCCTGAAATAATGAAAGAGGTGGGCACAAAGGAATGGGAAGCCTGCAGGCAACGAAACAAGTCGACCACGAAATGACATCCGCTCTCCTGCGCTACCTTTTCACTATGACAGTCTGCTTCATCTTGGTTTCACCTTCATCCACCTGTCGTTGCCATTGAAAAACACTCGACTGTGAGTTCATACAAACATATGACTAGATGCGATTGCTTTGATCTTACAAATCAAATTCAATTTCAAATTCAACTTCAAATACCCAGAATCCCAACAAATCTTCTCAAGAAGCTTCTAAATAGTCCTGCAATTTTATTCTTAAACATAAAATTACCTCGAATACAACAATATATACAAACATAACAAGGTTTCTTTTTATTTCTAAAATAGTTTTAGTAAGGACTTTAGAACTAAACTTCCCTTTCTTGAATTTAAGCCTTTATAAACCCCAAAAAGTTTACCTAGCAAGATCCTGAACAGTTTCACAAATTTCTTTTTAATTTTACAAAAGAATGTAGATAAGCAATCTTTTTAAGATTAGACCTAATCTTCAATCTCAAATTCAACCATCCATAACCCGAAAAGATTCTACTAAAGAAGTCTTTAACCAATACCATAACTTTATTCTTAAATTCTCATAAAAGTCACCCCAATCAAATCCTTTACCTTTCAACATTAAACTCTAAAAAATAATTCTATCAATTATTATAACATCTGTCACGCGCTACTCTCAATCTTTCGTTATCTTCATTCCTCAATTTCAAAACACATACCGAGTAAAAGCTCGATCGATTCTCAATCCCCGAGAAAAATGATCGAGCTCGGACTCGAGTTCACGCGTTCGATGGCGACCATGGCAACGTTCGTCGCAACAGCAGTTAGAAGATGGTGGGGATCCCAGAACAACAGGACTTTCGAACGCTGCAGGAGGGGGCAGGGAGCGTCGCAGGATCGGAGGGCAGGGGGGTGAAGGCAGACGGGCAGGCCTCTCGAATCGCTTCGTCGCGACGCCAGTCGCGTTTCTGCGCTTGTGCGTTGCCGAGCTTCGCATGTACGTTGCTCGCGCCAGTCTACTACGTGTTGCTTTTGTGCCTGTGTCACAGGGATCCTTTTTCCACGAAGCAAACATTTGCTATTCTGACCTCACTTAGACCGTGGGCACCTGGGAAGGTGACAGGCAAACCTAGTAAGCCTTGTTCGTGGGTATAGTGCGCGAGCGTTACGAACAAACCTAGTGAGTAAACCTAGAGAGTCTAAAGAGTAATCCTAGCGAGCATGATAGTGAACGTTGATGGAACGAGGACTCCCGCGAGCGTGCTCGAGGCAGTAAACGATCGACAGTGTTCGTAGTCTTCATTGAAAGCTTCCACGCGTGTATAGTGTTGCACGTTCCAAACCACAAGCGTGCAAAGTGTCCTGTGCCTTCGACCAATGCGTTCTGTTTGGAGTCTCAGTTGTATGACCGTGGTTAACCGTGGAGAGGGTCACTGCAGTCTTGTGAAGGGTGCAACAGGACACTAGCGTTAGGTTAGGTTGAAGATCGAACTGGTTCTCAGTAAGCGCGAGCGCGCAGATTTGGGAGCCCAGTGATACGCGGCTCCTCGGTTATGATGGGTGTGCTGAGGTGGAGGCACGATTTAAGATCGGATGCCGGACAGCAGCAACGGCCTAACAGCGACCGATCCTCCACGGGACATAACAATGGGCATGCGCATGCGCATGCTCATACGCTACCCAAACTCGTGTCGCAGGTGAGTTTTTCCCGCGCTACTGGGAATACCCCGCTGGACCACATGATTGGGATTATTGTTGCTTGACAATAGAACTCGTGTCCTTTTTTTAGGAGGGCATTTAGTTGTGAAATTATGGTTTTAAGTAACTTGAAAGCTGAAATACTAGAACCATTGAAACTAATTTCAATTTCATTTCGGTAAAGAATACTTCTTGAGGGTGTACTATTGTACATAATAAAATAATTGTAGCTTAAAGTAATACTTTAAAAGTTTGAAAAACTTCTATTTATCAATATTTTAAATTTTAATTTTTAAAATTTTCATGTATTTAAACTTCCAAAACTTCATAGTAATCTTTTTTCGAGATTGGCAAGAAAATTGTTTTCTAGACAATATTAATGTTTTGCATAAAAGTTTTTAAAATGTAGTTGATAACATATTCAAACTCTTACTACCAACAATTGAAAATAACTGGAAAAAATTGAAAAACATATTGTTTATTTTACAAAACAATATTGATACTAATTATCTAACTTCTATTTCATTGAAGTTTTTGAAACATTGAAGACTTTATAATTCCTACGTTCTTTTCTGATTGACTTCGTATTATTTCAGTATCTCATTATTCTATTCTGTATAAACTTCCAAAATGTAAACAAGAACATTGAACGAGCATGTGGTAAAATTGTCGAAACTTGGCAGGAGTACAAGATACGGTTGTATAAAACGTAGATATTATGGAATCGACGCCATCCGACTGAAATAACTTTCGTAATTTAAGAAAATAAACAAGAAATTCGACGACAGCAATATTTTTACAGTAGAGGTTGTAGTAGGAGGTCAAGTTGCTATAGTTCGATTTTTTAGAGTTAAGTTCTGGTGGCCGGGTCCTTTAACTTGCGATGTTGTCGCTTCTCTAGTCCGTGAATGGTGCTTCTCCCACGCAACACGCGCTCTACTCATTGGGTCTTAACATAGACCATATACATATACTACTAGACACAGCGTGTATAGTATATTCACGAGCTCGACTAGGCAAAGATAACTGCCCAAGTGTGACGTCACGCTAGGCAAAAGATACTCATTCAAAATGGTTGACACGGCATCAGATGCTTACAAGGGGAAGATACGGATGTGGAAATCAATTTTTAAACAACAGTAAGTAAAAATTGTAGTACAGACCTAGTATAAGAAAACGCTAAAGGGTTTTTATTGAATAGGCATTTGCTTTCAAAATATATTAGTTTAAAGTTTTGTTCACAGCCAGTAGCATCTAGTAGTACGATTATGTAAAATGTTTCAATCAGAAAGTGGTGTGGGTACTATAATAGAGTATTTGACTACGTCATTACAGTGTACAACTATTCCTACGCGAAGGTAAAAGCTAACTGTTCGAAGGTGCTATAAACTTGCAGGTTTCAATGCTTTTGCTTCGGTATGAAATATCCATTTCGAAAATGTTATTTCTGCAAATGCATAGAAGAACACCCATAGACGCGAAAAATGTTACTGTACCCGCGCTAAACATGCACTTTTGATTTTGAATATTAATGTTATACGTAAAAGAAAAAAGGTTTAAATTTCAAAAATTTTTAATAAAATGTAAAGTGATAATTAAAATTTTAAAAAAATGTATTTAACCGTAGCGGGGTTCGAACTAGGGACTATGTGTACATTTAAGTATATAAAATATATACATATAAATTTTAATCTTTAGCAATTGTATATATGCGCAGTTCTTACAATTAATGCTCAACCTACCACTATAATTAATCAGTCGATATAAAATATATCTCTTATATTTAGTGTGTGAGCTTATTTCGTATGCATTACTGTGTCACGTAATCGTTTACAAGGGAAAATTGTGCTAAAAGCCCTTTACTTTCTCAATTTTACACCTACATGTGGTAACTGTTTCAATGTACTATTTAATTCAGCTGTGTTATATTAGTAATACTGTTATAAGTCTTTATTCCTTATCAGCTTAATTAACGTTTTATTTAATTTATTAAGTTTACTTACGTCCTGAGTATCATACTATGTATCACATGTGCGTCCATGCACTTCGGAAAAAATAGATAATCGTTGGTAAGGCAGTTTATGCTTAACACTAGAAAGACGGGAGCTTAGTATATACCTATATTGCCTGAAAGCAGTCAAAATGACTGCATTGTGAAAAAATAACTAATGCGCAAAGAAATTTGTTTAACAGTAATTTTTAATATATTTTATATCACTTACAGTCATATAACAAGTTATTAATAAGTATTAACAATAAAAAAAATGTATTTCACATTCAGAGATCCTCCTTCCCATCTGAATGACGTTACAGCGCGTTCAAAGGGAACAAAGCGCGTGGCCAGGCCTGGCATAAAGATTCGAATAACAAGTACGAATAACAATAACAATAACAATAACTTTAGTTATTGAACAACTGCAACTTATCAAGAATATGTCGAAATCGACAATTTATCATGAACTTGTATGTTATCATGTTATTCCAATCCAGAGCCGAACTGGTCTTTTCCAAGCAGTCAAAATGACTGCTTTTCGGCAATATAGGTATAACACATATATATTCCGGAAGTGAAGGACGGAGGGGGGCAACAACAATGATTAATTAACCCATTTATATGTTGTAGAAAAAGTCACAAAATTATAAGAAGCTGTGTCATTATTTAAATCATTATTTTCTTAATTGAAATTCAAAAGCAGTCAAAATGACTTGCTTAGGCAATCTAGTGTTAAAGTTAAACGGTATATTATGTTCCCTATTGCCGTTAAATTTTTAGTTAATGGATTACTACCTATATGATTTTTATAAAACTGCTAGATGATTCAATAATCCCCAATATATTGCACATCTGCTCTTTCATGAAGATCTGTTCTCTGGTATACCTACAAGCTGAGAGTGTAAGTCTCAGCAGTTTATTTTGTATCATTTGCAGAATATTAATATTTGTTGGTGCAGCTCCACACCATACTGGTGCAGCGTATATCATGATGGGCCTTATGATCATCTTATATACTAATTTTTTGTTTCTAACTGTCATAGCTGACAATTGTATACCATTAACGGATACAGTTTTCTTAGCACTGCATGCGCCTTGTTCACACTTTCCATTATGTGGTTCCTGTAGGCGAGTCCTGAATCCAAGTGTACTCCTAGATATTTTACGGTTTTCGTTACAGTTGTTTTATATCCGTATACTGTAATGGGCTGGAATATTTTGTTGTTACTTTCTTTCTTTTTCTTCGTTAATACTACTATTTTAGTTTTGGTTGCGTTGATATGATTTACCATGTTTTATAATATGGCTCTAGTAGTGTCATGTGTGTTTATATCTGCTGTATCATCTAAGAAAATTACTGTTTTTGTTTTTGTGAAAGTCGGCATATCATTAAGATATACATTGAAAAGTTTTGGGCCTAGGACGGAGTCTTGGGGAATTCCTGCTCGAATCGGTTTTCTTGTAGACTTTGTCTTATTGATTTCAGATACTCTACTTCGGTAGCTACATCACCTTTTGGTTGAAATATTTTACATAACCGAACTACTAAACGCTATTGGCTGCGAACAAAAAGGTTTTCTGATACTAGGTATAAAAATCAATTTCCACATCCGTATCTTCCCCTTGGTAGATACTACTGGTCGTTACCAACCCTCGCAATCCACGTGAAGCTTGTGTGAATCTAGTTTTGAAATAATTATTAATAATGATAGGAAAATATTTTATTTTGTAATTACTAATTATAAATAAATAGTTTTTCTCTAGACATCTATACATTGTTCTTGTTACTTTAAACTAAAATAAATTATAAAGAAATAATTACAGATTGAACATTATTAAGATCTGAATTAAACCTTTAATACATTTTGCAAAGTTGTTATTCCCGAAATATGTATATTTCATTTTTAATCATTTCAATATGTTTTCTGAAACTTAAACATTTTCACATTCTCATTAATGTCAAACACTAAAACAGTTTAATACGTTCAGAACATCGGTGTGTCACTCTTTCGAAATTGCAGATATTTTATAGTAGCATAGCTTATACATTTTGCCCGTGTGTGACGTCACGTAGATGATTTTATCTTTGTCTAAAGGAAGTTACTTGAAGTCGTGTCTATAAGTATACATGGCCTAAGGGCCTTAATTAATTATCTGCGAATACTTATTCATGGGTCTTCACTGGCCCTTATTTATTTCCTATTTTTGGCGTCTGTCGTCTTTCCTTCTTAGCGAAACCATCTAGTGCACTTTTCAATGGCGGTTGAGAAGGGCGTCAAATTCTATTGGCAATTTAGGGAGGCTCGTCTCGCACAGAAAAGATGGCGGACAACTTGGTTTTATTTAATTCAAACTCAAAACAGGTTAAACAATGTCTTAAACTACCTCGTAACTTCTTGCAGCTTCGTATAATATTAAATCGGTATCAGAATCCCTTGGGTGGGTAAAAAAATTGATTAATTTAATGTGGGGTGCTATTGTAGATGAAGGAATTTGCTTTATCGAGTTCGCGAGAAAGACGCACTTATTCTTAAGGATAGAAAGAGAGATCTAATCAAATACACAATCTGAAAACGTTGCTTGAAATACGCATATAGCGTTGGGTCCCTGTCGGGCCATGTAGTAAATATCGGGCATGTAGTAACTATTCATAAAATAATAATAAAATAATAACTACTGTAAGATAGACAAACATGAGCGTACGAAATAATATGTACATTAATCATTAAGTAGAATTAAATATTGATTTTCTCGAAAGTGAACTGATTTTCGACAACATTATTTGTGAAATTTAGCATGTACTTGGAATCGAATTAAGTTCGAAAGAAATGTCCCATGTCTTTATCCATGTTTCCTAACCTAAGATTTTCTTTACACTTAATATTAATTAGTATGCATCGAACACTTATACGCGTCAACTATTGAGTATGCCCAACAAATAAGCTTACAAAACATCCGCACGAGTAAGAATATTCTACCCGTGAAAGGTAAACAATCGTAGCCAGTTTAATGGTATCATCGAAACATGGTAGGACAAATGGCGCAATCTCAACGTTCTCCAGCAGCTTCGTGTCCCGAGGCATTCCTTAGCGATCGCAGCGATCTTAATTCCTCTGGTCTTCCGCGTGTTTTGTTTTCGCGCACCTTGCGTCGGGGGGAACGAAACACCGTTGTTACGCTTTTTGCGCGCAAACTTGAGTTTTTAGCCGCGAAGACGGAATGTTGGCGGGACAAAAGAAAGGAACCCGAGGGAGGGGAGAAAAATGGAAAAGAGCAGTGCCAAGAAACGAGCGCGGTAACTGTAACCACAAAGATCGACTTCGCGGTAATTTTCCTCTAACGACCCGTTACTCCATCGTTCTATGCCGCCGAGACGCTTTAAAAAGTCCTATTTTCCCATGACCGAGAGCTCGGCTACATGCTCCCAAGATGCCTGCTTATATACTCATACTCATGCATTGCAGCACTGTGCGCGCGCGTAATTGTTCAAAGGGTTGAACAGGGAATCGAAACCTCTTAGCAATTTGCCAGCACGTGCCTGAGGACAATTCTTCAATTCTATCCTAAGAACTAGAATTGATTAAGAATTACAATTGTCAGCGAAGAACTAAATACAAGAAAATAAGAACTCGTTTTCTTATTTGGAGCAGTATTATAAAGCAGGTTGCAAGCTGTGGTTACTTAGAGTCGTTTTGTGGATAGGAATCGAGGGAATCCCCGTTCTCTGAGTTGCGCAGGTGCGTGACAGTGCGTGGCATTGAACTACGCATGCATTGGCTAGGAGCGTAGTAGGGGTTTCCTCGAGAGTTTCCATTGGTCAAGATTCACAAACTCTGATGTAGTAACGTGAATTAAAATTGGTTTTAGGCGTTCTTTTCAGGCTTGCAGGCTTCAGGCTTAGATTGCAATATTATTTTGGTTTTCACCAGGGATGCCAGTCGAGCAAAGTTTCTGACGCCACTGCAATAACAGTAGGAATTAGAGTGGGGGAATGACGCCGTCCGATCGTATTGGGTCCCCACATTCCCTCACTCCTCGTCCCATTCCAGTGACGCCAGAAAGTTCTGCTCGCCTGGCATCCCTGTTTCTGACTTTTAGTTACTCACTCTTAGCTTTTAGACACTAGTACGGGCATTGGCTTTGTCAGATTTTGAATTAATCAAATTGCTTTAAATATTTACAGGATTAATATACCATGAATTGTGATATAGAAGATGTGCAACAAATTTTTATTAGAAAGTAATTCAAGATTACTTGGACAGAACAGTATGTTATGGGGTCGAAAATGAGAAATGAAGAATTGATTCTGTTTCAATACTTAAAGGTTACTCAATTGTGGCGATAAAGCCACGAGGACAAAGATTAATTTATCGATAGAAAATCCCGATTATTTAAAGGCTATTGGCGTTTATTGGGCCTCTATGGTATTATCGAAGAATTTGAAGACGATAATTTGCGATAACTTGTTAGGATTATGTAGGTTTGTTTAAGCAAGCATCACGACGTTCGCCGTAGCGCAATGCCTCGTTCAGATTAGTCAAGTAAATTAAATTTCAAGAATGAATTCAAATATATTGTGTTTGATTCATAAAATTGTTTTTTATATAATAGATAATTGTATTAGTTAGCTTGAAGTTTCACCATATAAATTCATACTGTTCCAGATTTATCATTTTAAATCAAAGAAAATTGAAAGATCCTCAATTCCATTTCGTGAAACTTGAAAAGACATTTCGAGTCAAAGAAAATAGTAGACTCACGTTAGTAAAGTGACTTCAAGTTACTAGAATACAAATAATTTTAAGCCAAGTATCTTGTCTAATGAGAACGAGCGTAAAAGGATGTTTCAAGAAAAGTAAATAACAGGTTCACGTTATTAAAGTACACTCAAGTTACTTCAATTCAAGCAGATTGAGTATCACAGTATATAACAGTAGAATGCACACTAGCAGTCACACGAGCGATGTTCGTCGAATTTTATGTTTGTGCAACGACAACAATGCACGAACAACAAACGCTACGACGCGACGCGCGATGTTAGTCCATCTATCGATATCGATACAGACGTTGCGTTTCACATATGTACATATTCTCAAAGATGTAGTTGTATGAACATAATGGAAGAATTCCATTTTTAATGAATTTGAGTTCTTTTACTACTAAAAATGTCTATAATCACCCGTAAAAAGTATTTAAATGATGATTGAAGCATATGAAAATAGTTAACGAATTTTGTTCCGTTAGTTTCTAATTGTTTTAAGAGCGTATAAAATATTCCTTATAGTAAACGTGTACTCTTTATAGGTTACACCCAAGGTTTTTCCATTTCAGCTCATTTTCGCTTGTTCTTAACGCAGTATAAACCGCCAAAATCATTACTCTTGTATCTTTTTCGAATACCTATCATCCACTGATGCAAGAAACTTTTCATAGTTACGGACGACGAAGCAAACGCTCATGCACTGCATCCACGACGTTCGTCACAACGGTCGCAGCTTCAATGCACGTGTGATCGACTCTAAAAAGAAAGGAATTTAGGTCAACGTCGACCTACATGAACTTATTAGGAATAAAAGTGTACATCTGTAGATGTATCTATTTCATTTGTACAAACCTTAAAATGGAAATTAAATTTAATATTTGTTTGTGGGAAATGCGGAACCATCATCACATGATAAATTATTGGGGAACGTATGTTGAAATATATGTATGACTGAAAGAATAGAAAAGGCACAGTAATAAAATTGAAAATATAGAAATTTGGGAATAATGATTTCGGAAAATTAAATTTTTCGAAGATCTTATCTTTATACTTGTATTTATTTTTGTACTTGTTCAGGTGATTTAGAATTTGGGGAGGATTATCATAAGTCCACGAAGCGAGTATCCATTGTCTTAGTTATCAATGTATAATAGTAACTTTACTAGGACCGAAAAATTGTTACCCTTACTTTAGCTATTTTTACAGTAAGCACATGCTAGAAGAATTGGAGAACAGTACAAATCCAAAAATCACATTTTGAGATATTTGATCCCAACGTGTAGTTTTATACGTGTTACATGCATATACATAGTTTTTGGGATTATTTGAAATAGTATTACTAGTAGACATAGTGGCCCTACGTCAATAGTATTCCTGTATTTTGTGAGAAAATTTAGAGTACTTCAAACCATAAACCAGATTCTGAAAGGGAATACAAAACTATGCAAGTCTAGAATTCCTCTTTTCTCTATAAAGAATACATGGATAGTATTTCTATTTCAATGTCAAATTAAATTATTATTGGAATACTCCAATTAGTGGAAAGTTAATAGGAGCATGTTTGAATCAATAATGAAAAGATTTTTATTGAAAAATACGGTATCCGTTTGATAGAAGAAAATATAAAAATAGTTCGAGATAAATGGAAACACAGTACAGAATCTACATTTTTTATCCTACGCATGGAGCCATAACAAAGAACTCGTCATATCCTCGAAATAGTCAATTCCGCCAGCGTGATTCACTGGCTCTGCCCACTTCGCCGAGACACCGAGTTCGATAATAATTCACGTAATAGGTTGGCTGTAATTTAGTTAACCGTTCTGTTCGGTCGATTATGCGTTGTCGATTTCAATCACATCAATTTTGTTCTCATGCAAATAGGCCTGAAAAACCACGCAACATTGGCCAAGCATTCTTTTTAGTTAGGTTGTGAAGAACGAACCAATTTTCGTCATTACAGATTACTTTCATTCCCTTTTGGTAAAGGAAAGTTAAATTTCGAAACTCCATGAAATTAAGAAAATTAAATTTCAAGAGGAAATTAAATTTCAAAACGTCTCGAAAAATTTCGGGATTAAAGACTTTAAATACAAATCTGCCACTACGATATATAATTTTCAAATATTTTATTATAGAACACCATCCGATTAGAACGAAATACAGCGCGCATATTATATAATAGAATCATAAAAAACATTACAAACGAAGCAACCGTGAAACTCGAAAATAAGTTCAGTGTCCGTTAAAGCTACATGCTACCAGTTCACGTTCGTTTTAAAAGGTACTTAGCAAAGGGACCGCACAGCTGTTCGCATGGCTTTTCCCTATTTCCTATAAGGCCCTGAGCTAAGGCTCGGGCTGTGAGCACGCGTGCGTAGCTTCTTCAGAAAAGAAATTTTAGTAAGTTGCCATCGTAGCACACACTTCCCATGTTGGCAGCCAGGTGCAAACATACTGCACAGCTGCTGGGCTTGTCTGTTTTCCGACGGTCGAGAAATCGATCAATTCCTAAACAAGAAACAAGTTTCTTCCTGACATAGGATCCTCGCCCTTCTTATGATTAGAGGAATTCATTGCTTTTCGTTTTTCAATTCTTATTAACGATTATATGCGTTCTGATGAACAGATAACCGCTTGAGTGAAGAATATTTTCAGGTCAAATAGAATAGTTGTATTTTATTTGATAAATGTATTTATTACAAATATATTCAAATGAATTAAATTTCAAATAAATCAGTATTATTAGTAGACAATAGGAAATGATCCAGGATATATTTACTCTCAAGAGTTTTCATTGTATCTTTTGTAATTATGCATAAAAAGAATAACTAAGAAGTTAACGAATAGTGTTGTGTGATTTCTGCACAGAGGAATGAAAAGTAGTCGAAAGTCATTTTAGAGGTTAGTTTACATATTTCGATGCTAGGAACTTTTTATGGATGTCCATATGGCGATGAAATAGAAGGAATGGTTCTGTATCTAAGAGCCAGACTACCTCAAATTCATTTTTTCAAAATTGAGTTTTATGTACAATCCTACTGCTTTTTCTTTATTTTATTAGAATAATAGGTATCTATTTAAGTTACGTTATAAATAAAGAAGATTTAATAGTATAAATTAATATATTAATAACTTGCATTATGTACGTCATAAAATGGATGATCACATTTGTTTTTTGTCTGTGTAAAATAGCAAATCTAAGTAGGAAATTAAAACTTTGGCCATATTTTATTTTTCATAGAATGCAAGAGATCATCTATCATCTATCGGTTTATTAAATATTGCTTATTCTTAAAAATGCATGTTAAAATTCAGATTATTTACGAAGAATATAAGTAGGTATTAATTTGAAAGCAATATGAATTGTAAACGTATTTTTAAAACATAGGAAAGAGATATTTCAACAATACAGGCTTCTCAGTAGTTTTCTTTTCGCAGCGACATGGTAGTGCATGCCATCGCCGTAATTATCGATCTTATCGTGGAACTCAAATGCATGTCGACAGCTTTATGAAAGGTTATCATAGTTGAATCGTAAGATAACGTATTTGAATTAGCTTAAAAACGTCGTGCACGCGTGCAATCTCGTATCGAACGTTCTATTCAACATCATGAAAATAGGTTGATATGTTCTAACATGTTACAAGGAAACCTTGAGCTTGGAAACACTAATTTCACGTTTTTGACCTTAAACCCGTTTTGGTTGGGATTGTGAATGAGACACTTAAAATGTAATAGAGTAAACACAATCAAAATTCCTCTTCTGTTCGAGAGGAATTGGATTAGATTGCTAGAGAAGATAGGACAAACTTTTGGAAGGGAAAATTGTGGAAATTCTTTGTGGAAATTCTTTTGTATATTGCAAATAGGTTGGTGCCACAATTATTTTGTTTGAAGTTGTTTCAAACATCGAATCAAATCGTCTAAAAAATCTTGCTAAGTCTCTTAAAGTATTTTTAAGAATTTTTTATGCATTTTGTGGAGGCTCTTTTGCAAATTAATTGTAAATACACGAAAGATAGATATTGAGATTTTATGTTTCTAAATCTTTAAAAAAATCTTGAATACCTAGAAAATCTCAGATATACCAAATTTTTGAAACTTAAACAATAACCGACATACTCTTTGAGCAACTCCTTCATTAACATAATCTAACTTCTAAAATGATTCATAAAAAATGATACGCAAAATATTTATTTTAGACAACAGGAAAATTATTCTACAATCCTGAATAATGAACTTTATTCCTGAATTCGAGGAATTTATTCGAATGATGGGTAACATCTTAATTTGATCGGTGATAGAAATGCGAAATCTATTCCTCTTGATGTGATTCACTTGTAGCAAATCCTGCGTGAAGAATAATAATCACCACGAAATCTTTCATGGAGAATACTGATTGCATCCATTTCTACTCTTCAGAGTTATTTATCGTAACGAAGTTATGAGAATATCTCGTATTCAAGAGGTATATGCATACTTTACTTTATTCTTTCTGTACGACCATTTCTCTTAGAAGTCTACATTTCAGGACGAGTAGTTTCTTTTCTGCCTTAGTTTCGCTTGCAAAGTTCCGTCTTCTTGGAATATGTTTATCAGAGAAAGCTACCTGTCGCAGGTGACAATCTGGTTTATCAATAGAAAGAATACAGTTTATATCTTCAAACATATACTGCTGGGAAATGTAACGCTCTGTTCTCCTCTTCGTAGTTTTTCTTTTGCAACTAGTTAGAATACTCTCATCAATCATTGCAGTCTTGCTTTCTAGGTCGTAAACACGTGAATAAATATCGATCAAGAATAATAAATGATTCTGCTGTGGTTAATGTGAATGTAGCTACCCTTACGCTTTCTAAAAACTGAATTTTGAGAGTAATTACTGATATTTACAAGAATTGTAATTTTCAGAATTTTTATTTTATTTTTATAGAAATAATAACAATTAGTCAGCGAAGCTTTTTTTAAAAAAAATGAGTTTAAACACTATACCAGTTGGGCTAATACCTAACTAAACCCTGTCTGTGCGATTGGAAATCAAACCTGCTCCAATTTGCATCGTGCTTGGGCTCATTTTCTATGGAAAAATGTTATTAATCTAATGATTCTGCTTTCCAAAAAATGTAAATATAAATTTATATAAAGTAGAATCTCGTATCAAACTATTTGAGCCGTTGTCAATACTTATTTTAAGTACAAAAAATTAAGCCTTAGTCAAGTGCTTTGGCACTAATATTTTAAAAAATTCAAAATGTGGAATTAATCACTTTGACCTGTGAACGGCTCATTTATTTTCTACATTGACTTTCCAAAATTTAGACTAATAAATAATGAATAATTTATTTCATGTTATTCTTTTATATGTAGATCAGTTAAATACAGAAGACATATCTTGAGTGTCTTTAATATGACTTTAACATCTACTTGTTAGAATATAGAACATAAAACGAGTTTCACGCAGTTTGTCAATTCTTTCTATCGACAGGTTTACGTCCACAATATTCAAATTCGTTACGTCAGAATGTAACACAGATATTATGTTACATAATTTGAAATCGACTGTTGCATTGAACGTTGAGTTACGGTCAATATGAAACATGCATTTCTGTAAGCTTCAACTGTACACACTTTCAGTTTTCAAGTTCGTGTTACGAAACAATCACGTATTATTCGTATTTTCTAGCCTGTGACAAGGACTGTGCTGAAATTTCTGTTGTGCAACCAGAAAGTGCATTATAATACAATATGTTTCGTTTAAGATCGCTTGTTTCAAAATAAAAAACTAAAATATACTTCAATTATGTGTTGAAATATTTCGTAATACTTAATTTCGCGTAATACCTACATGTTCAATTAATTATTTAATGATAATTTTGTTATGAGCACGTGGACTATTTGTTCATATTTGTTTCAAGCAGGATAATAGTTCACTGTGTATATTTAACGTATCTACTGATACTTTTTATAATAATAGTTTTTCATTACTTTTCGTATTTGTTGTTTCATTATTTTCATCATTTTTGTTAAAAAAACAAAGACATTTATATATTTTTCTTTCTCAAGATTTATTTGCAAAATATTTTATTCTATATTTTCAACTTATTTTTTCATGTAGAATCAACCCTTTCCCGTTTATATAGTTAGTTCTGGGACATTCTGTACAATACGACATTTCTTTTCTCTTCTACCTTTAAATTAACAATGTTCTATACATTTTTCATAGTCGTCTATTTTTAAAGAGTTAATATCGCAAGTTTCTCGGTATCGTGACTGTAGTCGATTTTACTACTATCAATGAGGTGTATGCATTAAAAATATGTCTGTGTTAGAGGATGTTTTGTTGATAACATAATATACAGAATAGAAACTGTTTATTTCCTACATTTTGAGTCATGGATGTAAAGAAAAAGTTCGAAGGTTTGGAAAATTTCGTTATTAAAAAAGGGAACTCAAAAACTAAAAAAACGACCAAGTCACAGTGTTACTAAAAACAAGCAATTTTCATAGTTTTTATGCAATCTTTTTTAATTCATTTAATCAATTAGTATAATTGGTACTTCTTAAGTTCCATCGAAGTTAAAGATCTTCGGTAACTTAATTCCGCTAAATACTTCTTCAAATACAAGTACAATTTATATAGTATAATTAAGAATGCAAAGCTTGTCTTTGTAGAAAAGTAGCAGTCCCAGCACTAATAGTACATGGTAGTTTACATTCTCAAGAAAGTAGGCACTCAACATTCGCCCGATTTGATTACAATTTCTTGAAACAAAGCAACAAATCTCGCAAAAAGCTGCTGTTAGTTAACAGTTTTATCTACGACTTCTTTCTCGCGGTAGAACCTCGCGTCTGGAAAGGACAAAATCAATTAAGTTCTATGGAAGAAGAAATCTAATTACGCACTATGCCGCTTTGCTTCGTCCTTTTCTTGCGAGAAATATTTATTGTACCTATCGCGATTACGCTAATCGTAGGAATGTTTCGCACAGTTTTTTGTTAAGGGAGAATTTATTGAATTAACGGGCCGTTTTTTGTACTCTGAAACGCTATGGGATCACCGTTAGCAGTTTCATACTTCCTACAAACAGAATAAAAGATTCACAAGAGTTTGAAAACATAGGAAAAGAATTTATCATAAATATCAGCGAACATGAGATGGAATGGCAAAATTAAGTTACGTTCGATCGATAAATTTTGTAATTCTGGGAATTGCAATTTTAGTTCGAATAGGAATTTTTCTGAATGAAAATTCAGAAATTAATGAAGTTAATTTGTACGTATTAAAATGAGCTTGTTTTAATCGTAGCCATAAAGCTACTATACATAATGTATACAATTAAGAGGGGAATTTCTTTTTCCCTTGGTAAAAAATCGATTTATTAAAATTTTGAATTAATGAAATTATAGGGTAAATTATTTTCAATCTTTCTGAATGTTTTCATGATGTTCAAGCAGTTATAATAGTTTTTTAGGGAAGATGTCATTACTCGTTCCGCCCATATTTTTAGTGGAATAGGAACTTCAGAAAGACTAAAAGTAATTTAACATGTAAGACTTTCTTGAATACAAAATTAACAAAAAATGTATGTTTTACCTAGAAGAAAAGAAATTCCCCCCTTAAACAGATCGATATTAAATTCTACTTTTCTCGATTCATATATCTTTGAAAGTAGCAGCGTCACTGTTAGTGTTACGTGATCTTCTGACCCTTCTTTGAAATTTGGAATGTGCAGCCTTCGATAAGGCTGACACCCGCTCGATGTTGTAACGGATTTTTCCAGGAAAACTGTTCTAGATTAAGGAACATACATATATCCATACTTTTTCTAGGCGTTTTTTCTAGTATACTAAAGGGTATAAATGCATTCTTCACAGGTTTATCCTTAATTTACTTTGAGTCCATAACGTATTAATCCAAGTTCAGCAAGCTTAGGTTAGAATTCAAGTATGTTCAGAATGTTTCAGACGAAGATAGCCATACTCTGCCAATATATTAGGGACGTCATCCTGAGCAAGGAATGTTATATAACATTATGGGTATATGTACACTATGGGTCGATTCGTTTTCGTCCTTGAGATATGGAAAATGGAATGACAGTGATGGAATGAAAGTGAACCATAAATAGTCAGATGTACTCAAGCTACTTTTATTAATAATCATTTATTTGAAACAATGTTTAACAATGATTTATAATTTATACTGATTCAGACTAGTTTAAACAAACTGTTCGAAATCTCTTTATGCACGCAAGTAGACACAGTTTCGTGTTCCGCATCCTCTAAACACTAAGGCGAATTTAAAATTTGCACTTTAGATATATATCGCAAATGATTCATCCATAGTGAGAGGCGTGGAGATTGTTTTTATCTGTATTTCATCCAAAGTAAACAGTGAACGAAGTAAAGCCGGTTTCTACTTTCGATAAAATTCACGGATGATTCAGTCGTAGTGAAGCGACAGTGGCAAGTCTAACCATCACTAAAATGAAGGTGTCCAGAAGCAGGTGAATAGCCACGGCTAGCCAACTAGATTTTATTTGAAAACTAACGAACCGGTATAGGTACTCGTCTTTCACATTCGCGCTGAATAAATTATCCACGAGGCACATCCAAGTGAAAAAGTGTAAATTCGCCGTTAACAAGATCATTGCTAATGCTAACAGTGGCTTGTCTGTTTCCTGTTATCAGTTGCTCACGTGTATCAGTTTTCGATCTAAATACACCTTCCTTTTTGGGTCACTCATGCAAAATCGAGCACTTTTCGGAGTATCATCTCGTATCTTATTCTTTGTATATGTTGTAGCCTTTAGCGATGTTTAAACGCATGTCAAAGGGTTTTTCAAAATTTTTAGAATTATGGATTGTACTGAACTAATGGATGCATGAGAATCAGCTTGTGTATGCTTATAGTAAGAACATTGAAGTACTATATAAAAATAATTTCATTTTAAAAAAAATTGTTCCTATTCCACTATTTTTTTGCAATTATTTTAAACAAATGGTTTTTGTTATGATGTGGAAATATTTAAAAATATAATTTAGCCCCATAAAAAATATAATTTGTAACATAGCCCCATTTTTCCTCTTTACAGACAGCTTTTCAAAAGTACGGACATTTTAAAATTGATTCTATGAAAATTCGTTGAAGTTAACGGTGTGTCGAAATGCACGGGTGCAGCGCGTCGTTGCCGCCGCCTCCACACGGTGTCGAGTCCCTTTCGCGTGGTACTAGCAACTAGGCAGGCAGCTGTATCAGGTATACCGCGCGCCTCACACTGTACCCGTGAATTTCGACACAATGTGTTAACTTCAATACATTTTCATAGAGCCAATTTGAAAGTGTTTTTCTGTGTGTTATTTCAAGGTTTTTACTATAAGTATACGCAAGCTGATTCTCATGCATTCATTAGTTCAGGTGTTATGAATTTTTTTAAAATAAAGTTAACACTTTACTTCAAAGAGCTGTACAATCCACAATTTTAAAAATCGTGAAAAATCCTTTGGCACATCTTAAAACATTACTAAAGACTACAATATATCCAAGTGTGAACGAGATTCGAGATGTTATTCGGAAAAGTGCCCGATTTCGTTTGGAATTAACCTTTTATGCAATTCCATGGAAACATAGACATAATTTTAAATAAATGGTTATCGTTAAAAGTTAAGTCGCTGGAAAGCATCCAACTACTTAAGGCTAATTTAAACTGTTCACTTTGGACGATCATTGTGAGTGATTCATTCATAGTGAAAAGTGTAAAGGTTGTTTCCATTTGCATTTTTCTAAAGTAAAAAGTCTAAATTCGTCTTTATGGTTTATATCTCTTCATCTTTATTATTTTGAGGACGAAGTGAATCGATTTATGATGTTTTTATAATTTTTTACTCAGAATGATCTGTCACATATATTGGCAAAGTTTTTTGGTTTTAGTCTGGAACACTTTGTGTATAATATCCGTGCAACACATAAACCTACTGTTAAGTTATTCTCTACACAATAAGGCTTGTCTCGAGATACCTACATAGGTTTCGCGGCTAACTATGGGACCACTTCGATTCGTTTTCACTCTTACCCGATCTTTGAAGAGTCAGAGAAATTCGAAAGAATTTCAAGTGCTCTCAAACCTATTGCTTGCCTCCAGGCATGCCTCAAAGCAAATCTTACCATGTAAAGTGCTTGGGGGGAGGGGATTACTTTAAGAAATTTTTAATATTGTGTAACTCAGCTTTTCAGCTTTTCAGCTTTTCTCTGAACGTCAACATACATAATAATGGTGAACCCAATCTCTGGGTACAAGAATCACACCTAACCAATTGTAACGTCTTGCTTTATTAAGAACATACTTTCTTAAATATTTTTAAATTTAATATACTCTAACTTAGAGCATGTAGCTGAAACCTCCTGAGTATTCAATATTCAGCAGTAGTATCACTAAACCCAAAACAATACAATTTTCTGTTGGAGGTGTATTGAAAGATAATAGTAGTTACGAAATCAAACTAACTATCCCTAATGGCTCTCACTGTTGCTAGCCATACATCAGTTTGTCCACGTTTTTAATAGAAATCCCCATTTGCAATACACGTGTACACGTGAAATTAAAGTACCCATGTTTAAATCCTTATAGTGTTTAGTAGGTACACGCGTATCGAAATACACGGACTGTACTACACGGATACTCGGACCCGGATCCACGCAGGACACGGATCCTGAAATGCGCAGGTACACGGATCTCGAAATATACGGTTATACGGACCCGGAACTATGTACACGTGTAGGTATACGTGTACTGTGTAGGACGGGTTATACTTGGATTTTTTTTTTTTTTTTCGAAAATTGTTTAGCGTATTTATGTACTTCAGGTTTTATTTTAATTGAGAACGATTGATCTTCTTAAATAAATTTTTATATGATTGGAAAATTATTTTGATAACGTTGGGAATTATTATTTTTGAAGTAGGCTTCGTGATCGCGTTTTTAAAAAATCGAAAAAAATAGTACCGTGTTTATTGAAATGTTTTCCATAAAAGAGTTAAGGATCGTTCACAAAGGATGACATGGAAAGGATCACGTTTGATGACGGGGTTAAGTTTTCCAAAACGGGTAAAAAATATTTTTTTCAATAAAAAGACAATACAAAAGGAATCACTTCTTTTTTCTTGGTAAGACAAGAACAGTTACTTTCTCAACATACAATAAAAATTTCAGGACAATCGATCGATTATTTTTGTTATAAATTATTTCATGTGACAAAAGAAGACATGGTGATTGAAAAGGAGTACAAGCGAAATGTGTAATAGAATTTTGTATAAAGAAATGTTATAAGTACTTGAACATATGAAGAAATATACAAAAAAGCTGAAAATAATTTACCATATATTTTGTTTAGTAAAAAATTAAAGAAGACAGATTTTTTATGAAAATAAGAAAAATTCTTCACTTAGTATGCCTTGTATTGACATACGGATAGTCTTATTTTATGGAAAAGATTATAAAATATATACGGTACACGTATGCCTACCCGTGTACATATTTTGGGGTCAGTGTATACGTGTATTTCAGGATCCGTGTACCTGCATAAATCCGGATCCAAGTATCTGTGTAGTACAGTCCATGTACTAAACATTACACGGATATTTTAATTTCACGTGTACACGTGTACGTGTGTATCTTGAATACACGTAGAGAATCGGGATCTCTAGTTTTTAACCTCCTTAGTGGTTCCTGTTGTTAGCCATCCACCAGTTTCTCCACGCTCGTGGAGGTATTCACGCAGCATTAGTCACGCATCGATTTGTCTGTTACTAACAAACTCTATTAACTATCGATCTCCTACTTCAGAGCCAACTGTTTACAAGTAGTCAGTCCTGGACTCGTAAAAACTAATCCGGATTGCTAAATTCGAATTGCTACTAGTCAATTTGTGTCGTGCTTAGTTTTCCTTAGATAAGTTTCACCAATTCATTAGTATTATTTTTACAAAAACAAAATGAAACTTGTGCAGATTACAATATTCACAGGTAGTTATCAGTAGTCTCTAAAGAGTCGGATTTCCTCTCGACCGGGTTAGACGTCCAAAAAAGAGTAGGAAGGAGAAAAGTCGGGGAAAAGTTTGCTGTCCGACAGAGGAAGAAACAAGAGACTGTCTCCTGAGGGTATGAATAATTCAGCACGAGCGCGCATAGCTGGACGCGCCCATGTACAGTCTCCCTCTCTCTTGCTCTCTTGCTCTCTGTCCGCGTATGTACACGAAGCAGAAGGTGTGTCAGGAATGAAATTGTCGCCGCGAGCCACGGTCCTCTCTGCTAATGACGGTCAATCTATGCCTAGCATCGAATGCCACCGTCTCAAATGTTCCCTATCATTACGGTAGCACCGACCTTATCATTCTTACCCTTTCCAGCAGGGGTAGTAGTTTTGACCACATATTCGGCGACTGGACCCTGTTGAAGAAAATTAGTCACGTTTTACAGGGTTTGGTTTGAGATAGGACAGCGACCCAATTTCGATAGCTCTGAAGGGAGATCATAAGTGTTAATGCACAGTGTTTAGTGAGTTTTTGTTAAATCGTAGAAATTGGAAATTGAATATGAGGAGGTACCTTTTCTGGGAATATGATTGATAGTTTAGGAGATGTCATTGAAGTTCATTAAAGTTGCTACATGCTCTTTTCATTCTTGAAAGATTTAGAAGTTTGAAGACTTGAAAATTGGAACGTTTGAAGATTTAAATTTAAAATACAAGATTGAATATTTATGGAGTTGAAGAATTGAGAATCTGAATGTTTGAAGCATCGATAAGGTAAATCTTTAAAAGTCAAGAATTTTTAGCGCAGCATGTGTCGCTTACACCCACACCATTTTTGTCTTTGAATTTTTTTAAAGATGAGAAAGAGATAGGATCTGGAATCGTAGGTAACATGTAGCAATAAAAGCTATCGGATACTGTTCTAAAAACTTGGTAGAATACTCAACAATTTTTTTAACTTCCTAAAACACAAAACCATAATAAACAACTATATGACGTTTGCAAACGGCGGCATCATCAATGAAAATAAAATTGTAGAAGAAGATTAAGTATTTGAAGATGAATCCTTTTAAATATTTAAAGCTTCGAATATTCAAAGATTTGAACAACTGGAATCTCGAAAATATCAAGAGTTCAAGATTTGAGAATTTGGAAATTTGAAAAGTTCATACTTGAAAACTTAGCTAATCGAAAGAAAACAAGAGGTTCAAAAGGAAGGAAAAGAAGACGAGGAGAAAAAGCTGAACGCAGCTTGCGTATTAATAACGCAGATGGCGAGGGCGAAACGGAAAATCGGCAGAGGGGCCTTTTTAACCCCCGACGAGCTAGGGTTTGCTGCATTATCCCTGTCGACCCTAAGCAAACTGCGTGGAGTACAGATTCCTCGTTCTTTAGTCCTTTCCTTTCTTCTAGGCTCTCTCCACCATGTCTGTACATAGTGCGGCTCATCTATGCGAACACACAGACGCTATATGTGCATGTATTTATTGTACTTGTCTATCTCACTACGCGACTCCTATTTGCATATCTTTGTACGGACACTTCAGTGAACCGTTTTACAGAGGTCTGCGACTTTCTGATGCGAGAACGCTGAGTAATACTATGGTAATCGCTATCGGGTGTTAAAAAAAAAGATTCAAGAATTAAGTTTGTTGATGAGTTCAATACATGAAAGATTTTTTACAGTAGGTATAATAAATGCAAATCTATTCGCCTAAATTCTGTATGATGCTGATTCACTACCAACCCTAGAACTCCTGAACATTTAATATGTAGAACGTTTCCTTTTCAAGGAAATTGTATTGAGTATGGTATTCAGAATGTGTATACGACAATAAATAATTATAGTTATATACCGAATAGTTCTTGAATAAGTATGCAAATTCGCGGTGAGCAGGTAGGGTCTGATTAATAATTTGCCTAATAAATCTGCATATGTAGATGACATAACTTGTCAGAAATGATTTTCCATGTTTTACATTGCTTATAATTCTAGCTTTTATTGCAAAAAAATTGACACTATGTAAAATGGTATAACGAGTTAATGTAGATTTATGCTTTTATGTTATTAGATAATGTTAATTGTTACGAAGATTTAAAGGGCTGATAAAATATCAATTGAAAAAACTTGTAAACATTCTTTAAACGATAGGAGATAACAATATCTACATGTTAGATTAAGTAAATAAATAAACTATATTTTAGATCATTCTAATACATTATTACAAATTATTTCTGAAAATAATATTTGTATTTCCCGATGAAATGAATATTTCATTATTAATCTATAATATGATTGTATCCATCTAGATCGTTCTACATTTAGTTATGCCCATCTAGATTGCTGAAATTTCACACTGTGTCGCGTGTTAAATCTGGTAACTTTTCCATTTTTAATATATTACAAAGTAAGAGATAATTCTATTCATCCTATTAGCAAACAAGTATTACATACAAATTGTTGAAATGATAAATATACTTTAATTTCGTCAATAAACGATTCGTGCAAACATTTTTTATTTTGTAAGTATCTGCCTACATAATAATCTTAAATCTGAGATTAAATCTGAAAATATTTAATAATTGTTCCATCACAAAGAAAGGTTGCCAATCATTGCATTAAGCTTACAATTAAATACTTGTTAAATTTTTTGATAGTTAATTTTCTTTTAGAACAAAATCCAATTCTTAAATATATTACAAATAATATTTAGCATCAATATAATACCTAAATATCGAACAGTTAGGGAAGTCAATACTTAGTAAAAAGAAATACTTTAACACGATGTACATATACCTATGTGCAGAAATGTGCATATTTCTATGTATACGCCTTTGACTAGCACAGCAAATGTGACATTATGATATAATGAAAGGAAACGGAGCAATTATGTTGCATTGACAACTCGCGTGAGATTTATGGTCGGGAGGAATTTAAACAGGGTGGAACATGATCGTGGTAAAGAGGAAAAAAAGATAAACTCCCTTATATCCGCGTTAATTATATTGATGACTGAAAATGCACCGATCACATGCGATAATTAATTCTTTTGTAACCACGGTGGTGCATCGTCGATCACCAATTAATCTTACGACTCCCCAGTAATTAGTATTGCCACTCTCTGGTTTCCTTCGCATTTCATACCATCGTTCAACTTAATTAACTAGCATCGAGTAGGGTCGTTCTTTTGTATGAAAGCGGTGTAATGACTCTAATTGATATCATAAGCGACTGAAAATATCCTATATCGAACATTTTTGGTTTCAGAAATGTAGAATGATTTTAGAAACTTCTGAGAAGCAGATTTCTAGATTTTCAAATTTTCTACGTGTTAAATATTCAAACTTAAAAATTTAACAAATCCTCCAATATTCAGATTTTCAAGTATTCAACTTCCCTAATTCCAAAATTTTCAAGCCTTCAATTTTTTAAATATTCAAATTTGTAGTTTTTAAAGTTGTCAAATATTGAAATTCTTAAATTTCATCAAATGGAATTCTTGGACTATTTTCTCGAGCCAATTCGTAGTACAGTCGATTAGCTAAAAATTCCAAATTCATTCAATTTGTCGATTCGTCCACTGCGAAAGAATAGGCCCCGTTAGTAGAAACATTTGTAGGTTGTTACTATTACACAATAGAGTTTCTATTGAGTTATTGTTATTCGAACACTAGTTATTTCGGTTAGTTACAGGTTTCGGTAGTCTGGAGATGTTGAAAAACGTATAACAGGACTTGTATGATAGGAATACATGATTGGTACTGCAGAACACTTTTATCGATGTTTTTGGAATCTACATTCTCGAGATATATTACTAAGGAGACTTAATTGCGCAATCTATTTAAAAATGATGCAAAGTAAAACAAATTTAAAAATTTGTTTCTGTTACATTTTTGTGTCTTCATTTTTATTAGTCAAACATTAATTGTTTTCTACAAACTGTTATAGACCATAGTTTATCATAAATACAACTCTACTTATTTTATGTAATTCTCACTTCTATATTCAATTTAATCTGTTGAACCAAATATCTTCAATTTTCAACGTCTTGAAGTTGAAGTCGGGTTACTTCTCTGTCTTTTATTGCAAGCACTAAAATCCGGCATGTTTAGATCACAGATCATAACTGCATAATACGTTTTCCATCCGTATTATATTTTGCAATTAGGATTACATGCGTCATATTTCCTACTTAAGAGCTTCTAGCTTCTAACGTGCAATTAAGAAGGATGTAACTAATAAGCTCGAAGAGGTATTATCTCATTGTTGTAATCTTCTGGTATCCAGAGGAATCTTTCATTCACTAAAGCAGTTTCATTTCTTAAGAAGAACTTCCTTTCCACTTCATACTTCTTCAAGTTCATACTTTACTTCCTCGTATCTCCATCGTGAACAAGAATCAGTATACATATAGATTGAGTTAGATTTAGTGTTTATTGTGGGCAAAGTAAATTTACTTATTCTTAATTACTGGAATGTGTTTGGTTTGGCAGACCTGCAAACTTATGGTTATAAGTGTCCCAATAAATTATTTTACTACAGTGTGATTTTTGAGAGTTGAGTCGTGGGCGTGCTAACCGGCACATGGTCCTACAGGGATCCAAAGCTAGATGTGTATTTCAAGTAATGTTGTCAGATTGTGTGGCCAATCGGATTTCTCTTTCTAACCTTAGGAGCAAGTGCGTCTCTCTCAGTGATTCGATAAAACAGATTCATTTATCTGCAAGACACTCCATGCTAAATTGCTTAGTTTTTTGTATTCATCAATCTAAGGGATTCTGATACCGATTTAATATTATACGGGCAATATTATATGGTATTTTCATTTTTACCATTTCGCAATATAGTAATATTATACGGGGCTCTAAGAAGTTACGAGGCAGTTTAAGGCACTGTCTAACCTGTTTTGAGTTTGAGTTAAATGAAACCGAGTTATCTCCCATTTTTTCTGTGCGACATGAGCCTTCCTAAATTGCCAATAGGATTCGACACTCTTGTCAACAGCCATTAAAATAGCGCTAGGTGGCCCCGCTGAGAAGGAAATATGACAGACGCCGGATAAAGATAGAGAATATACAAGGACCTGTGAGGACCCACGACTAAGTATTCATAGATAATTGGTTAAGGCCCAACGAGTAGGGCGCGCATCACGTGGGAGAAGCACCTTTCACGAGTTAGAAAAGCGACAACATCGCAAGTTAGAGGACTCGGTCACCAAGGCTCAACTCTAGAAAATCGGACTGTAGAGAACGATACTTTTTAGCACTATCACGGACAGCACTGTGCCGTTACGGTACGGCTATGAGTGAATCCTCCTTTAAATGATAGAACCTGTTAAATGATGCGCTTGTTTGCTCTATACATAATTCTTTTTTTAACTTCAACTACATCAAAGCTAGTTTGGCTCATTTTATATCGTCACTAATGACGTACATGCTGGTACCTGCGCCGACTGTACACCAACTACTTTTACGGAAAAGGAAAGCACTTTGGGAAGGTGGGTATATTTTAGGTGACGTAGTTGACAGAGGATACCGGTACTAGCACGCATACATACTACACAGGGTGTAGTACAATTAGAATCCCTTTCATTAGGAATTTAGTGATTATAATTATTCAAGATCATTCAAGGTTACGGACAGAGAAACCGTACAAGATTTAAAACATGAAAGCAAAATGCGCTTATCACGAGTGAAACTTGTAACAATATGTGGTGTGGCATTTTGAAAGACAAAGTAATCCGGCCACACTTCATTACCGGAACGTTGACAGGACAAAAATATTCTCAATTTTTGCAAGAAGATTTGCCAATTTTGTTGGAAGATATCTCTTTAAAAAACCCTCATGGTATGTTGTACCAACATGACGGCTGTCCTGCTCATTATGCACGAATAGCAAGAGAAACGTTGGATTCTAGGTTTTCAAGCCGATGGATTGGATGAAGTGGAACTGTTTCATGGCCAGCACGTTCACCTGATTTAAATCCACTGGATTTCTGTTTGTGGGGTCTGCTAAAAGAGACCGTGTACCTGAATGCTCCAACAACAGTTGAAGATTTGCATCAGCGTATCATCACAGCATGTGCAAATATCACCTCGGATATACTTGTCATAGTTCAACATTCCTTCAGAGCTCGTTTACAGCAATGTATCGACGTAAACGGCCATCATTTCGAACATTTATGAAACACAGGTATTCAGGTTTCATATTTTAAATCTTATACGTTTTCTCTGCCCGTGATCTTGAATGACCTTTAATAATAATAGTCACTGAATTCATCATGAAAGAGACTATCATTGTATATGTCTAAAAAGAGGTGATTCCACTTAAAAAAATGGAGGTGACCTTGATATCTCCGAAAAAAATACCAAAAAAAAAAGTTGTTTGACATTGTGTGTGCTCCATTGAACCATTTAACTTAACTTCGTTAAGACGTTTGACGTATCTTTAAAAACAACAAAGATATTTGAGGTGCAAATGTTAGGTGACTCACCCTGTACATTTTACATGAGAAGACCCCTGGAAAGCATTGCCCCTAATCCTTTCGAGGGGATTTCTCGTAAGACACGATTCGTACTTATACATACGAAATTGGGTTAATTATTTCAAATAACTTCTTAATTCCTGAGTTAAAGTTCAACAGTTCAAGGTACTCTGTATCTTGATCCTTGATGCTTATGGGCGTTCTAGGCACAGTATGCATAGGTAATGAGGAAACCTAGGTATCATCAGCTAAAATTTCAAGGTTAAATGATTTGGCAGTGATCTTTCTAACCATTGCTAGGTCCACTATCCTTGAATCTATAGATTTAGAGAGTCATTCATCATTTTTCAATACATACTGGGGATCACATTCTAATCTGAAGCTTCATAGCCCCAATTTGTATGTGCGTTTACCTTTTAAGGAAACTTTCTCCTAAACAGCACTGCTCACGCGTTCTCGATTTCGCTTCCCAGTCTGCAGGTTCGATTCCCTCTTCTCGAGCTCTATACCATTCTCTTGTTCCTGCTTGTCGATGCGATCGAGGGTTTCCTACACTCGCCACTCGATGAGTCACACGTTATGCCTCTTAGCGGAGTCTTGGTCCCTCGCTTTCTCTTTTGCTTCTCAATTTCTATATCCACTTCGTCCGCTCCCCTCGTATTTCCCTCAGTTCCTGGTCCCGCTGTTACGCCTGTCAATGTCTCCGAGCTTTTTCTGGATTAGTGAAGAGCTTGAACGTTTCGAGCGGATTTATTTGGTCTATTGGGACTTGTAAAATGTTCTTCGTGAAACGCGTTATTTCTGTCAGTCATGCGTCGTTATTTATAATTCAGGCAGAAAGGTTGGTTCATCGATGTCAGGGTGGCACACGTTCAGTGGGATACGCGTATCGTGTCGGCATGCAAACGGGGAAATAAACTAACAAAGGAACTACCTGAAGTGATACTAAATATTCGACACGTGTCTGTGCATTACTTGTTTTTCTATTTTTGGAACCGTTTCAAGTTCAAGCTTTTCAGGTCTGTGTAGAACCGAGTTAGCAATTATTTCGAGATGATAAAGAACTGATATAATAATAGACTGTAATATGGTTATGGCGTCATTTAAGTTTTTGATAACTGTTTTAAGAACCGAGACCAATAACATGATGTGATGATCAATAGATGATTGATCACTTTCAACCGTTGTTATCAACAAAAAATTTTAACCGAATAGGGATTGCAATTATTACATAAAAACATATAATTTTTTTTAAGATAATTCTTTCTAGGATACAATTACTTGCACAATTATTTATACAATGCGAATTGAAGGTATCAAAATATCCGTGATTGATATCTACTTTTGTCTATGATATTAACAGACAAATTTTCAAAAAATCGATTTAAATCTTATCATAAAAATGTTACAATCATCTTTTAAAATTTGAAATTATCAATCGGGTTAGTTTCTTCGTAAGGATGGTCGATGGATGCGTTGCGTTGATATAGCGATGTGTTTGGATACTTACGAATACGATGTTTCTAATGGACAAGAGAGAAAGGAGGTTCAAAGAGATTTTTCTCATCTTTTTTGTTTAATTTCGGTTTCTCTATTATTGGTAAATTGTTTGGTGGAAATTGTTCACTTCTGATTTATACGAATATTAGGAACAACAAATGCTTCACAAATTTTTATTACAAAAATAATGCAAGCATCGTTAGAAGATGTGTTGCTTTTACTTAAAATGCTTGTATTTCTAAAAGAGGCGATTCCAGGAGTCTTCTCTGTATATTTGTCTTTCTTTTTAAAGTTCGATTTTTTCACTACTGGGTCATTCCAAAGGAAATCGAATACTTTTTGGAATATTATTTCGAATTCTGTTGAAACTTGGATATGTTGTAGTCTTTAACGATATTTGATAGTATTTTGGAAGATACTCAAAAATTTTGTAAATTGTTGATTTTATAATTGCTTGAAGTATATCGCTAACTTTCTTGCATAAAGTTATAACTTGAATTAGAAACTTCATGAAGATGAGTTTTGGAAAAAAATTACAAAAAAATATTATTTTAAAATTGGCCATATAAAAATTGATTGAAGTTAATATTGGGTCGAAACACACTTCCTGGTTAAAGATATGTTTTTGGGAGCTTCTTATCGTAAAAATACTAATTTTTAGAAGTCTTGGATACGAGTAGTTATTGAAAATACTTATAATATTCTTCGGTTTTCTAGTACTAATATTTACAATAGAAGCTGGAGTAAATATAAAGATTTTTAGAAATTGTAAAATTTTTTAATTCAAGAATCTAAAGATTTGAAGATTAGAAAAATAGAGTAGTTGAAAATTTAAACCTTTGTATCCTAAATGTTTAAAACATTGGAAATTTAGAAATTTGAAAATTTGGAAGCTTTGAAAAGCAGAAAATTTGAAGTTGCGAACTTTTGCAAGTTTAAATAAATACTTAAATAAAAGAATGAAATTTTTTGCGTATAAAAATATAAAGCTAACAAACTTGAAAGTTAGAATACTATTTTAAACATCAAAAATTTTAAAGATTATGTATTGTGAGTATTTTTGGCTTACTTTGCGTAAACCTACACAGTAGAATTATATTTTAAGTCTGATAATTTATATGCTTCCTCTTTTTCACTTCTGTCGTTCTCGATTGTCCAACCCCAACAAAAAAAATTAGAAAAAGGTTAATGGCAAAGAATCGGAGGATATGTAGGTCGAGGTGGTCAGGGAATCCGAAGCGTTGAAAAATTAAATTCCGAGGAGGACGTGTCTCTTGAGGTGGCGGCCATTTTCTTTTGCTTGTACGTGCCACGAGAAAAGAGTGGGCAAAACTACGGGAAAATCCGTCGTTTTCCTGTAGGTAGAGTCAAGGATAAAATCGCGCTATACTCATCGCTCTAACAGGTCACAAGGCGGACCATACTGCTTGGCTATCCGGTCGTTACCAGCCAGCGGTTACAATGCGAACAATACTTTGCACACTTTGCAGCGCACTTTGTTATACATATAGTGTATGCCGATAGGCGTTATTTGCATTTCGCGCTAGTTTTGCTGCGCGTTAAACGCATATCGCTTTGAAATAGGAAAAGGAGTTACCATTATTCTTCTTTCAACGTGAACCTGCAAAGATGGACGCTGTTTCAAGAGATGACAAGAAATTGCCATTAATAAGAAAAACGAGGAATTGTTATGCTTTAGTTTGCTCGTTCAGAACAAACGATTTCGAATTTTGTAATTTTAAAGCGATTAAATTTTTAGACATTTCAAATACGAATGTTTAAATTCGTTAATTTAGTATTTAGTATTAAGGGATGAAATGTATGGAAAATTAAAACCTCTAAGTGCAAAGGGTTAAATATTCAAATTTTAGGGTTTCCATATAATTGACCAATGAAATTTTCAAATTTCTAAACTTTTCAGGCTGTCAGGTTTTCAAGGTCTCTTTTCAAACATTTAGAATATTTAAAATATTAATCTTGAAATTTTTAGATCTTCTATTTTCCAAACTTTGAAACACGTGTACTTATATACATTCTGTGTATGTAAAATCATGAGCTTTTTTCAACATTCCAGTGTTTCTCACAGTTTTACAAATTACGAAAGCAGTGGCTGTTGACTCCACGGGAAAAGCCAGTGTTTTATGTCTGTATTTAAACATTTATCATAAGCGTAAATCTTCCATTTGTAATTGTGTTCCGTTACAGTAGCGAATACCGTGTGTAACAGGATAATTAACATAGAAGAAAATGGCGCACACGGACGAGTAATTAAGACTTGTAATCGCCACTATTGGCTGCACACGGTCTTTCGCCTGGTGGCAACCCGGCTAATAAACGTGCTCGTTATCGGAACAGAAGGAACAGGAACATGAGTTATCGTGGATCCAGTTCGTAGTGAACGCGTGACGCGATTTTCAAGAGAATATGGGTACGGTCAGGTCTCTCGGATTAAGTTTCCAACTTTGAAAAATTCGATTTCTTCTTTATTCTAAATTATTTTATTTTAAATTATCTACTAGCTATAACATTTTGAAGTTGCTTGTAGAAATACGCATACCTTTTTTCAAGATAACATCGTTAAAATCTTCAAAATTATACATATACATATGACGAAATTTTATACGTATGTATAATAAAATAAAATTATATGTATTATAAAACTGTGCATACATATGTATGCATATGTATGAAATAAATTCTTCCGTATTGCTGAAATTATAGTATAATTTACGCGATATTTACAGTTTCTTCTTTTTCTTTTTTGTTTAATGAAATTCAGTTTTCTTGGTAGTTTAACCTTGCTCTCATTTCGTTAAAGTTCCAGTGAAGTTCGTTCGAGATAAAATATTTTTATAGTTTTTATAAACATTTTCATTGAAGCTAAGTTGTAACGATTATTGCAACACTTGCTGTTACTTCGATTTTTAAACTCACAATAAACATTTATGTAGTACATACTTACATATAAAGAAGAATTTTTCTACAGGAACAGTCTTATTGCTGCAACTACGACACGTGGACGAATTTTTGGGACTTGTGAACACTTTTGCACAAAAACATGTTCCCACTGGCTCATACTGCGAAGATTTTAACATGCGTTACGAAAAGTAACATGTCTCATTTGTCTCAAAGCTATGTTTACATTACGTAACTTTTGCACTAATGGAACCCCAATGAACACGTAGAAATTAGTATAGAAATTTGAAAGTTGTGAAAGTTGAAGTTGAAAAATCAAAGATTTGTATCTCAAATATTTGAAATTTTAGATATTTAGAAATTGAAAAATTTTTAAATTTGAAAGTTTAAGTGTTTAAATTTAAAAGTTTCCAATTCTTTGATTCTGTCAGTGCAGTCTACTGGAATTTAATAGGTGATCAATGTACAGGGTGGGCCACGCAACGTGCAGAACACTATAATATATTATATTATTTCTAAAGTAAGCGTTGTATGAATAAATTTTGTATACAAAAGTTGCATGCTTTAGAGGCTCATATTATGCAGTGCATCCACTTTTTTAATAGGTGGAGGCATTTCGGAGATATGAAGGTCAATTTTTTTTTACATATTTCTACATATTTTTATATTTACATATGCTACATGTTAATAAACATTGTCATGTAAACACCCCTGTCCTACAGAAATCTATGATAACGTTAAATCTCCAACGTTAAGCTAAGTAAATTTTCAAGAAAGAAAGTTAAAAGTACTTGTTAACTATTAGGTTTAGGGTGAATGAAGATCAATACTTTATTACTCAGAATTCGACATTATTACATACTTTCATATAAAAAATATAGCATTCTATTTAAAAGACGAAAATTGGCTTTTAAATCTCCGAAATACCTCCACCTATAAAAAAAGTAGGTAGACCACATAATGTAAACCTTCAAAGCATGCAACGTTCGTATACAACATTTTTTCATACAACGCATAGTTTAGAAGTTATAGAGTTGTACAAGTTGAGTGGACCACCCTGTAAATATACGGTAAGTCACAAAAGTCTACATACACTATACAGATTACAAGGAAGTTCACCTAATCCAACAATCTTGATTTTAATGGAAGTTGTGTGTATGACTGCATATAGACCATAATAGATTCTACAGATGACGCAATTTTTTCTATTTGATGGAATATCATTTTAAGAAGGTAAAATCAATGCTTAAAGTTTCAGTGTTTTTCAATTTATTTAAATATAATTTTGTAATAATACAAGACCTACGTTTTTTTCAATTTTTGCTATCAAAACTTTTCCACTAAAAAAATGTTTAATTTTTAGTGCTCTATCACCCTATTGTAATGAAAATTCTCAGGCACAGTTAGACTCAAAACATGAAAAAACTATGAATCTTTGCAGGTTCATTTTATTTCCACAAAGAGGTTTTCTATTAACAACATTGTACTTTACATGCATGCAAACATTCGTTAAAGTCAGAATTTTCGAGTTAAGTGAATTTCCTTGTAGGTAATATAGTGTATGTAGACTTTTGTAACTGACTGTAGGTACTGCGCATTGAAAGCCAAAGGGCGTCGAGAAACCTGGTCAATAGATACGATTATGCAATTTTCACTGAGGGTATTAATAGACAATTAGTAAAAATGAACAAGTCTTACTTTTTTTCTATTTTTTCATGGCACAATTTTGTTTATAAATGAAAGTATGTAAATGGAAAGCTTAAATCTAAAGAAAGGAAGTTGCGAAACAAATTAAGCAATTCTAGTAAATTATCGGCACTTATCAGCGTAGATAACAACGATCAAGCATCGAGTTATCAGCTTTTCGATTCACATTTCGATTCGCTTCTACAAATGTTACACCTCGATAAATAATGTATACTATTGTATAGCGTCAGATAAATGCATTCACTTCTGGTTTACGTGTTACAGGACTAATCAGTTACATCTTGTACTTCATTGAATGTACCTATATTACAAGTAAATGCTGGATTATAGACACTTTGCGTTTAACCATAAACTAGTCAAAAACAAAAGTTTGTATAAAATGTTTTGATATTTTGACGTGAATGCTGCGTCAATGAGATTTAGAGAAACACTTTTTTAATAGATTATCTTAATAAACATTGGAAAATTTGAAGAACTGGAAATTTTTTAATATTCAGACTTTTAAATTTGCCACTTTTCCAATTGTTAAATATTTAAAATTTCAAATATTCAAAATACAAAATCTTCCATTTTTTAAATATTTTTTAATTTTCAATGCCTCTGGTTTAATTTTTGAATCTGCAGATCTTAACAATTTCAAATACGAATCTTCGTATTTATAAATGTTTCTGCTTATCGAATTTCAAATTTTTAAGTTTTAAGCAGAATCTTAAACGGTATTAAAATGCAAGAACACAAAATAAGTAATAAACTCTTTTTACAAGATTATTTTTGTATTTTGTTAAAGTACAAGTAGCTGTTAATTCCTAGTCTGAGATAGCACCTTTATTATCCAGGAAAAAAGGAACTAGAAAATACATCAAATTAGACAAAATTTATGTCCGTTCATAAATCGGTCTCAGCTTAATAAAACATTGGTGACGTGCATACAAGGCAGTAATTTTCTATCGTATCATCGTAGAATCGTAAGCCGCGTCTAAATATTTGAACCGCGATTAAGGTCATACTCCCCGCCACAGAACGCCACGAAAGTTCCTAGGAAAAAGTCGTTCTCCATTGTGGGTATATTGGTTTCGGTGTACTATTACGATTTCTAACCGCTAAATACAAATGGAACATCTTTTCTTTTCTCACGGCGCAGTTTCCACGCAGACCTCGAATCTCTATTTCACCCTAAATTTTCTGCCAGATTTATTTATGAAATATTAAATTGTACCGTATGAAATAGCTGTTTTTGTAGGTCGAAAATAAAATAAAATATATTTCGAAAAATGTTTATTTATTGAATATATATCTTTTACGTTATTTAAGAATAATATGCATTAATGAGTTGTTACTTGTGAGTTGTTAAAAATATTAATTGATATGTTCCATTTCAAAGAAATTTTCATTATTTTGACAGTTCACAATCGGAAAGATTTTATTTTTTAAATACAATTCAAAATGGCAGATAGTCTGTAGGGAAAAGGTCTAATAGTTCTTGAAATTCATATTTCAGTACTGTTAAATTTATTGTAGTGATTCGTGATGTACTCTGAAAATAATTTTGGTGCCTGCGTGATCTGTGAAAGCTATTATTCGTTGCTTCTTCTTTAATTTAAAGTAAAATAGAACAAGCAAAAGTTATTTAAGAAGTAATCCTCAGTAGTTAATGCACATGAACTCTAATTTTTGCTTGATCGCATATACCTAACAAAAATCATTATTGTAAACTATTCTACAAAAATGGCAATTTCATATAGTACGATTTAATATTATTACGCTAGTAAACAAATCAGCTGAAAACAGATGCTAGGGAAATATTTGTTATGGATTACAATCGAATATTCACCCTTTCAAATAAGTTTCAAATTTTCAAATCTTCAAATCTTCCAAGGAAGCCAGGTTCACTCGAATTCTTGCTACGTCAGCATTCGAGTTCAAAGGAGTGAAGATCTATTACAAATAAAAAAATATAATAAACCGAATTTAAGTAAGTAGAAGTACGGTTGGCTTCAGGGCCCAAAGGGAAGGCGAAGTTAAAAGTAATGCGGATGTGGCCAGTCGGATTACGTTACAAAGCCTTCGTCTGGCTGCTCAAACTTCCTTCAGCGTCTGACATCGTGCCACTCGCCCTCTGTCCACTAATTTAAGTGACTCTAAATTCGTATGCGATGGGAAGGAAAAAGAATTTACGAGACGGCCCTGTCGAAATGGAGGAAAAAAGAGGATTCTCCTTCGTTCCCTTTTCTGCGTCGCCAAATATAAACTGGAGCTGAGGCTCATCGTCAGACAGGCTGAGGAAAAGGATTGTGGAATGAAACGTCGGAAGCGACTTCTGTTTGGCTATCTTTGGATCGAGGCGACCCTCGATTTCATGGGGAATCTTGCATGTTTGATTAAAATATTTGCGAAAGTTCGAGTAAGTTTAGGAGTGAAATGAAGGCATACAGAAGCAGAAGCTATGAAACTTTAGATTTGGATCATTGACAGAGAGTCATATAGCATACACATAGCCAATAGAGAGACACTGCCGGTTTGTGGAAGTCATTAAGAGAAATATGACAATAGTTCAAATGTTGAAAGCTATTTTTTAAAATAGATTAGGGGCATATAGATGATAATTCACGAGATGTTAGAAATTGGAGATACTAGGCGGGCCTGAGCCTTTTAAAAGATTTGAGATTTGAAAATTGGAACATTTAACGACTTAGAAATAAATAACATTTTAATGTTTGAATACTTAAAAATTTGAAAGTTTAATCATTTTAATATTTTAATTGTTGAAAATTTATATAAGTAACTTACCTATTTAGTCATTTGAATACTTGAAAATTAAATATTTGGAAACTTGAATTTTTGAAATTATATTTTTGTCAATTTGTTACGACCATCAGTCTCTTTTTTCCCACAAATGAACAAATTTTTGTCCTATTTCAAATCTCTTTATAAACATTTTTTCCATTGATTATCAAATTAATTTTAGCTTCACGTTTTCCAAAACAGAAAATCCAAAGATAGTTCTTCAAGACATTAAGATCTGTAAAACCTACTATGAAACTTCTAAATAATTCAGGGCAGCTCAATTTAAAGACGCAAAGGATATAAACTAATCTTATTTTAATTCCAGGGAAATTAGAAAGTGTGAGAACATCTCACTGAAAGAATCATTGAACGCAGTAACACGATTCTCTGAAGTTCATTACAAGTTTAAATCTACGCTATACTTATTTACTGTGTTTAATCCACTTGTTATCAGTTAATCAGCAACCAGATTAATTGGAGACGTCAAAACACTTTGCAGTCAATTTTAGTGTAAAATTTAAGAAATTAACCATGTATGTCTGTTAATATGAAGGTATACCCTTGAGTATTTAAATCTTTGAAAATTTGATAATTTTAAAGCTTTGACAGTGAAAAATTTATTTATATAGAGGATTTATATTTTAAATATTCGACATTTTTATGATTTAGAGGATTTGAAAATTTGGATATACAGTAAAAGTTGGATAACTGCCTGAATCTATCTAAAGTGTAACTGACTGGTAGTCATCCCCACCACTAAGGGGGGACCCCACTCAAGATGGCCCAAAATTGACAGTGAAGTAGGGATGAGCTAGGGTAACTATATCCGAGTCCGTGTATCGGTGAGAAAATTCTAACGCAAGGACAAAATTTATATATATATTTTTTTTAAATGAAACCTTTATTAGCGTATGTGTGAGGTTTTTCTGTTTAGAATAAGATCAAACACGATATAATTTGGATTATATTTACTTATTTAGTAGGTGAAAAGAAGAGTTATTATCACTCATTAAATATGTAAATATGATCTAAATTATTTTGTGTTTGATTTTGTTTTCATCAAAAGAACCTTAAAAATTAAAGAAGTTTTATCATTACATTATTATTATTTTAATAATGTTGCCGTCACGTCATCTTCATTATTTACCCCCTTTCTCCTTAACTCATCGTCCTTTTTCACGTTCAAAACACTTCAAAAGGAAACTTGGGCTTTAGCCTCAGGTTCAATCAGGGAAAAGAATCTTTACCTCCGGTCGATAACTACCTGCTACCGGTCCCGAATGTCAGACAATTATCCAACTTTTACTGTATCAACATTCTTCATTAAATTTTGATTTGTTTGATGTAAATACAATTTTTGTCCGTACAAAGAAACCTTTGAATTCCATTTCTCGTCAACGTGTAGTTTTAGCGATTAAATTTCTTCAACAGTGAAAACCAATGTTATGTAGTTCCACGCAGCTGTGGCCATTTCGATCACTTGAGAGCACGAAATATTTTCGAACAGAACAGGACGTTAAGGTAAAGACCCAGTTGGAAACCGAAATAACTGATTTCTCGTTCAATATCACACGAGCGGCGATATTCAGGCAGCCGTTCATATTGTACTACCCCCTACCACAACACCACATGCTCCTATTATTAGCGTTCAACGCCCTTTACAGCTGGTACACATTATTTTTATGACATTATAATGCATAGGTATTTCAATAGTGACAACTCGAAACAGTAGGATTTTCAGAAAAAGCAAAAAAGTATTTGTGAACTAGGAAGAAAAATTATTTACGAAACAGATATTAAGAACTAAAATAATGAAAATTATTTTATTAGAATTCTTCTGAGGAATATTTTTTTGTTATTTGCAATAAATGATTTTGTTTCAAATTATTCAAATGTATAGTTTGTACTTATTTCAAGAAATCATTGAATAAATTTTCGTGTCCTGAAGTTTTGAGCGGTAAATAGAAATGTGTTTCATTTTTTAAATATATATGCGATATATTCGCATTTTCAATAACACGCGTACTTCAGACAAAATTATAGATATTTTCTTTCTCGGAATTGAATATATTTAACTTAGAACTAGCAAGTCAATTTTTACACAATTTTCCTTAGGCGATTTTTTACACGATATCTACCGTATAAAGAGATACTTAGGTGTATTTCGATACTTATTGTCGTGTTCTTCTTCGTAGACACTATTTAGAAAGCTATAAACTTTTTCGTCGAAATCTATTAACGTGCTTATGAACTTATTAATACTATACTATATTATAGTATACTATACTACTGGTATTATGTTATACTAGTATTATATACTAGTTATACGAGTATTATATACATATACTATCATATAGTATATTATACTACTATTTATATTAAACGAAAATAGAAGTAGATAAATTTTAAGGAATTAGTAGAATTCAAAATCATTCCACAGAGTAATGATATCACTAGATAGTGGATTTCTATGAATTTATGAAAATTCAGCTGTATAAAAAGTTACAGAGTATGTATTACATACAAAATTATGCAACATTTAAAAAGTAAAGCACAAACTATAGTATATGAAGGATGAAATAAGTTTTTATTTAGGTTCTATTTCTTTAATTATGTTTATAAAAATATAGATTTGCATAAGAATCCGCAGTCTAGATATAAAAAAAAACGTTGATCCCACAGCCCCCAAGTGTAAGTTTACCTAAGGCCAAGATCCTCCGGAAACAAAATATTTGAGCAAGTTGTAATATTGTTAGGCAAATACTGTTGAACAAACATAGTTTGCCCAAACGATTCGATAATGTTCCAGCGTGACAGCGATAAGCATATCGACATTTCCATCGACCATGTGCTGCCTGTCTAAGTGTTAGAGCGAACACTGTGCATTTTGGATATGTGCACGTCCTCTAACATGACACGCATTCCTATTCGAATTTATATTCCTACGGGAGTTGGAACGCTAGCCGAGACCAGTTACGCAAATGTGCGTCCCTCTTTTCGAGGCTGACTTTAATGATCGCACTAGTCGCTTGCAGAACCAACATGGCTGGAAAACTTTGCTTTCCTAACTGCAATATCACGTGACCCTCAGTGGGGATAGAAAGTTGCTCGGAATTCTGTATGAAAAAATATGTAAATAGGAGGAAAACCTAGAGTACAGAAATTTGGCGATACTCAGTATTGTATCACTAAATTGAATGACTGTAATATGTTCTAGTTTTTGGCGAGGTTATGCCAATGGTACCATTTTATGTACCATTATGCAGAGCATAAAGTAAATTTTTTAAGACGTGTATGATTTTTAAGACGATGACTTTTAAGCAAGTGGAACTTTATTTTTATAATGAGCCTCATTTTTTAATCAGCACATTATAATATGAGAAATATTATTCGTAGACATTAATTGAACTTGTTGTTTATAACCTACACTTCTTCTATATTCTTATTCATTCTCTGGATGCAATCACCATGTTGACGAAGAGAATAACTCTTTTGTTGGGATGCCAATAATTAGAATATTGGTAGTAATTAGTTACGGCAGCAGTGAACTTTAAGTTCGAAGCATGTCTGCGAACTCTAAGTCACGTGTACTTATACCACCTTCCGTTTTCTTTAATACATGCCATAGACGACTTTAAAATGTATATGAAGTTTTTGCAATATGGTATCATTTGAAGGAGAAACTAAAGCAGTTTCTTTCGAGCAATGCACTCAATATTCAATATACAGTTAGATTTAATTATTTCTTCATATCCGGTAGACAAGTATTGTATTTTATGTATAATACATCTCACAATACTTTGAATCTTAATAATTCGATACCAATCACTATGATGTAACACCTCAAAGTGCTCGATCATGGCTGTGGCACGTGAAAGTAACCCACGACGGGATAATTAACTTAGTATGTTAAACGCATAATGTTGCTATTTGGTTATGTAAATTTAAACGCTTCATGTTATCAAGTTAATGGGAACGATAAAATGAACGAATAAAGGAGGTCTTCAACTTGCATATTTTCTGGAATGCAAATGCTGAATAATGAAGCAGGAAAGTAGAATAAAACATAAAAAACCGTGTTAGGGACTTGCTGAGTTAAATTTTACTGAAATGAACTGAGCTAAATTTTAATAATAGCCTATCACCATTAGTTGTTTTATAATACATAAAATATGAGATAGACGTATTACATGGAGAGTTAAAATGTAGTATCATCTGATAACACAAATTCTAATTTCTATAGTATTCATTCTATCTTCTTGAAAATATAATTGAATTATTTTACTAGCCTCCGATCACTAACAACTAGTTTCCAATTTTCTTCAGATAAACCTCAGCAATCTACCGACACATATTAGTTTCGTAAATCTAGGATAAAAATTAAAAAAGGTACAAAATAATCAAACATAAATGAAGAAATAAAAATCACAACTGTCCCAGGCTCGGACATTCCAGATTCTTTACTATCCCTCAATATTATACTCCACTTAAAACTTTAAGAAGATTGTTGTAACCTAAAAAATTGATATTCAGACTCTCATATCGTGCATATATGTTCTGATTACAGACTCCGAGGGAGGACAGGGCAGCATCGAGCCCTAGCAATCAGAATAATCACACGCCAACGCCATCGCCGTCGCCAGTCGGGGATGCTCCGGTTGGTAGAGCTCTTATGGAGGCTGCGCTCCAGCAATCCACTTCCGGATCCCAGCCACCTTTGGTAGTGACACCGCCCGGATACTGGGTTGACGGTACCGATCATCGACATGTGCTGGACTCGGCTGGCAGGGCGTTACTTCCGGCGCAACCTGCCTGGCAACCTAGGATAGATCAAGATGACACGGCCAAGTGCTATCGACGGTTTTTCGTCGGCAGGGTATGTAAATTATATTTATATCGAAGTTATATAAACTCGAACAATATATTGATCCTTTGATCGCTGTTGTCGTCAGTGTGTATCGAAAAGAGATAGGAGTCTTGATTTTCCGCACAGATGTGTGCTAAATATTAGAACTGCCACAATTGAAGAATTAACAATGAATTAATTACGACAGAAATTAAGTTGTAATTAATTTAGGGTTAGTTTTTTGGGAATTACACTTATTTGATGTTGTAGAACTTTTTAGTTTGTATCGAGAGGAATTTCGAAATAAAACAATAATCATTTTATAGTTAATTTTGTTAATTTTCTGACCTTATAAGTTTTACCTTCCTAAGTTTAAATATTTTTATTATTTCATTTTTAGTAATTTGGAGTAGTGACATGACAATTTTGGAATGTTTTGAAGGGCTGAAAATTTTAAGTGGCCTCATACATAAGTAATAAACTAACGCTTTAAGAGTATGCAACTGTTTTTCTGTCTGACGTTAAAAGAGGTCAAATACAATTATCGACAAGATTCTATTGAAGGTTCATTTCATTTCCTATGTTAATGCTTGAGCCTCGCGTATAATTGACGTTACGTATTATATATTTGAATTATCAGAAAATTTGAAAGAAAAAATGAGACAACTTCACCTTTACTTCTTAATTCTTCTATATTATAATTTTAACCTTGTACAAATTACGGTTATGTATAGATAAACCATTGAACATTCAAACATATCTAACATTTTATAAAGTTTTCTAATCTGTGTAGTCACTTCTCTATCATTATTGACCATTAATTGTGTTCTAAATAAACTACGACCATATCATGCACAAGTAATCTTAAGATGAAATGACGTTATTTTTCATTGATTTTTCATCTAATTTTGTGTTGACATCATTTACATAGGTTTAATTAAATAATAGTTGATATGCAAGTCAAATTGTCAAAAATTGTTTAAGAATAGGACAGATTCTAACATATTGTGCTTTGTGTAGCCGTATCATTTTATAGCCATATTGAAGTTAAAACTTCCATATTCTCTTAAGGTATGGAACACTTATTTGTAAACTTTGTGAATTCAAAATATCCCAAATTGTTTTATGCAATGTTTCCTTATAACTGACTTGAAAAATAGTTATGTTTCTCCGATTTTAACTAACAAACAATAAATTAAAATACTTGTAGGTACTTTTGAATTGTCTAAAACACTACAATCTGAGGAGTTAATTGAAAACTTCATTTCTTCTTAACATTACTCGACAACGATGAACGAAATCATCACTTAAATCATCACAAATACATCACTTCAAAATAGAATTTTTCAAATAGTACTTTTCCTCACCCGTATTTTTATTATCTATTGCAGCATACTCGCTGTATAATATCATGTTTTAATGTTAACGGAAATTGAAACGAATATAAATGCGTTTTCAGAGATAGATACATGCATTTTACAAAGTCGTAATAGCCTCAAAGCCAGAAGTTAATTAATAACGCACCATCCACCGAATATTGCGTGTAAAGGGATTTAAAGTTCTATAAACTCTGTTCTCGTTATCGATAAATATTCTAGGATACACTAATGTTGGGCAGAGATTATTTATTATAATTGAAATTTAGCATTTAATTATTGAAGTACTATCTGGAGCTAATGTACTAATACAATAATTATAAAAAAATGTATGTATTTTTGTATGGTTTTAGAAAACTTATAAAATATTCGTTATGAAATATAAATATTTAAATATTTGAAAATATGACAACTTGAATATTTAAATATTTGTATATTTGAAAGTGTTCACATTTAAAACTTCCAATTCTTTAAATTTTGAGAACGTCTTAAGGAAACGAGTGAATATTAAATGTTAAGGTTTAAGTCAGAATGTTCACTCGAGGAAGAATCTTGTTTTAAATTAATTTCGAACTCTGTGGAACGATTAAATGTAATTAACAGTCAATTAAAACACGAATCTTATTGTGTGGGCTTAATTATCGTTCAGCGGTAATGTGTTGCACCTATTTTCTTTAAAATATTATTAGATCTGCGAATTATTAATAACTGAGCGGTACCAAGGGAACAATTATAATATAAGACACTGATTGATTATTTTATCTCAACACGATGTGTATTTAATTAAATTTTACAAAGTTCAAAAGCTATAAAATTTACAAGCATATCTAAAAAATTGTTAATCAAGATATGAATAATAAATATCATATATAAAAATAATGTTAATAATAGTACTATTTAATAATAATAGGCCAAAAAGATTAATAGTCACGGATTGTATTTACAGTTTGCAAGTTTCAATAATAATTAGAAAAATTAGTATTTTCAGTATAAATTTGCTAGTATTTTATTTGAATATTTTCACTATACTTCTATGTTATCATTGATACTTCATAATCAACTGCTAATTCGTTTAATTAAGTCTCAAGGTATTATCAAATGTTTGCAGCGATAATGATACAGAAAAAACAATATATTGTTAACTAGATTGAATTTGCAAGTAGAAATTATGACTCCAGTCATAACAAATGAATAATTAACACAGGTTTAAAATACGAATAACTCATCATAGAATTTGATTACAAAATAACTATATTTAATTGCTTAGGTATCGTTAAAGATTTAATTTTGTCAAAAAGTATATTTTGTTAAATATGAATATCTGAGTCAAATTTGACACATTTCTCCATGTCAGTAACAAATTTCTTTTCTACATCAGTAATCAATACTCAGCACGTAATTTTTCTTCAGTAAAGATTTCCATCGTTTCTTGTTCACTCAAAAGGTACATATACTCCCTTATTCGATTAAGTTCATTGCACTTTAATCAACTCATCTGCATCCTTAAGTGTCAGTGAAATGTTTAGGTAATGCTAAAACAATATTCCCTTGAGAAAGAGTGATTTCTGTCACGCTAAGTATTCATACTTATTGGCAAGCACCTCCAAAATGAACTTGCATAATGAATCAACACCTAACAGTAAATTAGAACATCCCCCAAGACTCAAGTAAAAATTTTTATGATTTCACAGTTGATATGGAGTATTTCCATACGAAATTGCATCTACACCAGATTTTGCGAACAGTATAGAAATTAAATTTTTTAGAAACCGTCTATTCGCATACTTGTTCGCGTACTATTCTTAGTGTTCGAGAAAAAATTAAGTAAGTGTGATAAAATGTTTACGAACTGACTCAAAAGTACTTGAGCGAGATTTACAAAAAACTCAAAAATTAAAGTAAGAAGAAGATATATAATTTTCTAAATGAAATAATGTCTTCATTTTGCGAACGAAGAACAATATTCTCTGGAATTATTTCCGTCTGAAAAGGTTGCAGTTGGAAAACTTCCTTAGGTCATTTTTAGTTTACAGATCAGATGCGAATATCTTCAAACATTACTTTAAGTTTGTAGTATCATGTTTGCCAATAAAGAAAGTTAGTAAACTTGGATTTAAATAGAAAAGAAAAGAAACATTAGAGGATTGACCTTCTACTTCCCATGGACACTTGCCACTTTTTATTTAATATACAGGTTGTTTCCGAAATCGTGGTAAAATTCAGAATTTTCAAATTCGATTTTCTCGAAAACGTAATCTCATATGAAAAAATGGTATTGTGTAGCTTTACTTTTATATGAGCAATTACATCATTTTCGATTGTATCACGATTTCGAACAGAGTCTTATAATATTAAGAAACTGAAAACTTCTAGGATCGAATGTGACATAATGACTAAATTAATATATTTAGAATCTGTTTTAGCGTCTTAATTTTCAAAATAGCTGACAGATACTCTAGTTTCACTAATATTTTAGTTTAATTTAAAACCTTACGTTTTATCAATAAAGATGGATATTAAAACAATTGTCTATAAATAATTAGGATACAATTTAAGCTGTACGAATTGAAAAATTAATCCACTATTCTTGATTAGAAATGTCAAAAAATATTGTAACCTTTTTCTGATAATAAACCACGAAGGAAAAGTTGACGCTACATCAAAAGATACACAAGACAGTTGCATAGTAAATTTCCTATACTATCTCAAAATATGAACAAGTAGGGTACATATATGTATGAAAAATATTGTAAATATCTCGCTTCAAAACCTCATTTTGCTCATCTCATTCTGAGTCTACCCACTTAGAAATTCCTTTAAATAACAGCGACGCTTTCTCATGTCGTCATCAACATTTTGGAATCACATTTTCACGCTCTGTTATTTTCTCAAAGGTTCTTAACTAAGATTCTATATGAATCTCGTTTGAAAAAGGTTACTTTGAAATCACCTCGTGTAAAGAGTGGGAGTGGGTAGAAAAGAAGGATGAACCAGTAGGAGAAGGAGAAGAGAAGAGAAGAGGCGCAGGAAAAGAGCACTTCGGGCGTGGGAGTGGGAACGTTCTCATAGTCTACAAGGAATGCCTATATAAGAAGAAACTCTGCCCTCCTTCCCTCAGGCATCCCTGATTTTCATTCTTAACCGCTTTTCTTCCGCTTGCCCTCTTCCTCCTCTTCCTCTCTACCTGTACGAGCTAACTTAAAGCCTTGTGGTACTATAGGTAGTTACAGGAAAACATTTCTGTGAATAATCAAGCTATGCAAAATTTAATTATAATCAATTATATTTATGATTCAATAGTAGTCAAAACATATTCATGACAGTTCCAAAAATTGGTTATCGTGTTCAATTATCTAGTTAGTCTTTCAACTGCTGAAGTTTGTAATCGGTTCAATTAAGTGTGGAATAATAAAAATGTACTCATATAAGTAATAGGTATTGCACTCAATATTAGCCAGAAGATTTTATATTAATAACAGTCTCCAAAATATTATGATATGTCTTACCAACTGTTGTATAACAGTTGTATAGCCATTCATGTTTAGGAGTGGCACAACCAAGTGCAGAATAGGCTAATAATAGTTCATTACACACTGATGTTATACAGTTTGCGAAACTTTCTTGCTAAAGGGTTAACAGTTTGCCTGTTATATTGCACCTTTCACTTGCTCTTGCAACATCATCAAAGTTAGCCAACAAAAGGCTCCATTTCATTTTGCTTTTTCATTATTTTTTGCAGGAACACGTGAATCTGGTGGGAAGAGACGGAGAGAATGGGCCAGTCTTGGTCTCGGTGAAGGCCGAGACAGTCGCCGGACAGGAGCACTGGAGGGTCTTACTGCGATTAAGAGCAGGTTCGACCCACGAATTGGTTCCTGCCGCGAACCTTTGCCCAAATCCATCCCCTGCGAAGATGGTGAAGGTGAGATTGATGCGTAAAACCTAGTAGTTCTTTGGTTTAATACATTTCACCATAGGGGACCTTTGACTCGACGATTTCACCAGACTATATTCCTGTTTATAGATGTTTGAATAAGTAGTTCAGTACATTTTCGCAAAAGACCATGCAGATGTGGTGAGCCGAGAGACTGGGGGGGTCTCGTGGTTTATCAAGTTTACAATCCTGTAACCCATGTATGAATGAGGGGAATTTGATCAGTATCTGACAATATTTTCATCAGATTCTTGTTGAATTTCTGACATAAGAATGTGTTAACCTTGTGTATGAACGTGTAGATCTGTCTGTTGATAATGGCCTATTCTCTTCACCATTTTCCAGTTAGCATTCTTAATAAGTTTGCGAAACTTGTATCAATTTTCTGAGTATTGAAGTGAAATAGTACTTTTTGAGGGGGTTATGAATTTATATTGGTGAACTGTAAGCGTGTTGAAGTATTACAAAACTGACTTCTTTATATAAACTGTTTAAAACTCTGCTGACATGAGATGACTCGACGGTTCATAAACTTTAGTATATTAGACATGGTAAACGTGGATCTATTTTGTGACCACCAATTCCAATGCTAGCATTTAATGTTTTGAAATTCTATTTTATATTAAAACAAAGCTAGAATCTTCACGACTTTTTAACTGACCAGTGATGTGGATCTAAAATTTATTTATAAAGTCACAGCTTGTGCACCATCAAACACAGAGTGAAAGTTTAAGACTTTAAAATTGTACTTTGCATTAATTCAGTGGTAGATACTTCAAAGTTCTTTAACCACTAAATAACATGGCGTAGGTCCAAAAATTGGACTATTATACAAAATAACGAAAAATTCCTTTATACAGCTGTGTGACATGATTTCTTTTAATTTTGCAATCGTTTTACAATTTCTCAAATACTATTGTCCCTTATATTAAATCATCCAAATTTTCAGTCTGTCACATTTCTATAATTCACTAGATTCTATATTCCCAATCCTGTGTAGCAATGAAGACACTTTGTGACCTCTACTCACATAACTGGTTCGAGCAACAGTTGTTGGCAAGCATCTCTACAACTTGTAGTGAGAGTTTGATCCGTGCCAGGCTTTTAATTGTCCTTAATTTGAGATAGCAGCTCGACGGATACAGTTATATCTGTTCATTAAAACTGTGATGAACTTACGAGTAATATACAAATATGTGTATTTACATAACAAGTATTTCATCAATATTATACATTCTCTCTTCAGGTACATCTTCTTTGACAATTTATATAGACAAATATCCAGAGAACTGTTTTTATAATCTGCTGTAGAAACTTAACTTAAAATCTCAACACCTACAGCAGATGCACATAATGTACTACTATCATTTATAACTAAATCTTAAAATTAAATCATAATCATATAATTAATTCTTGATTTTATAATTAAAAGTTGGAATTAGGTCTGTAGACGAAAAACATATACAGGGTGTCCCAGCAAACACTGTACAGTACGTTATTTCCTAAAGTATTAGAAATAAAAACAATTGTTTATACGTGATTGCATGGTTCGATGGGGCCAATTTATTAGCGAAGGCGATTTTGTTGTAACATTATTATTACATGAGATATGATGGTAAAGTTTGATTTTTTAAATGGAACTATATATTTTTTTACAGATCAGTGGATAGTGAGTTTCAAAACGAATCCAGCAACGTCTAATTTATATACTTTTTTAAATTAATTTTCGAGATATTGCGCCTACAAATTTAGTGATTTTCGTCGAAAGAGAACCTTAGTATTGGTTTCATGGGGTAATGCCTAACACGCGCTATCGGGAGGGAATACTAAACCGCCCGCAGTACCTGCTAGTCTGAAAGGTCCTCTTCCGACGAAAATCACTAAATTTGTAAGCGCAATATCTCGAAAATTAATAAAAAAAAGTTTTTCGTTTAAAAAACCACTTGATCATCATATCTCATGTAATAATAATGTTATAAAAAATTCGCCTTCGCTAATAAATTGGCCCTTTCGAACCATGCAATCCTATATGAACAATTTTTTTTTATCTCTAATACTTTAGGAATTAATGCACTGTACAGTGTTCGCTGGGACACCCTGTATATGTTGTCACAAAATTAATATTCTTGATGTAAATACTTTTACAGGCCATCAACGAATCCCTCAACGTGAGTGCGTTAATGCCTGTTGTCTGTTCCGGAGCTGGCACACTGATAGCACGATACGATGAGCATGCGTTGGTATCGAGGTTCAAATTCGGTGTCCTTCACCAACGTGCTGGTCAGGTGACCGAGGAGCAATTATTCGGGAATAGGCAAATTACTCCAGCTTTCCAAGAGTTTCTGGACTTGTTGGGCCAAAAAATCGATTTGAAGGACCATAAAGGGTTAGTGGTAACAATTATGGGGCTACTTGATTCAGAGCTGTGACGATGGAAGAGGTCGTTGATCACTTGACAATTCTTTATTAAAAGTTTAATCAAATTTAGAAACTTGTTTGCCCTTCAATTCTTTGTACTAATAACAAATGTTAATTTTTACAGGTACCGCGGTGGTTTAGACACTCGACACGGTCAAACAGGAGACTCTGCGGTATACGAGGTGTTTCGAGGTCGTGAAGTTCTCTTTCATGTCGCTTCCCTTCTCCCATACAGTCCAGGGGATTCCCAGCAGTTGCAGCGAAAAAGACACATTGGCAATGACATTGTCGCGATAATATTCCAAGAAGAACCAACTCCTTTCAGCCCAGATATGATCGCTAGCCACTTCTTACATGCTTTCATCGTGGTGCAAGTCGTTGACCCTTGCACTCCCAATACGAGGTATATTCTTAGATTCGTACTCTATTCGTGTAGCGAGGTATTTAAATTCAGACGAATCAGTTGACCAATCGCTATTCCCACGTCCCAACAAACTTCAGTTTAAAATAGTATGCAGAGGATGATATGGGGGGGTTCCTCGGTAGGAAACTCAGATCTTGAAAGTGTTATACAATATATTTAGATTTATACTCTTAATGCAGATATAAAGTGAGCATAACGGCACGAAACGACGTTCCTTGGTTTGGCCCAGCTCTTCCAACGCCAGCTGTGTTTTTACGAGGAGTCGAATTCAAGGAATTCCTTTTGACCAAGTTGGTGAATGCTGAAAACGCGGCATACAAGGCTGAGAAGTTCTCAAAGCTGGAGGTAGATATTAGAATATTGTTGCAATAGAAGTAGAATTTCACATAGGATTTCTTAACAAATGTATTCCTACTTTGCATCAAATTTTACTATATATATAAGTCCCAGCCTTAACTAGTTTAATTTTGCATTAACAGCTAAGAACGAGGTCGGCTCTCTTGGAATCTCTCACAGAGGAACTCCAAGCGAAAACTGCCGAGTTTCTCGGGGGAGCCATCGGTCTAGGTGGTTCTGCATTAGGATTTGGAAGCAATTGTCCAGTAAGTCCTACTGCGAGCGATGCTTCAGGGTCTGGTAGTGGTGGTAGTGGCTCCAGATTCATAGATACGGTGCGAAAAGCACTGATATCACGAGTTAGGAACGCATCAACCGAAAGTGTACCTCAGCAGCTATCAAAAAAAGGTCAATCGGAGCCTAGCCCTCCAAGTAATCGACAATCGACGACGAAAATCAGCAGCAAGCGATCAGTGGAACCTTCGAGTCCTCTGGGTTCCCCTGATCTGACTCTCAGAAGGGATTCAGAGCATGGAAGTCCTAGTTTAGGAAGTCAGGACAGTAGTTTATCTAACACAGACAATCAGGATAGCAGTTTGGCGACTTTGCAGCAGGATGAGGTGGATCGTAGGGAATCTACTTCTTCCGTTTGCACTAGTAATGATACGACGATTACTGGAAAGGCCTCTGTGACTTCTATAACTTCTGTTCAAAGACTGACCCATGAAAACTTGAGGAAGCAAGAACGATCAGAGAAAACAGAGACACAACGCGTTATTTCGGAAAGTGATGATAGTTCGTTGAATAGTGAACTGGAACTCGATCAAGCTGCGTATCCTGATAGTGATACGGGTCTAGAATCAATGAGTTCTGCAGAGACTCATGATACGGCTAGATGTACCACTAAAGATGGCGTTTTAGAAGCTGAAAACCTGAGGATGGAAGTTACGAGGCTTAAATGTGATAAGTTGGATTTACTAAGGCAGAATGTGGTAAGTGTATAAACATGTGAATTTATCTCTAGTGACTTAAGAAAAATAATTTAAGGTCGTTTCATGAGATAAAAAGCCTGATCCAGTTTCCAATTTTAGCTAGATATTTTAGTTTACTAAAAAATAATTGATAATTAATTTTCATCTATAAGTGATCCTTCTTAATTGAATATTTATTATCTCCAGACTTGTCAGCGCGATATAAAACGTTTGCGAGAAAAGGAGCTTCAGCTGCAGTCAGACCTTGCAGCTGCTTCAAAAGAAATTCTCCGATTACGAGCAATGTTGAAGGAGTGTTCAACAAGTATTCCATTGGACAACAACAATCAGCAGACGTCTACTGTTTAAAGATCTCCTTGGGATGCGTTTAGCCCATTGGCGAGTAATGTCCCGTTGCAATTATTAGATTTAAATAATTAATTGGGTCGTAGTTGAAGGCACTACCTTTGGGGGATTGCTTCTGCCAAAGGAATCTTTCCGAAGTACCTTGCAAATAGTTTGAAACTTGTAATCGAGATGCTTTATGTTTTGTTTAAACTCTGTGGTTAATCTTCCTTAGGTAGAAATTGGTACAAATGTTGTGTTATAAGAAGCGTGAATGGTGTTTAAGAAGGAAAAAGAATGATACTGCGATATATATATATATATATGATTATAGCGTCTTTCAGAATATTCGCAGTGTAGGCGCCAATTGTTCACTCTGTAATATAACACTTGTTTCACTTTTAACCGTATTATTTATCTAATTAATTTATTAGTAGGCTAGCCTCCAATAGTCAATATATTTACGAATAAATTATAATGAGCACGCGTATGAACATAGAATCATACAAAGTAGGTTCATCTTGTCATTGTAATATTAGAACACTTAGAGTAAACAAGTAAAATGGCCTTTAGACTTAGAGTTTCAGAAACTAAGAGCAAATACAAATCGAACATGTTCTTCTGTAATAATTGAATGTTCATAAATTGAGAGATATATGTTAAAACGATATCCATGTTCAAAAAATAGGGTCATATTGTCACAAGAAGCAGTATAAACTCTGAATGGTGTTCCAATGCGCCCAAGGATAGGAATCCATCGATACATTTCTGATGTCTCATGTTAAAACACCAATGTATCGTTAGTTTTACAGTATTTACCATGATGAACTTATCGAGACACTAATTCTTTCTTAGTATTAATCCGAAACAGTTTTAAGGAATACGTCTCGTGAATCTTCCAGTATCATTAGCCGATTTAGAATAAGATTAGGTTCTTCAACTGTTTAAACAGTTACGATTTAGCTGCACCAAATTGTTTAAGAGCACACAACGTATTGATGTGTCATTAATGTAAAACAGAACACATATTCTTCACTTAAGAAGTGAACTTAAGTGTATTTCGTTTGCTTATACACTTTACTTTCACTATAATTCACCGATAGTATTAGTATGTTTTATTATTAGTACTAATAACATTATAGTTTAATTCTTTTTTCTTTTTCTTTTTTTGATCTGTAAATAATCGGCCATCTTTCTTAAGGAGAGATAAAGATATTAAAGAAAAGGAAGGATAGAGGGACATGAAAGTTCACTCATATATAATACCAAAGTTTATCATAGTAAAATCTACCTTTTTTCGTTTTCTACATTCCTTTTCTTATAGTATATCCGTCTTCAAGCGTGTACTTTTTGTCTCAAGTTTTTTCTACAAGTACAATTCTACTGAATTTTGAGAAAGCTTTAGATAAACCTTTACAAATGCTTTGCTATATAAGTGACAATTATCACTGCCTATATGATGTCATTTTGAAGTACATTTTTCCATTTAATGTGTCTAGTTTTCTGGCATGATACTATTCTTCGAATTAGTTGCATTATTGCTTCTTAGACAGAAATTATTTTGAGGACAATATTTAGCAACGATTAAAAATATATATTTCTGCATTTTTTAGCTGAGATACAAGAGCAAACGATGCTCCCGAAAAAAGCATATTGGCATTGGCAACCTTTTTGAATGATTTTCCTTCACATTATTTTTAACTGTCTTAAGCCAATATATTTTATACGATTTATAATCAATGTGTTTTCACAGAGTTGTCTTAGACTGACTGTTAAAATAAGTCACCTACATATTTGGTTCAATTGGTCATTGTTATAATATAAAATAAACGGTAATTTCTGAAGCCTGACAGACTATTGTATTGTCAATAATTAATTTAAAATAAACTATCATCGAATACTGAGAACTATCTATCACAATTTCAAATATTGCAACCTTATGATAGAACCTAATTACTAAACGATTTGAAAGAGACACACATGTACAACCTAGAAGCAGATAACTAACATTGTAGAAAATTGTGAAAATTAAGTATTTTAAGAGAACAATCTCATTGTTGAAGACAAGTATCTTACAAAGCTTCCATTATTGTGAATTAAAGTGAATATTTAAGAGAAGCTCGAAACTAATCGAGGTTGATTTTACATATGTATATAATATAGATTGTGTTTAATTAACGGGTCATTTAAGGAGGACGTCTCTTTGTCTAAAATTTAGGAAGAAAGACTATGTTTACCATTCTCTAGTGTGATTTCTATGCTGGCCTTGCAAAATCAAAGATTATCTATATTACAAAGAGATATGTGTTATATTATGAGAGCGTGAGTGTGAGAGTGTGTGTGTGTGAGAGAGAGAGAGAAAAATTATTACTGCTATAAATATATATAAATATATATATATATACATATATATATTTTGTATTTAATATTAATCGCCCAAATCTAACAAAACTGCGAATACTATTATTCTCTGACACTACAATACGAAAGTATATATTTCTTATGACTGGTGTAAGTATTCGCAACTTTATTTTTTCTTTTCTATGCACAACTGTCGACTTGAAAATCAATGGTAATAATGATCGCCAATAAATAAAGTTATTTAAACAAAGAATCTGTGTTCCTTAGTGTATAAGATATGTCTTTACCATTTGCAAACACCTTAAATATCTGTGAGTTGTTTCATGAATTACAGAAGTGGTTTAAGTCAAGAATATTAAAAATTGAATTTAGTTATTTATTTTGTGCTCATAAATTCAATTAAAGAAACATTTTTGACCACTTCCATCATTAATGGCACAATTAAAACGTTGAAAATTGTCTTTGATTTTCACATGATTAAAATGTTGGATATTCTAAGTTACTGGTTTCTACTTAATGTTGAAAACAGTTTTATTCTACTATACACAAAAAAGTATAAAATACAAAGGTGTATTAAAGAACGTAATGTGTTCAGAAAAATTTTAAGTAAATTTCACTTTTACATTTTAAAGTAAATTCAAAATAATGAAAAAATAAATAAATAATATTGTTTAAATATATAGAAGTGTAGATTCATTAGCGCCGTTTTTACAAGATTTTAATTTTTAAAATAAAATATTTCGTTATTCTATTCTACTTCTGTTCACTCTTCTACACCTAGTCACTGTTCAAATAATCTCAAACTACTTTTAGAAATTTTATAATCTTAAGTTTAAGAAAAACTTTAAAACTACGATCCAGTTTTGACTAAATTTGCATAAAAGTAGACTACTCAACATTTTTAAGATTCTCATTCCAAGTTAAACGGGTATACCAATATTACTAATTTGGAATACTATACTTCATCATATTTTTCACTACTTACCATTCAAATAAAGTGAAACTATTTTTGAAGATTTTATACTTCGAAATTTAAGAAAAACTCTACAGTATGATTAAATAAATTTGTATGGACTTAAACTACTTAAAATAGCGTTTTCAAGATTTCCACTTTAAATTGCACGGGATTATCTTTCGAAACGACATAATCGACCGATTCTGGTACACTAGCGCCACAACGTTCAGTAACAAGCAGTCTGGCGACGTATGTTTATTATCGACAATGCGAACAGGCTGTAGTGGCAGAATGAAAATGGCTAATTGTCAGGTTCGCTGGTACAGCAGGTGAGCGATCAATTATCGTTAATACCTCGACGTTACTCACATCGGGATAAATAGTGCACAGTTCGCGGTCGGGGTCAGTGAGAATCGTCTCGATCTTAATTAACGAACCGAAATCAAGTTAAAAAACGATTCCAAGAGGTGTGATCACCGCCGAGAGACTCGGTTCCTTTTTTCTTACAGTGATAACGAGTTTTCAGCTTTTTAGAAACGATCTTTATCTCCTCACTGTGACTCTCAAATGGAGATCAACAGCCTCCTAATTTGACAAGAAAAAATCGGAATGAACGCAACCGCGGTTTCAAGATCGACACATCAGCAAAACGTAGATTAATTTATTAAGTCCATTCGGAAAACATACGTCCGTTTCTGCTGTATCAGTAACCGCGCGATGAAAAAAAGTGATGCATGAAAAGTCCCGATATTACGAGGCACGTGCTTGTATTGGATTAAAGAGTGTGTATGTGCGTATATATGTGTGTGTGTGTGTGTGTGTGTGTGTGTGTGTCGTGCGTATGTGTGTGCGTGTGTGTGTGTGTGTGTGTGTACCAGGTGCACTGTTGCATCCCTCTGATGAACACCATGCACCATTTAGACCATAGCCATAATGTCATCCCGAAGGCTGCTTCTTAGTAATTCACAAAGGGTTCACTCTTCCGTGAAGTACAGTTTATGGGTACTTTCCAGGCAATACCTAGCGCGTACCTTGCTGGAGAAGTATTTGTAGATCCTCTGTGAATCAAGAGCATGGCTTCTGGTGCATCTTCGTTGGATAGTGCTGGAAGTAGTGGTGAGTATACTTTGTAGTTTTCTAAATTTTGGTTTAGAAGGCATTTGGAGTTAGTAAACTTGTAGCAAACTTTGATCTGATGCATGAAACACAATTTGAGGGAGATTAAGTCTTTGATGGAATATAGAGAATGAAAACAATGTTTTGGGTAATCATAAAGATACAGAGAACAGTTTTGCATAAAGATTAATATTTTAGGATAACATAGGATACTATAAGTATAAATATGGTAGCAGATATTCACATTATGAATGAAACATGATTTGGAGAAGATTACAATTTTAAAGAAGCAGACTAAATGAAAACAATAGTGTTTTTACTAATAGCAAAGGTAGAGAGGATATCTTATATAAACAAATATTATTCTAGATTAAATATTTTTTTTACAATGCACAGTATTAGTTTAAAATGGATCAATATTAGTAGCTGTGTGTGATTATAACATGCAATGAAATACATACTATCTAAAATCAACAATCGTATTACAATTATAATCTAGTAATTTGTTGTGAAAAACTGTTTGTTTTTATGTCTCATATATACTCTATTTATTTAGAACAAAGATACAAAAATTCTTTCTTTATAGTATGTATGCAAGTATTGGAGTATAAACATCATTTATGGCACAACTTCCAAAACACTGCAAAAAAGTTCTAAACCTAAAATTGGTCTTTACAATTACTAAGCTTTGCAGTATAGAAAAATATATGTTCTACTTTGCAAGTTGAAAAGATTTTCTAAACAGTGAGTACAATTTCACTTTACAGAAAATAGTGAATCATGATGATTACATATATGACATAGAGTTTCTTTCCTGGTGAAAGCTAGCAAGACTTATTACATTGTTCTACCAATTGTAACAAACTGCACAATCTGTAATCATAGCAATTTTATTCCAACATTTACACTAGATTATGTAATATTTAAATTTATAGTTTATTAAATTCTTGTCCTTATTTTTTGCAGATGGAGCACTCAATATGGGTAAGAACATCATTGAAAAAATAGTGTAAATTTGTGATTTAGACTATGTAGTATCTTAGTTTTTGTCTCCCATATAAGAGTATATTTATATTCAAAATGAACAAATTTCTTGTTTCAAGTAGTTTAACTACTAGTGTTGTAGCAAAAGTTATAAGTTTTTATGTAGAGCATGAATCTTTAAATTAAATTTACATTAGTACATAATATAGTACATTGATGTACCCTGAAATGAAATCACGCTTTATATATTTAATTATGTTATGTTTAATGTTTTGCAATGTGCATTGTTGGATATAACTTACATGTGTGGCATGCAGAAAGAGATAGCGGTGGCTATAGCAGTGTTGGAAGTCCTGTCTGTGGTCCTGAATGTCGTAGCGATTATGATGGTTTGCAAGTTCAATGTGACCAAGCCATGCATCAGCTTCAGCTACTTAGGCATAAGCACTCAGACACTATAAGACGGTTTGTTGTAGTTTTAAACTAGTAATATTTTCTGTTTTGTTCTGCTGTGCTTTCAAAACGGTTTTAGTTCTGGAAGATGTACTAATAAAATAAATTGAAACACAGGTGTGAACATACTATGAAAGAATTGGAGTACTATCGAGGACAACACATACCAGTCATGAACCAGTTAGAGACAACGTCACAGGAGAACTCCGCGTTGCGGGGAAAATATGGAGATCTAGTAAATGACAAGCAACGCCTCGATCGAGAGGTCCAGGCGTTGCAAAAAGAAGTATCCGAATTAAGGTGTCAGAATCAAGAAGTCCTTGTTCCTGATGCTAGCAATAGCGATACCATGAATCAGCACTATTTATCTGCACTTCGAAAATACGAAGCCGTTAAAGACGAGTATGATGCTCTTAGGAAACGGTACGATGACTTAATATCGTCGCATTCATCGGCTGTTAACAAGGCAAGTGTAAAATATTAGTTTAATATTCTTCATAAAACTAATATAAGTATACAGTATCCTTAAAAACTTATATATGATTAAGTATAGTTGGAACTATCACAAGAAGAAGCTGCCAGGCTGAAGAAGCAATACGATGAAGTTGTACAAGAACGTAACAGTGCAGTTCGCGAACGAAACGGTTTAAAGCAACAATGTACAGCTGCAATTAGGCAATGGGATATTGCGTTGAGGGAAAGGAACGAATATCGTGAGGCTTTGGCTAAGGTACAGCAACAACATGAAGAAGCAGTGAAGGAAATCAATCATGCAATGGTGCTACGTATGAAGGCTAGTAAGGATATGAAGAGATTAACCGAAGAAAGGAATGCCGCGTTGCAAGAATACAGTTTAATAATGGGCGAGCGAGATACAGTGCATAAAGAAATGGAAAAACTTGGAGATGACCTTACACAAGCATACTCGAAAGTTACACATTTAGAAAACCAGAATAAACAACTCATAGAGGAGGTACGTTCATTGAAATTTATACTTTCACATTTAATTAATCATTTCCCACATCTAAAAAAAATGTTAATATAGTCGCAATGTAGATGTGCATAATTGAAAACGAAGATTTGTTCACTAGTATTGCTTGCTTCTTTTATATTTTGTATTGGATTTTAGTTATTTATATACTTTATACATACTGCCGTACATACTATTTTTAAATCAATGTTCTGTGTTTCAATACCCGTTCTATTTATTTTTAGAAAAAAACTTTATCCTATCAAATTGAAACTTTACGAAGAGAAATTTCATCTGCTCTACAAGATCGAGACGAAGCTTTAAAACAGTGTAACGAATTACGGCAGAAGTTTGGCGATTATTCCGAAGGTTCCAACAGGGACTACAAAAATCGTATGGAATTGCATTCGTACAATCGTGAACGAGATAACTCGAACAAAGAGGCTGAGAGAGAGAACAATACGACGGATTACACTAAACGGGATAAAGAGCGTATGGACAACTTGGATCAAGCAAATATGGAATTGGATAAACTTAGGAAAACAGTAGATAAGTTGCAAGCGGAACTTGAGGAGGCCCTTCAAGAAGCAGAGGTGTCGAAGCGAAGAAGAGATTGGGCTTTTAGCGAGAGGGATAAAATAGTCTTAGAAAGAGAGAGTATTAGGACTTTATGTGATAGATTAAGAAAAGAAAGGGATCGTGCGGTTTCAGACCTTGCGGGTGCTTTACGCGATTCTGATGATATTAAAAAACAGCGAAATGAAGCGTCAAAGGAATTGAAAGATCTCAAGGAGAAAATAGAGTCTGGCGATCACGCGTTAAGAGCGAGTCAGTTTGTGCAAGGATTATCTCACGCTCATGACTCTGCAATCGATAGCGATGTTAACGATTGGGAGATTCTGACCGTTCATTTGGATGTCAGTCGACTTTGTTTAGATTCGGACCGCGATATGGGATTAACGTTAGTTGGAGGTCGCGATAATCCTTATTATCCGAACGACACAGGAATTTATGTTGCTCAAGTAGTAGCAGGCAGTGCTGTTGATGGTAAACTGAGAGTCAACGATTGCATCATGCGAATAAACAATGTTGATTGCTCGTCCGTTTCTACGCGTGTAGTTATGGAAACACTGCGATCTTGTTCAGTAGGATCGGCTACACTGACGATAAGAAGGCGACGTGTTACTAGAAGATCGTTAAGGACAACACAGCTGCCTGTCGGTTCCGTTCCTCATGGAATCTCTTTGGAACTTGGCGTGTACATTTCAAAGATATCTCCTGGTAGTTTAGCTGCTAAAGACGGCAATCTTGCTGTTGGAGATAGGGTATTAAATGTACGTTTTACGTTTGTGTCTTTATATTTTACCATTACCTTTTCTTTACAATAATTATGTATTTTTCTTATTTAGATTAATAGCAAAGCAATGGAAGGTATCAACTCGAGTCACGAAGCGATGACAATACTGAATGACACGAGCATGGATGTTCTAACCATTACGACCTTGAAAGGTATACCGTTGCCTTCAGCCACTAGTTCCGAGACTATGACCATTGATGGTAGTTTTAGTACGGAAAAACAAAAAATGGTGAATAGTTGTTCGCAAACAGAACAAGAAAGATTGATGCTGAAAACTGCATCAGACGATTACGATAGGCGATACCTTGCAGCGAATTTTGGTGACAGAAGTGTCTACAAAGTTTCAAAGTCGGTTAGCAGTGAAAAAGCGAGTGGCATTAGCAATGCTTGGGATAATATAAGAGAGAAGATTGATATTGTACGAGGACGTAAACACAGCAAGGACCGAGAAGAGAAGAAAAAACGTCACCGGAACTCCAGTCCGAATACGTTCGAGCAAGAGCAAGATGCGATTGCAGAATTAGACTCGGTGATTGAGAGTTATCACAAGAAAACGAATAATGGGGTATTGAAACGAAGTAAACGTCGAGGAACTGAAAAAGTTGAGAAGAATGGAGGTACGTGGCCAAAAGCCAGAGGTGGGCCTCTGATACAAAATGGTACTGGTACCATTTTGCATCCACGTAAGACAAAAGAAAGGTTGCCTTTAAGTGTTCTCCTTAATCACCCACCCAAATATGAAAGCTATAATTACAATCGTATTTCCAACCCCATCCCCTTAACCAATTTTTCTAATGTGAACAATCGGCATACCGTTTATAAGTCTGTAGAAAAACCATTACCAAATTTCCTTAAGACTGGACAGTTATTTAGTCAGAAATCCTTTACTCCAGTGGTGCAGTTCAAAGATATCCCGATAGATAAGAAACCGGCGTCGGAATTCGAGAACACGGAGAACAGACTCAGTTCCACGTTGACACCGTCCGAAACTAGTATTGACTTCTCCGTAAAGTCCAGTAATACGGGGAAAGACGTAGAGTATTTCTCGAAGAAGAGGGCGCAAAAGTATACTCCTAGCAATGAAAGCCAAGTAGAGACGCTACAGCATAATAGAGCCCAATCGCAGCTCTACTCTGGAGCTGGGTCTTCCACTTCATCAGCCAGCGGAGCGAGGCAACAATTAACTGGTAATTTTTCGTTTCCCCCGTATACACACTCGCATCCGCATCCCCATCAACAGAACTCGTTGCCCTCGAGATACCCCTCCCCGCCGTCTTTGCCGTCTGCACAGTCTGGGGAGTCGATAGGACTTCCCGATGCACGATCTTATTGTTTTGAACCTTCATATAGTCCCGGCCTACAAACAGGATTCGGGCATTTGCACACACCCTCCGTAGATTTGCATTATCACAAATCTCGTGCTCCACCAATTGGCACCACTTACGACGTACCAGCATATACGCATGGTTACGAAGGTGGAACGTTTCCAAGAAAAAAGGAGAATCAGCGTTTTCGAATACCATCGAACCCTAGCGTGACGTCGAAAAGCAGCGTGGGTAAATTGTCCACTGGCAGCATAGAGAGGACCTCAGAAAGAGGTAGTCCGATGCCGACATTTCACGTGGAAGTACTTAGCCCAGGTACTGGCGGCGGGAACAGCTCTGGAACTGTCAGGGGGAGCAGTAACAACAAACGATCCAGCATGCCAGATTATTGTTATTCGCAACCCAGGCCAGCACCTGGAGAACTTCGCAGGGTTCACATAGATAAATCGGTGGAGCCTTTGGGTATCCAAATCTCTTGCCTAGAAAGTGGCGGTGTGTTTGTTTCCACCGTCAGTGAGCACAGTTTAGCGTCCCAAGTCGGCCTACAAATTGGAGACCAGTTGCTAGAAGTCTGTGGTATCAACATGAGGAGTGCTACTTATCAGCTTGCTGCCAATGTATTGCGTCAATGCGGTAATTCCATTACGATGCTGGTGCAGTACAGTCCGGACAGTGAGTATAGTGTTCTACTAGAGTGAGTAGTTATATCCCTTTCACAACCTCCATTTTTTCAATCATTTTGCACGGTTCTCGTTCAATGTGACTTTATTCAGCGTCGTTGCATGATTATTATCTCAATATGACATTATGTTTATATATAATCTTTGTTTTACCAGAATACAACGAATTAGAAGGATCTGCTTCTTCAAGTTCTTCGGAAGCGGGTGGCGCCGAAGGAGGCAGTCGAAGCGGGTCGCCAACTCCATGTAATAGTCCCGAGGCTCCAAGGAAAACGACTATAGAGCCTTTGGAGAGTTCAGAACCTGAACGTGATGCTTCCAGTAGTTTAAGTACAGCTCGTGAACCTTCAAAGACGTTGGACATTATGCGTGAGACCTCGAACACCTTACAACCGCCTCGTACAATTAGAGAAAGAGATATTAGAAATTCTGCTTCACTAGAAGTACGAGGTACGCAAGAAAGAGAGCGAGAAATCCGAGCATCCGCGTCTCTGGATATTAATATTAGAAAGCCAGAACTCCGTAGTTCGGCCACGCTAGATAATATGCGGAATTCTGCGACACTGACTCGTGCGCAACTGAATCAGGCAGCGACTACCTTACAACGGCAGAACGCTACCGTGAGAAGTCCGACGCAGGATGATCAGAATCGCAAAAGTCCGCCTCCAAGCGAACCGAGGTACCTATTTATCGAGACCAGGAAGTGTTCGAACTTGGGAATCTCGCTCGTGGGCGGTAATGGTGTCGGAATATTCGTACATTCTGTGCAACCAGGATGCCTCGCTGAAGAAGCAGGACTGCGCACTGGCGATCGCATCCTAGAATATAATGGCGTAGATCTTAGGCAAGCAACCGCGGAACAAGCGGCTTTGGAACTGGCTAGACCAGCGGATAAAGTAACGTTAATCGCTCAATACGTACCTGAAAGGTATAACGAAGTCAAGGACAAACCTGGGGATAGTTTCTACGTGAAGGCGTTATTCGATCGAGTAGGCGAAGTAGGGGATAGTTTGCAGCTTAGGTTTAATAAAGACGATATTTTGTATGTTGATAACACTATGTTCAATGGGACTCCGGGTCACTGGAGAGCCTGGTTAGTCGATCAGACTGGCAGGAGGCAAACCTGCGGAATAATTCCGAGTAAATTCAAGTAAGTTGAAAGATTAAACTATGAAATCGTATGTATACATATGTGCGCAATGTATATTGTACTTTTAGAGTTGAAGAAGAGTTACTTTTACGGCGATCGTTAGGTGACTTGGAAACAGATACAACTAGACGAGGCAGTACCAGTGCGAGAAGAAGCTTCTTTCGTCGAAAGAAACATCAACGGTCTTCTAGCAGGGATAGTAAAGAATTGTCACACCTCACAGGTGTGAATTTAGGCTGGTACAGCGATAGTGGGACTTTGAATGAGGAGACTTTGCCAGCTAGTTATCAACGAGTTGAAAGACTAGATTGTAAGTATTCTACATAAACACAACGAAAAAGAAGGGAATTTTTTCAAATATATTTGACCTCCTTTAAACCTAGTAAACGCGCAATTTTCAGAATGGTTAAAGTTATCGTATCGATTGTTCTAATTTTATGCAGATCCAGTCTTGAGGCCAGTGTTGATTATTGGACCATTGAGTGAATGTGTCGTGACGAAGCTCCTACAAGAGTTCCCAGGAGAATTTACTAGGTGCCTTGCGGAACCCATGCATTGTTCTCAGGCAACGCTCGAGCAAGGTCTACGTGATGCGCTTTACGTAGACTACAGAAAAAAAGGAAGCTATTTCGAGTGTACTACAGTGCAGGCTGTCAAGGACATCTGCGAGAAGGTAAGATATTTTTTTCACTACTCCATATACAATATTGATGATGCTATTTATATAGAGTTAGTAAATGTGGCAGGTTAAATAAGTAAAAATAGGTCGTTTCATGTATCTTTTTTTATTTACAGAATACTCATTGCATTTTGGACGTATCAATTGCATCGATCGAACGACTGCATCGACATCAGATCTATCCTATAGTTTTGTTGATCAAGTTCAAGAGTACGAAGCAAATTAAGGAGGTGAAAGATTCTAGATATCCAAGCGATAAAGTTAGCGCTAAGGCTGCCAAGGAAATGTACGAACAAGCGTTGAAATTGGAAGCTGAGTATAGGCATTACATATCTGGTAAAAAATTTTCTCGGTTCAAAATTTTGTTTGTGTCGCGTATTAAAATGTCGTTATTAAACTTTTACAATATTTATTGTTTCAGTTGTAATACCAGCTGGAGTTAATGTAGCGTACATATGCACGCAAGTAAAAGCTGCAGTAGATGAGGAGCAAAGCAAAGCATTGTGGGTTCCTAGAGGGCTTCCCTGACGTTTAAGGGGGGGTCCCCACAAGCCACAGTGGAAATCGATTTAAATTCCACCAGGGGGCCCTTACGGTGTACGATTGTACAAAATTGTTACAAATTCGTTTATTTATGGTCTCTTATTTGTTTCAGCAGTATGAAAATATTTCAACTCTTCCATTTAAGAATTCATTACAACAGTTGTTTCATTCATTCTCACTCATTTGGGTTGTGACGCAGTTTTATAAAGATTGTAATGTTGTTTTCATTTTAGTATCATTTAATATATTTTAGTATGTTGAAATCTGCTGACAAAAATTATATATTTCACTCCAGTATGTTGTTTTATGACGTATTTCTCTGAACAAATATTTTGCGAAACATGTAAAGATACATATCAAAACCCTGAGGTATATACTTATACATACATATATATATTTATATAGGACATTGTAATATTGACGGAAACCTCTGCACAATCGACTTCGTAATAATTTCATATCGCATTTACTTCTTCAAGAAGAAGAAAATATCAATGCTTTATCTTGTATATTTTGTTTTTATGGATAAAACTTAACTTGAGGTAGTTGAAACGTTTCGCAAGGTTTCTTGTAGTCAACGAAACCCTTTATTTGAACAAAATGAAACAACTTACTGGTTTAGCTTGCTTCGAGCCTCGATCGATCGTAATTTCTCAGCAAAGCATGCAACGTTGCAATAGTGTTAACCGCTGCGAGACCATAAATGAATTGGTATAATAAATGAAAATTTTTGGTCGTACTGTGGCCCGTTAAAAGATTGGTGGATGAACAAGAAGTTTCTTAGAGAATAAGTACTAGCTGAGGTTGTTAACCCCTCAAATCGTTTTGTACAGAATGATTTCATTTAGTATTATTGTACAGACATTGTAATGTTATATAAAAAAGTTACTTATTTGTATATAATTTACTTACAAAACTTAGGAATTCTATGCTTACTAATTTTTAGTTTGTACGAAGTGTTTTAGATTTAAGTCATACTGTTTAGTCATATGGTTTGCAAAAACTGTTTATTCATAATGCTGGGAAAAGTCGGTTTGAGGGGTTACGGTTCTTAATGTTCTAAATTGATAAACTAATACATGTAAACAAAACAGAGTACGGAATTGATAAAACGATGGTTCGATGTTGCCATCCAATTTGTAAATACATTAAACTAGAAGATAAGCAGTAGATATCAACGACACAAGCTAATTTGATATTAAACGCTCGTAACAAGGTAACATTTAATGATGCACATTGCTGCTTTTTTATGTCTTGATGATTTCAAATTGATCATCAATCATCAATTTCGAATTGATGATTTCAACACTGACAGTTGTTTTTTAAAAGAGCTTAAAACACTTTGTAAGATGCAATCAATGTATTTTCGAGGAATTGACTTTAAAGCCCAATGCACACGAGCGATTTTTTGACACATGATTTTGTTGCAATCATATGTTTTCTTTTGTTTTCCCAATTACAAACAACGAAGACAGACATGAACACAGTGAGATCGTGCATCAAAATATCGCTTGTGTGCATCGGGCTTAAAACGTGAATACGTACCACTACGTATCTGCATTCAGGGTTCACACCATGATTTTACATATTTTTATATGAATTTTAACATTGACTTTGGACATAGTTTTTATTTTTGGAACCTTTAAAATTGAAATAATAGTTGATTAGTTTCTTCTCGATATTTTGATAATCACGTAAAGAAATTTTGTATTTTTCAATTTCTTGTACACATAGTGTCTGAATGTAGATACAAATTTCGTAAATACTGTTCAAAAAATTGAGGGTGCATTAAACATGTCCATTGACAGATTAACGAAAGAGTTTAATTTATAATGCCTCGATACTTAAATATACAATTCTTGTTTCTAAGTAAAGCCTTTCTGTCTTCAAAAGAGGCTTGCCTTTTCTAATCGTCTAGATAAATATCATATGCCACAGGAAAGAAATACGATTGTATTCTATTAAGGAATTGTCGTAGTTTAAAGTCGTATATCACAAGTGAAAAATATTCATTCGGAATTCTGCGCGAAAAGATGCGAAATGAGAGTGAAAAGCAAGAATTACTAATATATGGAAAAATACTCGGTTTATTATAAAATATTATTTTCGTTTATATTACATTTCTATTTTTAATAATAGTCAACTGTGCAGTTCTACAAAAATTCTATCTTTGGTAAATCAGTTTTTTTACCGTCTACTTTGCAATAAAGAAGGAAAAACTCTCCCATGTTGGGCCATTTTACATTTCCTTGATATAACTTCAATAATTATAGTATGTACATATAATTATCGATGTAAGTAAATTCTTGTTTTTTGCTCTCGACTGTTCTTTTTTGTAAAACAAAAGTTTAGTTTTCTAATGAGACAATATTTAGGCGTAAGTTACAAGTGAAACCAAAAATTAAAGAGATACTATGCTAATTCATAAGGATTATAATTACATTTAATAATCTCGTTAGAGTCGAGGTATAGATGTACACTTTTTGATATACGGAGAAATCATCGGTACGAATTTCGTGATAGATTTCAAATAAAAAGGAAGGAGCAAAAGAAATAATTGCATTAGTAGAGGTGCCAAGTATGTTTGGCTGTCTAACAAGGAATTACGTTTTGTATCCAGGGTAGATAGTTTTAAAAATAATTGTGGATAATCTAAATAGAAACTAAAATTAGGAAGTTACTAATGAATTAACAAAGATATTTTCGGAAAGACATATTTAATTTTTATCTTCTTAATAATTAGGAAAGCTGCGAGTAATACATGTGTTTGTACACATTTATGAATCTTAGACATTATACATATGTCTGATTATATAAATTATTATACTTAAATGAAGGACGACGTTATTGTCGCAGTTTTCTTGCATTATTTTTTATCGATTTGTTGTTTTATTGTTGCTATAAAGAAAGCTTATATTTTCAACGAAAAAATAATGAGTTTCTCTTGATTATTCATTCAAAAATGATTTAAATGGAACGTGTAATATTAAAATATTCTTTATAATTTCAAATTTGTTATAAATAATGACAAATTCTTTACACTGTACAAAGTACAGTATACGTATTATTTATGAAATTATTGAGCATTGTTATTCAATGCATGTTTAGAATAAAATTATGTTTAATGTAAATATAAAGAAGTCTTGAAACCTCCAAAATTCGAGTTACGACGCGGTTTTTGATTGAATTTGAATGTAATAGAATTTAATATAATTAAAGTTGCAAGAACTGCAATTATCCTTTAAACTGGAAAATAGTTTTGTAAAAAGATTTGATCTCTATTTCTTGTTATGCTACCAGTTGGTGCACATTCCTCGACTAAACTTATTTTCGTCACTATTTTGTTTCTTCTTCGTTGTTACGTAAATACTGACTAATACATAAATGCTACTTTTTTTTTTTTTCTTTTAATAGAAAATTTAAAACACTTAAAATTTTAGGGAACTTTTAGGACAGATCAATATTAAACGAATATTTTACATAAATATAATGTATAATGTGTAAGATTCAATCAAAAGGGATCAAAAGTTGCAGTTTATACCATCTTCACCTCTTTTATCGCATTTTCGGGGAATCCTAAAGTTGCCGACGTCTAAACTGAGCGTAATTTTTGCGAGCGTGAGGGAAAAATTAAGATAGGTCGAGGACGAAGCGAAACGCCGAGGAATAAAAGTAGGAAAAAGCAAATATACAGAGGGAGGAAAGAAAAATAACTTTATTATGAATATTCTCGATCACAGCACTGTGATACTTACATATTACTGTTTCGACGACATGTCAGTTTTCACAATCCTTCTATTATACATATACAGATATAGTATGAAATTCATATTTTGGGCAATACTTACATCCATGCATAAATGTGTATATATATACATTTATATATACATAAATGTTAATAATATATATTTGACTACGCACTAAATATTTTTCATAAGCACGTGGATCGAAACCATGCGAAACCATATACATAACGCACGTGAAGAAAGTAAAAAAATGTGCAATATTTTACTTTTTTTTGTTTTTCAGTTGTAATAACATTTCGAGTGGACATGACTTGAACAAAAGAAATAAAAGTTATCTAAATAATAGATATAGTTACATATTGCTTTTATAGCCATCCAGTTTTTAATGACATGAAGAAATACATATCCTTCACTTTTGAGAAATCAGGTATTTTTTATTTGTAACAGTCATACAACACACGAGTCACGAGTTCTATGTAATTAGTAGCATAGAAAAATTGAATATAAATTTTTATTTAATGCAAATTTTAAATTATCCTACAAGATATAGGAGATGTACTGTTATATTATAAATTAACTTTTCAAAAAAGAATCAAGATCATGAATTGTATGTTGAATAATTTAATACTTAAATTTTTCGTTACGCCATTCTTACTATAAATGTGTAAGACACAATGGATACGAATTCTATTGTGCAGTACACAGTACAAGTTTTGTTCGCTCGAATTCCAAAACTATTTAAGACATCTGTGATGTACTCATAATTAATCAGACACAAGATTACGAAACACTAATCATTAATAATTATTTTAGCGTTTGTGGTGATGTATAAAGCTGCCTCCCCGTACGTATAAGGTGCGCCATGAAATGTACCCTTAATGCACACACCTGTTTCGTCAAAACTACACATGTATTTTAAAAACAATAAAAAATGAAAAAATTCTTTAGTACAATATCACTGGACTACAATATTATGAAAAGAGATTTAGTCACTGTGTGCCACAAATACTAAAGCTTTCAAAGGTAATGTACTGGTGCCACGCGATATCGCGTGACCGGACATTTAGCGTTTATGATCGGGCCTGCGATATCGCGTGTTTGACAGCAAACGTATTAAGGAAACAAATGAGTATGTGCATTAAGGGCGGAAGATATTTGAGATCCAAGGGTGTAGCCTTAGTGTAAACAGTCTTCATGTGCACCAAATATCTGCGTGACACATTTCAGATGCGAGAATGTAACTTAACGTGGACGGGACGCCAAAATCGGCGATCACATATGAACAATGAGCGATACCGATTGAGAATTTATGCATCTGATGACTTATTCGAGAAGTGATCAAGACTAGTCCTTCAATAGTATTCTATTTTCTATAACGATTGTCTTCGCGTATCGCTTGTGTGATCTTCTCGAGGTCCAATCTTCGTAACGTAAATCTTTTAAATGTATTTTACAGTTCATTTGTACACCAATGTAGTATTTCCTCGTTATAAACTTGCTCTATATTCGCTATAATTCGAAATTTAAAGCGAGAATTTTACAGATTCTGCGTGCCACGCATATCTTTGATGAATTCAAAGAGCTACTGTAAGTATAAGTTGAACTTAAAATCGAGTTCCTCGCTGTAAACTCGCCAGTCTGTGAATTTATTGAGGAAATATTGTATTTGATGTAACTGTGCATTATTGGCTAAACAGAGTTTAGTTTAACTCCAATATTTATTTATTTCTTTATTATCACTAATAAAGCTGCAATGAATAAACACGTGGATATTAAGAGCTGAACCAACAGGTGGTGACAAACTTTACTCGACTATCATTCTGACCATCCCTAGCTTGATAAATATTAGCTGGTCAAAGGAAGGAACTGCATAACAGTGATTTACATAAAGGTTGTGACCAAAATGTCCATTACTTTTGGTTACTAAGATAATGATAATTGTAAAGTTAGTATTTCGTACATACAGTGACTCCCATTAGTATTTGGATACCCGTATAATTCTTAGCTCTATATTTTGAATAACTGCAGGAAGGAACAAAAACATATTATATATATCATATTATAAAAACATATTAAAAACAGTGTTAAGTTGCTACATGTTACTTTTTTTTAGTCTTATTACATCAAGATAGAATCAGCTAGATTGACCTTTCAGAGTTTAAATACCAGTCTCAGAAATTTGAAATAAATTCGAAAACTTAAGTATTAAAAAGTTGGATATTTGAAAATTTCAAAATATGTAAAACTTGAAAGTTTGAGAAATTTAAGATTTATATCTTAAATATTCAAAAATTTGAAGTTGTTCGTGGTGAGGATCTATTAAAACAATGATTTATTTAGTAAAGAGAAGACATACTCCATGAAATAAATTGAACCGTATTCGCAAGAAAGACTAAGCACTAAAATAAAATTTCGAAGCTGTATGTCAGACTGACATTTGATTTTACTAGCAAAACAATAATTTTTCAAATTTTGGTACATACACATATATTGTATTATAATGTGATATAATACGTTTTTGTTACTTGTTTCATATTTATTCAGGGTATGAAGCTTGAAAGATAAAATTAAATTAGTATTCAAATAATTAATAAGATTAATTAAATTAATTACACTTAAGGGAGTCATTGTACGTTTTTCACGATCGATTTGATTTCTGCCACCATTATGCATTAGCTCTAACAGCGAATGAACAATAATTGACAAGTATATATTCTTATCACGTTCATATAATTAGAAAAAATCGAACTGATACATCTTCTTCTAAGTTTCTTTCGTTGTTGAAGGTACACAATTTTTCAAACTCTGTGATTAAATTTGTGAAGAAATTTGTGATCGTACTGAGATGCAGATATTTTTGTATTAGTTCATTTTTATGCCAAAATGGTGATCGACTACATTAGATATTAGATGAGCAAAATGAATGATAAAATTATTTTCAACAAATTTTTAACTATCAAGGTCTCCTGCTTCTTTTTTCATGTTTTTCACAATAATATGTAAAATTTGAACAGTTTAAACACACAGCATAACAATGTTTAGGATTGGAAAAAAATAATAAATAGTGCCAAGGAAGTAATGCAAAAAAATTGTTCCTAAATTTTAAATTTGACTTTCAACTAGAACAAAATTTAAACCCGCATAACTCAAATCAGTGTTGGGTCGAAAAGTATATTTAATCATAAGGAGTTCTTCCTGTTTACGACGTTTCTTTTGCGATATGATCAAGTGAAAAGTAAAAGGAAACACAGTATGTAATGTTACCCTCCCTTTCTTTTATAATGGTTTCGATACCAAATGTTTTTATAGCTCATAATTTATAAATGTATACTTATGTACGATATACAAGATGTATTGTCGTCAGTTTGGCGCGCGAGTGTCCGAAAAGTATTAAAATGTCAACTGCTATTTATTAGCCTTTTTTCTCGTAGAACATATAAGTTATCTTGTGTAGAAAAACGAATGGATAATAACATTGATTGTAAGGAAAACTTTTGTCATTTTTTTATTGTTTATTATTTCATGATATCCTGTTGTTTAGTATTCTTCATCTTTGATGGTCTTCAATTTTGAGTTGCCCACAAATATTAGTTTAAATGAAATAAACCTTTGTTTTTCTTAATCGTCGTTGTCAGTGATTATCGCAGAATATAAGATGTTCAAAATTTTAGAGGTATAATATTATTTATATTTTTAAGAAAAATTATAATTTTAATTGAACGAATAAGATTATGTTTTTCTTTTTAATTTAAGAATTTTATTTCAAGAATTTGTAATTTAAATTTTAATATTTCATAAATATTTATTTATTAACGAGAGAAATTTAATAAATATATGTGTAATAATTTTATATATTTTTGTAATATTGTAGGTTTTATTGTTATATTTTTTATTCATACAAAAGCTAAAAGTCTGAGAGTATAACAATTAAGAAAAAGAATATGGTCCCCGATTATAATTCAATTTTATATATAAAATATTTTTTGCTACCACTAAGAAATTGCGAATTTGTATAGTTATAATTAAAGTTTTCTTAGAAGTGATAAATATCAAGGATTCAAGCTCTAATTTTTTGAGTTCTCCAGATCAACTCTTTAATTTTCTGAATAGTTTATTTTTTAAATATATATTGACAAATTTAACACATGTTGTTCATGTTAGCATTCAAAAAAATTTCTCACTAATTTAGTTGGAAATATATTAATTGAGATCATTTAAAACATTTTTTTTATAATAAATTATATTTTAATAGCAATACATAGAATGATAAAATGTTTTTTAGAAATCAATGAATGGAATCATTTCATTATCAAACTTTTGATCGCACAACATACAATTCATAATATTTTCATGTTTAAACAATTACAGTCTTAGTATTAAAATAAAAAGCAGTAATTTTAAATAACAATACAAACCAGTACGATAAAACAGAAACTATTTTTTTATCGACGTTTTTCACGTATTATAAACGTAAACAATCGTATCATGTGTAACGCTAGTAAACATAATTAATTAACAATAAGTGTAACAAAAACATGGCTTATGCGGTTTCATTCACGAGCCTTATCGATGAACTATCAAACTTCAACTGGCGGCTCAAAGCCAATGATTTTATAAAAAATTCTAATTTATATAATTTACCCTTTCAAAAATAGCATTAATGAATTGGCGAGGTTTTCCGCAGAAAATAAGCCTAAACACGAGATAAATCGAATTAGAATTATCTTTTGATCAGTAATCCGGATCTTTACATTCAAATTCATACTAGTCTGATTTATATTGTATTTGGTCTTATTTTGTTCTGGAAAACATTACCAATCCATTGTTACTACTGTCGTATAGAATATTCTTAACTCATTAAGGCCCAAAGTTGCATAAACGTAAAGTACCTAATTGAAAAAAGTAAATACCTTAGTATCATAAATGTAGTGCTTTATATGTTATTTTGTAGAGATATAAAACTCGCATTATACTAGGTACTATACAGAAAGTTCGATGACAGGTGTCAGAAATTTTGAGGAGCAGATCTACACACTAAAATAAAATGAAAATCAGGAATGACGAAAATGCGTTTAAAGCTTCGTGTCAGAATTATTAATCGTTAACACCTAAATAGAATTCGTGTAAAATGTGTCTGACTCGAGATTTATTCTACTACCGACGTGCACTAACCAGGTCAGGCACAGCGGAGTCAGTAGAATGAATTCCAAGTCAGACACATTTCGCAAAAATTTTAAACATTTTCTCAACAATTCATAATTCTAAAACGAAGCCTTAAATGTAACTTTATTATTCTTGATTTCACCTGTTGTCGACCACCTTGAACTTGTATAAAAGTTCAATAAATGATAAAGATCCACAAAAAAGTCTATGATTTAAAAAAAAACTGTGCTCTAGTATTACAAATACTTTAATTTTTTCAATTTCCAAAACGTTGTAGAATCTAAATCAGAAAGGAGAAATGGTAACAAAAAAGTATTAAATTTTTGGAATTCTTTTCATAACTGTAACATGAAGAAACAGAATTTAATAATGTAAATTTAGTAAAAAGGAAAAAGCAAGTGAAATGCTGTATTTATACGCAACTTTGGACCATAAGAAGATGAGGCTTACTGTCGTGATTTCATTTCTGAACAATGCTTAAGGGTTTGATACGTGTCAGTTGAACTCGATTGTACAATAACAATAATCTCCTTATGGGTAACGACTATGAGGTGGCTTTACTTTTATCCGTTGTTTCTGCGTGCGAGGGGATCGAGAGGTCACACGAAATTCTAGAGGCAAATCATAGCAACGGCAAACGCAGCAGCTTGGAAATTTGAACCAGTCACTGAAAATGCCACGGCATTCATTGTTGGGATCGTAAGCCAACAATCTATGAAGCCTGTATTGTTGCTCGCACCTGCATCCATCCCTGCAGTGCATTTGTTTGTTCTCATGCCTTTGAAATAATGTAATATTTAATAATTATATCCAATTGTTAAACTGCTGTAAAACGAGTTTTTTTTAAGTGTTGTTATGTTATTCAGTTTGAGATTTATTAAATAGTGTACATATTTAGAGGATTTTAAGGCAAAGAGTAGAGTTATATTGTGGTTAAAGTGTTGTCAGAAAATGTGTATAACATTCATACTTACGTGCATTTCTCCCAATGAACGTATTGTTCGAATGGATAGAGATTCAGAAGTGCTAATACTTCACCTCTTGTATTATTTGCCCAGAACGGTGCAACCACTTCTTCCTTCACAGGGCAAGCATTTCTGAAAGGTTGTTCATACGAATAAAGTATTAATTTATAACGTATAGTGCAGTTATAGTTACGAGAAATTTGAAAATTTTCGAGATCTTTGAGAATTTCAAAACCTTCAAGATTTTCAAACATTTTCGACTGTTCTTTGCAACAATTAACAGACAGTCACCAAAAAGGATTTTCATTTTATCAAATGTCAAACAAAACTGAACCAAAACCAAAATAAATAAGTAAAAGTGAAACCAAAAAATGAAATACCAGATCCTTAGCATCCAAAACGAATATCACTTACATTCCCCTGAGCTTCAGAACCGGTTGTTCCTGTTGATCTTTAGCGGCAACGTCCTGGTATAGCTGGCCCTCCATGGTAGACACTTCCGGTTTATTCGCTGGTCGATATTCTGGCCGTGGTCTGAACTCCTGCTGTTCACCAGAACCGGAAGCTTCGTGCAGGATTGTCTCTTTCGACGTGGCAAAGAATTCCTCACTGGTCTCAGACTCAACCGGAAGTTCCGTTGTACCAGACAGACTCACTGTGGACATTTCTTCTAAACTATCCTCCGACACTTCCGCGACCTCAGTCTCGACTTCTTCTAAATCTTCGACTCTGTCTATTTGCTCAGGAATTTCGTTGATGCTGAAATTTTGCTCTCTGACGACATGAGGGGTCGTAACTGTTGGTAAAATTACTTCTTCTGTCGCGTTATCTTTTTGCTCTTTTAAAATCGTTGCTGAAGAAGCAACATTTGTGGTTGATTCATGAGTGGTCGCAGTGACGGTTGAAGACATAGTCGAAGATGGTATTTCTGTGTTGGAGGGAGTAAATGATGATACAGTGGTGGCTGTGGAAGTTGACGTGGATTTTTCAGTTGGTCGAAAATGAGGCCTGGTATACTCGCTCAGTTTTGGGAATTTGTTCAGTTTCTTCGCGGCATTGTCGTTGAAGAATCTGCTCGTGAACCCTCGACCTTCGTTCGTCCTTAAAGTTTCTTCTTCGAAGTACTCGTAATCATGAGTGTATTGGTATTTCCTGAAGAGTTTAGTATTGTTGATGAAGACAGTGAAAGGGTTAAGCTGTATTTAGGTTTTTCAAGATTTATCGGATTTTTCAGATTTTTAAGATTTGAAATTTCTATGATTACTATTATGTAATTACAGAAGTATTATTTAATGTATATCACCTTAAGAATGTTTACCTATGATCATCATTAAAGTGATGATAATAATCATCATACTTTAATTCTATATCGTTTTTTTCAAATTCTGCACGCAACACATTAATATGCCTCTCGTCTCCGTACATACGTCTCATTAGTCCTTGGTTTTCTTGTACAAAACGTCGAACCGCATGCCTGAAGTGATAACAGAAGATAAATTAACGTAAAGTAATCGATTCGTCAATATTGTGCAAGAATAAGAAAATCGAAATATAAATATTGCTCATCATAATTTTAAAATTTGAATATGCGAATCTAGCGGTTTTTTGCGACTCACCGTTGCGATTTTAATAAGTAGAGTGTGGATGTTTATGCATTTATGGAAAATTGAAACATGTAAAGATCAACATAAGATACGTCATATGCAATATACATATATAAAATATCACAAAGTAAAATATAACAATATAATATTCAGAGGATAAAAAAATTGTCCAAAAGGTCTGATTCCTTTATTTGTGTTTCGAAGAACATGAATTTGCGTAAACGTCAACAGTTTATTAGTAAGCCATATTTGATCTATTTAAAATTCAAAACGCGAGTGATATCAGTGGACAGTGAAAGCACAATAGTATTTCTGAACACGTTTTGTCAGTAGCTTTCTATCACTTTCAAATACAATACGATTTTAATAAGTTGAATGAAATATCGTAATAGAATTTTAATGAATGAAACATTTCATGAATCCACATGCTAAGTAATAAAAGAGATATTAAATAATTTTGCTCTTATTTTCTGAATTTAACTCTACTTGAATTTAGAATGAAGGTAAAAATATCATAACAAAACAGCTTTTGTCAAATTTTACGATTTTTCAATAACACATTCTAGTAGTCAGAGAAGAGATGCACAATACAATGGTACCTATTCCTTGGAACCAAAAATACAATTTGTATATTCTGATGAATATTTTGTTAAAAACAATATCAATTAATTGAACAAGAATAAAACATGTTACAGTATTCTTTTGCTGTCATAGAAAAAGACAGAAATTGACAAGGGTCGTTTTCACTACGAGCTCTTTATTTGATTTAAGGGGAGGTTCCGCCTTGTGGGACCCAAAAAGTAGATGATATTTGCCAATTTTTTATAAAAAAAACTGTTGGATGGATTTATTTGAAATTTGGCAGGTTATTTCATTGTACTTTTAAGTATTATTATAAATTTTTATGAGGCTATACAAAAAAAATTGTGCGTGTGTAGAACGTCGATTGGAGAACGTTGAGAGAAAAACGGTTTGTGCTGGCGTTGATGGAAAGTATCCTATAGTTTATCTGAAACACAGAAAGGAAAAGGGATTCATAATCGGCATAAACATGGATATCCATAGAACTAGAACAATTCAGAAAAATGAAGAACTGTTAATATGGCAGATTTTTGAAAAAAAAAAGTTCGAATTTTGTCCAAAACTCGCATGGAAATATTTAAATAAAACAAAAACGGTAACAGATACAGCCATAATTCTAGTTCCATAGATAGCCATGTTCATGCCGATTAAGAATCTCTTTTTCCTTTTTGTATTTCAGATAAAATATAGGACACTTTCCATCAACACCAGCGCAAGTCGTTTTTTTCTCAATGTTCTCAAATCGACGTTCTACACACGCACAACTTTTTTGTATAGTCTCATAAAAATTTATAACAATACTTAAAAGTATAATAAAAGTATCTGCCAAATTTCAAATAAATCCATTCAACAGTTTTTTTTATAAAAAATTCACAAATATCACCTACTTTTTGGGTCCCACAAGGCCCCCCCGCCCCAAGTGATTATTATGTTTGTATTCTTTTAATTTGCATGACATGTATTTAAAATAAAACTAATGAAAAATTGTTAGAAAATAATTTGACTTCAATTATTATTACTTGTTAATATTTTTGTTTAATGTTAGTTAAAGGTACATCATTCATTCGTTGAATTTAGTTCAATACAGACAACTGATATTTTATGAAGACCAAGTGTTAACTTAAACATAAACATTCATCACTGCTGTTCTGAAAATCGCAATTTTGTTATACAAACTTTGCACAGTCAATGTAAGTTTGTATAGTTCATCAAATACTGATGAAACTTTTTTCAGTGTCACTTCGCAAACGAAACTGTCACCTAATAAATGCCGTTTTACGTACCAAGGGTAAGAATTCCCCGCTATAGTGCACCAATTTTGTCGTCGAAAATCGCAAGGCAGATTTACAAATCGAGCTCGTCCAGAGCGTGAATAGGGTTTGCTACAAGCTGAGGACGCGTCATATCCGAAGGTACTTGGTCCACCGCCTCCTTGACATCTTGCAAGCTGAATCGTAGTCACCTGAGTGGCAAAAAACAATCAGCAAAGTAATTGATCGCAGCACTGAGAGATTTAATCTTCCGGAGTCCCTCAAGAGTCAATTTGATGGGAGTAAAGTGGCAAAACCGGAACATTAAAGTAGATTATCGCAACACTGGGAGATTTTAACGTCTCCAAACTTTTAAAAATTAATTTTAAGGTGATAACTAATTTAGGAATGACATTCTACACATAAATATTCTAAATTCCCCGTAATGTCATTATTTTTTGGTCACGTTTATTTCGTTATTCTTTATTGTATGTAGTCAATTTCTTCCCCAGAAATAAACTCTCCGAACTTCACGTTGCTGTATCTGTCACGGTCTATACATCCTAATCACCAATCGCTGAACTCCTTATCGTGCACCTATTTCTATCACATCCTGTATATACTAATCCTTGGACTTCATTATGCACTCATTTCTGTCACACCCTATATATGCTATTGACCCATCGTTGGACTGCTTATCGTATGCACTGAGCAAGTTATCAGGTAAAACGCTCACCTGGAGAATGAGAAGCACGATCACATTCATAACTCGCGTTTGACGTTAATTTGGGACGCTTGGGACCGACGGGGCCCGTTTTCACTGATAGACTGATCGGCACCGAAAGAGATGAGGCTACATGACAGTACCTCCACGCGCGAGGACGCTTTCATTACTAGTAATCAGTCGCACGCGGTACGAGCGGCCTGCTGGTAAAAGTACTGGCCTCAGGGGGAGTCCTCTCGGTCTTCAGCTCGACGCTCGCTTGACCGAGAAGCAGGAGAGAGCGAGAGGCAGAATGACGGAAGAAAGGGGAGAGAGAGTACGCGAGCACGGAAAAGTGGGTCACTGTTGCGGGTACCGTTATGTTTGGGCCCCATTGATGTGTGTCACGGGGCCCCACAGTGACGTAGCGAGGACCCTACGAGCTGCTGGCGCAACAAACCTCTTTACTGGGCGATTGGGAGAAAGGTGGGCGAGAGGCTCCGACCAACCCTTGTATATGATAAGGAAAGGTGAATGCTGCGAGGTGACATAAGGCCCACGACTGAAAAGTCTATTGGGTATTCTGTGGGTTTTTGGAATAGAATTGATAGCGAAAGGTGAACGCTGCGAGGTATGATGAAGCCCGTAGTTGAAAGACTTTCTGAGTGTTCTTCTGACTTTTAGAATGAAAATGATAACGAAGATTCTATATTGCGAGGCATGATACGATCCATGGTTGGAAGATCTACTCGGTGCTCTGTTGGTTTTTAGACAAATTGTAATTTTAGGATAATGTAATTGTTTTTTAGATAATTCTTCCTTCGAAAATAAATGACACATTATAGCCTTATATTCAACTAACTATTTTGACCCTACATATTCGTTCAGTGCACAGTTTAAAATGATCATCATATCGTCTGTGGGCGTCTTTAGTAATCAAAGAGTTGATGAGTAAAAAATGTGCAATTAATTCAGATCAAAGTTGTATATATTACAATAAAAACAAATTGAAAATTGACATTTTAATTCAATAAACAACGCACCATATAACTAATTTACGGTGACAGATATATCCATTCTCTCCGCTTAAGAGATTAATATTTACTAAAAATAAAATCATACTGTGCAAGATCATGCAATTGAAATATTTCTTAAAGTTATGCATTCATAAAAAAAATCTGCAAGTTGTTGCATTTTCCAAACACTATTTAGCATTGTTGTTGTAAAAAATTAAAGAAAAAGTATAAACAGTTATAAAAACTCGAGAGATTCTTAAATATAAAGCTACTATATCGCTGAATTAGTATCTATTATTATTATTGAATTAGTATCTATTACAATTCTAATGACAAATGGAAAATCTGATATTTTGTCTAACTCTCAGCACAGCTTTATTTATAAAAGGAAAAGAAAGTGAGGAGGGGCATCGTAAATGCTGTTTAACGCTTACAACGAAACTTTCCGTGTGTTCCACTAACCTCGAAATCATTGTCACTGCCTTTTTCACTCATGTTTTCGGATTTTTTGCGAGAACATATCATAGAATGACAAAAGACGATACAAAAGATGCAACACTTTAATTATCGTACTCACACACTTCGTAACAACGGAAGAAGAAATTATTCTGCCACGGTGTCATTATTTGTAAATGAGGGGTCAAGGTAAGAGAACATAATTCAAGACGAATGAAAAAGAAAGACAAATGTAGACTCCGCTATCAATGGAGAAACAAATTTAAAGATATTATCAATGAAATACACTTTTATTTTCATTAACATGAGTCCATTAGTTCATAAAATAGAGGAAATTTGTGAATTGAAATATCTTTTTATTTGAATTACGATTAATATTACAGTGATGATATCGAAAGTTTGATAGTACAGAATTGTGTTTAAATTCAGAGTAAACTCAGTGACTTGTTTATCTGATCAAATCAGAAATGAAGTTTGCACGTTGGCAGAGGTTCTGTGTAAACGTGTGTGTGTTTCACCTCTGCGTATGCGCTCATGCACACACTGCTTTCTGTTCTATTTCTAGGCAAAGATGTAAGAACTAGCGCTCACAGCAAACTGGTATTTTGCCAACCAGTAATCAGGCGAAACGATGTTCCAATAATCTAATGCTATTCGCCTAACGGACTAGGCGAACTATAATACGATTACTTTAAAGAAGGATTATCATGTAATACGGTTCTAGATGCAACCCGTTTTAATTAATCAATTTCTTTTAGAAAACTTTTGATAATATTCTAAAATTGTAAACAATACTTTGGACATTATGGTGTTTAACAAATTATTGTGAATGACTCACTGATCATACTTCATTTTTTATCGTTTCTAGACCTTCATTTCTTCTTGCAAGTTCTACAAAAGCAATGCTGGATATATGATTGCTCGAACAATATTTATAATACAATATTACGTCATCGCAAGATAATTTAAAGAATTACGTAAAATAGTAAATAAATAAAAATTTTATTCCCTTAAAATTAATTCGACTCGAAAAATATTAGTCAAACAATATTTATTATATATTTTTTTATTCAACAGTTCTCATATACAGACTGTTCGACAACAGGTGTCAGAAATATTAAGGGGCGATTTTATATGTTAAAATAGGACGAAAATCAAGAACGACGAATTGAGTTTGAAGCTTCATTTTAGAGTTATTAATTGTTGCAAAAATGTCTAAAATTTGTGTGGTGTATATGTCTAACTTAGGACTTAGTTTACTGTCAGTGTGCATTAGTCAGGACAGACACAGGAAGATCACTTGCATAAGTTTCTAATCAAACACATTTCACGCGTATTTCAATTTTTAGAAGTTGTCCCACCAATAAAAGGATCCACGGGAAATAGGAGTATCAAATTTTAGCATTTTTCAGAAAATGAGAATTTAGTTTTCAATATAATGTCACAACATTTTCTTATATATCAAAATAAAACATCATTTTCAACTTTTACTTATAATTTTGAATAATATATAACATAGTAAACTATAAAAAATGAAAACAATTCCAACAATATTGTAAGCAAAAAGAAGGAATGACGGGAAAAAATTGGTTTTATTATCGCTTTCCCTTGTGTTACTTTCTTCTTTACTTTTTGTCTTCGAAGCTTGGTCGGATTTGTAATATCATCGTCTCGATCATCGCCTTGGTGTCTTCGTTTCTTAGCTCTTGGTCGAGGCATCGCCTTCTAAAGCTCAGAGTAGAATTTTTAAGCTTTTTATGCACAGAACACATTTAAAACTTATAGGTCTCTAAAGTATTGGCGAAGCCTGAAATATTCCCCTTTCCTGCATTGTTTTTTCTTATAGTCCTCATTTTTTCGTTGTACTCTTTAATTTCTTATAACTATAAAATTTGAAAAGAACTTTAATTCGCAATGCGTTAAAGTCAGTGATAATGAACACACACAAAAACATACGAAAAAGTGTTAAACTCAGAGTTCGTTAAAACTGACATTCCTTTTTTCCCATAAACCTGTCAATTAATAACACGAAAACGATGCCTGAAACGCATTTCGTCTATCTTTATTTTCCTCTTATTTCAGCATGGAGGATCACCCCTTAAAACTTTTGACTTTTGACACCTGACGTCGAATACTTTGTACACGATTCGTATACCTACGTATTATTTCGTAATATAATACAAATCGAATTATAATTGGAGTATTCTAAAAGTGTAGTAGGACAATAAATTAAAAAAATTTCAGAAAATATATTTTTTATTACTCTTTCGCTTTAGTAACAAAATAATATAATTTTATATGTACAGTGATGTAATACTTTACTTATGAATGATGCGTCATTACAAAAGTGTTTTAACATTATTATGAATTATTCAAAACTTCAGTACTTCATTATACAATGTGTTACTGTTTAATTTTTTTTTTCGTTTTCTTAAGTACGTACTTAAAAATGTTTCTGTCTTCATTTTTTCATATATGTTATGTTGTAAAGATTATTATGTACATATAGAAAACGTTAACTGCCTTGATTGTTATACTTATTCTATGAATGTAACAGGCTATTGACTATTTTTATACATATTTTCATACAGATATATAAAGAGAAGTTTCTCAATTGAATTTTTGTATTTGGAGACATTTGTGATGTTTAAAATTTTCAAGATTTCAAAATTTATGAGACCTAAGAAAAAAGTTCTTTGCTAGTTTCAGGAATTGTAAAAATAAAAGTTTTTTAACAATCTTAGTATACTTTCAGTGATTTAGTCTTCGAAATATACGTGAAAAACTAAATTTGGAAGGAAATATATTCAAATGTCGCGTCTTATTTTTATCTAGTGGAATTGTAATCACTGTTTAAGCACCAAATTCAAAAGGGTCTTCCTGTACTTCTATCGTGTCCTTATTTTCGCTGAGATGTTTTGGATCTCTGTTGGATTTCCAAAGTCCTCCTAGGTACCACAGGAGAATGCAAGAGAGACTTAGAATTGAAGTGAAATGAAGAGCACTCACGTAACTGTTCGTCGCGTCGTGCACCACACCTTAAACATAAGTGTATAAAACAGTGCATATATTAAGAAACTAATTTAAAATATTAGTAATATAAACAATTAGTTCCATGTTTAAGTATAAAATTACAAGACTTTATAAACAGTTTATGTCTCTTCGCAATTTGTTTTGTTTTTCTTTAAATAAAAAAGTATGTTGTATTAAGGTTTGTCTAAAATAACATGACCACTTACCTATAATGGGACCTATAGCAATGGATAATATACCGTTGCAGACCATTTGCATTCCAGATGCAGCTGGCAATCTCTCAAGCGGAACGTAATCAGGAATTATCAATGCTTGAAAAACTGCCTTTGTGCCTTTCGACACGCCAATGATCAGTGCAACACAAATTACCGCGATGAAAGTGTTACCCCAGGTTGATAATACTGAAATCAAAAGTATTTGTTCAGTTTTAGACCGTAAAGTGTGCAGCAATTGTATTATGCGTATAAACACAGTTTTTTAAAGGAATTCCGAAAATTTTATCATCTCTATCATTTTCATCTTATTTGTACAAAAATATTATCACTGAATCAGTGAAGTCTTTCCAAGTAAAATGAACCCCCACACGGTATAAATCGAATCAATATCAATCTCAATTTATTACCCCGGATTAGTGATCGAAAATCAAACCTGTCACAATTTGTGCTATATTTGGATTCATTTTACTCGGGGAAACCTCAATTATTTATTGATACTACTTTTAAAACAATGGGACGAAAAATATATATGTATAAAGGTGTTCTAGAAGTGGTGGTACAAGCGAAAACTTAGTGATTTTACATAAAAAAATAAGTTGAAAATATAGAATAACCAGTTTGAAAATGTAAAATAATCATAGATTCTACGGGAAGTTGAAGACATTCCCCTTTTCTTATTTACCCTTCGCTCCTCAGATCCCTAAAACTGTACTTCAAAGTTAACCTTTTCGAAAATGAAGCACGACTTCCAAAAATAGTATTCTGTATTTTCGAATTACTTTTTCATGTAGAATCACCCCTTTTCCATTTGGACCACTATTTTTGAGATATCCGGTATACAGAGTGTAACAAGTATTCGTGAAATATTTGAAGGGGTAGTAGGATTTTTCAATCGGTGGACAAAATGTGATTTTCCAATCGGTGTACATAGTGTCCGATCTGCTTTCGTTTTGCAGTAATAATGTTTTAAGGTTAGCACTATATTTCGAAATGAAGAGTAGCTCATGCGTATCGTTGAGATAAACTCATTCAAAGAGTCCGTTGACCTAAAACGTTAGTTGCTTGAGAATATCATGTTTGTTTCGAAAGGTCCTTAACACGTATCAAGAACCTCATAGACACAAGTCCTTTAATGGAACTCCTACTGTAAAATAGTTTCTGCCTTTCTGCTGTCTCGATCACTGGGTCATCTTGAACAGCTGACTGCCTGCGATCATGTGGTCTACACTTCATCTGTGTGTTTGTTACCTACGTTTTTTCCTACAAGCATTTTCGACCTTTAAAGCTTTATAAAAATTAAACCGTAAGAGATACAACACAATGTATTAAGACTTTTTTGTTTGATTGTTCCTCAATATATTTGCAAAATTACAAAATCCTTTGACTATTAGTTTGCTGTATAGACATGTTAACTTTAAAGCGTCATTACTGCAAAATGAAAGCAGACTGAATACTATGTCATAAGATATTTTGTAACCAATGTGGGGTCCCCTACCACCCCTTGGAATATTGAAATATAAATATGTTTCATTTTGTATAAAATATATTATACATACAGAACTCTCTTAAAGAAGTGAAATAAATTCAGTAATCATAGTCCCTGCGATTACATCACAGCACAAAACACAAGACTCATTCGTAAATTCGTAGATTTACTGGATTCCTTTTCGTTTTCATAGGATTTACATACATTAGCATAAACCTGAAATCAACCCACCAAGCAGAAGTATATTCGTTGCCGTGACGGGGTCGATTTCTTGTTTTCGAATACTTTATGTTGCTGTACGTACTGATCCTTCCGAGGGTAGCTCCTATTAAGGATATTACATAAAGGTTCCTAGACGTCCATCCAGCTTTGTGCGCCACTAGTGGTACACACAGGCGTCCGGTAATATCTGATACCGCTTGAATCGACATCACAGTCGCAACTGAATTCCTCTCTAATCCCGACAGTTCTGCGAGGACGAAAGGCAACATAGCGTTGAAATTCGTTTCGGCGACCAAGGACACCCCCATACCTGTAGAGACAGAGAAACGTTAATTATAACAAAACAAAAATTTGTATTCTCCTGACTCTCAATTTTGTATCAAGTATATAATTCTACTGTGTACCAGGCTTGGACATTATTGAACTAAAATATTTGAAAAATGATAAAGTGTTTAACTCTTCGTCAGCAATCCGGCCATTCTGAGGTATGAACCTTATTACTCTCTGACTAAAAAGAAACTAAAAGAAACGTTACATGATATTCTAGTGATATTAAAAAATAGCACATAATTTTTGTAGATTGCTCAAAAGCCTAAAACATAAAATCTTTGGTAGACATAAACGATCTAGATTGCTGACAATGTTAGTAAGAAAATGATTGCTAACGTTAAAAAGCCAACAGAGCAGAAAGTTACCTAAAATTACAGCAACATAGCAACTGTCCTTCAAGAGGTCGAGGTCCAGGTGTTCAGAGATTATTGATAGAACTGTTTTCCTAGTTTGTTTATTTTTATTTTCAATTTTATCGTTATGCGTGGGAAGCTGCTCGCATTCTGTCGCGTCTGATTCCACTTTTTCATTCAAAAGTTGACATGAGACACCGTTTTGAACATCAATCTCGTTTTTATACTCCAATTTGACAGTCCGTTTTACAGTACCGCCATTGTTGCACTCTGCGGAAGATGCCGTGATGTCATTGCCCTTTGCTATACTTGTTATCTATCGGGAATCAGATCTACCGATGAACGTTAATCATTTGCCTTTATTCTCGGATTTGAAGAGGACACGGAACCGCAGAATGAAAATAAATTTTCTGGAGATTTATTGTGAAGTAATTCGTTGAAATAGCAAATTTTGAAACACTGCAGGTACAAATTGTCTTGAAACTCAAAAATATGGTAAGTTTATGATAAATTGAGCATAAAATTTTAGAAAATGATGTAAATTGTCTACATATGTTCCTAATTTAGAGAATTTACTAAAATAGCGAGCACATTAAAAATTCTAGAAAAACGCTAACAACTATATTCAGCAGTTTCTACCTTAGCGAAATGTAATTAAATATTTAATTACATATTTATCTAATTAAACTTAATTATATGACAAGTTGTGTTCTAAAGACACGGAAGAGAATTTAAATTATCTCCAATAAAAAAGTCACTGACTTTGAAAACATCTTAGTTCTTTCCAAAGTTGTCTTGAAAACATTTTCTGACTTCTTCCTAAACAGTTTTTCTTTTTTTTTCTGAAAAAGTTCTTAAAGAAAAATTCTGGAAAAGATTTCAATAACAAATTTTGCTTACATAGTTTGCTTGTTCACATAACAATGTATATAAAAGGGTTATAAGAGAAATATTTTTTGCTTTGCACAGTGTCCTCTTAAGAATTGCGGTTCAGTATATCGATAACTCACTTCCGGTTTTGCAAAAGGTTTCAGCAATGAGGCTCCTACGAACGAATGCGTTGCAATTCCAGCAAGAATCAGAAGAGTCCCAGTCGTAGCATAATTCTCTAACAGTTTCGCAATCAGGAGAGGCATCACGATGGGACCAAGACCAGTCAAGGTCACCGACAACCCCATGGCCACATTACGTTTTTTTCTAAAATACGTATTGAGCGCTAGATTCGTCGCTGGGAACGTGATTCCGTACCCGACACCTAAAATCATAATTTGTGCAATTTTAATATTAACAAAATAATTGATTTTGAATTTAAATTTGTACTTATACGGGACTTTTAAATATCTCTTGTTTTTAATAACACAAAAATCGAAAAAACTGAAAAAATGATCGTACATAAAAGATTATTCTTCTATGATAATCCTGCTTCAAAACCGTTTAAATAACATCATGGATGATTTTCGCGTTATTAAAAACAGAGGAGATAATTAGGTGGCCTGTCTTAGTTTGGATATCCTATATAGATAATGTAAATTACCAAATTTGTATCATTTTACCATAGTATTTTTGGTCCAGAACCCATTTACCCTTCATTTCAGAAATTCTTTAAAAACTACAGAAAATATTTATATTTTGAGCATTGTCCACATCAAATATGTGTTTCATGAAAATACTTTAGCATTCCCAAAATATTTAAATTCATATTCCATTTGTTTCTACTGCTTGGCAGTAGCAAATAAAGAGAATTTAGATAAGATTTTGACTTCGATTCATAGATAGAGATATGGTTACGTGAGGGAAAGAAGGGGTTAAAAAAGATAAAAAAAAACGAATTTCATTAATTTTTGTATAGAAGTACTAGTTAGTTAGTAAGTAACATTATAAATGAGCGCATAAGCATAAATTAAAGAACAATTTTTTCAATAAAAAAGTAATCAAAAAAAATTGAAAGGCTTGCCTAATCCATGAACTGTATAATTATTAATAGATATTTATATTGTCTTAAGAGAATTGCAAATAGAATATAATAATTCAATAATACTGAAAAAATGTTTCGCTTATTTAAATTTAAGCAATTTTCAAATATTCATCTCCAAATTTATTTCAAATATTTTGTTTAACAATTATTTTTACTAGAAATGGACTAAAGAAAGCTAATTTAAGATTTTATTCGTCTATATCTTCCATATCATTTATAATACTTTTCTTTACTAATAACTGAATGGATAGGCAATCAAAAAGAGTACTTAAGATTTTCCTTATTTTATGCACCTACTAAAATTTTATCTATCAGATAATAAGCGTATTAAGCTTCTCACAAGTCTTTTGTCATTAATAAGCTTCTTATTAATATCGTTCAAAAAGAAGATAGAAATGATGAATTACCAATGACAATACAGTAAGTCACAATAATGGCTGGAAGAGACAGCGCAAAGGCAGTGGTACAGATGCCAATAGTGACAATTAAGCCTCCACAGAAAGCAACTTGTTGAAAGTTGAACATCTTGAACATTGGCCCGCTTATTAGACCCAAGCTGCAAGTGATGGTTCCAGTCAGGTGAAGAATCAATGACGTTTGCGTGGCACTGATGCCAAGAGATGTAAAACGTTCTGTGAAGATGAGGCCGAAGCATTGTTGCGCCGGAAGTACTGCCAACTGAAATATTTCCTACTTAATAAATTACAGGAGATATATGTGTACCTCCTTTACAATTATTTTAATTGAAAAAGCGTAACAAACATTCAATTTTTCTTTATACATATTCAAGTGGTTAGGTAAATTAGGAACAATGTAAATTATAAGTGAAATATATTATTATAAGTAAACTGAGGATTTTTATACAATTTTATATTTGGTGAAGTTCTTGATATACTAGTTCCTTACTGATTTTTATGATTTCAAATTTGAATAATTGTTTCCTTTGCACATAATAGGCGGTCGGCCTTAGTTTCCGAGGTGTTTGTCAAAAACTTAACTTGAATATTTATCTGTATTCAAATGATAGACATTTGTACAAGTAGAAAAATGTGCAATAGAAATTGTTCAATGAATAGACTCAAACTCATGCATATTCATTAACCATGGCTATGTACAAAGCTTGAATAATATATTAGTCATTTGACAAGTGAATCAGGTGTCTTCTTCCAATTACGTTGAAAAATTAACTTTTCAACTGTATATGAAAAGTTGAATAAATAAATAATTTTTTAATACATATAGAGTGTTAATGCATACAGTTGTCAGTTTGAAAAGATGATTCGACAGGCTCAAATAAGATGAAAATGAAGTATGACGAAATTACGTTTCAGACTTCGTTTCTGAGTTATTAATTGTTAAAGATGCGTTTAAAATATGTGCGAGATGTGTCTGAATTGATTTATTCTACTGATGCTGATGGCTGACCTGACTAAAGTACACCCTCAGTAGAATAATTCTCGAGTTAGACACGCTACACGTGAACTTCAGACGTTCTTCAAATAATGTAATAATTTTAAAATAAAGCTTTGAGATGAAACTTCTCTCTTAATTTTTGTTCTGTTTTAGCATGTAGAATCATCCCTTAAAATTTCTGAGATTTGTTATCGAACATTCCTGTATACTATTTTTCTGTTTTAGCATGTACAATCATCACTTAAAATTTCTGAGATTTGTCATCGAACATTCCTGTATACTATTTTCACAATATATTCATCTTTCAAAGTTTTGAACTTTTACTACTTGTCGATAGGAAAATTCTTATAGTTGATATTAGCTTTTGATAGGAACAAATATTGTAAATTATTGTGACATATCTTTTTTATCAACCAATTCACTTGTTTTTATAACCCTTTGACGTTACATTCATTTCAATATTGAATGTTTACTTAATTTTAGTTTTCTTCTTTCAAACACGTTGTTGTTGCCTGTATTAGTTCTTAACTTGTAATAATATTAAGGATTGTCAAAATTTGCACAAATTTCTGTCATGTCTGTTCTAAAATTTTTTTTCTATTTCAAGTTCACTTATTTTGCAGAGAAAATTAAATTTTTCAACTTTGTCAATCGATATTCTAATTCCATTCTAGTTTTAGATACTGAATACTCTTCGTTTCTCTTCAAAACTAACTCCCTCATAATTTCAAACTTCTTTATAATTAATTTAGCTCTAGATTACTTCAAAACTGACCCAACTCCAAACTGACATGCAGTTTGACTGATATACATACATAGAGTACTGTTCCCGTAATTAACGCTTCCCCGATTCATTGATAATTGTCGTACTTTGAATTTTGATATTCTATTACTTACTTCTAACTGTTTACAAACACTGTACTATTACTTTGTTTCTACACTACACACAAACCAAGTTTAAAAGTCAGAAATCGAGAGACTGATAAAAGAACAAATACCACCGACTGTACAATTTTATATATACATGTACAAATTAAAATGCATTCATAATATCCCTATCAGAGATTTACACAATCAGCTTTTGAATATTAAAATGTAATCAATTATTACTTATTTTATTTTTCGACACTCTTATACTCTCACAGTCTCAATATTCTTTTAAAGCAAAAGAAGACATTAAAATATGTTTTTATTTGCTTCACAAATTTATATTTATATAATTTAAATAATTTATATTTGTGTTCGCTTAACGAAGATCAAGTTACTCGACTGTCTAGATAAAATACCGAACCTTTATAGAAGCTTCTTGCGATCTGATGTTCCTTTGTATATTCAAGATAAATGCTTTGTGCACAGTATCTTGATCACTCAGGCAAACTTGGATTGAAACAAGAAACAATCTGAACAATAAAGTACTTACGTTGACGATTGTCACAGCGACGAGGATCATCCATGCCCAGCCCCTGTCACTTTCTCCTCGCGACGTTACATCGATCATCGTCTCATAAACACTAAATCGGAAATAACTTTGAATATCAGGGTAGCTTCTTCTTTCACGATTCGCTTAGGAGCCGGTGATATACTGCAACTTTAACATGTCGACTAAATATGAAACTGGATTGAACGAGTGATAAGATACCGCCTGGGTTAGTATTAGGTACACACGAGAATTCAGAGATAAGAACTGTTTATAGTCCTGTAGCGATACGATTTAAAATTTCCTTTGTTTTGTGTTTATCATTGAGAAGATTTTGTCAAACGAGTACTCGCGTGAAAGAAATTTTTCTAATCAGGTTAGAAGAATGATAAAAAATGTGATAAGTGAGAATAGTAAAATTATTATAGATTCATATTTATCCGATTCGTGACAGTTCAATGTTAATTCCGTGTTGGTAAGTTTATTGACAATCGTTCAAATTATGTATTATTTGGTGTTCTTGAGTCTACAGGATAGTTCATACAATTTGTTTTAAATTAAAAATCAGCAAATATTTTAAACCATAAATCCGTTCTCAGTGCAGTTAAAAAAGTTTCGGAGGAAGAAGATGAACAACTGAAAGAGACCCTTATTTGAATCGGTTATTTTAAGGAGCGAGTATGTTCAAAAATACAATAATAATTTGCACCAGGAAATAATTCTGAGATTCATTTCCTCTTTCAAACTGATGTAAATTTCATAGCAAGATTTATTATCCTTAAGGACTGCATTTGCTTTCTCTTTCTGTTACTGATATACAGGACAAGGTTTCAACATATTATTAATAGCAAAATCCCAATTTTCGTTTCTTAATCTCTATTCTCTTCGCCAAATACACCGTTTCATTTGTAGGATCATATTTTTTGTAAGTACCTACAATGCATGTGCATTCAACAATTGCATTATATTTTTTAAATATAAACGTTTCATTTCTTTTATATGGATCGAAGCTTTTTGCCATTTTACATATGAAATAATTGAAATGAAGTGGTATACAAATTATTGTTGAAATCCGCGAGTATTAAAATAGACAATTGTATCTACTTTTAATTAATAATAAGTAATGTATTTTAAACGTGTACAATAAGTAGGATTGTGAAAGCTAATTAGTAGGTATTGTCCGGGTGTTTCTAAACATATATGGGCATAACTTCAGGGGTGAATTCAGAACACTAAAATATAAAAAAAAGTTCATATGAACATATGTTCAATAAGACCTTGTTTCTAAATTATAACTATTTTTGTATTATACTAATTGTTCAACTATGTTTACCGAAATGGTTCGAAGTGAACACATATTCGGCTCAAATGCAGGCTTAAAGGTATCAGATATTGTTCAAATTCAACTAGCAACTCTCTTGAATACGTTGTCGTAGTTCCTGACCATTATTTAGTAACGTATTGTAAACTAAAGACTTTATGTGGTCATACTGATAGAAATTCAAAGACGTTTTTATAAAACGTATTACAAATAGACATTGTAAATTGCTTCGAAGACATACAAAAGTTATTAGTGCTCTACTTCATCATGGCGAATCTGTTCATATAGGTTCACATAGGTACCTTCTTCAAGTAAAATAGTTTTCGTTTTTGTTTGTGAAAAGATATTTTAGAAATGCTTGTAATTTACGTCTAAAAAATTGCGGAGAACGATATTTTTTGTGAAATAACAAGCGCTTGTCAGCGACATTTCAGAGACTGTCAAAAATGTTAAAAAAGTCTTAAAAAAGTTCTGGTATATTTCAAATTCCGTCACATGCAGCATCTTAAAAAGGGAGAAAACTATCTAAACACACCTATGTTTATATGGCCTTTTTTATCCTAAGGAAGAGTAATATACGATGACAAAGTTTGGTCCCCTATTTCTGAGACACCCTATATACCACTGAATTGATGATATATTTGTCTTTTAAACAGTGTGTAGTCACATATGAATTGTGTGTCGATGGATCATGTTGTAAATAAAGTGTTGTAAATATCAATATCGAAGTGACGTAGAAAAAGTTTATAACGAAGTTCTTCAGTAAATCTTTAGTACGTTCTTCAGCAAAAGCCATTTATTTAAAATACTAATACTTTCTTCTTCACTTCAACACTTTATTACGAAGAGACACTAGGTTTCAATCTACCTATGTAGAAATAATATGCAATTTTATTTAAAAAAATAATGCAATTGTTGAATGCATGAATTAATTATGTATACATACATAATAAATCATGAATGCACGACTTATGTTGTATGAATCATTTTTACAAAATCATAATCCTAAATTGTGAATAATGTCCTGCTGCGAAGAATGTGTTAAAAACTTCATCTGTAGCAAATTTGAGAAAAATTCTCTAGTTTAAATAGTGAAAATAAAAATTGTAGTAAAAAGTATACAGGATTTATTAACATTTAAACAGAAATTACTTAAGAGAACGTGTTCCTCTCCACTGCATGCTAAATTTTTATATGAAACAATATTATTTAGTCTCCATTTCAATTTTTAAAAATAATCGTTGTTTCTTCGTGTGAAAAATACAAAGCATTTAGAATAAATATTCATAAAATAATTCAATTAACTTATTAGCCCCATATTAATGTATTTTATTTAAATATTTTATTTTGTTGTAAGAGAGAGGTTCTTTTCATCGAATACAGCTTATTTTATTGTAGGATTAAGCACCTGCATACCTAGTAGATTAATAGCGTTAATTTTAGTTACTGTTAGATTAAATTTTGTATGCATTGATGAACAAGCTTTTCCTTATCTTTTATTTGCAGTCTACGTCTCTTGACTTCAGTATAGATATAATACCTGTTTATTGTAGTAAGACATGTACAAGGTGTACCAGAAAAAGGAGGGTACTTTCTACGTACCTGGACAATGAAAAAAGTTAATGTGCACACATTTTTGGAATGCTTAACTCTCGTGGGACGAATACAGGGTGACTTTGGCCCTCAATATAGTGTAAGATGTCAAAAATACAATAAATTTATTTGCAAAAATCATACAAATTTCTGTTTGTTTGTTACTGAACAACATGGTATAACTTTAATGGGTGATTCTAGACATCAAAATAAGACAAAAATCTTGGGAGAAATCAACTTCTCCCTTCCCTTGCGTCAGGGCTACACTGCTCGAGACCTCCGCGCGGGTTCATTTCTGGTGATTTTTATCAGATTTTTAGACGCTTATAACAAACGAAGCCTTCTTATCACTTCTGATCGCCTCTTAAAGTTATGCCGTGCTATTAAGAAACATCCTATATAATTCCTTCATAAATTTAATTTGCAATAGAAATTCTATTATGAGTCAAAATGACCCTGCATTCATCTCCCACGTCCGTCGAAAACTATTCGCCTTACGAGGGTTAATTTTCTAGTTATATGCTATTTTATACTGCTTAAAACAGTGGAATAGTAGCTGCCTATATGGTGCACTATCTCCTTTAAACTTCTGCTAGGCCCAGAGATGTTTTGGTCTTTTAAATGATTGGAGTACGGTCATGGACCTTAAAGGGTACACCACACTATTCGTTATACAAAATAGCATTTTATTTATATAAAACACTGAATGTTTTCAGACATACATACATGTATATGTGCACATAAACCTTTTTCATACTTCTGTGCCTAAGACCTACTTTCCAAAAATGTCCTATATTTTCTGATACTTCCCGTATAGTTACAAAAAATACTAACTTTGAAAAATCTATTATATTATTTTTAAGTGAATGTTACTCTAAACCGATATTTTTTAAATAGGAATTTAAAGCTAATTAAATAATAGATATTATTAGCAGCGTTATACACGTTCATATTTTACGAAAAATTGGATTAAAGAACAGTACCTTCAATGTACTTAAATAATAAATTCAAATAGTTTTAAAGAAAGAGTTTAATCAAGTACTTGCAAAATACAGTTACGCGGATAAAACAGTTTAAAGTCATATTTGTGTGATATAAATAATGTATACAATCCATTTAGACGATGTTGTAGAATATTGTTATCGATATTTTAAATATTTTAATACGTTTATTAAATTATAGATGATGAGTCTAAGAATTCCAATTTTCTTATCTGCTCCAAATTAACGACCTTGGAGTATTTACTGATATAATTATATGAATATTTTCGTTCTCAACAAAGAAACAATATGCTGATAAAATATACGACAATTGTTACGACTAATATAGAATACAATATCTCGAGACATACATTTGTGTATTTTAATAATCGTGAAACTGCTTTCAAAATCTTCTTTTTGAGTTCATAATAATTGGCAATTAATCTTCTTTTTGGATTAATAATGATTGGTGATTAGTCATTTACTATTTATCAATAATATTATTTAATAATAATATTTGTTAAGAAATGTTGCTCGAATGAAATTGCGTCGGAGAATGTATACTTAATATCTCATAATGATAGAAGAATTATAAACAACTAATTAATATGTTAATAAATCATTTATAAATTGCTTATAGAAGTTTATTCATAATTCAGAGATACATACACATAGACTAATATTTCTTAATAGATACAGATAAGCGATACAGTAAATAATTATCCGTAAGTTCTTGCATCAATGTGAACTTTAGTCGTCTATTCAATTAAATTTATCGACTATTAATTGAATATATTCAAAAATCTTGGATGATTTTTTTAATTTAGAAAAATTTAACATTAAGACTCACATGAAATGACAAAACATTATTTAATTATTTACCTTTCAACCAACGCGCCAAAGTCAAAATTGAAATTGCTCTAATGTAACTACAATTCCCATATTAGAAAAGCTGCTAAAAACTAATTAATTTATTTTGTTTGTCGTAAATATAATCTACATTAATAATTATTATATAACAAACAATTTATATATAATTATAGTAATTTATTCATAATTAATATATCCCATATAGCACACAGATGTCTTAAAAATGTCTTAAAGATATCCAGCAAAGTACTGAAAATGTCTAAAAGACGTGGTTGAAACATCCAAAGTTACAAATAACTATCTTTAGGACGTCTTACAATACATTCGTAAGACATCTTAAAGACGTCTATAAGAAGTTCACATAAAAAATAGACGTCTTTAAGATGTCCATGTTGTATGTCTTTAAAACGTCTTATCGACACAAATTTCGAAAGTCTTTAAGACGTCTATTGTCGAATGTTTTAAAAACATCGAAATTATGTCGTAAAACGTTCAGGCATAAAATGGGCATAAAATAGACGTCTTCAAGACGTTGTGTGCTATCTGGGATAATAGTATATATATGTAAATATGTACAAATTTATATACAAACGTACCGTTAGTATACAATATTTTGTATTTATACTATTGTACATTAAATTGAAGCAGTAACTACGGGGAAAATTAATTAATTCGTCTTTTATAGTTTTTTTTAGAAGCATTTTATTTTAAAGGAATTTGAATTTTGGCGCGTTGGATGCATGGTGAATAATTGTAAATATATATTTTTTTCTTTTCAGTACACTTGCCTCTACCTTTGAATATAAGAGTATCTGGCTTCAGCGGAAGAAATAAATTCTAATTTGAATAGTCTATTTCAGTCAACAGTTTCATTTTGCTTCAATGAACCCTCTTTATATTGTATTTAATAGCTGAGCATCTGGAGAGTGAAAATGAACATTCAATGTACTACCATATAGTGCTGTCACACTGTCAAAGCACCGCGATAGTTATTATTAGCTATTGTAATCTTTTAAGTTCAATTTCAATTCAATTTGGTTTCATGAATACAAAATTTGTTCCATGAATTTTAGTTAACAAATTTATCCTTACGAATTTATTCCAATGTCAACAGAGCAAGTAGAATCAAGAAGCAAAAGATTTTTTTACTTACCAGTTAAGAAGAAAGCAGATTTCTTCATTATTTAACTGTTTCTAGTCTGCTATATTCCTTTTTTCTTTCATAATTAATTTAAGTCCACATTCCGATCTTCTAGAGTTCGAGTAGGTCATAGTTCATGTCTGTCGAATATCATATCTGAAGGTCACATATCTGAAGTTTGAATTCTCTAGGTTTACTAACAATAAGACTCATTTAACGGTCATCATTTATGCCTAACACCTATCAGTTCTTGGAACTATCTTCAAGGAAATAACAATTTAAATATTAATTTAAGTTAAATTTAATTAAACTTACTAATAGTTATTTAAATATCATTTTTGGAAATTTCGAACTCTTCATTGTTTAATTAACAAAAGGATCGTGGTCCTTATTGTAAAACTTGTAAGAAAACAGTCATTTACATAAATATCATTTCAAGCTCAATATAAATACTAATAATTATTATGCTACACATCGTTTTTGAGACTTCATACCTCTTCACTGTATAATAAACAAACGCTAACGATGAACTATAAAAATATCTCATAAGAAACAGACGGATCAAAATATTGAAACTAACTAAACAATAGCTGGATTGGAACAACGAGAGAAATTGAAATGAGTCATCTAAAGAAAGACTCTATAAGTAGCTAAAAATAATTTCTGCATACATTCTGAAGCATCAATACAAACAAAGCGGATAACGCGAGTTCCAAGACGAGGTGGCGATTAAAAACCTTTCTTTAAAAATCACTGTGTAAACAAAACACTTACTAAAAAGATACGAAGGCTAAAAAAAGTATCGAAATATCTAGACATATGTAATTGTAGCATTTTCGATCCGGAATTTAGTAACGAGTACAAAATATAATTATTTTCCAGCAATCATAGAAACTACTTAGCAACTTGCAGAGCATCAAGTACCCAAAACAATTCCCTCGCTTTTAGAATAAAAACGATCACCTGTTTCGTTATATAAATTTTGTATTTTGCGGAGATGGAATTTATCTCATATGGAATTTTGTCCCCTTGTTGGAAAGAAGTAGTTTAAAATATAAATAAAAAAATTAATCCAATTCAAACATATAAGCAAACAAAAGCGACATAACTATTTTGGTCACCTGATACAAGCAACTTATGTGCAAAATCCAATTAACGAGTTCTAATCAATTAAGTGCACTGTCACATTCACGAAACAGATATTTTACAACACTCTTTTGCAACATTACTATTTCACAACACAGATACTTTACGTAGGCATTACCCGGAAATTCAAATTGATGAGATGCAATTTCTTTTCGCATTAAGTTTAGTTACGATCCGCACTGTTGTGAGTATTGAGAACTTCTTGACAGCCAACTGTAAGAAGCGAATACACTGATCGATTATGTTCTCGAACAAAGCTGTACTGGCGTTTTTTTGCGTCGCATCTTGAATGAGACGTAGAAATGGAGTACGTTGTGAACGGAGCCGTGGACTATTCGTGACTGGCTCGACGAAAGGAAGTCGCACGATAAAAACCGGCTTCGTGCCTCGACTCTAGACCGTCTGGTCTTTAACTCGTTTATATGTAACGCCTGCACCAACAGGTTGCACGATCTGATCCGTGAATAGCGTGACGTATCTCACGAAAACGATCCTTTACTCCTAAATTCGATTATTTTTCAGGATTATTCTTTCGAAAAGCATCAGTGGCTAATCGTTACCAAATTTCAGAAGGGGCGAGGAGAGGGAGGATAGACCAAAATATAAAACTGTAGCTTCAGCTATTTAATAGTTATACGTTGAAATTTTCCTATACACACGTTACTACTTAATACGAGTGTCTTCAGTATAGTAGTGATCATTGCCGAGTACGTGTGTACTCAGTGTATATGGTGCCCCATCAAATTGTATAATAATCCAATTTGCAGTCGAAAAAAAATATAAACAGACTTCAATCAGAACTCAGACAGATCTTTTCAATATCTAGTCTTTGCCCTCCCTCTGCACCCCACTACCTAAACAACCCAGATCAATTTAATCAATGAAGATCAATTTTAATCTTGGAAACTATTAAATACTCGAAGCTAGAATTTTATATTTTGGGTCCATTCCTTCACTCCATCTCCCCACCCAAAATTTTGTGCCGCTTAACTACTGATGCTATTTGGAAGTACAACCTTATTGTGCCCAAGTTGAAAGCTAGACCGATATTTTAGATATTTTTACTTGACATCTGACATGGATAAACATTTTGAGATAAATATTGAATTGTAATAAGCGATTAATAGCTAGTTCGTGCAGTGGGATCACAATATTTTTGCTAATTTGACTTTGAATATTTAATGCAAAAGATATTTATGAACAACTTACAGTTGTTCTGACATCAAACTCTTTTTGTATTAAAGTAACAGTGATTCTTAAATATATAGAGGGTGTCACAAAACTAATGGTACTAGCGGAAAGGAAGTGATTCTACATAAAAAGTAAGTTGAAAATATATGAAGAATAAACATTTTTGTTATTGTGCTTCGTTAAAAAAAAAAGAATTGAGTTATGTATTTCATGGGTACACAGGATAAGGGGAATATTCTCGGCCTGGCTACTGATTACTTCTACGGTACGCTAGAAACATTCACCTTTCCCCGTTTACCCTTCAAACGTCTAAAATTGTAGTTTGGTACACTCATACTTGGTCAAAATTCAAAGTCAATTTTCTGGAAAACGAAGCGTGTAATATCAAAAATTTGTATTTTACATTTTCATCCTCCTTTTTTAGGTAGAATCACCTCTCCGTTTATACCATGAGTTCTGGGACATCCTGCATATTCGGAGATCTAAATATCTGGGGCTGTAAAGCAAAGAAACCTATACCATATTTTCGAATAATTTAAGGTCTTGACTGATATGCGTAAAATTGAATTTATATTTCCAGAGAGAAGAGAGAGCATTAAAAGAACTTTGTCAGTTAAAAACAAAGGTTCAAAAATACATTATTTCGAAAACAAGAATAAATTTGTCATATAACCATTTAGATATACGAGACTGAGTAATGATAATGACACCTAATTATAAACACTTAATACGTATGCATTTCTGGGAAGTAGGTGTTATACATATTCAATATTTGCAATATGTTTACTATTTTCGTTCCATCTATTATGTAGTATCTATTCACTTAATCTACATATAATGGTGCGTTTAAACCAAGTGAGCGAATGCTCATTCGTGCTCCCTTTCAGAAAAATTTAAGTGACATAAGCATTCTTTCATTAACTTGTCGATTTTATTCATTCATAATAATTGAATGTTGCTAAAGGTGGGAAAAAAGGTACATTCGCTCGCTTGATCTAAATGTACCACAAGAAATATTCTAAGGATTTGAAAACATGTCTATACATACATAAATTATTAGTACATGACATTATAAGAATGATAAGATTATGGACTGTTCATAATATAGAGTTATTTACAAAACTATCTTGTTACATTAGATATTCATTTATGTAAAGTTATGTATCTATAAAAACAGTAACTCTATTTCATTTTTTATCAAAGCGCTTTTTCAATGTGATTATGAAACGTTTATTTTAAGTCTTTATTATCATCTGTAATTTTTACAAAAAACAAATAGTTATTACAATCTTTCATAAACCATTGCCCAGTTAATTGATTCCTCTTCATCTTTAGTGAAGAAGGAGGGAGGAAGGTTAAGAAAAGTGGAAGGGAGTGAAATTTTTGGTGTATTGTACGTATATTGTGTGTAAAATATTATAATAAAGAGAACATTCAATAAATACTGTAGAATTCTACAATATATTTTCTAGAAACGTTCATTTGACTTTATGGTGGAAAGATAAATAAAGTTTTTTTAGAGAAATATTTGTGTACAATTACAAGAAGACAGCATGTATAACTAGAAAATATCAGTTTCATTGATTTTTTAATTTTGTAATGTAGAGCTTTCATTTGAAATTTTATTTACAAAATTAATAATAGTGTCTAAATTGTTACATTGATCCCTCAATAAAATAATAATATTTGTTACGTATGAATAAATAATTATATCGTATGATAATCTTCATTAGTTCGTTACATAAAATTTAACTGAAATTTTTCTAAAAATTTCAACTGTCTGCCACGTTCTGTACTTCTTCAGACGAAAGTGATTTTCGCTTCCTAAATCCTGCCAGCATGAACTCGAAACCCCATGCGAGGAAAGTAATGCATATCAATAGTGTCATCACGTGTATGCAAATTGTGTAGCTTTCAGTAATGTCTCTGATGTATCCTGCAGAAACAAATCATGCAGTACAAATATATGTTAGACTTGGTAAATATTAGTAAAACTCAAATTGATAAAATAATTTTAGAACTATTGATTTATTAAATATCTACAAAGTGAGAGTGGGGTATTTAAACGGGAACACATAAATATTTCCATTATTTATAAGAGATTCAATAATCTCATAAACCACATTGTTAAGAATATTCAATTTCGAGAAATTTACATTCAAAAATATTGCTTATCTTAACAAAGCTACAACACCAGAAGAAATGAGGCAAAGAATGACTGCAGGATGTGTTTCAATAAACGCCACAGGAGTTAGAAAATATACAGAAATCATTAATAAGAAGACTTAATTGTTGCATTAACGTGAATGGTCATCACTTCTATCACAAATGGAAATTTCTTGAGATTGAATGATCAAAACAGAATGGTTTATGAGGTCGTTGGATGTGTTTTTTTATGCTCTACAAAGATATCGACAAAAATTATAGAGTGATATTTAAAAAAATTTCAATGACCTTAGATTCTCGTGAAGAAATAACTTTGGAAAAATAATAGTGCTACCGCTACACGTGCCCCTTCAAACAGTGCAACTTTGTTCTGAAGAGTTTTTTTATAGAATTGCAAACGGCGGAGATATTCAGGTGTTCCCATTTAAATGGCCCACCCTGTATTGTATTAAACTTGATGAATATTAATGAAGTTCAGTTTATTAAATAAGAGTAAAACTTAGTTCGTGTTATTACATATTTGCAATTGTCTACTTTAAAATATTAATGAATTCATAGTTATAGAACATACCAAGTAGTGGACTCATTATGACAACGCATATGCCCTTCGAGACCATAAACATGCCTAAAGCACTGGGAAGTTTCTTCAAGGAACAACACTCGGAAATGCTGAGATTCAAATTTACCAACGTGGCTCCACGCAAGAACCCTATCACCACGAAAGTCACTACCAACAATGTTCCTTTCGACTGTTCTGCTAAAACTGAAAAAAAAAGAAATAATCAAATTAGCATGATTTTTGGAAAAAAGACTTTTAAAGCAGGTGGGGCTCGAATTGAAAGAATATACTCCTTAAAAAATAATATGATAAAATGTAAGTCCTTGATAATAAATTTAGGGTCTCAAACTTTTAACATCAATATTTCGAAAATAAGAGTATGCATGCATGGTATGACACAAGTACAGTAATATTATGTGATTAAGAATTTAAATAAATAACAAAAAATACTTACAGGATCGACCAATTCCCACCAACAAGCAGAACGACCAGACGATGAACCTCTTCTTGAATTTCAATCTGTCGAAGATTGTTGGTAGTAGAAGTCGGGCGATAATATCGGTGAATGCAGTTATTGACAAACAAGAAGCAATTTCCAGTTTGGTCATTCCTATCGACCGTTAAGTTCCTTCGAGGTGTCTACCGAAATCGTAAACAATGCCGCAAAGTGGCACGAAACCCGAAAAAACACGATGAACGGTCGAAACTTGATTCGACACGTTAAAATAAAACGAAAATCAGGCATAATAATAAAAGTGTATTCAAGGTTTGGTTTCATAATTGTTAAAAAACGACTAAAACACGCGTCAAGTGTGTCTAACTCGTCTTACTCTATTAGATTTTTTTGCTGATTTTTTCTACTGTCTCTAATTGTGGACTGGCTACTGTACGCATGCAGTAGAATAAGTCAGATAAATTTTAAGTCAGACAAATTACAAACAAAATCTCCAATGCAGTTTTGTCAGATTTGATTTTCGTTTTATTTTAACATATAAAACCACCTCTGAAAATTTTTGTCTGCGCCTTATCTCTTTAAAGATATTCATGAATAATCTTATTTTAAATAAGTGTCATAAACTTTGTAATTTCTAGCTAACACTATTGCAAGCTTCTTACTTAAGCTTTTACTAGCATTTTTCTTCCTAAGTTTCTTACATAAGTTTTTACTGATAAATATGTTAGCAAACCTAGAAAGATGTTTATCCTTTTATCTAACGAAAAAGTATTTTCGAGGTTTTACTTTTTAGGTTTTACTCAAAGTTTAGCTCTTTTGTAAAATTATTGATAATAGTCTTCTTCAGAAGCTGCAGAATTAAACTATTCGTTTTTTAAGTTAATTTTATAATGCTGTTTCTTAAACAAAATTCTTTTTAAATAATTTACAGCTAAAATTTCTGTCAGAACGATATCTATAATATATTACGTTAATATAATAATCTACTCTTAGTTAAATAATATTTAAAGAAATTTATTTTATTTTATATTTAATTTTCGACCGTTCATCGTGTTTTTTCGAGTTTCGTTCCACTGTGTACCATAGCAAGGACATTACTGTATCAGAAGGTATGCAAATCATGAAACTGTAACTCTAACTTTACATTAGCTATAAGATTGATTGAACTTTTAATATTTCTAATACTATTGTATTTAAATATATTTTAACATTCATATATTTACTATTATTTAGTAAGTAAAGAACATTCAAAAATAACTTTCCATTAGTATTCTGAAACGAATACTTTGTGTAGAAACTTCAGAAATAATTTTGTAAAATTTGTATAATTCTTAAGTAATATTCCTTTCTACAGCACGGATCTCTACTTTTTCCTAAAATTTTACTTACCTATATGAGCCAAAAAGAAAGGGGTCATCAATTTGAAATTGGATTCAGCCACGTAGTACAAGCTACAACCGAAGATCACGTTCAGGTAGACACCATCTCTAAGTAGATCTAAATCAAAGAATTCTTTCAATTTGTTAATATACGACGAATTTCGGGGTTCCTTTTCCACTTTGCTAGTCTTTTCATTTTTTTCGTTTTGTGTGCCATTAGTAATCTCTCTCTTTACATCATTGTTATATTTCTGCAGTAATAAGTCGGTTTCTGTTGGCTTTTCTTGTTTCTGAAAGAAAATAAAAGAAAACCCTTGTCAAATTTTATAATTTCTTTTATAAGAACACATACTAGTGGTCAGAATCGAGACCTATAACATAGTGGAAGTTATATCATCAGATGCATAATATGTGTAATATAATAAATATTTTGTTAAAATAAATTTTGACCTATTGAACGGGAGTTACAGATGAAAAAGAATTAGAGAAATACTTTTTTGCTCTCCTGGAAAACGACAAAAATTTACGAGGGTTGCGTTTTATATGAGTCCCTCTATTGTAAGTAAGTGACAAATTGAGATGAGAATCGCGATCGATAAGAAACGTCTGAATACTCACAACGAATAGATCATTAGATAAATATACAGGTTGATCAAGAAATGGTGCTCACTAATATAAGGATGAATATACAAAGAATAAGGATGGCCTTTGTTAAAAAAAAGCTTAATTCTGTAATACCAAATTAATTAAGTTCATGGATCTCACTTTCATCACTACTTACCCACAAGATGCATCTAATTTTATTTATACTTATATACTTATTATTTTCATTAGCTGAAAAGTCTATACAAATAATTCCATCTACCAATTGTAACGCTACCTTTTGTACAGTTACTGTGTCTTGCACATCAAGTGGTCGCAATAAACACGCACCGACAATCGAATGAAGGGCCCCTCCTCCAATAATCAACATGGCTCCACGAAAACCATACAAATTTAAGAGTAGGTGTACAAACTACAACAAAAGAAGAAAAAATTAAGTTTTGATATATGTTCCTTGTCCTTCAAAATTATCTACTTTTCAGTTGATCAGAAAATACAATCATGAAACTTCTGTTCCATACTTGTGGCACTAGCATCATGGCTAACGTTGTTCCCGCCATTGAGAAACCGACAGCTTGGCCCCGTTTTTTATCGAAAAATGTGTTTAGGGCAACGAAAGACGAGGCAAGAGCTAATCCTGTACCCAGACCTAGGAAAAGGCGTAAAAATTAAAACAAATCTATAAAGTAATTAATCATGCAATATGATCCTCGATTTTTACGTTTTTTTTTTTTTTTTTTAGTGTAATAAGACTATATCATACCATTTTAATTTTTTAATGAAAATGTGTCATAAAATTCTTGTTACAAATTTGATGCAATCTTACAGTATCGTAGAATATAATATGATAATACCAATACTCATTTAAGGTCAAGGAAAATTTACAATATCTAATTATTAAGAAGATAAAAATGATTAAAAAAGTAATAAAACAGAAAAGATAAACCATCAACGAAGCGTACTAATTTCTTGATACATTATATGTATATGTATATTGAGCATGTGTTTCCTTCTGCTTCATACCTCCCAAAATGCTGTAAGTACAAATAATGAACAACATGCTGTTTGCTCTTGATGTCAGAATTAATCCAGTGCAACTTAGGAGGGATCCAAAGAAAGCTACTTTTCTATAAGAATATTTCTTCAACAAAGGTCCTACTAAGAAACCTACAATCGAAAAAGAAATAACTTCAGTTTTAAAATACATAATCGTAACAAGAGATAATGAGTAAATTTAGTTTACTTATTACTTAGTACTCTAGTAAATTAATTTAAAACGTAATAATACAATTTATCATTTATGAGGCTATAAATAAAGCAATTATACACGTAATTACAAAATTCTTAAACATAAGCAAGTGTAAGAATCACGTCAGTGATACCTGAGAAATTAACGATAGAATCGAGGATACTCATTATTATCGATGTCCCCGTGGAGTCCACATTAAACTCTATCAAAAGATCGTGGAAAAGAAGACCAAACGAAGGATCCAAAGATCTTAAAGATAACTAAAAGCAATAAAAAAATTATTTCAAACATAGTCTACCGAACCCATATATTCTGATTCACATTCTAATAATAACACATTATACATATGTAACCGAACTTACATTGAGAGACAAAGTCTTAAGTACAGTATTTATTCGCTATAAACCTATTTATTTTCATGTGCTAAATTCCACTTTTTCTTAGCTTTTAATTTTAATTTTTACGATTTTAAAAGACAAAAATAACACGTTTCCTGCACTTCATACGTTCCTCTCTCTTGAATTATGAGCTTATAACGAGTGAAAATTGTAATGAGTGAAGCTCGAAAAAAGTATAAATAAATGAAACGATGAGAATTGGGTCTGTTAAGCAAATAAAGTCTCTTTTTACAAAATTTCTTTATCTTCAACAACTTCAGCAAGTAGTCGATTTGGCAGTATGCAAATTATAAGATAAAAATAAATTAGTTTTATGTCATGCCTTTATTTAAACAATATTTCGTCTTTACTTGCATGCATACGATTATGATAATCAGTTTCAAATTTTTAACATGATAAACAAATTATAAGTGCTATCCGGAACTTGAAAGTATTATTAGTTTTAAAATAAACGATTCTTCTAACGTTTACGCATGTGCAGTATAGAAATTCGTTCTTCATTTTTGTCTGAAAAATCTGAAAAAAACGATACTATCCAAAATCCAGATTATTGTCATCATTCACAAGTGAGTCACACTGTCGTCACAGATATTGATTCAGTCAATTAAGATAAGAAGTTCGAATTGAACAGAATTATATAAGTAATTTTGAACACTTTAGTCACGCACTTGCTTCCCAATGTACCGAAAATTTTTTCAGAACGATAGAGTCTGCAAAATGGTAGAATATTAACACGAAATTGATGTTTTCGCGCTTTCCTAAATTGCAGGAGACATTTACTGCAAAATGCAACTCAGAGGTAGATAAATATCCCCATTGTACAAAGTATAAATTTTAATACCTACCCATGCCAAATCGACTAAAAATTTTGTCACAATTCCCATACATATTTTATAATGCTTCACTTTTTGTAACAGTTTTCGCTATAGTTTTTCACTAGCGCATGACAGCTCAAATGTTAAGTCTAAAACTAATGTAGACCTCTCTGACAGCATTACAAGAGAAGCAAAAGTAGCTTAAGAGTCCCTTAAAGAAATCTAAACTATTGTAACGGTAAATAAATCCTCTAATTCATTATTTACTAAGAGCATTTCTAGTCAGTGACTATAATTAAGACATAGAACTAAGTGATTTGTACATACAGTCTCTGAATTGTATTTAAACTAAACCAAAACGAGCAGTAGTTGCAGTGAGAAGCAATAATACGCGGGGAAGATATTAGTAAAAAGAGATGAATTAAAAGAGTATTAACTAGAAGAAAATTATTACCGAAATTAAGCTACTGCCGAGGCAGACGAACCACCCCCAACCCCCGTCTGGCGCTTTCTTCCTGACATCCTTTGGATTTGTCATCTTTTCTTCTCGCTGCTCTGTGACATACGAGCTCGAACGGTTTATCAAGAACTCAAAGAAAATCGGCTCGGGAAGTGTGCGATAGTAGTCGATTATCACATATCGGTACGGTTTAATCACCGTCGCTTTATTCACTACTTGAAGACCTGATACGCAACTTGCGCAGACTGGTTACAGGTTTCCCTCACCTTCTTGCTTCGCTTGTAAGTGACAAGGCACTGCCACTGATTCGTTACTTGGTCGCCCCTCTTTGTTCATTCGGCCCATGGAAAACTACGTGTCAGAAGCTATTGTGGGCCTCATGGTACCGAAAGAATGTTTCCTTAAACTTGATCGGTTGCAACTGCATGGAAAATTTGTTTTTCTTGCAAAGAACGAGAGATGTTCGTATAACTGTGATTGTAAGGCAAAACGACATAAGTCAGATTTTTTTATTATCGAGGTTGCTTAAACTTTAGAATATTAAAATTTTATAATTTTTATTCTTTATTGTAAACTTGCATCTTATTGCAGTCTCATCCTGTAAGGAAAACTTTTCTTTCATTCAATCTGATTTTGCCAAAACCAAATTCCACCTTATAGACTTCACTTATGACATAAATTCAATTTTTTGGAAATTGTGTTTTAGTTACGTGCCTTAAAATTTTACCTTATAACTACAGACAAATGCAAATAATTGTTCTTACTTCAAAACTATAATAATAACTCAAATTTAATTTTGTTTTTTTTTTTTCTGCGATTATTTTGTGTTTGAATATAGGGATAAACTTCACTTTTGTAGAAAATGAGTTTTATGTTGGGTTAGTAAAAATCTTAAATATTTGTCACTTTTCTTAGTTTTCTAAGATTTTTTGCCAACTTTGTAGGGTTTTAGGTAAAAGGTTGTTTTTCATGAAATAATCGACTAAGCTTCTTTATAAACAAAATAGTTTGTCCTTTAGAATTAATAAATTAAGAAATATTTAAAAAAGAACAGATTGCCCTTCTAAAGAGTGTTATAACAAAATGTTATGATGATATATAATTGTATCTATGATTTTATTACATATTCTTATCATGTATTCTTATCTGTGTTTTCATATCTATGATGCTCTTCCATTTACAAATTAATCTTTCCCTTCCTCATTGTATTATGCGAAATTAGAAGTATTTAATGTGGGAGACCTGGACCTTGTAGATTATGTGCACAGTGGCTCTTCTTTTTTGAAAACATAGTTTCTGCTTTAATTGCTTAATAATTTTTCAGCGACATATAGAACACTACTGAAAGTACTGTGTTCATATAAATGTTCGTTCTCGGATAAAACAGTGATTACTTTTTTACAAACCCTAAGAAACGTACAATGTGCTTTTAGGTTTAGAAACCATCGAACACAACATAGTAGATCATAGACATAGAACACATGATTCACAAATCCATTCACGAAAAATTGATAAATTTACATTTTCTAATTCGAAGGATATTTGACTTATTTTACTAAAATTAAGAAAACTAGGCAAGAAAATATATGAGATAAAAAAAGTACGTCACAGTTTCTACAATTAATTAATACTCTGTATTCATGTACATACACAAACGAATGCATCACTGATTTATTTATTGTGTTATCACGAATCACTACGTAATCACTATCTATACTAGAAATGATAATGTTTAAAATGAATTACTCTTTACACTGCCAGAAAAGGAATATCAAAAAGCAACCTTCAACCTTCATTAAAGGGGTACAATTTTCCCAAGACGACGAGAAATGAAAATTTCAAAGTAACGAAGTACGTTCAATTGTAAATTAGTAATATAAAGGAAGTTAGATAAACCAATTTGGTAAAGTGTTTTCATCAGCAATTTCGATTCATTTCACAGTTCAATTTACACAACCAATCGATCAAGTAATCATCATGCTATCGCAATTTTACCACCTTAAAATCACACCTAGGGTAACCGGTAATCAATTTTCTACCAACGAGTGCCTGTCCACAGCTGTTCCATGTTCCCTTATCAGCACCACTACTGTTCTCACTAGAAACGCTATCTATCACCTCAAATCGCCATTACCTTAACATAAATTTATAGTTGTGCCACAAAATAGCATAAGTCGCAGAGTTTTATGTTTAAGAAATTGGCGTTCAAAATTTCAAAATTGGTGGTCTCAATTTCATATCATAGACTTCTATTGTATCATTGAATCAAGGATTTCTATGCATTTCTAGAGAATTTGAATCTACAAATAAGTATAGAATGCACATATTATACAAAACTGTATACAATACTGAAAATGAAGCACATGCTATTAGTGTTTGACGGGTAAAACAATTCTTTACTTGGATTCTATTATCGTTTGATATATTTGTGATTACTGACTTTGCTTAAATATCCGCAATCTATTACATTCTCATTTCGTAAAGGAAAAATTTCTTCAGTCCCACCTATTTTGTTAAAAATATAATATAATCTATTTTGTAGACCTCCATTACTGTAAAAACACGAATTTTTCGAAAATATGCCTTATATCGTTTTGTCTTGTAGTCAGAAATATTACTCAAACTCGCTGTCATGTGAACTCGTGGTCACAGTCTCCCTGGGAGAAGGCACATGTCTCACCTTCGATTCAAGAGTCCTCGATCTTTACTTCAAAAATTCTCGGCACAAGAATCCTGGTCCTCGGCACAATCCACCCTCGAAGTCTCCAAAAACGCTGGCGTTGCGCCACAAAATGCGTTGCGCCACAAAATGCGTTGCAGCCTCCGCGTCCTTTCTCGTTCATTTATCATCGTTTGCAAAACAGAACGATTGTTCTGATCAAGGGAAGGAAAAGAAAGAGCGAGAAGAGGAGACAGCAGAGATTAGGGGTATCTAGCCGCTGGCGCTGCTGCAACCGCAATTGTCGCTGTCGCGCGTTGATTCCGCGCCAAGAGTGCACGTGGCCAATTGTACACGGGTTTCCTCGCGATTTTCTTCCCCGAAAACGAAGGCCCATTATGTGCCGCGACGCAATGGGACACTTTCCTGGCAACAGTAGTCAAGGGTATCTGTGTGATAAGTGAAACTTTCAGAGTCGAAGTTTGCACAGTGTCCATGGTGTACTGGAATATGCGACAGCTCCGTGGACAAAGGTTGACGCTTGTCCGTGCCGATGTCGAAGAGCACCTTGCATTTTCTGATCAATGGGAACACGGTTTGTTGTAATCGAGAGAGACGAGTGAATGAACGCACAGTAGTTTCTCGTCATACACTCCTTGCTTGAGGTTATCTGTACTTGAAGTTATTTACTGAAATTTAAGGAATATGAAAAAATTTGTGAATTTCATATTATTAATGAGACTTAAAAAGACTACTGCTGAAGAGTTGAGAGAAATTGAAGACAGACTTGAAAATGAGGTTTTCGGTATAGGCTTGTTGTTACAGACTTTCTACTGGAGTTATTTACTGATATTTGTTGAAGTCATGCTCGCCTATTTAGTGAAACTTAATTAAATGACTGTTGACGAGCTGAAAACACCTTGGAAACGAGTATCTCGTTATAGACTCGTTACTATAGGTTTTCTGTTTGAACTGATTTACTGAAAATTTTAATCATATTCATATATTTAGTGAAACCTAATTGAATAATCATTTGACTCTTCAAATTCAAAATCACTCTTCGAAAGACCCCTTAAAAACGTGTGCCTCGTTATAGGCACACTAAAATACAATTAGGTTACCAACTAGTGTGTTCCAATCATGACTTGAAACACGCTTCAGAGATGTTTTACTCGGTATAATCTCGTGAACCTACAATAAAGGATCACTGTACAGTTTATTGTTACAATAGTTTTAACGCTTCGAATTTGACATGATTTTCGAATTCCGAATTTCTAATTTCAAACTTTGTTGCCAAGAGTTTTCATACCTATACGTTTTCTGCACTTTTCTCACAAGTTTCGTTTCTGTAAGTTTTTCGATATTGGAATTGAAACTAAAAGAAAGTTATGCCGATGTAACAATTTCGAGATGAAATAATTACAATGAAGATTCTGTTATCACTTTCATTATTGACATTATTCGCATTATCAGCACCTACTCTGATTTCTGCAGTTTATTGCAACTGCCTCCGTTTGATTTTACAACTGAAAATCTTCAATTGTTTTATGAGGTGAAATTTATTGTTAATTTGAACTAGTTTGAGGTAGGTTAAACTTTTATATAACAACTAATTTGACAGCGGATAGTGTGCAATTTAGAACAAATTTAAAACTGTTATTATTAGGTAAATTTATCTAACTATTTCCCTGTTATACAGCTACACTTATTTCATATTAAGGTTTGTTTAATGATGTTGATTTATCTGACATATCTTTCAATTTTTCAATAATTTCAAATACTTCATAGTAGTTTATTCTTATTTTGAAGTTTTAAATAACATTTTTATAAATTACTAACAATATTTTTTTTAATTCTTAATCACTTCTAGTTACTATAATTGTAATTAGTGTAAATACAATTATAATTATAACTACAAATATAAATACAAATACAATTACTGTAAGTAGCACAATTTGGATACAAGTAATATAATGAAAAAAATTGATAACAAAATAAATAGCAAAAATATGAACATTAACTTTTTCTTATTATTTACACGCTAATCGTTTAAGTAAAAACACTTGTTGTCATTGGTAACACTTTACAAAATTTGTTATATCGTTTTATGATATACAGCATATGTTAGAAATTTACTTATTTATGCTGAAAACTTTTATTATTGATGACATGGAAAGTCTATATTACTTTGCTGTATCAATAAATCGTCAACCTCCTATCGGGAATTTCTTAACTTAAATACTTTCTTTGTTTGTTAGTCTTATCGTACTATAAATCTCGTGAAACTCACTGCATTTTTAAGTTTAGCTTAATATTATATAAAAATTCGTCAACATAAAATTAATACAAAAATTAGTATTAGTTAAAATTTGTAAAACTTTATTTATTAAAAACGTGAACGTAGTGTTTATATAATAAACTCCTTAAATAATCTATGAAGTCATAATTACATTATATATTAACATTATTGAAACTTCAGAAGGAGTCTTTAGTAAGATGTTAATCAAGCGTAATATGAAGATTTTTACTTCAAAATTAAGTATTAAAATCTGTTTTTTCTTAATTACATTGCATTACATTAGAAACTTTTCTCTATAATAATTTTACTCTTTTAGCTATAATATATAGTGTAATATAGTGAGGCTAGAGTATAGTCAAAAATTGATCTGTCGTTTAAAATATAGTTTTTCGGACATAGATCCTTATTTGCAAAGTAGTTGCTTCCTGTTTATACAAATATGTAGTCAATTACAATTATCTTTGAAAGCAACATCAAAATAAAAATATAATGATATTAAAACTTTATAAAAGGTATTAACTGTTGTTAGCTAAATTATTCAACCTTCTATTGATAATATCGAGGGGAACTAAAATACTCATTGCGTATTTCAGTGGCAAACGAATGTCGCGTGTATTAATTAACACGACCACTGGAATATTTTTTCACCAATGGCTTAAATTACTTGCGGTGTAAAGCAGCTGTGGTTTTCAAGCAAATTTATTCTTGTACATGACACTTTAGATGACAATCGATTTCAATCAATTCAAACTAAAATACCGTTTACACAAATGGAATAATGGTTATAAAATTCGATACACTGATATTTATATATATTGTACTTTAAAAGTAATTTATAACCATGTAATACAGAATCGCTATTAACTGATGCTATTCAGTTTTGGATTTTTAAAATATTTCATTACGTTATACAAAAAAAAAATAATTATAATTATTCGTATTTGGAATGTAAAGAACTTACAGAATATTTAATATATTATTAAGAAGTTAATGACGATTAAATAATGTTTTGCTTTAACTTTCATTTGATATTATACGAAATTATTTTCTGTGGTCTGAAATTAAAGTTATTTAAATAACTGACTGACAACTCTTGCAAGAATATGAATTCTTTCTGATTAGAAGTCATCGTTGCAAAGATCTCTTAATTAAAGCGGATGAGTCGGTTAAGGATTATAATGACCAATTAATATTTCTCGAGGAAAGAGATCTATCACGTATTCGAGTGTATATGTGTTGTGCTTTATCACGTTGTAACACGATAAACGTATTCGGAACGCGTAAATTGCATTGCTAAAAGCGTCGAGAAGTGCAGTTTTATTGGTGGTATACGAAGCCCATGGGATCATTGACATGAAACAGGTTAGAATAAAAAATGAAGAGATTAATGTGAGCATGACGAGATTGGCTGATAGGTTTTCAATTTTAAATTGAAAGGGACGATTGGTGCCGCTAAAAATTGTTTACTCAATATGTGAAAGTTAACATTACCAATTATTAAAATGATTTGAAGCTAGGTTTGAAAAATTATTAAATTTCCCTTTTTATACATATAACTTCAACACTCTTAGTGTTCTAATAATTACTAATTTATAATATCGGAGAGAATTTATTACATATACTGTGTTTGTGCTTTGCGAGATGCAACCATACACCTGCAGTGTATATTCGAGTGCATTCTTTAGGGGCAATAGAGGCAAAAAAAATATGTGTGCAACCAATTGACATCATTTCATTTTACTAACCTGTGCCATTTGTTAACACCTGTGACCAAAATATTTTTGTTAACACAGTTACAAAAAGAAAACAGGCTTATATGTATTAGATATTGTGAATACATTTTTTATAAATTTTGTTCTGAACATTTTGAGTAGAATGAAATATAATAAGTAATACGATTTGGCGTTAGAAAAATGTATATAATTGGAAAAATAAATGTTATGTGACACATGTAGTTGTGAGTCGAATTTTTGATAATTGTGATAAAGACTGTAATAAATTTGTTATGTTCTCCGGCAGATAACAAGATTATAAAATAAAATAATAGCTAAGTTGGTGAAAACTAGTAATCTGAACAATTACTCTTGTGGTGCGTTTAGACCAAGCGGACGAATGCTCGTTCTTTTCACATTTCAGGACAATTCAATTATTAATGAATGAATAAAATCGACAAATGAATGAAAGAATGCTAGGATACTCGAATTCTTTTAATGTAGGATAAATGAGCATTCGTTTACTTGGTCTAAACACACTATTAGTAATAACATTCAAGAAATCTGTATCCTGTTGGTGATAACGCAATTTCAGACATAAGACTCCTGAAAGTAGGCAATCTGTCTTTCTGCTGTGTAGTAAATTTGTTGATGTACGAATTGTATCATAAGCATTTTAATAAAAGTTCCACTATTTTACAAAATTGATATGATTGTAAATATATTTTAAATTCATATGTATTTTGTGTTTAAATTATTATCTTGTTTCTGAAAACACTTACTATACACAAGCACGATTAAAACTTGTCAAGCATTCAAACTTTTGAAGTCATAACTTCTGACATCAAGTTCCAAATTTTTTCGAATTTGACATATGCTTTCAATAGTTTCTAATTATTAGAAATTTCCAATATTCAAACCTAAGAAAAATCAAATTTGACATATATTCTAATTCTCAAATGTTCAAACTCTTGAATCTTCAAATTTATTGTCTAAAAAAGTTTCGAGTATTCAAATTAGGAAAAACTTAAACATGACATCCTTCAATTATCAATCATTCTAATTTCCAAAATTTAAAAATTTTAAATACAAATATAGTTTCTTTCATCAAGCAGTCAATGGTTCGACACGCTCGATAATTTAGCGTGCATAGGATATCCTTTCCAAATATCATTTAGTGATTATCATGAGCCGAACTATGTGCAAACGAAATCGCCTTCATATGCATTGAATAATCTCACTGATTTCGAACAGTTGACAGATATGCAATAAGAACTTCTGTGTTTCATTATTGGTGTAGCTGTAGATGCTGTAGCTATACACAGATATCTATTGAAGTTTTAGTTATTAATTACATGCAGGATGAGTTCGCAAGAATACTCTTCTAAACAAATATATGTATATATTCTTATTTCAAAATATTTTTCTCCTGCTCAAATTATAGTCAAAATCTCGAATATGGTATATTATTGGAATATTCTATTATTCTACTATATTGCAATCTTTAAACTTTGGAATGAACAATATTTAAGTTTCTAAATTGTTTAATCCTTCTTATTCACTTACTTTCAGGTTTTATTAGTAATTATGTTATGATCACAAAAGGAAGTAACTTTCAATTACATAATGTTATCATCCAGCAGGGCACCTTTTTATTACCTATTTAATTAAGAAAATAATAGCTCTATAATTTTTCTACACAGGGATACCTTTCTTTTAATTTCAAATAGTTCCACCCTGTTCAGAAATTCAAGCATTTAAGGTGATTACATGGACCGAAAACATAACGTATCTCTGAAATTTTGTAGACGGAAAACTATTTGAGTGATTCACTTGAAACTTCACACATTAGTTTATATGTGTAATATCATATTGTGCAATTTTGTTCATACAAAAATACTAAATAATAAGGAAGTCGTAGCTCGCCAAGTAAGTATTAAATAAAAGCAATGTTTGGCAAGATTGTGGTGTATCCAGTGATCCGAAACAAAAAAAACCGAACGTATAATTAAGCTATACGATTAGAACTAGACTATAAACTAGAATTTTTAAACACAATTAAAAATTGCAAAACAAGTATAAAAAGTGTATATTTTTTGCTGAAATTTACTTTGGCGCATGAAAAAAGTATGTTAATGATATGATATCTTAAAAATCCTAGTTTATACTCTAGCTCTGACCGTGTAGATTAATTATATGTCTGGGTTTTTTGTTTCAGATCACTGGATACAACACGATCCTGCCAAACGTAGTTTTTTTAACACCTACGCAGCGAGTTACAACTCTGTTATTACTTAGTATTTTTGTATGAACAAAATTGCACAATATGATATGACATATATAAACTAATGTGTGAAGTTTCAAATCAATCACTCAAATAGTTTTCCTTCTACAAAATTCAAAGATACGCTATGTTTTCGGTTGTCTACATAGTATGACTGCCTTAAGACTTTATTAGCCCACTATCATGTATGACCTTCACGAATTCTTTTTACTAGACATACAAAGAGATTTGTATATATGAAGTCAGAATAAATATCATTGAGACATCCCATCATTCTCACTTAGTTATTATACACTGTACCGTCTTAATCAGTTCTACACAAAACGTTTCGAAACTCTATTTACAACCCGGTCTTTTCTCTCGACTGATTTTCTAATACCAGATGTTACGCTGACAATATTTCATTCTCGTTAAGAATACGTACACGGTACGCTGTCATTGTGTACAGAGATAAGAGACTCTCCGAAATTGCTCCAGCTCTGTCTCGCTTAGCCAACCATTCACTGTACTGTCGCAGACGGTAGCAAGTTAATTAATTAAAATCACTTTTTCTCTGCCATTTAAACGAAACATACCACTGGCGAGCTTCCTGCCTCTTCCTTTGACCCACGAAAGTAAGTTCACCATTGACTTGTTCATAAACATTGCATCTCTCATTTATATTTGATCAAAAAATTCCTGAAATTCAAATTTTCATCAGATATCACTTTGTGTGACACTTTTGAGAACGTGGGTGTTTCGAGAGTAGGTCTGTCTCTTTCTGTGATCTCAGAAAATAAGTTCATCATTCATTTCTTCATAATCATCACCATTTCATTTTATCTTACTATCAACTATCTTAAAAATTTGAATTACCATTAGAAATCAATTTTTTGCAATATTTTTGAAAATATGAGTGCTTAGAGGTGTTATTCAACTGTTCGTTTGTACAATTTTTGGTCATCCAGATCATTAGACCAATACCAGTGCTATTTGTATCATGTATAAATGAATTATTGATATTTAGTGACATTGTGATCGCAAAATATTTAATATTGCGAGATGCAGTCAAAGAAAAGGAGAAGTGATGCAAATCTTCTGTATCGAGTACTTTCTATGCATGTAGATACAAAGACATGACGGTGGCCAAAGCTAATGGAACGACCACGGTGCCAACTACCAGTATTTTCATGGAGGAAGAAAAGAAGCTGCAAAACAACGCGTTAACAGCTTATAAAATGAAAGAGGAAGAAACGGTAGAGGACGAAATCACGCTGGAGGATTTAGCACCGGATGGTGGATGGGGATGGATAGTTGCCATGGCTATGATTTTAGTATTTGTTAGTACTATTACTTAGTTACTATACATAATTTAATAGTAATAAATACATCACAGGGCTAATTGATAACACACAGGGTCCGTTTAATAAATAAATGAGAAACATCAAAATTCAAACAATATTTTTAACACAAACATGATTGATTGTCTAATTTTTGAGAACATGAAACTTTTTGATGACGATTTTATAACGGAGGGTATGTTTGGGAACCGTACCATATATCATCTATCAAAGACTAACTTTGCAAATAAGCTTAAAGTTTGAAAAATATTTTTACCATAAAAGTGATTCATTATATTTATAGTGTTTTCTCGTTATAGGCTTTTAACATTTTTTAACGACGAACGTATAATGATGGATACTTGAACCGAAGCTTATAGCGTTTGTGAGCTCGTTTGTACTTATATTCACACTATTTAGGAATTATTTGAGTTCGTGTTTTCAAGCTCTGTGTCACGTATGTTTCAATTTTTTTTCTTTTTTGGTGGAGATAAATTGGATAACTTATTTATCTTATTGAAAGTAATATATTAAGTGAGTTACTAGCAGTTGAGTTGAAGTTTATGAGCTTGTCTGTGGTGGGCTATAAGCTCATAATAAACAAAACACTGTAAGTACGTATACATTCTCACAAGTGTGAGGATGTCTATGTAACTGTTTAAACATTAAATTATGTTAGTGTTATTTTTTTATCGTGGGTTTTATTCTAGATGCTTAAAAACTGTTCAAATAGCACATCTTTAAATATAAATATTTTTTATAAAATAAGTAGGTATTATTGATTAACTAGTAACATTAATTACTAGTGTATAACATTAGTATTCTATATAATATTGCAAGAAAATAGGATTTGTAAGTACCAACAAGATTTTAAGCACACTTCGTTTATGATAAATTTTAATACGTCAAAACATTACAAATTTTTTAATTTTTAATTAATTAATCTAATTGCTGTTAAGTTATTAATGTAAATTTGGCACTGGAGTTCACCAAGCGAATGAAATATTGGAACGTGAAATTTCAATGCTGCTGCGCTTTACATAATTGATGAATCGTTTTAATAACCTTCTTCGATTTTCTTTTCAATTATCTGAAGTTTTTGCAAAATTTTACTTTATTCTGTTTGCCTTTTAAAAATGATATGAAAATGCAGGCTAAAATGAAGAACGAAAATAGTACAGAATAAATTTTTTATTCTCTTGAAGTGAAAAATTTATAATAATTATATATTAAAGTTTACTTTATCAGGAAGATAATACGTCAATAATTTTGTTTGTAAGGGCAAAATTGAAATACTGCTAATTGTTAACTTTTCTCAACTTGTAAGTTTTCTTACAAATTTTTTTTAGGACAAGAATAAAAGTACAAAAAATAATAACAGTTGATCCTTAGTCAGATTGTCACTATATTATCTACTTGAGAGCAAGTCCAATTATACAAATAAAATTAAATAGCAATATCTTCAATATTTTGATTCTTTAAGAGAGCTTTTATAAAAGTAATAAGTTTTGTTTTATTTTGACAATTATTATCGATTTTATAACAATATTTCACATATACATCCCACCACTCTATGTCAAAGTACCGATTTATACATTTTAACTTATTCTTGCAGATTACAACTTTTGGACCAACGTCGTCGTTTGCAATCATTTTCGGTGATTTTCTGGAAGCCACAGGCCAAGCGGGTACAGCAATGACACTTTTTAATTCCGTTTTCATGGTCACATTTTCTATGGCTGGTGAGTGCATAACATGTTTTCTAAAGTGCATAACTTGATAAGAACTGTTTCTTCTTCTACTACTTGTTAACCTATAAATACGTTATTTAATGTATACATGAATAAGAGTCTACAAAACTATTTCGATTTTATCCGATTTTCGAATTTTCGTATAACAAAGTAATGATTTATTTACTTTGTGAGTAATGCCTTTATGAACAAATTGTTTTGAATTTATAAAGTTCAATATTTTATAAATATCCTTCCTCTAACAAAAAAATCACCATAGGTACGTGCAAGTATTAAATAATATTGTATTCCATTAGACAAAATATTCGAAAATATTGAATTAAGAATTTTCTAAATTTTGAAAACGACTTTTCCCCCGGAATAACTCAGAAAAATTATAATATTGCACTTGAAAATGTTCTTTCTGCATCCCTACTTAACGTCAGGAAATGTGAGTTTATGCATATGTAAATATGTAAATATGCATAAAATAGATTGCAGTAATTAAAAACCAGATTGGAGGTTTTATTAACCCAAATTCATCCTCTGATAATGACCCTGTTGTCAGAAATGAAATATAATTCTCGAAATGTGCGGAAATAACCAGCGTGAGAATGGTTGCGTTTTCTCGACGTATTTACGTTTGATATAGTCATTGGTATATTTGTTCCTCGGTGTATCCTTTGAAATGAACATAACACCGATAACGCGTCATTGAGTAATTTCGTCCTCCGTTTTCATACGTTTGTGTACAGTTTTCAGTGAATGCTGCTGCTGATAACAGGTGCTCCACGATCATAATAGTAAACACGCTTCAGATGCAGCGATTTAATTGAATTATCCCAATGTCAAGTCGTTCTTACACTCCAGTGCTACTGAAATTTATTTGATGTGCTATAATGGCGAAGAATTTTTTATTGAATAATTAATTTGCTCGAAATTTAAGAGAAACAATTGTAGTTGGAGAACACTTTCGAGTTTTTATGTAGAAAATAGTAATTAGAAAAATTGTAGGTTTACAGGATTTACAGTAGTTATATTAAATTTTGTAATTATTTATTCTATATGAAAGTTTCGAAGTAGGGAGATACAGAGTTACGTTCTAAATTTTAGAATTCAAAAACTTCAAGGCGTGATACTGCATGCTGAAATCTCTAATGCAGGATGGCAGTAGAATAAATCCCTAGTCAGTCATATTTTGTGCGACTTTTAGATGTTTTAATAACTACGAAACTTCAAACGCAATTTTGTCTATTTTTATTTTTGTTCAATTTTTATATGCAGAATTCCTTAAAATTTCTGACACCTGTTGTTAAACATCCTGTGTATGGCCTTCCTAAAGGCAATGCGACGTTATCTTGAATTTCATTTGGACAAAAACACCTCACTCATACTTATGTAATCATTACTACACTGTAATACATATTGTACTAATTATTATATCATTGACATTAACATTTTTTTTTATAGATGGTTCCCTATTCTAAAAAGTATTATAACTTGTTGTAATCCACATTTTGTTAACTATAAACATTGTTATTAAAGAAAATAATTTTCATACATTATTCTATACAAAATTTGCTTTTAAATTAAAGTGATATTCTTCATTTGAATATTGTATATTCCTTTGTAGTAAAATCTGTACGGTTATTTCACTTAATAAGAATTGTTCTCGATAGTTTTGGATAGTCTTACATGCTAAACTAAACGTGAAAAACAGAGAATAATGGTACATACTTTTTTTAACTCACTACTTACTTTTTAGAATGGAATTTTTTATTTGCGGAAACATGTTTTGCTACCGGGTTTTAGTAGCATAAATCTTTTCTGACTTGCTATAATCGTGCCTTAGTTAAGTACTCGGAACATTATTCCTAATTACACACTTCCAAAGGTAAAATTTAATTACGTATACCGTCGGATGACAAACAGTTGTTCGTCTAAATCTCCTTTGGCTCCGCGAGAATTAGATAAGAATGACGGTGCGTTATATCTTTGTAGAAAAATAATGTTCCCGAAAATTTTAATGGTAGATAACGATGTGAGTCCACAGTAAATTATCTATCTCTATAACGAGCAAACTACTATTTCGCAAATACATAAATCTATATGTATAGTCGCAAACATAAACCCGAACAATATTTAAAATTTCTAGATTTTAAAAAGTTTGTATTTCTACAAACAAATGACATAAAATTATAAAAAAATACTATTCTGCAAATCTTTTGGCGAGGAGACACAATCATTTTTTGAGAGATTATTTTTTAGAAACCTCACATCGTTAATTAAATGCAACCTGGAATCTTATTTTTGAAATTTAGGGTGAAGTTTAAACTATGTGACGCAAAATTCAAACTAATGGATAGTACATACGATAGATTGTTGTTGCAGGAAGATTACTGTACACTGTTTTGCCTCGTTGTTTCGATAAATAATTACATTAAAATCTTAGCTACTTTTGGATAAAAATAATATTTTGTATAAAATAAAAATAAGTTTTCCATTGTAGAAAAAATAATATTCAAAATTTGAAACAGGTTTGATGACTAACACGCTACTGAAAAAATACGCCATGAGGCCAGTAGGCGTTTTCGGAGCGATATTATTCTCAGTGCCGAATGTTGGTCTAGCGTTTGTCACCAATGTCTATGAAATGGCCTTTTTGAACTTCCTTCAGGGAATGGGTCTCGGTCTAATCATCACTATTTGCAACACAAACTTTAACGCCTATTTTGTGAAGAAAAGGGCGCCAGTACGTAAATGCGAGGCCGATGGCCAGTGTTTTGCAAGATACTTATATTCTTGATTTTTTAGAGAAACCTTTGCCTTTCAGGTAATGAGTGCAGCTCAAGTTATTGTTGGCATGGGTGGCATTGCGTACCCTATTTGTATAGAGAAGTTGATGAAGGCATATGGATTTCGAGGTGAGAAAATTCTCTTATTAGCAAAACATTGTAAGTTGCTTACAAAAACGTGGTATGTTGTTTGATTCAATTTCAGTAGAGGATATTAAAATTATTATTATTTTGAGAAACAATAATTATAATATTGTTTTCTTAATTCGGTAGGCACAGCATTGATAACGGGTGCAATGAGTTTACATTGCATCGTTGGAATGACGATGATGCACCCTGTAGAGTGGCACGCGAAGAAACCTGAAGAGGTTCGCGAAGAAAGAGCACGCCAAAGGCGAGAACGATTATACAGCTTGTCATCGAATCATTGCGCGAATGATTTCACTCATGCACCACCGAAAACGAGGTGGAGCAGTTTGACAAGCCTCAAACATGAAAGCGGGAAACACGTCCCTCTTCTTATTGAAACACTAAAGGTAGCTTTTCAAATTTCATTTCATATTAATGAAAATTGCACCAATGAATTCGCGAATTCTTTTCAAGAAAAGTGAACTCAACCATGACAAAAATAGGAGTAGCACAAATTCAGCTTGCGTTACTGCTCAACTCTGATGAAATAAAAAAAATATTATTATACACATATAATTGTGTAAAAGAAATTTTTTGGAAATTACTTTCACGACGCCGTTTCTTTTGTCCTCACTCTCTCCTATCATTTTTAGGAAGATAAGACAAACATTGTAGGGTCTAATCTTTCTTTATTGAAATTTAGGAACCTGTGCAAAGGGTGGCTTCCATTTCCGAGCTTGAGGACAGAGTTTATCATAGGAAAAGATCTGGGTCGATGCGTGAGCTCTTAACGAGACGCATGTCGACGTTGTCTTCGTCGAGTTTGGCAAATTTGGTGACAGGAATCGGAGGTTTCGCAGACATCAAACATCAGTTTGAAAAATCGAAAGAGAAACGAACAGAGAAAGGTGTTCAGGTTTCTATGCAAGAAGATGACTGTCTTAGGAAATCTGAGATAACGTACGTACGTTTCTACTAACCCATAATCAATCTATGATTGATTTAATCATACAATTATCTTCCATTATAGTTTTTCCATAACTATCTTTCAAATTACTGGTCACACCTATCAGCGTTTTAATTAAATTGTTAGTGTGTATAAAATGCCGAAAGAAGTTCCTGATCACATTGAAGAGATAGATTTATTGTGTGCAAAGTAGTAAAACATAGTAAAAATCACAAATGTTATTAAAAAATGTATTTTGAATTATGCAGGGAGATCTTTGGAGGCTTCCTCGAAATGTCACTGCTGAAGAACTGTGGTTTCTTAAATATTTGCCTGGGCGTCAGTTTTGTCTTGTCGAGTGATTTTACATTCTCCTGTTTGCTACCATTGATGATGACTAACAATGGCTTCACAAAAAGTCATGCAGCTTTGGCGATCACTATCTGCGCTACCGCTGAAGTTGTGTCCAGGATTCTGCTTGCAATTTTCAGTCTCTTGTTCACAGTCAAAGCAAAATACATATTCTTCGTTGCCATGATTTGCATGGCGTTTGCTAAAATTGGTTAGTATATTAAACAAACCATATTTTGATAAACTGGAAAACAAATCTTATAAATCTTTGATTAGATGGCGGAAAAAAGCTTCATTAAATGCTGACGATTATCTATTGTACAGATTTCATATAAAATTGATAGCTAAAAAGAAAGTGGAAATAAGTTTGAATTAGAATTGAATTGTAGCAAAGGAGGTACTAAAAAATTCTAGTTCAAGAGCTGATACATAATAAATTCGGGTAAAGAGTTCCTAAAGCCTCCTCAACCCATCGACCATCGACGTTCGTCAGGTAGTTTGAGAAAAATTAGAAGACCATCAATTTTTATTTCTTGAACACTAATCACAAAATATATCAAATTTTAAAAATAAGACAGATTCATTTAAATAATTTTAGAAGAAAGTTATGAATATTAAATGGATAGTTTATAAATAAATAAGAAACAAACATTTCGTCACTTTTATACATTAAGAGATTTGATTATTTAGTAATAAAGCTTGTAAATTTTATTTGTCTAGGATATTTATTATATAACGACACACTTACGGGCACGCTTGTGATGATAGCAGTCATTGGGATAGTTAGATCATGGCTACTTGTGCCTCAACCGTTGGTTATCATAGAAGATGTCAGTATTGAGAAATTCGCTTCTGCTTATGGGATATTTGGTGCCATTAGTGGCATGATTTCTATACTATTTGGGCCACTTGTTGGTGAGTATTACACATTACTATACATATATGTCCATAAAGTTCTAATATTTCAATTGAGGTACAATAGACTCTGAGACACCTAACTACAGATATACCCAAGTGATTGGGTGCTGTCTAAATACGGTGCTAATTTAACGAAAAATAAAAAAATAGTTACTATGAAATATTCATCCATAGGACATTTAGATTTTCAAATTTACAAACTTTTAGAAGCCGAAAATTTCCAAATTTTCAAATACTTATTTAAACTTCGAAATCTTTAAATTTTCGAAATATTTTATACTAGCAAAAAAAAAAAAATAAATTGAAGGAAACTTTAAATAGTATACAAACTGTTTAGATTATTGATTCTTCAAGGTGTTAAATATCCAATTTGAAAATGTAGCTTTTATATAATTGTGAATGATGGTTTTTAGGCTTCATGAAGGACTGGACCAACAGCTTCGTAGTCTGTCAATTCGCTCTTATATTTATGAATATCCTGTTCGTTATTCCCTGGGCAGTACAGTTCCTTTCAGTGGATCTGTCAAGGAGGAGGGAACAGAAGAATAAAATTGCCGGTCAAAGTTCCGGTCCCCTCTCAGTGAACTAAGAGAAGAGGAAGCTCTCACACCTATTTGGATCTAGCTTCTTGGGCAGAGATCGAATGAAATATCTTTTGACGGGGCCTTTGCAGAATACTTTTCTCCATAGGAAATTATACGTAGGACAGCCTGAAATATGATATCTCAATAATTTTTTAAACCTATTCGATATGCACCTCTCTTAGATTAACATTTTCTTCTTGAATTTAGGAAACTCTGTTTTTTTCATCACACAGAATCTTAATCCTTCTGTATATATCGCGTAGAATATGTTACAAATTTGGAGTGAAATATTTTGCAAGGAGCTGATTGAGACGAAATACTTTGAAGATCTACGATTACTAATTTTTAACGAAATATTGTAGTTAACTGTATATAGTAGGTACTTAAATGGTATGATTATTTAAATTATATGTTTTATACCCAAATTGTTGTAAATATTACTAAAGATGATAATAAAGAATATGAATTAAGTAGAACCTCAATTTCTCGTATCTGTATTGGTATTTTTTTTATAGGTAAAAGTTGTTTTTTACATGTAAGGAAGCGTGAAAAGTTAGACGTTGTTCTTGAAGTTTGTACACTATATGTTTAGTTTATTCTTTGAAAATTACTACTGTTGTAGTTCATTATATAATATTATAGACTATTATTAAAGTACATGTATACGTTTTATTTAAATAAGTATGCTTATCTATTAAATAAGATAGCAATTTTGTAACACTTCAATTTCCAAGATTAGATATAGGTATATATTTTTTTCAAACGAATTTTCATTACTTTTTATAATACTTATAACTATCAATCACCTATATCTTAATTTTAATTTCAAACTAGAGTTTATGATTAAATCTTTTCTTCTTTAATTTTGTTTTTTTTTTTGTAGCACCAAAAATTCTGTGCACACTATTTTATATTATTTTTATCTACTATTTTTTGCCTTTTACTATCAACTTCGTTTCTTATACTTCTTATCATTCAATGAACATTTCAATATATAACCTATCAATTTTCGACATTAAATAGATTATGTAACTTGTTTCACCATAAAATTGCGTTTTTATACCGAGGGTATTAAAACCACCTTTCTTTCAGAAAAGATTGGTTTTCATATAAAAGTTCCTTATATAACAATTGCTGCGGTAATATAAGAAGTTCATTTGTAAGAGGTCATTTTCGGGAACCCGTTTTAAGCGCGAATCTCTTCGCTGCTCTTGTTTCGTGGCTCGATTTTTATTCGGAAGCCGTCTACCCTCTTAAGAATAATGTCAACCTTCAGCCGGAAGTCCTTTTCTGTGAGATCGGACAGGATCCTGTAGTTCCGGAGGATTGTCGATAATAAGACCTTCAACTTTAACATGGCGTACTTCCTTCCCACGCAGGATCTACGAACAATCATTAATTATTTTAATAGATGTTTTATTAAATGAAATTTCAGTTAAATAGAAAACAATAAATTACAATAATGGATATAAGTTTATAGGTACAGGATTGATAAATTAATTTCTTGTGCCATAAGAATTTGTTATTATAACAAAGATAAGGAAGATGAATTTGAACTTAGAATATTGATTAAATTTTTAAAATGATATAGGATTTGTTGCTCAAATTTGTCGTTATCACATTGTTATTATTACAATTACAAAAAATTGTTAAGCAGAAATTAAGTTTCGAAACGGAACAAATTATTTATTAAATACTTGCCTAGGTCCTGCACTGAAGGGAATGAAGGAATAATAATGTCTGTTCTGCATTCGCTCTGGTAAAAAGTTATCTGGATCGAATTTTTCGGGGTTCGGGTAAAATTCCTCTAACCGATGGACTCTGAAGGGAGTAATTAAAACTGTGCTACCCTTAGGCACTATGTAGTTATTCGTCACTGTAACAAATTTTTAGTTCTATTTCAGTTTTATCCAGTTTTTAAATTTTATCAATTTTTTAATGAACATATATACAAGTGTATATAATCCTTGGTTTAGTGAGAAACCTTCAACATTAAAATTACGGTCTACGTAGCAATCCGTGTTCAAATACTTTTTATCTGCTTCAAACTACAATCTTTTTATCTTTCTCAAATTTTTATTAAAAAGAATTTGTGTTTAAGTGAGACACTCTTAACACTAAAATAATTATGATATATATACACAAGTCGGTGAATATTAATTCAAGTTTGAAGGTTTACCAAGTTTCACATCCTCTTTGAGTAATCTTGCAATTGCTGGCACTGGCGGAAAGAGTCTCAGAGTTTCAAAAATTACCCTTTCTAGATATTTCATTTCTAAAGTGTCTTGAAACGTGCAAGGTCGATTTGATTCTTTGAAAATCTCATTCAACTCCTGGTACACTCGTTCCTGCAGCATAATTATGAACACTATTAACAATTTATAATTAAATTTATCCTCACATTATCTAAAATTTCTTTCTTCTCAATTTTAATTCACGAATACAATATACAAATCGAGTTGTCTATTGCAAAGTTAGAAACAGAATCAAGAAACTCGGTAGAATCTCACACCAAGTACTTAAATCAAGAGAAAACTTGAGGCAAAGTCGTGTTACGTGATCATTAAAAAGTTAAAGATATCTTAATTAAAAATGGTTGTTTATTTTGTTCTGTAAACATATGTAGAGTAAAAAGTGTTGTGTAATAGTAACTTTTTCAAACATACAAATGAATCTATCCAATTTAGTGTGTTTTCAAAATTTCGAACAATGTTGTATTCGATAAATGTCAATCGATAGAAACGGCACTTGTCTGATATTCGACGATTACGTAAATAGGTAGTATAACCTTCAACTTTAGAATTAGTAAATTTTATTGTAAAAATGGGAGACGTAGCTAAGGGGAAGACGTTATTCGTACGAATGTGTGCAATGTGTCATACAGCGAATAAGGATGGCAGACACAAAGTAGGCCCGAACCTTTTCGGTATCATGGGCAAAACATGTGGTAGTATGTATTTTAAGTATTTATATCTCAATTTTTAGGCAATTTATGTTAAAAAATTATTATCTGACTAGGTCTCGCGTTTCACTATTTATATAAATTGAAGTTTTCGTTAATCATTAATATAACATTTATTTAGTAATCAAAATCATGCAGATTATATGCAATAACCTCGGAAAATTCGAGTGTCACTAATGGCCAAAATACTATTTTAAAAAAGTATTATGAAAACATTTGCTTTCTCTAAATTCGTAATTTTAGGTTATATTTTATTTTCTTGATATAGCATATATATACCTAATTTATTGAAATCAAACTATGATTTAGAATATTTAATGGACAATTAGTATTTGAATAGAATTTCATTTCAAAGTATTCAAAATTGGGGGGGGGGGGGGGGGGCAGGGATGGTTCAAAATATAAAATTTTAACTTGGGGTAACTACTACATCGCCTTTGACGTATGCATACAAAGATGTGACTGCGTATATAGACGTAGTCGTGTGATAGTCATTTCATTCGCTACTCAATGATGACTCAATTTGAGGATAATGCAAAATTCGAAATATGTATTGATGAACTTGTCGAAGTTGATCATGTTAATGTGTACCATACTTGGGCATTCCGTGGATCCGAAGGATCCTTAATGCGTAATAACATAGAAAACATCACCCAGGCAACCCAACACTCCATAAGAACCCAGTAGGTTTAAGTTGACCCAGTGGACAAAGGTAAAATAAGGCATGACTTTAGTTGCAATCGTAAAGTATACGCATAAACAGCAGGCGACGAGCGAAATGACTACCGCGTTAGCTACGTCTGTTGTACGGTCACATCTTAAGCTTAAGCAATTATATTAGTAACGTCTGTATACCCAAAATTTCATCTATAGTACCGACATTTTTTTATTACTATCTCGGAAACTATTTAATTAAAAATTTTTAAATTTTATATTTGGCTTCGGGAAATAAATATTTACAGTGATGCCCATTTAATGGGCCGTAGGTCAGGACCATACCTGAACCATTATCAAAGTTGGTTCTAATTCTAGGAACACCCAAATGCTTTTTTCTTGGGCTTGCTTTCATTGGAGCGAGTGTGAAGGTAGAGTGAGAAATACCAAATGCAAGTGAGACACTTGCACTTATATCAATGAGTATGCACGGATACTCGACAGGGGGTAGCGAGGTCATTAAGGTTCGTTATGGGCTACTTGGTTTGTCGTGTGTTATTCGGGGATGTCACTTCCAAGAATTGGTGGGGATAGAAATGGACCGTAAACCCGGGAGAATTCCGGACCGATACGTCCAGCACTACTATATATAAATTTAATATTTATATTTTTTATATTTTTATATTTATAATAAAAACATTTTTCAAGTCAAAAGAAGTGGATATTCGAAGAAATATTTTTAGTGTAGCTTAAAAATATTTGGAAGAAGATAAATATTTCTCTTGTTATTTTTGATTAACGTTAATTTTGATTAACATTACAGTTAATTCGTACTTATTTACTTTAGACTGATAGGACAATTAACAAAATAGAACAATTATTTAATTATTGTCAACGAGCAACAAAATTCTAATCATTTACAATGCTTATTTGTAATTAAAATCGTTCACAATCATCAAATTATTTTTAATGTATAGTATAACAGTTATAGTTTCTGCGTTAAACAAAAGTTCTATGAAATAAATTCTATTAACTTCTTCGAATCTTTAAATACATAAAATTTTCTAAGACAAATAAAATTAGCCACATTGAAAGTATATAAATAAATAACGTGTAATTTATCTTAAGATATCTCCAGGTCATAAGTAGTAGTGAAGAGAAGGGGGGCTAAAGGGTTTATAACCCTGTGCCTCACCCTTTAAAGGGCCTTATTTTTTCGTGTACTAAAATAAATTTCTGCAAACACTTAAGACAAAAATTTTGTTTACTTTAAATCAGGGTTTGAAAACAGTTATCCTTTATAAAATCCTTTCAAAATGTAAGAAATGTTCTAGTATATCTAGTACCCCTCCCCCCTACCCTCTTCTTCCTCATTCACCCTTTTCCACATAAAGAGTGTCATCAATTGTTGCCTATTTCGTATCACACAGAATCTTAATCCGGCTCCAGAGCCAGAGACATTCAGAGATATCTGGATGCCTCTACTCCCCATTTGTATTTATTATTCTGAACCGAATTATTCGCCATTTTGAAAAAACTTAGCTAGTCCAGGATTCAGCTATACCGACTCCATGAAATCAAAAGGCGTCAAGTGGGACGAGAGCACGATGAACGAGTATTTGGAATTCCCCAGAAAGTTTATCCCCGGAACCAGAATGGTATTCAATGGCATCAAGAACCCAACAGATCGCAGAGACATAATAGCTTACTTATGGTCGTTGAAATGAGAAATCAGAAATTAATTTATTAGTTTAATAAATTAAATTCCTCAAGCTCTTTTTGTATTTTGTTTAAATATTTTTCTCACCTGAACATCCTGATGAATGCCAAGAAGACAAAGAACAAAGCTGGAACCTGCAGCCGTAGTATCATGACCCTGGAATTTATTAATATATGCAAATTTTTAATTTATCTTTATTAGATCGTATGTATATTAAGTATAATAGTGGTCACAAATTTGACCCCCAAATTTATGATACATTTTGCAGCTCCACAATTTCAGTAGAACATATCCTTTTGAACTGTTCTAAATGTGCATAATTTCGTGCATACTAAATTTCAAATGAAATAAACTCTAAACAATAATCTCAACAATAACAAACAAATATCTAAAGTTATTTTGGTTCTAAAATATTCTTCACTCTCTAATAAATTCTAACAGTCATATTATTCCTACCTGTAAACGTCGTCGCTAATAACCACAAGATGCAGTTTGTGCAACATAAAAGTTCGTCAAAAAGAGTTTGGAACTAACAATAAAAAGAATACCATTTTTTTTCAATTTTATTCATGGATAAGATAATCTATAATATTCTTAAATTTAAGTAAATGAAAACTTTTTGAAAAATGCTGGATAATTCATTGTTTGAATAATGTATCCGTTATTTTTATCTATTTTTCTCTTACCTCAAACATTATGGTGTCAACTTCCTCCTTAATCTCATCATCAGTGAGTTTTGCGCCATTTTTTGAAAGTTCCAACAGGAGGTCCAAAAAGGCTAGTCTCTTCTTCTCACCGACATCGTTTTCGTCTAGATCATCAAGGTCATCTCGAACATAGTGCATTTTCGTACTCTTTTCTGTGTCGAAAGGTACTTGTGTTTGATTTTTCTGATCTTCATTAGTGTTGGAGCAGATTTTCTTATAGGCATCTTCCTTTTTCTTCTGGATCACTCGTGAAGTTAAGCTATGGATGGTGTTTAGCAATTTTTCCTGCTCACTCGCGAACTTTGTGAATTTGAAGAGGAAGTCAAACCGCAGGTTTGCGTGGTACTGTCTTCGATGAATGATATCGCACATTCTATGATGATATTAGAATTGATCGAATTTTTAAATTTTCAGATATTCAGACTTTTACATTTTTTTATTTGCAAGATATTAAATGTTCAAATTTTCATACTTTTTAATTTTTAACTTCACTCAATTTGTCAAATTTTCAAAATTGATAATCTTTCAAATAAATAATACAAATTTTCAAATATTTAACTTTCTGGATTTTTAAGTTTTTAAGTACTAAAATTTTCAGATATTTAAATTTACAAATATTCAGGTACTTAAATTACTTCATATACCCAGGTTTCCAAAGTCAATACTCGAACTCTCAAAGTGTAAATATTTTAGATTCATAACAAAAGAAGAATTTTAACACTTACTTCATCACTGCCATAGCATAATCGTATCCAGTTTTATGTTTCTCAGTCTCCCTCAAACCCATCGCAGTTTCCAATAAAATATCAACAGTAACTGCCGACAAATAATCGTGGCAATCGAATTCTTTTCCCACTTGATCGCGTAGTCGTATCACTAAGTCTCTGCCATTTTCATAAAATAATGGAACGAACGTTTTTAGTATATTCAAATGAAACGTGGGTGCTATGATCTTCCTGTGAGACCGCCATTTTTCACCTGTGCTTATGAGTAAGCCATCTCCTAACCAAGGCTTGAAAAATCTGTCAAATTTTATATACAAAAAGGAATTGAGTCGGTAAGTCGAAGAACAGTATAAGTCCAAAAACCATATTTTGAGATGTTTGAGTCCAACGTGTAGTTTTGTCATTTTATATATCTGGACTCCAGAACCAGAGTATATTAAATTCGTTCTTTTCTGTGCGTCGTAATATGTTTTGACTCTGGGGTCTAGATACAATTTGGAGACTATTTGCAAATGGCTAATTTTGGACTTGTACTTCAATTCGTTGATTTAATTATATAAAATAGATAATAAAACAGAAGAAAAAAATAAATAAAACAAAGAACGAGAAAATTATTGACATGCCGGTGTTACACTTTGGTACTTTAAAATCATCACTAAAATTAATATGAACGTACGTCATTAGTAGGTAGAATCAAACGAAATTGTATTATACTAAAGATATTCGTTTTAAAATATAATCATTAAGTAAAAAGTAAAAAAAAAACATAGGTAAATATAAGATACATTTTTTAATCAGAAATATTACCTGTATTCTGGAGCCTTATCGATGTGAACCGTGCTGCTAAGAATGATTTCGATATCTCGAGGATGATACAGGAAGACTACTAACTTCTTCCCTAGGAAGCCTCGAACTACAGGACCAAATATATCATACTCAAGTAGTTTATACATAATTTTGTTGGGATGCAAGTTCGCTATGATGAGTGCATTTCCTAGAAACGGTACTCTCTTTGGTCCTGAGGATAAATAGAATGTCTGAATATCTTCACTAAAGTTGAAGGAAATTATATTTCTTTATTTTATAATTCTCTAAACAACGTTATGTCTTATAGTTTCATAAATATATTTTTTCTGAGCTCGCGTACCTGGCAGTTTATTTCCCATGCGAACTATCCGTGATTGTTCGATATAAATGTAGGCAGCGAGTAAAATAGTAGTGATAAAAATCAATGAGTAGGTAAGGGCTGTTTGCCAGTAAGCCGATATTACTCCCACTGCCTCCATTTTGGTTGTTAATTTTCTGCAATTTCACTATCCAGGATGAACTAAAATTTTATTGTTTATTATATTATATTAAACACTACATACCCCACTTTAAATTCCCTAAAACTATCACTTAACTAATAAATAAGAAATTACACAAAATGTATACGTAATTAGAAATTGTTAGAACTTAGTTGCTTCATTATTCATAATAAATTCAGATGAAAGTACACAGATAAAATACCTTTACACTCATCGACTGGTACCCGTCGCAATAAACAGTTTTACTGGAAACAAGAGCTTTTATATTCTCACTAATTCATGATTGACACTGAATAAAACTTTTTTAAAATTGATTATGCGATGACCCTCTTCGATTTACGTGTTATTTGCTTCACAGATTTTTATTGTGTAGTTATGCATGATTAACAATTTTGATTATTTTAACGTAAAGTAATTATGTTGAACCGGAAGTCTACGTGGCGCCGGTGATGACAGTAAAGTGCTCGATCTGACAGTCATCGATAATTTCGTAATTTCGTGAAATTGCTTCCCTTTGCAAGGGGTAAGTTCCTTCCCTTTCCTCCCTTTTGTTTTTCATACTTCTCTTTCGTTTATTATCTTGGAGGGTTGATTTCCGGTCACGTTCCATGTAGGGAGCGAAGCAGGTTGCTACGTCATTTCCGGAAGTACTCATTTCCACCTCGACGATCATGCAGCGATCGTTATAACCGCTTTTTGTCTTTCCATTTCATGTGTAGTGCTCAATAATTATATGGGTTTATGGTATATTATTATTTTAATTAAACAATAAGCTGAAACCACGGACTCCATTTTCAAATTTTAATCTGAGTTTAGATCTTACTATTAATAGATCAATATTATTTGGCCGATATGAATGATTTGAAATTTTCAAATCCTCAAACTTCTCAATTTTGAGATTGTCAAGTATGTAAAAATAATAAAAATCCACTTTTTCAAATATTTAAATTTTAAGTTTACAATTATTCAAAATTTCTGAATTTTTATATATTTAAAATATAAAGCTTCAATTATTCAAATTTTAATATTTTCAAATTTTCGATATTCGTAATGCAAACCCTTAATTTTTCAAATTCTTCTCTTTCAAATTTCAAACTCTGAAATTTTTAAATCCGCAAATACTTAAATTCAAATATTCAAATTTTCAATTTTGAACAATTTAGCATTGTATTTTTCAATTATCTAAATATTCAATTTCTCAAAAACAGATATAAACATATGACATTTTCTAACATCCAAAATCTAGAAACTTCAAATATGTATTATAATAACAAGAAATTGAAGTATCGAAATGTACAAATATTGAATTATTAGATTATCAAAATATTCAATTTGTAATTTTCAAATCTTCGAATATGTATTTTTTTATATTAACCAAATGTTTCATAACTACTTGGAGAAATTCTTTGTATTCTTCCAACAATGTCTTTCATAACTACCATGTTTGTAAATTGAAATCACATTTAATATTTTTCTGCTCAAATTCTCAGCTGTAATACTTAAAACTAATTGTCGAGGTGTGATGAATAAGTAACAGTAACATCATATAAATAATAAACTGTATTTTAAATATTTTATAAAAATCGTTACAGAAGATAGAAGTAAAAAAGTGTGTATCATAGGTTCGTTCAAGGCACTTGTATTTACATCATTTCACTCATGTACTGCATCAACGTCATTCACAGTAATCAACACAATACAATAATTAAGTCAGGATAACGCCATTCCGTCTTTAACTTAAACTTTCGATTAAATTAAATTAAAAATACGTCAAGTACTTCAACTTAATAGGATTCCTACTATCGAATGCAAAATACGGTGATAAAATATATATAATATACAAAGAAGAAAAAAGTTGTACAATATGTGTATATCGTACACCAACATGGCGAATATCCGAACGCATAACATATTATACAGGCTTAAGTAATTCCTAATACTGAACGAATGAGAATTAGACGTTTGTACAATAAATCAATTAATTTTGTGACTTATCGATATAGTTCGTGTTGATGGAGACTGAAAGTTAATTAATTAACCCCCCTCCCCCTTGGCACGCGAAGCGTATTGTCTTACACATATCCTAATCGACGGACGCCATTGTAAGTATAAATAGCAAAAGGTTTTTCAAACACTCATTAAAAAATAGCGAATAGAAAAAATAGCTTTATCGATAAGATTCGATTTAATTTTACTTAAGGCACTTTCATATATACAAATCCCACGACCACAGAATTTTTAGTTAAACAAATCTTAGAGTCTTCGTATTGCTTACGATAATTTGCGCAATTTTGTGTATAAAAAATATTAAAAATTATTTATTCAAAAATATGAATTTGTTACGTACTTAAAAGTAGATTTGATATCGACTCTCAATCTGTTTTTACAAACTATGTATTAAGTTTAATAAAATATCATTTGGTTAAAATTTGAATATCCTCCTAAAACGACCTTGTTTAACAAGAATTTTAACTACTCGTATTAAAGTGTAAATAACATCGGCAACGGTGTCTGTTCAGGTAATTGTTTTTGGTTTGTTTTAAAACACCTACGAGGTGTCCTTGTCGTGGATGTCTTAAAATTTGAACGAAGAAATGGGAAAATTTTCCATTTTCGACGATCATAGCGAGTACTGTGTGCTATGTACTATCTTATAGTATTTTATTTTTTGTTGGAAATCACAGAGGGAACTCATTAACTGTTTAGGTTCTGGTTTAGTGGTGGGTATTTATCGAGGCACTATGCTTTAATCGGGGTTGCAATTTGTATTTAATCTCAACGAGAGTGTTTCGGATTAAATAATAATAATTTACGCTACTATCACAACATTTGTAATTGCAAATAGCACAATTATAACCATGTTTAGACTTACTTTTACATGTATAAATACAGCTGGTCAATTCGTTAAAAATTTTGTTGAGATAAAATAAAAATGGCAACCAATGAAAACATTAATTGCAATGAGAATAAATAGAGTGGCAGGCATTTTATAATTATTTAAAAAATGAAAAAGTAGAATAAGAAATGAGTCCCTACTGTTCTTTTTCTATCTCTTCTACGCCAACTCACTATCGTATATCGTATTGTCCTTTCTGGACTTGAGAATGAAAGTGACAAAATTAAAATCTTTTTTATCTATATCATCTTCATTCTCGAATTTTCGCTTCTTATGATATGAAAAAGTATTGATTAATTAGTACTTTAAAGTACGACGAAGTACTTATTTTCTCGATTCAAATAACAATGTTCATTATTTTTTTAAAGTTTCGCGATACATACATGGTCTTAAGGATAAGTTTGATTTTAAATTATTCGTGGTTCTAATTAACAAACTGTTACACTTAACCGGCTGTTGATAATATCATTTGATATTATTTCTGTATAGGTACTAAGTTTGAATTCACCTTTGAACTTGTTAGCTGTTACAAGGCAATCTTTGTTTTTCTTCTTCAATATAATTTTGTTGGTTTTATGAAGAAAAATTTTGGAACTTAAACTAAAAGTCTGTCACTTGAGAAACAAGTTTTTTGATTTTCTGCTTACACAATCATATTGAAATATTATTAAAAATGTTTTGTCACAGAAAGCGAACAGACGAGACTGATAAAAAACTACCATGTTGAATAATTACTTTCAGTGATAAGTACACTTGATTTATATATAGTCCCACTTAAAAACGATATTTCGCCCTTTTTCAGATTTTCGTAAATTTACACAAATTGATTCAGGAATGAACGTTTCAGGTTTTGCATAGTTTCTTGAGATCACTTCGGCGAGCTTGATGCCCAAGTTTTAGTCCTGTAACAGAAAAAATTGAATAACAATAATTAGCGTGATTCAATAATTCTGGTACAATAAAATTAAAATTAGATTAAACTCATGAAATCACGAAACTATTCTTTACTAATTTGAAAATAAGATACGGTAGCTTAAAAAATATATTTCTCAACAAATTTTATTAAATTTGAAAAACGATTTTTACTAGTTTTTACTAAGTTTAAAATAAGAATTATAAATGTGTGGACTACAATCTTGTTTAGGAAACGGAGGTTTATTCTCTAGATCTATCACAACATATTAATTAAAAAATATACTCTTAAACATGAAATTAACTTTTTTTGATAAACTAAATTAAGAATCAAGTTACTCTTGTTTCTTTAAACAAATGTGTATAAGAAATAAAATTGCCCTTTGTTTATTACAATATTTATTTAATTAAAAATATGTATTTCATGTATATTGTATCTTCTTCAATTTTTGAAATTTCAAAGACTTTACTTATTTAACAATACTAGATTTATTCAGTTTAATGGATTAACATTTTTGGGTTGAAACCAGCCTTGTAAATTATTAACAACTACGTTATTGTATACATATGTCGGAGTCTTATTTTCTATTTTACCGTATTATGTACTTTATTTACTCAGTGATTTCAATGCCAAGAAGAACAGTTGCTCGATATGACATAGATAGAATTAGATTTGTGAAACAAGTAATTTTCTAAAAAAAGACCGTTATCCTTCCAGATTCCCTTAAAATTTCTTTCTGATGTATTTCAGAAAACAGTTCGAGCTTCATGTTTGAAGGAAAGGGGACCGGAACATTAAGCCATTGTGCTTCCTGCGGGTTGATCGTGGAAATCCATATTTACTTGGAGCAGCAAGAATCAAATAGGGAAGCGGACGAGTCTTGTAGACAGTCTGACATGACCCTTGAGGTCGTGGGAAAAATTCTCGTATCCGTGAAAATTCACATTAATAAAACTTTGCTCCTCCTTATGAATATCATGATATATTTAGACCAAGCGAATGAATGCTCGTTCTTCTTCCATCTTCGGTAAATTCAATTATTATGAATGAATAAAATTGGCAACGCTCGTGTCATTTGAGTTTTGCTAAAGTGGGGGACGAATGAGAATTCGCACGCTTAAAAATCTGGCTAAAGTCCGAAAGCTTTTCTTTACTTCCTCATATACCTGTAACCTACATTCTACATAATACAGTATAATAATGATGTACAAAAACAAAATAATAGTGAAAAAGCACTTTTCTGCAAAAAGAACTGAAAAGTGGTGTCCATCTGCTTTACGTAATATAGAAAATTGTTGTCATAATACCTAAACTCACCAATTTAACACACGTAGGGTAAATCTATAATTTCTATGTTATTACAGTTAACATTCCCAGTTTTGATTAAATTAAACGGCAGTACTTCATTTTTTTGTACTTTTCAACGTACATAAATTGTATTTCAATATTGTTCTACTAATAGCACTTTTTCATGACTAAAGTATTAGAAATACTTTTATTATTAATTAAAATATAAAAAGAAGTTCGTGCACAAATTACAATAATTCCGGGAGAGATGGCGCTGCGATTGAGATGGTTTAATCCTATTCTTAGATTTGATTGATATACTCAAATTTTACGCCACCTATTGTGATCTTAGTTAATATTGATTATTCGTCACAACAATCGCTCCTTTGTTTGTTTAAAATTGAGAAATTAGGTAAGTCATTTGAAATACAATAATTGATTACGCTCGAAAATTTTCTCTATGTTCTAATAACTTTTAATTTACTAACATTTTACTAACAAACAATGGCTTCATTCGAATGCAGTGTGTAAATAGTAAACACAATGTTTAGAGATTATGTTTCAATTATTATTGTTACGATGAGATATTGTTGATATTATTATGCAATACACTCTATTAATTACTAAAATATCGAAAAGGTCATCACACCCGAACTGTGCGGATGCATATCTTGCAACTCTTTTTTTTTAATCAAAAATTGTTTTTTATTTGTACATACGTATTTTAATTCTATATGTATTGTCCTTTAGAAATATATTTTTGTATTTGCAATGATAATTATATTTATTATGTAATGGCACACTAAAAAGAGTGGGTCATCTTATTCGAAATTACCCTACTGCCACTCGTAAAAGTGCTCGAAATGAATTACCATGTGTCAATTATTATACAACTATGTATTGTGTTTTCAGTATTTTAGAATTGTAAATATGTTATGTTTCCAATTCAAATATATAACTCAAAGGTTAGTTTATGAAGAAAAATAAGTATTTTTAGTTTAATAATGCTAGCTTTTGTTATATGTGAAAATAAGAGGGGGGCCACAGTAGTCGGTCCCTACACAATAATTGGTACTCTTACCCTAGTCTTCGTTCAATTTTCCAACTTATAATCATTTTCTTACTGCATTTTTTACACTTCCTTATAAATATTGTCTTTTCCATACAAGACCTATCAAGGATACTCCAAAAAATATCTATGACAGCAACCATTACTACCAAGTGAATAAACAAGAACGAATTAACCCATATTCAAAAAGTAATCACCGAGGTACACAATGAATGCACCATGATGCACAATTTCCCCTTTGAAATCCAGTCTGATAATAATAATAATAATAACAATAGTTAAAAAGAGAATCCTCAGAGATTTGTTTGCAGAAAGAATTGAATCCCAAGTCAGCTTAGCCAGACCGAAAGCAACATGGCCACCGTTACATTGCCATGCTGGTAATGTTTATTGATAAGATAATCGACATACGGGTTACCAGCATGACAATTTCGAACGCGTGTAACTTTTACACGCTTTTGTTCTCCAGAAAATCACTCGAAAAGCACAATGGCCGCCGTCAGTTTTATTATTCGCTCCTTAACCTCTGGTCAAAGGTGGCCATTAACCTGAGAGGTGTTTTATGATCTTGTCATTAACCGCAATTCTAATAATAATAATAATATTTGTTATTTACAGACAAATTGTTTCCTTATATGTGAATGTAGTAAAAAATCTGTCTTATATGTATATAGAGAAATTAGATGACTTATAAAACAATTATTTATTACCTTAGTTAGATTATTATTAGGGTAGAAATTGTTATATAGCCAGGAATCGATCGGTTTTTGGATATACGTATACATATGTAGCCTTTGTAAACGGTAGTTATGTAGTCATGAGAACGGTAGTTTTCTTCATGCTTATCACACGCGTTACGATAAAGAGAGCGAAGAGAGCATCGAAAGAAGCGCAACGGGACGCTATCAATGTGACCGAGAGCCAAGGAAGGAATTTATTAAATTAATTTGCCGCGACGACGCATCTCGTAAATTTTGTAGATGACCTCACTTTATAATTGTCGAGAATTACTTGCTCACTCGCTCGGGCCCTCGGACGACGTTTCTTGCCGCCTAGAATATATACGGTGTCCAAGAACTAAAGATGTAGGTAACTCTAAAAATTATAACTCTGTATAAAAAATGACCGAAAAATATAGAATAACAATTTCCCAATTTCAGATTTTTTTTAAACAGGGTTACTTTGACTTTGAGGGTCAGTTGAACACATATTCACACACTTATGTAAATGAATAAGTCGATGTTTGAAGAAGGTTCAATTAGGACAAAAATTAAAATTACTTCTTGTGTATTGTGAAAATATAATAAAAAAATTTTCAAATTTAAGGATTCGTATTTTATAATAAAAAAAACTGACTTTGAAGATCAACTAAATTCACGCACTTACACATTTATCTAAATATATACTTATATAATTATAAGCGTTTGAAGAAGGTCCATCTATGGATACAATAAATTTTTGTAGGTATGTTCTGAAAATAAGTCCATTTAAGTTGCCATGTAACTCATTTCTATTTTTTCAAAAAATTGAATTTGAAAATTTGTTCAGACTTCATTTCAAAATTTTGCAGAATTAGAATTCTTCTCTTTGTTTGGTCTGATTCAAATGCTGTTCTTCCAGTCGCAATGTCGACACCCTGTATGCACATGTACCTATATTATTGATACTTTCTTCGGGAACTAGGTCTTCAGTATTCCAAATTTTTCACGAAACGAGTGTTACATTACGAGTCGTAAAGAAAGGTGGGTTCATTTTATCGTCGTAAGTGGAAGCACCGTCTTAACTTTGATGATTTGTAGGGAAGATTCATTTTAAGGACTAAAGAGAGCTTATAAGGAGCTGAGAAATGCTTCCGAGTAATGTGAAAGTTGCTGATTTCATTAATATTATTATTATTGTATGACATGAAATATTGTAAAAAAAAAGACAAAATAGTATAGAAACACACATTGCATCATCCTACAAGTAATGTTTTCCTCAATTTACATTCTGTTAGAAAGTAATAGAACTTTCATTGAAAAATATGCGATGATGAAAAATTGTAGAAAAACAATAATCTGCGTATCACTGAGTAAATATATGTAGCTATAGATACCTATTTCTAAATATCAATTCCTTAGAAGTATAATAATTTTCAGCCTGTCATCAATTTTGTTATTTGCCGAAACGAAATTTTAAATGAGCTTCGAACATATAAATTTTTAAGTTACATGCAGCGTATTAGACAATTATGCATTGAGAAGTTCCGATTTGTTAAAATTTTCGAGACAGACGCAAAAAAGAACGCAAATCTACTGTTTAACATATGGCAACCGTCTACTCACGTTTCTTAATCGCGGTGCAACCCATATGGCAACGAAAGACCGAAAACAACTGTCTTTAACTCTATAACCAACTGTTCTTAAGTTTGTATACAAATAAATAATTTTGCATATATTTTTCTCAGTTCGCATTTCGTTAAATAATTTACAATTGCGGCATATAATTGAATTCAAGAATTATATTTTGTGCAAGTAACTTATTTTCCAAAACACAGCATTTTTTTATTAAAAATATTGTCTTATTTAGTTTTTATTTATTATTTACTGTTTATAATTTTGAACAAATTTTTCCTCCTTTTTGCAGCGTGTCTCGATGTATGTGTGTATACGATATAAACACAGTATTGTTTCGTTGCAAACTCATGACTTAAAAGAAGACATTTAGAAACTCGGAAAAACTAAAAAATATAACAGAGCTCGTTTCTAAGATCAGTTTTGGCGCTAGTGATTCATATTTAGCTCCTCCAAAACTAGAACTAAATAAAAAGAATTTCTTTTCTTATTTTCATGAGAAAATATGGCTTCAGTACCTACAATTTCATGTCCATAACATATGCATGACTCGCAAATATAACTTTTGGAGTATGGTCAGTTAAGTTTGATAAATTTTAAAGAAAGCCAGTTCGGAAATTGTTCCCCATATTCTTGTCTTAATAATTGCCTACTCGCTATCCATATGTTGAGAATACGAGAGCTTCTGTCGCCTTATGGGCGCCTGGAATCACTTGAGTAGCGCACCGATATGCGCGTGTGCATTAAGTATTATATCTGACCGAGTGCACGACACGTGGGTCCTGCACGTTTTCCGGAACCCATGACTTCTATTTGTGGACCATGACTTCTACACCAGTCGATCCTGTTTTTTCTTTTTAATTCTACTGTTAACTTCCACCCTGGATGAGGATCAAAAGTTGACCAAAAATAGTGAACGATTTTTAGATTAAAAAATTGTATAACTATTAAATACTTTAGTATTTGAATTTTTCTAGTCTTCAGTCTTTTAGTTACTTAATTATTAAAATTTATTAATTAATCAATTATTCAATTTTTCAATCGTCCAAATTTGCAACACCTGAATTTTCTAATTCTTAAGTTTTTCAAGTTTTTAACATTCCAATCTTTTTAATTCCACAGTCCTTCAACTTTTACCCAATACACTATGGAATATATTACGCTTTTAAAATATAAAAACAATAAGAACAGTAGAAAGTATGCAAAATGTATTATAAAAAAATTTTGAAATGTAGCACAACATGCGGATGTTAAAAATATAAAAAATAAGCAAATTCTGTAAATATACAGTATGTCTGGTTTAAATGTCTACACACGATTAATTCTCTAAGTAATAAAGGTACAAACAATGTTTCAGACAAAAGTTTTATAGCATTAAGGACCATATATGGTGATGTTAATGATTTGGCCTTGAGAAGACCTTGGAGAGCTATGTAAAGATTACATTTTAATTTTTAAATGGAACCTTATTTATTAAAATATAAAAAGCATATTTTTATAGCTGACATCGAAACGTTTTCAAAACACTACCTGCGCATGTATTTTGCGCAAACTATTGTTAAGTTATTAACTTTTAAAGTTGAACAACAATTGGTATTGGTATTACCCGATGTACACCACAAAAACGTTACTCGATCAGACTAACTACCTTACATTCGTTATTTTTATATATGCATACACCCCCCATTACTTTTTTCTCTCAATTAACTTTTTTGTGGCTACATGATGTACAAAGTTTGACCAAGCAGTCTACCCGTGGCGTGCATTGGGTAACATTAATGCTGGCGGCACATCAACTTTAAAAGTTAATAACTTAGCAGTGATTTAAGCAAAAAACATGAGCAGGTAGTGTCTCGAAAACGTTTCGATATCAACTACGAGAATTTAGTGTGAATAATATAGGGTTCCATTAAAAAATTTAAATATGACTTTCACAAGGCTCTCACAGATCATCTAAGGGTTACATCAATGTCATCACCATATTCGTCCTTTAATGCTATACAATTTTTGTCTAAAACATTTATTTAAACCGTACATACTGTATGTATGACTACAATATAGAAAAATGACTTAAAATCTACCAATAAAAAATATATATATATATATATTATTTAAGATTCTCAAAAGTTGTCACAACTTCTGATCTAAAACCAGAACTACTCTCATTTACTTCATGATAGCATTTATTTACATAATTTTCTGTACTGATTGTTAATAGCATATGCTTTAATTATTAACAAAACAACTGTACTAGAAAATTCACATTTTAATATAAATCAACCTTATACATAAACCAAATAATTACTGTTTTAAATTATTAATTATGTAATGCCTTCATTATTGAACTGTTAGAATTTTGCCTTAAAAGCCAATATAACGTGAATTGATCCCCCTTTTGTCAATACATGCACGGTTATTATTAAATTTAACTTAATTAAGTATACACAATTTTAGGATACTAATGCTTCGACTGAAACTTATTGGTATTAAATATTTATCAAATTAATATAGCATTAATTATTAATGTAGAAATTGAGTATGATACATTTTACCAAGTTTTATTATGAAGTCTTTCACGGTTAAATGGGAACAATAATGAAAATATATCACGCGGATTTTCTTTAATTTAGAAAATAATTCGAAATTTGTATGTAATTTTAATGTATGTGTAGTACGTATGTAGTACGTCATAATAAGAAAATAACGCTCGAGCATGCAGGGAATCAATAGCGAGTGATTGGAAGCCAAAAAGAATTGGGAAAGGTCTGGACGAGGGACCTTTCGAGAAGGATACCGTAACATATGGCAAAACGAGGAACCACTTCCGTTACGTGGGTGCTTGCTGCGGCTGCCAGTGGCAGGTCTCGAAGCGAACCAAGTGTTTCACCAGCGTGAACTTGAAATTTTCATGATACGTATTCCATCAGATGTCAAGCACATCGAAAAACACTTTCTTACTTTCCAGCAACCTAAGCGGATGTACTGCATATACTTCGATCTAATCTTATCGACAGATAAGCATAGACTGCGTCAATTCCCTCTTCGATTCGCGTGAAATATTTTAACGAAGTTAAAGAGTGTACCTATGTAGGTATGTATATTGAGTTTCATCTTTCATTAGCAGGTTTTGAATCGTTAAGGTGCATTTAGTCAGATAGAAGCTAAAATACAATCGTTGGAAATTTCGTATACAAATTGTCTTTTATATATTAAATAGAAAAAGATGAATTGTTATTGCAGCTATATGTTTACAACGAATTTTAAAATGTTTAGAAGAAAAATTTTCAAATTTTCAATTATAGAATGCAATTTACAATTTGTAATTGTATGTATATATTAATTTGTTATAGGACATCTTATTGTTTTTAATAATTAGCTTACTATTTCTTTTCATAGTTAGTGTAATATTTCTCGGTAACTTACGTACACACATGTGTAAAAATACATATTATACAATGAACTCTGAACCAGCAGTGACTGCTACCAAACGAACTCAAACACAGCTTCCTCTGTGACTGATCCGCCGCCTTTTAGCTGCTTTTTTGAAGCTATACTTCGGCTAGATTGTGTAAGTGAGATGCATTCAAGTGTCACGTCGCGCGTCGGCACGCACTTCGCAAAGTGGTTACAGCGCGTAAAGTTTATTTTTGAGAGCGTCGTTTGAGCACGTGTTCTTGAGGAAACGGCGAACACGAGTTTCCACTTGGCGACGCTTCCTCGAGTAGCTGTCACGTGCATAGCTTCGACCGACAGCCCTTGTCGAGCCACTTAAAATACTCCAATAAAACTCGTTTGCTGTGACAATACTTGTTTTATGAGCAACCGTAGCATCAGTATGATGTCTCATCATCTATACTTCTTTCTGCAGACCTTTGAATCTTCCATTAGCTAGGATTTTGTTGTTATTATGGAGACCAGTTGCAAATCTTACATATTTATTTTATTAGTTTTTATAGGATTCATTCATTTTAAATTTAGTATTATTAGTATGTTAATTCGCGTTCTGTTCTGTCATTTTTATACTATTTTGTCTATTGTGAACTAAAAAGGTTTTCACCTACCAATAAAGAAATAATTATTGTATAGAGAGAATGAAATAAAATATGATAGAAATATACAGTCGTGAAAGTTCAGTTTTGGTAGACTTTGAGCATAGTTTATTTGCGCAAAATTAAATGATAAATAAGTTTCATTTCTTTTGAGGATATTCATAGCAGTAGACTTCTATTGAATTAGTATAAATTTTTTAATTTAGTTTTTTAATTTAGTTAGTTACTAGCAGCTAAAGTCATATTTCTTTAAGTTAAAGGTGGCGATAATAAGGCTAAAACGTTTAGTTTTATTATCATCTTTACGTTATGTCATTTTTTTGTTTTATTTTATCTATTCGACGGATGTCTACATTTTTGTACTTTGTAGAAGTATCTTCGTTAAATCAATGTTTATGTAAGAATAGAAGCTCAATCAATGCCGAAAGGCGTGAACGACTAAAATAAATAAACGAAAAAGGGTAGTAGACTTTGAACCTAATCTTTGTTTGCTAATGTAGCTAACTTGACATGAATTTATCAATATAATGAGAAGTGCGTATATAAAATAGAAAATTTAGATGCTTTGAAAAAGAATAAAAAATTCCATGAGGTTTTAGAGTAGGTACTTAAATTATCTGAATAATGATTTTTAATATCTTATTAGCGTATACTTAGATACCATATTAATTAACGTACAAGAAGGTTCCTTAGGTTTTTCTGTTATAAATGTCTCATGTCCTGTTAAAATGTCTCAGGAAAAACAAATACACATGTATTGTTTCATGGGGCATATTAGATGTTAAGGTCACTTGCTTCCTACTATCACAATTAGAAACAAAATTTGTTGTAAACGCTGTTCAACCTTTTCTACAACTTTGATGTTATTAAGAACGGGATCTACACGTTTTTCTACTAACAACGGAAGAAGAATCTGATGGAAATATCGTCAAGAAGTCACCGTTCCAATTGCTCCAAACCACACATGGGTTATGTAACCCTTCAATTCCTATAAGTACCTACAGGTCTTCATATGATCAATATTCATTGCATGTTTAATTTCCATAGGCGTCCCCATACATAGCGAAAAGATAGTTATAAAACATTTTTGTACAGCGCATGTGCAAACTACTTAAACTGCTACAGTTAAAGTTAAAAGCAAACTTTTAACAGACTCTGCAATATCACACATTCTCAACACGAGTTCACATAAACGACTCACCTTCTTCGCCTCACACATGTGTGAGCCTCTGACTGTGCTGCTGATGAACCAGTCTGCCCTGCTCCTGTTCCCACCAGCTGACGACGTCCATGAATTCACCGGATTCGGTGATCTCCTGTTTATAATAGAGAGCCCCAGAAAAGGTCTCTGGACTGGCCGCGTAAACGGTGGCTGCACCCTCTTCACTGTCCCCGGCGCCACTGTAGGGCGAGAGAATCCTAGGTTCCAAGTTCTCTTCGTTCTGTCCATAATACTCCGAGGGTGGAGAGGCCACTGAGTTAGGGGAGAGCCGAGAAAAGCTCTGCGCGCCTACCATAGCTCTTGGCTCGAGATTTTCTTCATCCCCTACCGAGGACGCGTAATAATCGTGAGGAGAAGAAACTGCGGTTCGATTTGGTGACAGTCTGCAAGAACAATATAAAAAAGGTTACCGTCGATTTAGGTATGTAGTAGCAATTAGGAATGTATAAAGATTGAATTTTTGAAGCTTTAAAACTCATTGAGGTTGTTGATACTAAGGTTATACCATATGAAGCTCAAGCCTTAGAAACTTTGAAATTGAAGTTTTAATGATTAGTTCAAGTTCTTCAAGTTAAAATTAAGGAATTCACAATAATTCTATGTATCACTTAGGATTTATTTTGACTTCGTTTGAATTTTAAAGCTAGACTGTAAGGAATTCATAGAAATCTATTTTAACTAGTCTAGCTTATATCAAATTGGTTTACAAAATTTTGCGACATTCTGTGGTTCTGTTTCTAATCATTACGATATAGCACACGATAGAACCACAGAATGTCGCACTCATGAATAAAAATATACAATATACATTTGTACAGCTATTTGGATGGCTTAAATAATAGAATTTAACCTATTTCGGTGGTATAGCTCGTTTAAAAAAAAGAGTACTGAAATACCCACTCAAATTTCATGTTATTGATTGAGTGTTGCATCAAGTAAAATGTATATATAGGAAGGTACTGAAAATCGATGTTTTTTCACCCTCCTTAATTTTACAATAAAATTTTGTTATCTTCGAGAAAATTAGTTTTAGGTCTGAAGGGGCAAAGACGAGAACATTGGGAACTTTTGCTTTTATAGTTCAAAGTTCCACACAGCACCAGTACTAAGGCTTCAATCATGGCTAGAGCTTTTATAACCGAAGACCAAAAGCTAATTTTGCCAACACCAGTTCCAACATGCATTATTAACAGGTTCACTGTCCCATCTTCATCGTACAGTTATCACTCATACATCAATGATTCATAACTCACATGTTGTATATCTGCTTTGTGTGAAATTTACGTTTTCATATACTGTAATTAGCTAATAGCTACTACACAAATGTCACATCTATATATATCTGCTTAATAAATTTGTTCAAAATAATGTTTTTACTGTATGTTTTGGAATCCATTACTCTGCACACACATATGTCCGTACTAAATGTTAAAAGATTCCTTTTTTTCTTTATAAAAGGATAGAAATATGTTACAAATGCTTAAATTGCGTTATTCCTATTAATTGTTCTTCTAATCAATTTATTTTTGGTTTTAAATAAAAAATTATATTACTCATTAAATAAATATAACAGTTATTATTGTGTTACATTAATTCAACTAAGTTTAACTTATTTTGACTTTATTTCATTTAATTATTAAGTTATAGAGTGTTGAATTATTGAATCCTCAAATCTGGTTTCTTTAGAAACATTCAAAATGTATATTCTTATGCTGTAAAGTATTATGTATGACATATGAGACAGTGAACTTGTTAATATGATGTTGTCTAGAACTTCTGCAGTAACTCCCGTAACTTACCTGGAAGTGGTCTTCTTCCCACTGTTCTCTTCTTCATCCAACTGCTCACCGTCCTCATCGTCGGCAGTCACGACATCGTCCTCCAGGAGACGCTCTCCAGAGCCATTATGATTTGAAGAAACGACACTACCCGTGGGTGACAGCATACACTGGCCAACACCAACGTTCGGATCATATTCAACTCCATCAGCCTCAGCCAAAAGCCTCTGGAGACCCCTGATGTACTCAACAGCCATTCGCAGAGTCTCCACCTTGGACAGTTTCTTGCCCCTATCTCCATATCCCGCCGCAATATGACTGGGGATGTGCTGCCTCAAGGTCGCGAATCCATTGTTTACTTGCTTAACACGGTTCCTCTCGCGAGCGTTTCTTCGAGCCACTGCTACGGGGGGAGGCTGTCCATTCTTACCGTGCTTTTTCAGTCTGGATGGGTCATAAGGTGGCAACACAGTCGTGGAGTTCATAGTATTGTTCTTCGGGGCTATCAGGTGGGGCTGGTTGCCGATTATATTGCTCTCATTGTCTTGCAACGTCCTCAGCAGCATTAGTTGCTCGTCGTTGCCATTTATTTGTACTCTGTTACAAAACACTGTAACACCCATAGTCGTCATCGTGGTCCCTAGTTTTTTGAGAATAGGTGATGTTTCATGAGCTCTTCAGAAGTACGATCGGGTTTTCCCTCGCTAAATATTTAGATTGTGGTAGTTTTGTCGCGACGGTAGAGCTAGCTCATGAGAATAGCGAAGTTGACCAGCTTATCGGCTCTAATACTTTTCGAGGACAATTCTAATTGATGGACTTATAAATAAAACGTTCTCCCCTCGGAGACACGATGATTATCGATGTAGACGGTTAGACGACCGTTCGATTTAGCGCTTAAATGTGGGTCATGGTACTTTGAACCAAGTTGTTAACGAAAGTTTTGCATTTGTGTGATTGTGTTGATTCTAGGATACCAGAAATTAGTGTCTTCTTTGGAGAACTGCTTTATTACCTAAGTGATTTTCTAGCAAACAGCTTTGTAATTTGCTTCGTTGAAGCTAATTTTTCCAGGAACTTGTTTCGTGTTTAAAAAGCTACTTAAACCCTTATCAGCTTAATGAGCGATGCTCGCAAAGGTTAGCAGAGTGTCCAAGGATTTGCAAGATTCGATAATTAGGTAATAACACAGTGACCCCATACAATATTTGCCGGTGCTTTCAGTAGTCCACTTCTCTACCAAACGATGAAGCTGATGACACGAACCAAGATCCAATTGTCTCGTTGCCGGTCACAGTGGCTTAAGTAAAGCATGAGGTCACCGTCTATTCTTCTCCGCGACGGTCGTCGACTCCTTGAAAATTATTCTTCAGAGTCCCATCGAAATGGTACGTCCCAACGTGAACGTTGAAGACACTTTGCACCTCTTGCTGGTTCCCAAATCAGTCACTTGGCAAGACATCTTGATTGGATAGCAATTTAACAGAATCCAATACTCTAGTACTAATGTGTCTGTTTACAAAGAAAGCACTTAGGTGCCTTGGAAGGAGTTTATTTGAAAGAGATCTATTTGAAAGGGTTTACAATCAGGCACTATGTTAAAAATCGGACAACATAAGGCATCTACTTGGAATACCTTCGTCAAGAAAGCACTTCGTCAGGAAAGGTCACTTGATAAGCACAGATCTGCTGGATCTTTTAACTGATAACATTTCCCAGAATCAATACCGCAACTCGGTTTTGTAATATTTGTCTAGCACCATAATAGTTGTCTCACACAATAGCAGCCCCAAAGGAAGCACCAAAGCTTCTCAGCTACTTGTCCTACACATGTCTTGCTGCGTAGCCTCCTTCATATCACAAAAACACTCAGTTATCAACCCAGTTAATGTTATCTCGACCAAATCACAGTTTCACAGTCTCCATGAATCTCAAACTCAATGCAAGCTTAGTTTTCGCTCAGTGTATGCTACATGGCGAAATGACACGGACAGATGCCAGCGTCATATAGAAAGGGGTAAGAGCTGGTGGGGGTTCAAGCACGCCGTGGACGTGGGTTCAGGCGAACAAAGAAGCTTAACGATCCCAAACACAGGTTAGCGAAGGACTCAGCTTCCGTAGAATCCACAAAACCAACCGGGATCTCACATGAGCCTACATTCACTCAGTCACGTTGTCTTCATTCACTTCACGTACGCCTCCATCGAGGGATCCACAGGTCACTGGGTGGTTGAAATTCCTTGGAGCTAATTGGGCTTCGAGCACTTGGTAGTGCGTCATCGGTCACTTTTTCCGCTTGCTAGCAGCTCTTCGGACCTCCGTGCTACGCACCGCATGGCGTCTGCGTTGAAAATGAGCGCGGACATCCGATAGATGGGTTAGGTTTCAGCATTCCCGGGGGGAGGGAGGGCTTAGGGCCTGCAAAGGACAGGGAACGCGAGGGAACGGAAGTGAAAGAGAGACAGGAATAGGGAGACGCGTGTTGCGCGATGTGGAAATGGTGGAGGGGATTTTGAGCACGCGCCGCAGCCCCGTCGTTTCTTCTCTCCCCCGGAACTGAAAAGGGGGACCGTGCGCGCCATATGCCGGGGGAAGCGTGTGCCAGTTGCGTGCTGCGTATATGTGGCGTGCGACTGCGCGGAGTCCATTGGCGGGCAATGAGAACGCGCACGCGATACGCTCGGGAACAGTGAGGCTTGACTCGGGGCTGGGACTGTTCCTTGAATTTTCCTGTTCATCAGATGCTTGAATGGTTGAATTATTGGTAAATGTGGGACAAGTACTTGAATATCTATGTAGTAGAGTCTTGAATATTCAACTATTGTAATATCCAAGCATTTTAATATCCTAACAGATTGTCCTCTACGAACAGATGCCTTTTTCTGTTGCAGATATCGATATCCACTTGTTGCAACAGTGGCATAACTCATAAATCGTAATTTACAGGGAAATAACAGTATCATCATTTAATCTTTAATAACAGTATAGTAGAACCTGCATTATCCGATAGGAACTACATATTTTTTTTATCAAGATAGTCAGGTTTAAAGTTTTGAACTTTAATTTTGTATTTTAGACCAATGTCTTCTTATATTTTCGTTTTTTAGGGGACAAGTTACTTTAATTTAATCCTCCTCTGTTAGCAAAAAAATTCTACTTTGTTTTCTGTCTATATACTGGAATCTTGCGTATTCAAATGTTCTAATATCCAAACCATTATATCTGCTATCTAAGGTTAAGCGCATATAGCACGTCAGGTGACGTAGCACAGTACCACAATACACTGTTCTTGTTGTATACATGGATCTATTTCATTTGTTACAATAATGGCATCAACCAAAAATCCTGATTTTCAGAGATTGTATCGCTATAATAAAATTATTCTACAATATTTCAGAATTTTGACAGTAAAAGATACTACAGTTTTCAATTTGATATTGGGTTAATCTACTTATGTCTCTATTCTATATTATTTTCTGGATTATTTAAGATTACTTATTGTTAGACTATTCCGCTTATCTGCTTTTCCAAGAAAAAGAGTTCGAAAATACTCGAATTAATCCTACGTATTCAAATATACGTATATTTCCACATGGTCTCGTATTCTATCACAGCAGATTCTTAAATAAAAAAGAAACGTAGTTCGTGATCTGCATTTTCAAGCAGAAAATCTGACTGAAAATCTGAAGCACGTAGACCCAGACTACAATTAAAGTTTCCCTCGCTAAACGGACTTGGCCCAGAGGATTACGCTGTTGATCCGATTTCCTCTATCCCTTTGTAGACCAACGTCGGTTACGTACAACGAAATGAAAATAATTTTTCAGCGCATCTGCCGATCGTCCACGATTCCGCGACTAAAAATCAGGCCAGCTTAAAGGATATTTCTTTATTCTCCCCGTCCAGGTATGCTACAGTATTTTTCAAACGAATTAACCCCTTGATTGCTACCGACGCTTATAGATGATCATGTGATCATTATGCACTATGCATGGAATGTTCATGAGTAATGCATGTCCATGTATTATACTGAAGAAATGAAAAAGGAGAAATGTTCCCACGGGGGTGTGGAAATACTTTACTTTAATGCTTAAAGCCATCGAAGTAAAAAGATCAAATCGTGTATACAAATGAAATCAGTATCAAATGCTGTTATTATTGTCTTAAAATGCTCCTTACTGATTCCATCATTAAATAATGTGAACAACCTTTTCACAAGATAGGATTAATGGAAACCTAATTTAATAACACCTCTGCTAATAAACTGAAAGTCAATGATTACGTACGAAAACTAAATCGCTTTATATAGCAATTTAAGTTCTCTGTGAAGATAAGAGATTGCTACGATTTATTTCTATCTATATACTTCAAGATAAATTCAATGAACTTTCATTGTGTCAATAAATTGTATCTAAATATTGTTAAGTGACACGTAATGAGAGTATCTTATAACTGGAATAAAACTTTAACTTCTAATTATACTTGATAGAAGTACATATGCGAGAATTTAAAAACGTCAGATTAAATCTGGTTGAAAATTTTTCTCGGAGTCGGGTCATAAGTTGAAAGTACATTTTTGAATTCTAGGGTGTTGAGATTATCACAAATTTCAAGAATTTGAATCTTGTTTTGTGAGGATCCTTTTCGAATGCAACTATTACCTAACATTTTGAATTTTTTAGGGGTTTTCGAATCTTATATGTTATGAATGACACAATAAAAAGCAAAAATAAACCATACAATGAACCATAAAAAATGAACCATAAAAAAAATATTTTATTTCAAATTAGTCGTCCTGAAATGTAATTTAGGTTCCTGACCCGTCTCAAGTATAGGTTATTCGTGGTTTTCGGTTTCTTGCAAATCTCTAATGCTTGATATTTCTGCTTGGCTGTATCAATAGCGTGTAATCGTTACGTACAAATCATTTCGCTTTTTATATCGATTTTGTAAAAATTTTAAAAATCCCTTTACACTAAATACTTTGTGTAATTCTTTCATATTATACCATTTGGAATATGTAAGTATAATCGTTTCAATAACAAACGAAATATAGATACATATATTTAAGTAGTTAATTCAAAGGACACAGTACGAAAAGAATGCCAGCACATAACTAGCTAATATGCCAATGCAGGAAAAACGGAAAAGAATTATTGACATACTTTTTCTATTTAAGGTTATCAATAGGTATTAATAACTTCATATAGATATCCTTCTACTTTAATTTATCAATTTTAATATATATTTACTTTTACTACTCAACAGGCCGATTTTCCTCGATGATTTTTTCTCGAGTTCTAATAACAATTGCAGGTAATCTATTATGAAAGTAATTATCTAAACACTAGATAATCTTATCTGTACTTATGATTCTCCTTTTACTCCGACACATTTACAACCATTCTAGTCTTATTCTAGTTTTAAGTAATAGTGTGCCACAACTCATTAGTTTTACACAAGAAAAAAGAACTTTATTAAAATTGATTGTTCAGGGGATTAACCAAACATCTTCTAGGCTCCAACAGGGCAAAACAGGAAGAACGACATTCGGTTCGTCGCGGAAGTTTCGTGTTTCAGGGCGGTACACTTGCGAAGGCCGAGCAATGTTCTCTGCTGGAAATAGAATTTTCACCGTGATTGGATGAAAGTTTAACCATGACTGAGAAAGCTGTACGTCTCAACGTAAACGCTTGCGTTAGATTACAGCGTAACGGTAGTTTGCGCTCGTAACTTGTAATTCGAAGGCAGAGGCAAGCGGGAAATAAATTTTCTTATAATTCGCTCGAGGGTTACCATCGCAGGGACCAAAGGATCAGAGGGATTTTGACCTAGATCTAGTTTATATTCTGTATACCTAAGCCTGCGAGCTGTTCAGCCCTGTATAATCCAGGGGCTCGATTCAATTTATAGCGTGAAATATACAGACAGCACGCGATCCCTTACGGTTCTCATAATAAGAATCTGCGACCGCCCTTTCGTATTGAAATTTACGCGAGCTTCGTTTGCATACGTATGAATCCTTCTAAGTCAAGTTTAACTAACTAAAACGTGCAATCATGAATTATGCTGTTTTAATTCTGTAGAACTCAGTAAATGAATATTGGAAAATTGAAATAGTTAAAGAATTTAAACAATTGAATAACCGAATAGTTGACTGATAGAATAATTGAATAAAGAAGTGATAATTAAATTGAAAACAACTGAATAACTGAACAGTCGAATAGTGGAATAGTCGAATAATCAAGTAATTGAATAGTTAAGGAATCGAAGAATTGAGAAAGTAAATAATTCAATAAAGAAGAAATCGGATAATTGAATTTGTCTGATTAAAGAATTAGCTGATTGGAAAACTAAATAAATGAATACTTGGAATCTTCAAGTAATTAGATGATTGAGTATTTGCACAATTTAATACCGTACTAGTTGAATATTGTAACATTTGAGAATTTTCAGTATCTAAATATTTAATTATAAAAAAATTGAAAAATTTGGTAATGTAAATATTACAATACAAAAACTACCAGCCAGCATCCATCAACCTACCAGACTCATCAAGAGACCTACGTAAAGATTCGATCTAGATCTAGTTCTCGCTCTCGGAACCTAAATCGCTAAGCTAAGCAGGCCCCACGATGAAAGCAGGGACCCCGTCGAATACATAATACAAAATATACAGAATCGAATCCCGATGGACCCTCTTTGGAGAATCTTCAATCTCCACTGGAGCACAACAGGGAAAAACGAGCGTTGCACTTCCCGAGGATTATGCACGCCGATGGATCCTCAAGATCCACGATGCAGTGTCGCAGGATCCAGCGCGATCTTCCTTGCCTTTCGTGCGCTGCCTGGACAATACTTGCGATACGAACGCGCGTATAAAGTTATCAAACTTGAAACGATCGCATAATCGCGTATCGGTACTACATGGATAATACCGAAATTCCGTAATATATACGTGGTGCGAAAGAGGCTTCAGCCTCCAAACGCCGATCGGATTCTCGATTTCATTTGTCCACGTACGTAAATCCGGATGATAATAATTTATTGAAAGTCCCTTTTTTATTCGACTGCTTGTCGAATCTTTTTCGCCAATGCAAGGTTTGTTCGACGTTACATGGTGGTCAAGAATTAGTCGAGCACACCTTCAGAAATTTTTCATTCATGTTTGTTACTGCATCGCCAACGCCGGATCAACATATTATGCAGTTTTATCGACGTTATTGTGCTGCTACACTCCTCGATATACAGTGGGGAATATTATTTTTTCGACCCATCAATACGAGCTTTCGCAAAGTTTTAAATTTTTAGGACTTCATTCAAATTTTTATATTACCAAATATTTAGATTTTCAAAATTTCAAACTGTGGAATTTACATGTCCTCAGATCTTCAAATTTTTATATATCTAAATATTCAAATCTTTCAACATTTTCATATTTTGAAATCTTCAAGTTTTTAAATTTATAAATTTTTCAAAATTTCATAATCTTCAAATTTCTCTTACTTAAATATCCAAATAGAAAAAAATTCTAATACTCCATCAATACAATGTTCTGTACCTTCAGTATTCACAAAACAAAGTCAAAAGTTGTACAAAAACGTCACATTCTCAAACATACAATGCGCTAACAATATCTTTGATTTCTTTTAAAATTAATGTTTCAATTCCTAATAAAGTCAAGATGTTTGCAGAACTTTCGAGGAACTTGTCACGGAAGTCGATACATATTTGTCCAGGCTGGTCATTCATAAATCACCACGCCCGTTGCATTCCATTAACTAATGCTACATGCGCATATGTTCACTGTTTCGCGTGAATGAAACAGTATGGTCCAAAAAGATATTCGTCTCACAATAAAAGAATCATAGTCATCGCTCACATTCGTAAAACGAAACACATAATACTTCATATATAATTTCAGCCAGTACAGTACTCTGGACCTAAAATCTCACTAAATTTGCTTCCAACTTATATTAAATAAATCTAGCTACGATAATGCAGCAATGAGCTCACAACGATTGAATACCACAGTTTTCTTTTCTTGCAGTGTCTTTTGGCCTCAAGATGTCCTCAAACCTATTTAAATTCTACACTAAACAATTTCAATCTATAATAACATAGTAATGAGCTCATAACGAGTGAATATAACCTAATTTTTCTTCTACATCCCATATTTTATCTCTCTTTTATTTCCTTTATCCCTCAATTTATTGTAAGTGTTATAAAGAATAATAGTAGTCTAAGAAACGTGGAATCCCCGAATCATGAATCGAACTTGTTGCTTTAACGGAAGTAGAGTTTTGTGTTAGCAATTTGGAAAAAAATTTATGGTCTCGGAGTCTGCCCCTGTGCAGCGGCACAGCGTGTAACAACACTGCGTAGGCATTGGTCTTGCACACGTGCAGGGGCACGCGTCGTAACAAAGGACCCGCACCGACCCACCCCCTTTCTGCTTCGCTTTATCCATCCCTTTTTCTCTCGAACGTGCACAGGACTCCGTCGACTGCTTGACACAACCTATGCACATAGTCGGAACCACTCATCGCGTTATTAGCGCTTTTTCAGTACTTGGACTCCTGCGGCGCTTTCCTACTACGCTCGCAACGAAGCAACAGATTACATTCCATACATGCTCAACCAAAAGTGAACGAAATTATAGAATCAAATTATGATGCGTTGCAATTTGGACACTCGTGACTCGAATTCATATCTTACGCTGAGATGTAATGGGCGTTGTTATTTAATGATACGAGAATAAAGGGAAGGTTAAACTTTAAAATATAAGTATGAAAAGTTGTGGCAGAAAGGAAGTAGTGGATTTCTATTTCAGGAGAACTTTGTGAAATTCAATTTTTGTAATTTTTGCAAGATTCTAAATCTGGATGGTGATACTTCCAAGAATCTTTTTAAAATTTTTAAAAGTAGAGTGGTGTAACATGCGTTGAGATGTCTTTTTGCCAGTGGGATCCTTCTTCATGTAGCTCTGTGAAACATAAATTTCTATACCATTAGTTTTTTCTTATTTTTTGACTTATCAGTATACTAAAAATTTATTCTACTAACAAATATTAGATATATTAAATTAAAGTAGTGTCACAATGTATTGCACAAAATTCTTTCAAAAAGTTTTTCCGCATCAAAGAACAGGAATAGATTACTCTTTCGCAACAGAGGATTTGACCAAACAATTAAATAAAATGGATTTGTTCCACGAACAAAGAGAAGACTGTATAATTTCGCACAATGTAAGAGGTATTCAGGATTTTAGCGATGCGAGAGGGAAATAGAATTACATTCAACTAGTTGAATGGGGCGCACCTACGTAGAATGAATCGTGTGCAATTGTGAGCGAGTGCGTTGCGAATTAGAAAGAAATTAATAGAAACTGGCTTAAGCCTGGAAAAACTTCAAAGTTTATTGTTTGAAAATAGAAAACCACGATTATCCGAACTAATTGGAAGCCTATTGCTCGAGAGATATGAATATATTTTGAAAGTTTTATATTTTCATTATTCAGGTCTTCTAAATTAAAAATTGTTTAATTTTCAGGGCCTAAAGTCTTTAATTTTTCGTGTTTACAAATATTTAAATGTTTAATGTCTTGAATTTTCGTACATTCCCATATTTAAATCTTTAAAGGTTCAAGTTTTTAAATATTCAAGTTCTCAATGCTCAAATTTCTATATTCCCTATATCTCTAAATTTTCGAATTCTTCAATATTTTAATTTTCAAATTTTCTATTACTTATCTGTATAAGCAATTAAAATGCTGATCGACTCGAGGGCTACGGATCATATGTCTTGTCGGAGGAATTTGTTCTGTAAATACAAAAAATTCGAGCAACCAATTATTGTCAGACTAAACAATGATGATGAAAATCCAGCGTGTAGCTAAGGTGATATTAGACATTGAAACTTTTGCGAGAGGTAATTGGATTACGGGAACAATGTACGATGCTTTGTATCTACTAGGTTTTAAACAAAATCTACTTTCGGTAAAGGCCGTTGCGAGGAAAAATGTAAACTTTATTATCGATAATTGTGGTAAACGAGTTATATATGAACGAATAAATGCGTTTTTATACGTAACAGTATCGTCATAGCAATGAGAGCATATAGCGGAAATTTGTGGAAAATTAATTTGAGTGTGATAATGCCGAAAGAGTGTAATCTTACCGGTAAAATAGACACTCTGCAGTTGTAACATAGACGATTGTCACCGAGCCAAGCAACATGTCAAGGCATTTTTGAAAAACATGAGTATAGACGTTTTATTGGTTAATAATTTTTGCAATGGTTGTGTATTTCGAAAACATAACAGGTTAAGTTTTCATGACAGGATCGAGCGGGCTACAAAAGTTCGGCAGGTTGTTCATTTCGATTTGTGCGAGTCGATGCAACAAGAATATCTTGGTAGGAAAAAGTATTTTCGAATTTTCAAGGATGAGTTGTCTGGTTTTTGACAAGTTTATTTTTTGCGTGACAAATCTGATGTAATTAATAAGTTACAGTTATTTTGCGTTGAAATAGAAAATCAGTTTAATCAAAAGATAAAAGAGATTCATAGCGATGGAGGCAAAGAGTTTATTAATAGGTTTGCTAAAAACTTTTTGGAAAATAAGAACATAAAGCATACTGAAAATTTCCCTTATACGCCGCGGCAGAACGGGGTTGCAGAGCGTAAAAATTGCATTTTAGTTGAAGCCGCGCGATTGATTATTTATTCGAAACCGGATTTACCTTCATTTTTATAGGCGAAGGCGATTAACACAAGAGTGTATGTCATTAATGAAACAGGTCCAAGTAAACAAGCAGGCAAAACTCCTTGAGTCGTGGTACAGAAAAGCTGCAAAGATACATAATTTAAAGATTTTCGAAACAGAACATTTTGTTCATGTGCCAGATGAAAGAGGGAGAAAACTAGATAAGAAAGAAGCTTTTTAGTAGGATACATTGAAAATTACAAGGATTATCGTGTTTATGTGCCGAGTTTACGAGTGTAAACAATATGAATGCCTTGAAGTTAATTAAAACAGCCGGAGTATCATCTGCGAAATAAGCACATTAATGTAAAATATCATTTTGTGCGTAGTCTATATAAAGAAGGCGAAATGAATGTAATGTATGTCAGGAGCGAAGAGCAGATTGCTGATGTACATATTAAAGCGTTATCAAAGCCAAGAATTTTGTATTTTAGATTAAAGTTAGGACTAGTAAGTAAAGATGACTAAGTAAAAGCGGTTTAATATGACAAGTATGTGCCGAATGTAGAGTTTTACGGAGTGTTTAGGATATAGGTACAATTCTACATTATGATCGAGGTTGAATATGTTTATATGCATACATGTTTTCGGCGTATGTGACAAAGTTTGCAAGTGTGGGGAGAGGAACGCACGTTACGAGGACGCGGCGCGGCGCGGCGCAAAGTCGCACGATACGCAAGCTACCATGTGTATGCTGATTAATTCCTGAAGAAAGGACAAGACGGTCATAAAGTTATTATCCATTTTCAATTAATCTCGCTACAGTTATTCTTTTTGTTCATTACAAAGTAGTAAAGGTGTTTGCATCTATATCAAATAAACTGATTATCTGTCTTTAGATCCATTGTGCTGTGTGTTCGATCCAAATAACCTCAACAAAAAATTTAATATTCCTAATAATTTGCATTTTCCAAGAACGTTTTAGTTAACCATTTCAAAAGCTAACCACTGAAAATTGTAGAAGAGCCGAAAAATATTTATTATGAATCGAAAAACCAAACAAACTGAATTATAACTGGAAAGACATCACAAAATAGTATCATATTGAGTAAATCTATTATTATTAATTTAATTTTCCATATTCCTTCCTTGTATAAAAGTATGTTATACAATATGTAGTATGTGAAACTACTGGTGTGTATATACACATGGTGCCACTCAATTTTCGCGAAATATGTAATTGGTTCACGCAAGTCGACCAGGCAGAAGCTAAAAGTCTGAGGCGTTTCCTCTCCCAGAATTTGTACGACCGCAAAAGGAGCAGAAAAAGCATCCTTTTTTGCTCGTTGCAGTCGGAACATATATGGTTTAATCCGCGCCAACGGATCTAACGTGGGTTTTTTACACCTCCAGCGAAAATACCACCGCGAAGCGAACGCGAGAGGGTTCTGCGAAGAAGTATGACGCATGTGCGACAAAATTCTGCGAGGGTACGTGACTAATGATAATAATCAAGAGGTCTAGACTGCGAAGTCTGATCGAAATCGTTCAAACTATTTTTGGACGCAGACTAATGTAATAGAAACTCGATTATCCAGAATAACACAAAATTCAAATCCAAATCACTCTTCCGATAACTTGTTTTAGCGTCTTTGGCAGATTACTATTAAATAATTATTTAACTCTCAATCGATGGTCATATTGCTACTCCCATAGAGTATATGTAATTTGAATAACAGAAATTAAATAATCGGAATTCGTATAATGGGAAATTCCAGCGCATGTGTTAATATAGTTTCGATAATACAACCTACTTTGATTATATTTAGAAATAATGCAAGTGAGGACTTATATTTATTGTTTGCGCAATTGTACTGATAGCATTGATTACAGTAGTATGTATATACATATAATTGTATTTATTTTGAAGTTATGTTATCTACTAACTTAAAGCTACTGACATAATCGATTTCAACCCAGTTATGTTTTATTTCAAACATCTATACACGTTTCAATGTTTTGAAAAAGACTATTTGTAGGTTGATACTTTTTCCTTTTTTGATTCCTTCTAATCACATTAGAAGTTCACAGCTGCATTGTTTCAATGCAAGCTTGGGGAAGACTCAAGTTTCTTTGAAACTACTTTTGTAGCTCATTCTTAGCTTTGAGATGACAAATTCAACTTATAAAAACTAACCATAGAGCCTGGTTTCTTAAATTTCACAAGTCTCTGATTCCAATATCTTGAACTTATATTGAGACAAACTTTTTCTTGCGCTCACGATGAACAATGTGTCAGCAATCGACACTGTCACAAGGCCACCGCCTGGTTCAGGTCCGCCTATGAACTTTCATTGAAACGAATCGTCACGTAATTCACTTGTATTTGTAAAAGTACTGGTCTCATAAGTGTGCATGCTAATACATACATTACTTGCTGAACCTGGAGGTCTGTGTGTCACGCGGGATCGCATTTTAACGTACATTAAAGGAACGGTATTTCGTCCGGTTCGCCATGGAAGCGGCTGGAGTCAACTGTTATCGAGGATCACCTAGTGCCGCAGGGTCCACTTACGACTTACAACGCAAGAAAGAGAATCTCCCATATCGATTGGAGTCGCGTGGCCGAAGTGTGGCTCGTCTCTCTCCCTTCGACGGTGCACGCTCGCCTTGACGGTGAAAGAAGGAAAGGACATGTGTTCGACGAGGATAAACGGCCAGACGCCGAAGAGGAGGAGGGAAACGGAGAAAGAGAGACAAACGTTTCAGACACGCTTCGTTCGTGTGCCTGAAACGTCTGACGTGAGTCCAGCTGCCCTTTGGCGTGCTGCTTCGACCAAACGGAATCTCGTTTGGTTCACGACAATAAGATCATCGGCCTTCCCTTCTCGCAGGGTTTAAAGGGAACGAGACATTCGGACTGTTCCCCTTGGTCATTCAAGAAGCATCTCATTGAGGATGGTGCTGTAGAGATTCTCGGAGAGAAGAAATTATAACGTGTGGCAATAATTTGATCGTGGCCAATTCAAGAAACATCTTATTTGGGGATTTTACCGCATAATTTGTGAGGAAGAATAAATTATAACCTGTAATAAGGCATTGCGTAATTGGATTGTGGCCAATTTGTTGAGAAGTGTTCTCTAAAATGTTTGTTGACAAACATTATGTAATTGGATCGTGGCTAATTTGTTGAGAAGTTTTGTCGAAAATGTTTATAGACGATTGTTTGTAGAGATAAGAAAAGCGGAGATTGTTAGGGAATCGAAAATGAAGGCTAAAAAGCCAAGGACTTGATTTAATTCCTCTGAGAAATGTCGTCAGTTAAGTCGTGAGCTAATTATCTGGTGTCTTTATTCTAATTATAAATGTCTTTTGTAAGAAAATCTCTAAAACTCTCAGAGTATTGGAAGCTTTACTTACTAATAAACTTTGAATAAAGATTCTATGAAACTAGTGTTGTGTTCACTTAGTTTAATTTTGCCAGAGGGTGTTTTCATCAATGATTCGCTACTGACAATAGTTACTAGAGACAAGTAAGCCACAGTTACTATGAGATCACAAGTACAACCTAGAAAGCAAAGTTCTAGCCTAAGTCCTCTTATATATGTTGTCGTTTAAAACATAGATCAATCTTATGGTGTTCGTTCCGGATACCTTTTGTGTTTAAATATCCGTAAGTTTCCGAATATTTGAAATTTCACTTACCGTTAAATTGTGAATAAAACCTATGAAATTCTATGAAACCAGGTAATCTCATGTTCTTTTCGTCTGTCTTTGTAGTTAAGGGTTGTCAATATAAGTCAGTAAGTTTTTGTTAAAGAAACTACTCACAATCGCTGCTAGAGATCAAGAAGTAAATGTCGTCATAGATTCAGAAGTACAGTAGGACTGTCAATAACCGACTTAACCTAAGACTCACATCAGAAACACTTTCGTAATAGTCAATTTTACTATTTCGAAGAAAGTATTATTAAATCATAGTTCAGTTTTCAGTCGATATTTCACTGTATTCTTATTCTTATTATACAGAATAACAGTAGCTGTAAATAGAAAAGATTGCGAATAATTGAGACGTCGTTATTCCAGGTTCCACTATACAGCCTAGGGAGTAAAATTTTTGGTCTAACCTCCCTGAGCAGTGATGTCATTTCGAACTTGGACCAACCACCTTATACTCTCACAAAATGTCCTTTCTTAAATATTCTTTCTGTCGAAATGTCTGCACTCCAAAGTATTTAAAATTTCACTTATTCTATAAACCTAATTCTTTCGTTAGACTTCAAAACAAGTGTCTTCAACGTGACAATATAGAACATTTGTAGATAGGACAAGGGTAGTTTGGTTATTCAATTATTGAATTAATTGAAACTGATTATATTTTTGACGAAAACATCGATTGTTTGCACGTCGGTTAATTTTAGTGAATCCAGGTGCAAACCACTCTCACCTGCGCCGCGCTGAAGTACCTGCAAGTCACCGCGAAAGTGCATTTCACTATCGTGGCTCGTGAGTAAACAGCCTCCAAATCAGTGCAAACAATTCGGGGAGTCATGGGTAAGGGGTGTTACGTAAAGTGAAACGTATTTTTAGCCTACCTTTGCACAATTTTATATTCATTCTCCACCAAGCTAAGGAAGTGTTTACTCTGTCAGAGTTAATAATAATTTTTATACTTTTTTCAAAATCCTCCTGTCTCTTTCAAATCTTCTTAAAAATGTCTTTTTCATCTGGTTGAACCTAATACAGTCTACAAATCACAAAGCAGGAAATATCCACCCTAGCACGCGTGAAATTCTAATTTTTCTTCGCCTCAGGTCCCTTAATTACGAAAACACACGTTTCTGGGGTTCTGTGGTGGATTGCGACTTCCGACTTCCTCTAGTCGGAGAGATAGTCGTTTCCCGGTGTCTAATGAACGGTTCTATCCCTGTCTCTTTCTTTCTTTCATGACTCTCGTATGGCCCGCGTCCAATATCCACGAAGCATAACATATGCGGGCAGATGGTTTCTGCTCCCCTTCGCCCTCAGACCTGGCCACATTCGATTTTGATCTCTGCCTTCCTCTCTCCCCACCTCTCTCGCTCTCCCTTTCACCTTCGTTCCTGTTTCCCTGCGTTCAATCGTACGCACAGCGACCCGATCCAGAAAAGCCCGAGGCACCCTCGTACGTAGAGTGCTCTTGCCTATAGCCCACCCCAAAAATATCCCGAGACTCATCCAACCACCATGCGCACCCATCAGCCACGTGCACAGTGGTTCTCTCTTGCAACCACTTGTGGAGTCTTGCTTTTTATAGATCAAAAACAACTGGGTAGGAACTTCTATCGGTATTCAGACATACTGTCTTTATCAGTTTTCTTCTACCCGTAGTTTTGAGTGTCTGTTCCATGTGTTCCCTGTTCTCTATCAGTTCACGAAGACATTCAGAAGGAAATTTTGAAGCGTTTAAAGGACCTATTTGTTTTGAAGATTTGAATGTTCAAGAAATGTTCAATTCTTGGGTAAGGAGATTATTATGGGATACTGTTTTTTATGGATCAAGGACAACTTATCAGGCACTTCTGTTCTTTGGTTACTGTTAGTCCTTGAAGACGTTTAAAAATATATTTCCATATTTCTACGGGTACATTATTTTTTTGTTTATGAACTGTGTCTTAAGGCATGAACTTATTTTTGGTCATTGGAGTAAAACTACGAGTAAGAAAGGACAGAGTCCTCGGTCACGTAGACCTTTCGTCGTGTCCTGCTTTTTATCGATCAGTTATAACTTGCCATGCACAATTTTACTAACAACTTTTGATGTTTATTCTGTGTGTCCATTGTTCTCTATGAGTTCAAGAAAATGTTTAAAAGAAGAATTCGAAGTTTGTAGATAGTTTTGAGATTTTTGGAGATTTAGATCGAGCTGTGGACTTGTTCTTGGATCTCCGAGAGTGTAGTCCTCCCTTGAGTATTCAATTCTTCAAATCTTGAAACTTCAAAATCCTGAAACATGTAACGAAAAAGTGTCTCAAAGTATTATTTACTTACCGATACACAATTTATTTGACATCGAAACCCACTATGTACAATTCAGTCTACTCTGTCATTCTAGCTGCACATCTACTACCGTTACCATCAGCGTTAATGTCGTGTATCACGACGTTAAGACAACCTTGCACAGAGGAGCGAATTTTAGGGGTGGCTTCAGCCCCGTGGCATGCGACGTTATTCTTTTGTGTCTTCGACCCTGTGCGTTCGTACCAGTACACACGCTCCCCTCTCCTTCCTGCCCCGCCGTTCCACTTCATATTTCTTTCTTTCCCTGTGTCTGTCCTCCTCCATTCAGCACGTTCGTACGCGAAGGGTGGCACGCAACCCTCCATTTATCTCGGCGAGTGCCTGCACATGCGTGTTCGCACGGACCCAGTGGTTTTCAAGCGATCAACGCGATTTTTCCAATCCTACCATTACGCCAATCACTGAACGAGCCTCCATGTAGACAGGGATCTCACATTCAATGTAGAAAACAACAAAGAGACCTACAATCGGGGCTGTTATTACCGATACGGTTTTTGGTACCCAAATTTAAGCTTGGATCAGCTGAGAATCGACCCTTTATGCAAATATAGCGTAACAGTCGTGGCTCGTTGAACTTTTTGGTTAAATCAGTGTTTGCCTTCGAATGACGTGCGTGACGGGAGCAGTCATCACTTGGACTACAAGAGTTTTGGGCCAACATAGCGGCAGAAAATTTGAGAAGAGAAATATGTCAGTGAAGAGATGGAGATGGAGTGAAAATGAATGAAAAATTGATGAATGTTTGAAGTACTGGGGAATATATTTAATATAATCCTTATGGAGAACAGAGGGAATTGATTTTAGGTTGAGAATCACTGTGTCACCGCACGAGATCAGTGCAGTTATGCCGGATCACGATTCTATATCGCATACGTTTCGGCTATGTGTTCTGGCAGGGGCGACATATACCACCTGAATGCCGAAAATCAGGGGAGCAGTCAGGTTTCTGGATCAAGTCGAAGATTTGGGGATGCAAATTGGGATTAGCCCTCGCTGACGACGTGCCGGTTCGCCCTGATGTGCCTGTATGCTACCCGCGATTGCGTTAGCCGCGTATGCATACCTAATTTATCATATTATAGGCCGATGCAGCTCAAAGGGTCCCTGGTCCCTTCTTTTTTTCTTTTTGTTTGTGTCCAGACTCGACGGCTATTTCGGTGGAATAATTGTATACTGATAGAAGCACGTATGTAGAACAACATGCAAGCGAAGCCTGTTTGTGGGACACTGAGTCGATTTAAGGTTCGTGAAATGTTATCGTAAATTTGTTTCATAGAACGAGAAGGAATGGGGTATCATGTTAGGAGAGTTTCGGGGAGACCGAGATTGGAATCATAATGTCGTGAATTGAAGAACTGGAAATCTTGGAATTTGGATATTAGAATATTTCAATATTAGAAAATTTGGCTATATGACTATTTGAATATTTCCAAATATAAAGATAATAATAATTTGAATACTTCGAATTTTCCTTTCTCCAAAATCTGGAATTGAAAATTCAAATATGTGATTTGCAGAAAATTTAAAGATGCAGAAATCGAATATTCGAAAATTGAAGCAGCGAAAGTTGAAGAATTTGACAATATGATATTTTCATAACTTGGGGACTTAAAAATTCGAAAATGTTAGAAAATTTTTAATGTAGAAAGTGAGAAATTGAGAGATTGAAAATTATAATACTTCGAAAATAATTATACATGAAAATTACAATATTTGAAAATTTAATAATTTCAAAATATACAACGTCCAAAAAATTGAGGCTTGGAATGTTTTAGAATAAAAAATTTGAAAATGGGAATATTTGAGAATGTGGGGCTTGAAAATTATATTACTCAAATATGCAAAAACTTGAAAAACAATTCATAGTACATTCATAACGAAATGATGTAATAAATAATTCTGAAATTTTTAGAAAAGCACATTTGTAATAAGTATACAGTGTATAAAAACTGGAACATTATACGTCAAAGAAAAGATATATGCGTCCCCGATTGAATTAATGGAAATGTTAAATAATTGTATGCAGAGGATCATGTGTGTGTGTATATGAATACATAATTCATGGTTTTGTTCGTGGATATGGGGAAACGGGTCTGTGGTATGTTTTAATAACTCAACCTTGTGTCCATGATATCTACTAAATAATAATAATAACCTACTTTATACATTACATCTATTTCCAAATTTAACGTACCTCTCTTATTATAATTGCTTCTGTAAACGATACTACGGTTAAGTAAAACAAAAATTAATTCAGGTCAGGTTAAATAAATTTTCTTAAACAATACCTATTTCAAAAAATTAGTTCTTTTGGGAATACAAAATTTTACTTAAGTGTTAATATGTTAGTAATTATAGATTATCTCTTAATGAAGAATCAATCTATCTGACAAGATTATTAAATCTGTGAATTTGTTTTCTGAAACTGCTTATGATAGTCCATTTGTACTAACTTCATAATTTAAGTGCACAATAATGTAAACTCACTGACGGGTGTATAGTGAAATTAACTTATGTTAACTCACTATAGTTTCAGCAGATTTCACTAACAGTACACACACACAAATTTTAACCTACGTATATCAACGAGCTTATATCGCGATATCACTGAGCATGCGACTCCCCAAATCAATCACACAAAGTAATACAAACGAAAAACGCAACACAGATTGATTTTGCTATTGAAAGGAGATAGAAGATTGTGAAAGTTCCAAGAAAGTCTCAAAATCGTCAACGTAACGTGCATCGCTGTAACACGATCGTATCTGAACAGTGAGAGTCCGCGCCTAGGGATGAAGAGCGAGGGACTCAGCAATCGTGGAAATAAATCTCCATATTTGACACGAAGTGGATAGATCGACGCGTTTCAATAAAAAGCTGTAGAAGAATACTCTTTCATGCGCAGGGTGATAGGAGGAACGGAAAAGAAACAGGGAGAGGGATCGGGGCCGAGGAGTAGAAAAGGGACCCGATGATTTCTGCTTCGTTATGAAAGAAGCTCTGCACGAGCCGTTGAGGAAGGAGAATGAATCGAGAAAGGCGGACGGGAGAGAAGCGGGTGACAGAAAGAGAGGCGGAAACCACTGCAAGAAGCGGTCCATCCTTGTTGGCACGGGGACCGTCTCGAATCCGTCGCTTCAAAGGGCCCCGAAGGAAAAGAACCCTCTTCCAAGCCCGAGCTCCCTCTCCCTACTTTCTTTCTCTGGTTTTGTGGAAAATGTCGAACCGATTGTCGGTTGGTGGACAAAAATTAATGAACTAGGACTCTAATTTTGTGATAGAAGTGACTCATAAATGATTAGCCGACTGAAATTTAAACGTGCAAGCTATCAATAAGATATGTGGATCTATTATCATGTAATCGAATACTGGAATACTCGAGTATTTAAATACTTGAGCACTTGAACATTTGAGTGCTCGAATACTTGAGGAACGTACAATCGAATAATCAAGTAATTGAATAATTGAGTAATTGAACAGTTAAAGAATTGAATAACTAAATAATGGGATAATTGAATAACTGAATAATAGAATAATGTAAAATGGAATATTTAAATAATTGAATATGGTATAACTGAATATGCAGTGCCCCACATTCTTTTTATAATTGAGTTAAAATATCAAAATGAATTTTTACCATGCAATGAAAGTATGAATCCTATCATACCTACCAACTAACATAAATACTTAAGACACGAGTATAAAGTGAATAATAGAACGACTGTGTAGATTAATGTACACACACTACCTACATATGTAGAGTACAATATAAGAACTATCCTTCTTAGAGTCAAATATTATTCGAATCAATTTTTCAACAACCAGAATTTGTTCAGATGCCTCCAGTATAAGTGCGTTGAATAGCAAACGAGATAAGAGCTTGAATTCCTGAATTACACCAGAATTTCGATTGAATAAGTAACCGCTTGTGAGTGGGAACTACAAGTATAACGGATGCCGATTAATCATAGTTACAAAGTGATGCATCGATTCCATTATGTACCAAAGGAGTTTGAAAACTTGTGTTTGAACTTGAGATTTATCCGAGCAAACTCAAGGAAGGGATCACAGAAGTTGGCACAGATCAAATCAGACCTTTCATTCGATCTAATCCGCAAGGACGATGCTTGCGTAGCTGACTCAACTTCCGTTGCCGCGCGCTATTATATAACTGCGATTTGTCGACTTGGTTGCAAGCATTAAAAGAACTTTAACATTGGAAAACAAGATTATAGGTATTGATTTTATTTTTCTTGGTTTACTTGTAGACACTTTTCAAATTCAGCTGCTTGCCACTGCAAGCAGACAAAACCGTCATAGTTATCGACTGTTAAAATTCATATACTTGAAGACTTAAATATACGGGCATTTGAAAATTAACATATTTGTATAACTATATAACACCTAAACACCTATAGTAATGAAAGGATCAATATTGTTTTATTTTTCTATGAAGAACATTGAATTCCCCATTACACATAGCATTTACTTATTCCTCTTCATTTAATATCTTTCAGCGGCTGCTCGCCTCCCCCCTTTGATTCTCCCACTCTCGCGCGTGTACACGTGTACGCGCGCGCGTCTGCGGTCTTTTTTATGTTTTTATGCATTGCTCGTTTTTCCCTTCCGAAATATAATTGGCGGTGCGATGCACCTGTCTTCCCCTCTCTCTCGCGCAACCCCTCCGTCTCCTACTTACTGACCACTTCTTGTACTACAACTTCTCTTCAGCTTATCCCACGATATCGACTTCCACGTATTCCGGCGCGTGCCACGTTCGCTCGAAATACGCTTCGCAAGATTACACGACGCGTGGACGCGCGCCGAGGGAAAATTAACGCGACAGAAAAACGGAGAAACAGTTGTCCGTGTCGGCATCTTTGTAAAATGTATCTTCAGGCGGGGTATCGGCAGCTACAGTTACAGTAGTTATTCCTTCGTAAACTTGAATTACAGAAAAATATAAACGTAAATGGAATTATGCTCGTTTTACACTTTACACTGTATTACTCCTTTAAAATGAATTAGTACCACGAAAGTAAATGGATCTGTAAGAAACGTAACTTTTACAACAGACGCCTATAAACGTATGGGTGTTCCATACGACCGTCATAATTAATTTCACAATTTAAGTAATCAAGACTTAGAGATCTTATATCCTGCACCTTAAATTTCCAGTGCGTGTTTGAGGCATTAATGTAACGAACTTTATATAGAGAAAATTGTACTGTTTTCATCAAGATAAACATTTTTGTAAAAAGCTTATACAAAGAAATTTTACAAAGGTTTTGTACACGTAAACTTAAATCTGTACACTACGAATCAAAATATGGAAATGTATAGGAAATGTTCAATTAATTGAAAAATTGAATGACCACATGTTTGAAGAATTTAATAATTGAATAATAGAATAGAGGAATTATTAAACAATTGAATAATAAAATAACGAAATAACTGAGTTACTAAATAATTGGTTAACTGAATAACTGAATAATTGAATGATTCATTAATCGAAGAATTGAATAATTGAGTAAATGAACTGTTAAGTAAAGAGTACAGTACCGCTCACAAGTATTTGAATGGTGTCACATGTTCAGAAAAATACAGGTTTCTTTGTAGTAACTGCTGTATATTCTTTACATTAGTTTCGTATTTCTATTATATTTTAGAATTAAATGTATAATAATTACAGTAATTGTATTTTTAGCAGTAATGGTTAATTTAGGCAATAAATATCGTTTGCTAGCAATAAATCTGTAATTTTCTAAATTTGTGAAATCTTTCGAATACTTATGAGCGGTACTGTAATTGAATACTTCAGTAATTGCATATTTGAAAACTCAAATATCAGATAAGTTAATTTTGAAAATTTGAAATTGTACAAGAACTATTTTAAAAATGAGTGCATATTATCGATAAACTATTGATCCACTTTCACATAAACTTGAACATACAGGGTGAGGCACTTAAAACTGGCCACCTGAATAACTTGGCTGCTATTGGTGATAGGAAAAAATGCATCAGGCCAAAATTATTTTGTATCGAGGAACTGATCATCCGATGTTACCAGCTTTTTGATAGGTGGACGCTTCAAGGAGATATGAAGGTCATCTCTGTTTTTTTAAATGGAACCGTATATTATTTTACCTACATTTTGATAGAGTATTTCAAGCCGAATACAATGACCTATTAGAAAAGTCATCCGTGGCCTGGGTTAAGCCAATTGTGTTGGACAATAATTTACTTTGTGGAAATGATCAAGCACCGTTGATAAGCATAGTAATACACGACTAATACAAGCGTTAAAAATGGTGACCCTGAACATTAATGTATACAGGTGTGACATGTGCGGGAAACCATTTAGCATACAAACAGACTGCATCTCTTACAATTTGGCGACATTCCCCATAAACAAAAACCATATATACCTTCTCCGCTATTTAATAATGCAGTTCGGAAACTTGAGATACACTTCACTCGGCAGAGATTCTCATAAACGACTAATCATAGTATGTACAGATGAAGCGTACAGCGTGATTGAATGTTTATTTCCATTCAACGCCCCATAACAAAAGATTATGAGACAGAGATGAAGTAATATTAACAACCAGAAACGGCAAGGAAGTGTTCGACCATTTGCTCAAAGTAAATTATTTTTCATCACAATTGTCTTAACCCAGATCACAAATGATTTTTCCAATAAGTCATTGTATTCGTCTTGAAATACTTTATCAGAATGTAAGTAAAAAACATACCGTTCCATTTAAAAAAGCAGAGATAACCTTTATATCTCCTTAACACCTCTACCTATTAAAAAACTAGTAAGATCGGATGATCAGTTCCTTAATATCAAATAATTTGGACCTGGTGCATTTTTTCCTATCACCAATAGCAGCCAAGTTATTGAGGTGGCCGATTTTAAGTGCCTCACCCTGTATATACTACACATTAAAATTCAGGAATTTCGAAATGTTGATCAAAAAGTTACTTTTACTGTATTTCTAATTAACCATCTCATAAAGTCTCCTGACGTCAACAGAAAAGCATTAAACATGTCAGTCTCAAATTACACGAAATAACATGATTATTTAGTACCGCGTGAAATCCAAGGTGTAAAATATCGAAATATTTTTTCCACCGCGCACAATTCGAAACGACAAATTTTATATGCAAAGTAGTAGTCATAAAACGAGTTCGCTTTCCGAAAACACCAGAAAGTTGAGTCAACTTACTTACGTAAGAGACAACGCGCATAATCGAGCGGAGAGGAACGAAATGCAAACGAGCTTAATTATTAACGTACCTTGCCAAGCTCAGTGGAACAAAGCAATCGTGTTAACCGCTGCACACCCTTCCGCCGATAGAAATTTTCACTGTACAGCGTCCTTCAGCTGAAGCAATTCGCGAACCACCTGTGCAGAAAGAAGAAACTTCGAGAAACACTGACTCTCTTTTTTGAAAAAAAGCGTTGCGAAAGCGCTGCTAAAAGGAAACGAGCGACGCCAGCCGATATATACGTCAGAGAAGGAAAAAAGTTAATAAGCATGGCACGCGACCGCCTCTCTCTCTCTCTCTCTTCTCCCTTGGCTCCCTACTTTGCAACACTTTGCTCTTGTTTCACAGACACGAGTGAACTGGGCGAATTTCAAATTTTTCTTAAAGACGTCTTGCGGTTGCGCAGGCGTACAAGGTGGTCTATAATGTCGAAGATTGAATGATTTTTTGTAGTACGCTACAAAACTTTCTGTTTAAAATTTTTTCAATTTCTTAACTAGACGTTATTGTTAAATTTAAGACTAATGATTAAAAGAAGTGAATATATTTTTTAAGTAAATATTGAGCTAATTCCATTGATTATAAATTGCTCATTACAATATTGCTAACAGTAACAATTTTTCTAAAATAAATACGTTTAATGTATTCAGCAAAAAATGTTGAGCGATTATTTTTTGAGTTTATCCATTTTATTATGTATATTTATTGATGACGTTATTTCAATTTGTACGATTATCAGAGACAGTGAAATGAGTAACGTGATTTATATTGTGTTTACAAGATAATTCAAGAGTAAATTTTTCAAGTCTTTATCGGACTCACTTGTATGGGATATTTGTATAAAATGAATGTGTGATCAAGAAGTTTTTAAAGTTTTAGCCATAAAAATATTTAAAACTTGTAAAATTTCAAATATTAGAAAATTGAAGACTTAAAGATTTGAATATTACCAGTAAATTTGAATCCGATTATGATGAAGACAAGGTATACTAAAACGCTAAAAGTAATCACTAAGATTTGTCCATAAACTTAACCTTCTAAAACTGAAACCCAGTCAGCATTATTGACAATGGATCATAAAACATTCCCAAGTCGCAATGTATACATGTACCAAAAATCAAATCGGAGTTACAAGTCTTCATAATTCGATTATTAAAATATTTTCCCCAATGCATTTCATGTTGCTACTTATCCATAATTAACTGACTACGAGCCTCAAAGGATCATCACGAGAAAGGGAAGAAAAAGCCAGCATTGTCTGCAAAACCTTCCTCTATCCGACTGTTAATAAAAGTCCAAATGATAATTTGGCCGAAAGAAGCATTAGTTTCATCGAGCATCCACGCCTCTTGTTTATTGCCCTAAACAACGTGACGTGGATTGATCTGATTGCGAATCTTCTGTGCTCCTACGCAAAGGAAGGACAGAAGAAAGTGACCGTAGTACGTGCGTGAAGAGGAGAGACTCGGACTCGGTGTGCGAACAGCAGGTGCACGACCTTTCATGAAAACCGCCATGTCTCGATTCTTCTTCTTCTTCTATCGTTCCATCACCGATTTCTTCTCACAATGATCGGTCTATCGTCAAGTAAACCACTTCCAAATCTCCTCATAACTAAAGAGCATTCAAAGAACAGATTCTTGACATTTAATTTAGCGGATAAGGTCATGAACAGGTGGGATTACTTACTTAAAGATTACTATAAATAGATATTATTTCTCTAACATGAGTGACCTTAAAATTTCCAAACCTCCTAGTTTTGAAATTGTCAAATATTTAAAATATAAATTATGAATTTCTTAAATTTTCCCATTTTGAAGCATCAAACTTTCAAACTATCGAAGATTTAAAATTTAAAATGAACTCTGCAAAGTCAAATCCTTCAAACTTTATTTATGGAAACCGTTTTTCCAGGAAATCGAATCTTTTGTTTTGTATTTTAAATAGTTTTGTGTTCAGAAATAAAATCGTTACTTATAATATTAAAAAATTGAAGTCAGTGAAGGTACCTAAAGAATTGATGTTCTTAAATTTTATGGAACTACAGCTTCCCATGCAGCTGGTTCTTAAATTCCATCCGCCATGAGACATTCACAAATTCCATCAATGTAAGTAAATGATCGTAATTTCAAGTAATGTCATTTACGTGAACTTAAAATGTTTCCATCTTTATCCTTGAATCATCTTTTAAGCAACATAGTTTGCAAAGTAATTAATGTGAACATTAATTTCGAAAGTTGTACTTTCAGATGCGATTAAATGCTTGTCAATCTCATCTTAAAGGCTGCCATATACTATTCGGAGTATACACAAATTGTTCGAATAAAGTTCTGTACTCGTTTCTTTTCAAGCATGCACGCATGTACATTCTTTCTTCAAAATTCTTTCTTCAATGCTTTTACCATTTGCAAATATTGTAACTTCTGGGTATCTAAATTTATTTAATACGTTGTATTATATTTGAATTTATAACGAATTTGGAGGAATGAAATTTTATAGGCATTTATAGATTTAAAAATTTTTAATTAGGACATATTCCTGAATGTATTTTCTTGAGTTGTCTGTTATTAAAAAATTGTAATACATATCATGGTTACATGTATATTGCTAGAAATTCAGTAAGTGGTGAAATTTATTCTTTGCAATGATTATGTTAGGTTTTCAGTAACCCTAACACGAATTTGATTGTTTAAGTATTCAAATATACATGTATTTAAGTTTTCAGGTATTCAAGCATTCAAATGTTCAAGTATTTACGTATTCAATTATCAACTTATACAGTATTGAAATATTTAAATATTTTAAGTTCAAACCAGAATGATCACCTATCGCTCGTAAACAGTTGCACATACGCTGATTACCCACACAATAATACACACATCTAATAGATAGGGTAATTCTGGTAACTGAATCAGACTGTAACTCTCTCTTTTAATTAGTTAAATTTTAAAGTTACACAAATTTTCTAAACAACAGGATGTATTCACAACTTTCTACTTTAATAAATGACTTAAAAGAAAGAACTGAGTGTCATATTTCAACGCGAATACACTCTGAATAGCTAAACGATATAATAAAAATGTATAGAAATGTTTAGAATGTAATGATGAAAGATTTTAATATTTGCTGTAAGGTTTCCTACACAGATGAAATATCTTATATATTAATGTGTTTTCAATAGTTTTGCTTTTCAATTTCTACATACAGAATGTTACAAGAAATCAATTTGTGCAAAAACGATCGTGCAGTTTTATTTAAAAAAAAATGTAATTGTGCACAAGCACACTGATTCTATTTACAAGTGCACTTGTAAATAGAATTGTATGATAGAATAAGCTTGTTAAGAATATAAAGTGTCCAGAGTCTAAAGCATGCTAAACAGAGCAAAATTTTTCCTTACGACTATATAATTACTTCATTTGAAACAGAGTTATATCCTGTTCCAGTTGTCAAAATTACCTTGTATAACATCCTTTACGTAAAATACAGTACACTACTATTGACCACCGTTCTTTCATCCTTAATAACTGAACCAACTACCCTACCGCCTTCACCAAACCGATAGTAACTTACTAAATGCAGAAGACAACTTACACCAGCCTCTTCAACCCTGCTTCTCACTTCTAACAACCCTCCAAGACTTAGAATGTATACAACGCACATAACAGCGAGCGCAATAAAGCCAAGTGAAATAATTCCAACGATTTCTCGGGAACGCTGCAATTGCCCGGGGCATCTGCATATCGTGTAGGTCGCAACAGCAATTCAGACGATTATTTCGGTGCCACGTGCCTCGGATCTCTCGCTCCCTCGGTCTCTGTCCCTCCTCGTCGGACCCAAGCTCTCGTTATCGGGCCCCGCGGACGAGGATGGCCTCAGTCAGGCCCTGGGCAGCGCGACAAGAACGAAAGCAAGAGATGCACCTGTCTGTCGCGCAGGCAAGGTGCCAAGCCGAAGGCAACACGCTCGCGCCAACCGCGATAGCAGGCTAATGAGCCACGGCGAAACCGCTATACGTTCTCTGCCAGTGCAGGCGCACTTCGCCCATCAGCGATGGATTGGCGCGTCATCGAGATAAAAACGGAAACCGCGAAAGTAATACTCCGGTTTTATCTTTTTTAATCGTTCTCGACCAGTCAGAGCAAAGGGATCGTTTTTTCGCTCCCTACCCTTTGCCATAATCGCTGTTATTTTTCTCGTGATGGTTTAACGACGGGACGAGCAATTAACCGAGTTAACGCTGCATGATATCGGGCAGTAATTGTAGAACCCTAATTACCCAGAAAATGCGTCGAATGGTGTAAATATTGCGATGGCAAATTCAAATTGTGTCACTGGTGCTGGCGATGAGCCTGTTTGACGAATATTTTTCTGAAAATTTTTGACAGTGTTGCCCTTTTTATTGTTGCAATACGTTGATTATAGCTCCTAAAACATCATGTCTTATTCAATATTTAACTATCAATATATAATAACTGAACACTTAAGTAATCGAATAATTAAATAATGGAATAATTAAACAATCAAATAATTGAATAATCGAATAATTGAATTATTATGTTGAATAATTAAGTCAAATAATGGAATAACTGAAAAATTGAATAATTGAATAACTAAACAACTAAACAGCTGAATAATTGAATAATTGAACAATTAAATAGAGGAAGAATTGACTAATTGATTACATAAGTGAATATTTCAATGTCGTAGCGGCTGGAAATTTAAATATTTACAGATTTAAATATGTGAGTACGTGAAAACTAAAAAATTAAGAAGCACTTGTGATAATACGTTATATAAAAATTAATACGCAACCAGGATTGACAAAAATTATGAATCATGGATTGATTAAAACAAATTAGATACAAAAACACGTAAGTTACTATGTTCAATATTTCTAAAATATCCAATTGCAGTTAGAAGAGAGATGAAATTTTTAAATGAATGCTACCATAATATTACTTTAAATACACATTATTTTTTTATTGTAGAGCTTGCATAACATAGGTGACGTTATTATTATTATATATAGTTGACAACAGAATATTCATAAGTCCAAAATATGTATATTAATTCCGTGTGATATTGCATAACTTAACACTTTCTTTAAAAAATATACAAAAAATGATAATACACTTTGCAGTAATTTCACTTGATCATAATAAATTTTGCTCGAAGCGAAAACTCGTTCGAGCAACATTCGCACAAGCGTAGAAAGTCATTGCGCCTGAATGAAGATTTCACCCAAATATATACGAGTAACATATTCTACTGTTTTACACGCTACTACATGCCCTCTTAGTTTCAATGTTGGATATAGTCACTAAAGACAATGCTATTGCTCCAATAAAGCAATAAAGAAATGTGTTAGAACTTGATTAAGAATGTTCTAAAATGTCAACATTGATTTGTATTATTTATACACCCAACAATATGAAAGTGACAGACACATTGTTTATTGTGAATCAACTGTTATGCATATTAAGTAACATTAGAATGTGAAAATTGTATTACTCTATGGCAAACAAATAATATATGTATATATCATATATTTCTTATATCTTATATATTTTATATACTTCAAAAGTTGCAGATTCAATTTTCTTTTCTTTTAAATTTGCACATGGTTCTTAAAATGAATATAAAATTTTAATTTCGTACTGTACTTATTAGTGAATAATGTATGCAACAGATAACCAAAGGTTTTTGTTAGCGACGACAATAATTACTTGTTACTCGGTGAAAGTAGTAAGAATAAATGTAAGAATATCAATTGAAACAAGCCAGGAAACTCAAGTACGTTCGTATATGAGCAATTAAAGAAACATTGAATTACATTCAGTAAGTGAAATCCATCGTCATGTTAAGTTTGTTATTTGCGGTTCGCAAAAGTGAATATTAAAGGGGGTCAATGTTGTTAGTGATGTAATGAAGTTATAAAGAGATTAATGGCTCTTAAACTATAAAACTTGATAATTCCGTTATGTCTGTATTATTATTTATTACTTGTATCAAATGGAACATATTCTATTACAATAATAATTCTTACTTCTCCAAATCTCAATTTTCTATCACGATGAAGAAGAAATAACAATTTGCACGCCATAAAAGGTCAATTTTGGAAAAGCACATGTTTCTATCACAAATAGTTTGCACTGCTGAAATATTAAAATTCTACGTTTTTTTCTACATATAGGATGAAAGAAAAGGGTTCATATCTTTTATAACTAATAAACATGGGTCGAAAGATTAATATTTTCAAAGTTATAAACAATTTCTCGTTTTCGTTGAAATGTAACTTGCTTGCTACAAGAGATCTCGTATCCACGTTTATTAGATCTTCTCTGCTCTGTTTGGTGAAGAGTTCCAAATACTGAAGCCACTGACCGTATGTGTGCCAGCTCTAGTTAAGAAATTCTCTTCGCTATAAGCGTCCTAAACGCAGGACACACGAGTCATTTTCTATAGATGCAACCTCTATACTCGTTAAAGGCAGTCGAAGGTGGTAGTTGGCCGAACAGAGTCTCGAAGACGGATTCGTTGTCAAATTGTTTAGCAGCGGGGTGTTATTATCAAGATGGTGTTGTTGGAACCCTATTGGCCGAGTCTACACCCATCTTTCCTCGGCGTGCGCACTGAAACTGTGTTCGATTTATCGCTGGAAAGGATCTTCGCTATATGTTCATGCGCTTCCCACCTATAACGCCGTTCGAATGAAAAGGAAAATTTGTCTTCCACGATGTTTCACCATTGTTTCCTAAGATTAATTCTGCTACTCAGCTTGAGAGGAGCCACTCGCGCGTTTTGTATTTGTTTTTTGTTGACGGATCGATTAATTAAGAGCAAAGGTTCGTTGTGCCCTTTTGCTTTTGCACAACAGCAACAGAAGATGAGAGTCAATGCACAATCGTTAGACACAAAAAAGAAGAAAAGAATAACAAATAATATGTATCTTCGTATTTATTGTTAGCGTTACGAAGGATATTATTGACTGCTAATTTTCTCTTGATTCGAAGTTCTAAGTTGCTGACTGGACTATGTGAACTATGTTAAATGTTCAGTTTCTTATGAAAATAATTTGATTGTAATTGTACGCATTATAATTGAAATTAATAGATTAACTCTTCGATTCCTGTTGAAACATTGAAATATTCAAATACTAAAATTTTCATATACTAAGATTTTCAAATGTTAAAATATTTGAACATTTAAGTGTCATTTCCAAACCTTCTAGTATTTATATTTTAGAATTGTCCAATGTCTAAAATTTCAAATATTTACATACTCAACATTTCAATTATTTATATTTTTAAATTTTCACTTATATAAATTTTCAAATATTCCAAAATTCTAATATGCTAAAATTCGAAAATTAAAATATTAAAAAATATGAAAAGATTATCGAATAATTTATCGAACAAGAGATTTGTATTGTGGTTTATAAATCTTCCTTAAATACATTATTTACATTTAGTACATTTGATACTCAGAATTTTTATCATTAAAACTTAATTATGTTAAGTATTTATGGCCTCTAAAAATATCAATCCAAAAATACATTGCATTAACAAATACAGTAATATGTAAGAATTCTTATTACATTATCATCTCTTCTCACAACACCGTACACTGTCCACCAAATCGAATATACAAGAACAGAGAATTACATGTTGCAAAATTATAGTAAGGCAAGCAGCATGAAGGTCGATTTATCACGAGAAAAAGGAGATTTTATCTGTTATCCGCGAATAATAGATTCCTTCCGACAGGAGCATATCGAAACCATGGAATGGTGGACACAGGATACCCGGATTCAAAGGATCCGTTTAGATAGAAAATAATGGGAGCCCGTTTCTTTTCTTTGTGTACATTATTTGTTAAATTCACCGTTCTGTTCTTCTCTGGTTAACTGAGAGCTACGACGATGGGTTGATCTTCCTCTACCTGTAGATCCCCAATTTCGATAAATTCTGAATGATCTATCGAGCTGATCTTCCTTATGATTTAGTTCCTGTCTCTACCATATATTCGTGTCTATACATTTTCAAGAGCAATCGATGAGTTAATCGAGATCGTTAAGACTTTAAAAACTTCGATAATAATTACAATACATACTTGCCAACGTAAATAAACATATATCACTCTTTATTCCCCTTCTTTTTAAAGTCTGTAAAATCAGTAATTCGACCCTTTTTCATAGTCAGTACTATATTAAGTCCCATCCTCACTAATTTCTATAGCTATCAAAATTCATTGTCAGTCTTAAGTCTCAAATTCACAAGCACGCATCGAACTTGACTCCATCCCTACTGTACCCTCGGCCAAAGTTGGGTCAATTCTCCGCTCGCGTCGAAAAAAACGAGAATTGCTTGGCAGTGCACGCGTACGTGCACACACATGCCTGCGCAGGACGCGCGAAGGAAGAGAAATGCGGCGGGAGAGGGAGAGCTGCTCGAGATGAGACGAGAATGACCGGGGGCAGCGCACGCGAATCCATAATGATACACCGCCGAGCAGGCTCCGATATTGGGCCCAGAACCGCTGGTAAAAGCAAGAGGACACTTGCGCGCGTGAGCTGCGCCGTCTGAGCAACGTTTCGCCGGCCCATTAAAAATTATCCACCAAAATTGGTCGAGATCCAGGCTTCCGAAAATTTAATCAACAGAAAGATTTGCGCGCGCGCAAGAATAAATTATTCGGACAAGTAGCATATTATCACAATGGCCGTTCGATCAGGACCACTTGACGCTCGTTTTATTCAGTCGCAAATGATTCATAAACATTTTTAGATCAATAGATCAGTTTTTTGATATTGAAAACAATTGTATCAATGTACATATTTAACATGAGGAATTTTAAATTTTCAAATTGTGAAACCTTCAAATTTTCAAACATACATTTTAAATTATTCAAATATTCAAAACAACTAAAATTTTAAATATTTAAAATACATGTTCTTAATTTTTCAAAAATCAAATATTCGCATCTAAAGTCAAAATTACGTTTTGACGACCACTCACTACAGTTTTCCTTTCTTCCCTTAAAAACTCATTAAAATAAAAAATAAGGTTAATTTTTTTTATATTTTACAATATTTATAGGTATAATATTTTAAGTGCTATATTTTTTTAAGAATGATTGTATTTATAATTGTAAACATGCAGTAAATAACAGTTAAACACTCTTACAAAAGTCGTAATATGGTTTTGCGAAGGGAGTGTCCAAAGAGGAAGAGAATTAAAATTTGAAACGCAAATATTAATGAAGCCCCATGTTTCGAAAGTGGCTTTTAATGGACTATACAAGTTCGTCTGCATGTTGCACCTACGGAGAACACTTTGTTCCGTGATCATCGATCGCAACTGCTGATCGATTGATAAATATCGATCTGCCACTCGCGAAGTCTCTTTTAAAAAGAAATCGCCCGCTGGCAGGACCCGTTTTTTATCCTTTCGCTTCTCGTTTCTGGACCACTAAGAGAATTAAAGAAAATATTTAAAAATAATCCCAGGAACAAGCTCTGCAAAAAGAAAATCATAAATTTTACTGAATTATAACTTTGGAATACACTTGAATCATTTAACGGAGCAGAAAGAGAGCAGAATATTTGAAAATTATGATTAATTTGATTCAACTACGCTTTAACAATATTTATTTCATTTGCTTTCTGGGCACTGTATGTGTAATTACTATTAACAGAAACTTTAGAATTTGAAAAATTAAATGTTTAAATATTTTAATATGTTTTCGTTTCAACAACTTAATATTGTACATACTAGTTTATTACTTAAACATTCAGAAATTTTAGAACTTTGAATTTCAATTTAGAAAAATTTCTAAAGTTGAATAGTTGAAGAATCTCATATTTCAATATTTTGTACTTCCAAATTTTAAGATTCAAATATTTAAAGATTTCAAAGTTTTTAAAAATATAAGACTTATATAGTAAAACGTTTCAATATTTTAACATTTGAAAACTTAAAAATTGAAGGATTTAATATTTGTTTCATTTATTTTTTGGGCATTATGTACGAGACTATTATTTAAAAGAAATATTCAATTTTAAATTGGTTAAATGGAATTATATGAGTAAATCTGTGTGGCTTTGTATAATGTCTATTCAAAATACAAAAATACGTTCAAGTGTCAAATCAAAACATCTAATAAAAGGTCGCTTCAGCAAAATGAAAACACATATCGAAAACGAGGAGTCTCCATAGTTCAATATAATTTTCAAAACTAAAATTTATTCAAGGAAAAAACGTCGAAAGATAACATGAAAAATTTCCATAAAATGCAATAGTCAAAGTGATGTACGTAACCAGTTATAGTTGACAGTATAAACTCAGTTATCCACAGAAGTTTCCTTGGAACTATTTCTTCAATTTACTTGGTTTCCCTTCGGTCCACCGTTCAGTAGCGAAACTAAAATCCCTACTGCGGAAATTGATTCGAAAAACCAGTTTCTTCAAGTTCTCTAAACTTCTGATTCCAAGCTGCGACGGAATATCAAAGCAGTATTGTAGCTCGTCAACAAATCATTTGGCGGGAATTTTGAAAGGCACGCGAGGGTAGGCGCGAGACGAGTTACGCTGTCTTCGTCTATTTTCCTTTCCCCATAGCTTCTCTTCCTGCCGATTCCAGCTCGTTTATTTTCACGAGGCAACAGTGTTTCAGTCGCTGAACGGAGGGTGCACGCACGCCGAGAAAATAAAAGGCAGTCGCCTCGGGGAGCGTGTTTCACGATACACCGGCTCATCGGCGGAGAAAAGGATCGGCTACGCGGCAGGTCGGACAAAGACGAAGAACCTGGGTTCGGTGGGAACCCGAGAACTCGCTGCTGCTCCCGTCGACGCTCTAGCGATGGCCACCGATCGTCCTCGAAATGTTTCAAATCTACGTTCGTTGATCGGGCATTTAGGTGCTCCTCGCTACCACTCCACCAAGTCTTGGGGTCATTGACCCTGTCTACTTTTAGGGGTCCAGTTTACCTGAAACTTAATCATGAAGTGGCACACAGGGGTTTCTCGTGAGTCTTGTAACATTTTTAGTACAAAGTGATTCTAGTAACTAGAAGAACCTGTAACTATTCGAACTGAAATGAAAAAGAACTATAAAGGTACATTTTTTCACTGCTTAACGATCTCTATCACCTACTTCTAGTTCTAAACTAATGTTTTTCACGGACACACTGGTAGAGTTGCAAAATACAATTGTTCTACCTCTTTTAAGAAAACTTAATAATCTCATTGTGTAACTTGATTGATTGTGTCATTTTCTATACACGATACAAGATACGGTCACTGAAAACTTAACGTTTTTCAAGGTTTTGACGTTCTTTGGAAATGTTTAAAAAACATGTTTTACGACTCAAACATTTCATTGTTACATAGTAAACATTTTCTTCATCAAATTATATAATTGCCCAACATGAATATTTAAACAGTTAACAGTAATCCTTTTCATTATTTTACCTACGGAAGCTAAAGCTTGACTTCAATACCAAAAAACTTTAAACGAAAAATTCGCTAAATGGAAAGGGTAAATCTTTCGCTTGCGCCCGGTATTTCTTCTCTCACTTAAGGTAAAAGATTTGCAGAAAAGTCGGCGAAGCGTCAGCCTTGAAGCTTAAATATTACCCGATAACATTGATTTGCATTCGAGTATGCGCATCTTTTTGGGCCTACCGGCAAGTGCGAGCCGAACTATGTAAACCTTCCTCGTACATACGTATCTCATCATTGGCGGGGAACAACAAAGGTTGAAGCTGAATAGAATGCAGCCACGCGAGTCCGTTGCCTCGAGTGAGTGGCATCGTGAAACGTGAAGGAAGCAGAGAAGGCGCGCAAATCTGACGGCGCCCGAGAGGAAAGACGAAGAGGAAGAGGAAGAAGAGAGACGAAGGCGAGAAGAGGGAACAAGAGGAAGATGAAGAAGCCCTTTTCAGAAGAGGGTAGGAGATAAACCGAGATACGAATCGGTATGCCTTGATAGCGACGAGAAGGAAGATGGAAGAAATTGGTGGGAACGCTGAAGGAAGAGAGACGAAGTTTGGAAATGGCGAGCGTGGCGTTCGCGTGGCTGGTGCGCAACCCCGCATAGGCGGACACTAACGTCATTATCAATTTGCAACTTTTAACGCGACAATTGAACATTTTATTTGATATTTCAATATTTTATATAGGTTCAGCGCTTTATAATGTTTGCGTGTCTTAGATTTTTCTTTCCAAAAGAAAACCTTTTGTTTTTTAAAAGGATTTTGTATATTCTTAGGAATATAAGACTTTTGTTCTTCTAGACATAATCTTTTGAAAAATATTAACAACTTTGTAAGCTGAAAGGGTTAACAAAAATATAAAAGATTAAAAGATTTTAACTTTGTAGTCGTGATTTCTGAAAATTTCAAGGTTTTGGAGGTATCAAAATTCGAGTACTAAAAGGTTTGAATATTTGATCATTTGAACATAGAAAAAATTCAAAAATTTTGATGTTTAAATATTTAAATGTTTTAATAACTTAACATTTCGTTAGTTAACTATTTGAATATTTGAAAATTTAAAAGTTCGAAACTTATAATACTAGAAAATTTTACGATTTAATGGTTTTAATGCTTTTCAAAATTCCAATGTTTTATTAGGTTAGTATTATGATATTCAAAAATTGGAATATTTGAGTATTTGAATATTTGATAATATGAAATTTTCAATATCTTAAAATTTAAATATCTACGACGTTACAAATACGTCACTTTAAAAACAGTATACTTCACTATTTAGAAAAAACATTAACCCGTGCTCTTAATTGAGAATTTAATAAAGAGAAAGTGAACATCGCAGAAAATAAAAGAAGAACATTTTCCCATAAAAAGGAAATGGTCTTACCAATTGCGGAACGACAAGATCCACAAACGAAACTGCAAGGTTGCATTCGTTTCTCCTGAACGTGTGTGCGTACACTTACAGGGCCCCTCGACGCGCAACACATCGACGTGCGTGAGCCTACTGACCCCATGGCACACGAACCTACAAACCGAATATAGCGCTCCCAATCGTTTTGGGTCCGATCAGAACGAACCTTCTAAAATCTGTAACTTTCTCATTTTATGCGTGTGTCCACGAGGATAAACGCTATTCCCTCAACTCTGGGTCCAGTAATTATAACAATGAAATGTTCTCTTAAAGTGTTCTCCAAATTGCGAGAACCGGAAGAAAATCAGAAATCAATTGAAAAACTTTACCAATTCAACATTCCTTTTTGCTGAACTAATTTTTCATTTCAAGTATCGAGAATCGTCCATCTTTTTGGGTCCACGGTTCTCGTACTCCAACTTTCGTGAAAGTGTGCAAAAACGTGGGCCCCAGAAATCGTTTTCATTCTTCAGCCACCTTCTGTAATTAATTCTCTCCTCCCTCCCGATCACTGTGCACGAGATAAAAGCATCTTACTGTCGAACACGGGGAAACGAGACACCTGTTCGCGGCGATAGTCGCGCGTACGCATGCGTGCATGCTTACGCGCAAGTTGGGTTCACTTTTTGCGTGGTTTACTCGAGTTTCGAGCGCGACATGATCGTGTAAGTGCTTTCGAGGCACATAGGTGCTCGCGTGGTGATAAGTTGTCGATGCAGCGGCGGTAACAGTTACCGAACATGGTATACACCGGTTCTTCTTCGTTTTCACCGCGTTCCACTGGAACCGATGCCGCCACCAGACGATGTACAGCGGTCGTAGTACTCTTGGTACCGTTGTAATCGTTGTAAATACGAGCGAGAGACTTGCTTCAGCCCCGCCGCCAAGTACGGTAGCGTTTCCACGATACTTTTTTGCGATCCCATCAGAGAATGCTGTAACGCGTGCCACCGGCCCCTCAACGGCTTATGGGTCTACGGGCCCATTCGTTTCACTTGTTTTTCGCGGGGGACTAAAATCCGCCGAAACGTTTCTCCGATAGTTGTTATCATTTTACGATATTTAAGTTGTATGATGTACTTTTTCTTTCAGAAAAGAGAGAGATGAAGGTGGAGCGATCTTATTACTTTCTGTGTTACAATTTTTCTGAGCTTGAGGTTTAAAATAGTTATTAAACATGAAAATGTGACGGTCTTAATAATGCAGTAGTCCTTTATGGAATCACTGATAAATTCACGTAGCAAAGGAAGGCTATATTTCCAAACTTAATTTCAAAAACTTGAAATTGAAATCTTAAGCTTGTAAGCTGACTAAAACTACTAACTTTCTATAACAATGGACACATTTGCTAGAAGAATTTTTGCACTTGTAAGTTTCGATATAAACTGACTTAGGAGCTTAAAAACGAAAGACGTGATACTAATTTAATGAAGAAAATTTCATACTAGTCTTTTGATGAGTCTTTACTAGACTGTATCCATTTTTTAAGACATGTGATCGTAGAGGCAGAAAAATTAATTTGTTCAGAAAACAAAAGTATAAAATGACAAATAATACGTCTGACTCTTGTATCAAATTTCATGTAACAATTTACATGTAGATAATTGAAAATTTCATTAAATATTTTTAAGACAAAAGCCAATACAAATATTGCTAAAAATAAATATTCTAATTTTTTAAGAGAATCTTTGATAAAATACGGTATCAACTTCCTAGATATCGGAAGCTCAAATTGACAAATTATCTGTCCTGAAGTTACCACAAACGTCACCTCGCTCGTTAATCTCGAACTCACAGCGCATGCGCACTGGCGTGTGTACATAGGCGCAGACAATTCCACACGCGAGAACTCGCTAGTGAAGAAAAAAAAGGTCTCGCGCACTTCCAGCAGCGGGACCACCTTGAACATCCTCTCTCTGTCTTATATTAATAATTGCGCCGCCAAAACCTGTCTGGTTTATACTCGCGCACGTCGGGAGGAGCAATAGGTTGCTCGTTGCTGCTCGTCCAGGTACTCGTAATTGTCGAAGAGTCTCTTTGGGGCCCGCTCGCTGAATACCACACAAATGTGCTACGGCTTTATCGGTGGAATTCGCTTCTCTCACTGGTCCCCGCCGAAACTCGAGCACGTGCTTTTTACGGGAACTTATGTAGCGCTCAATGGCGTAGGCTCAAGAATTTAGCACAATTAGGCCCAACTGATCAAAAAATTTTCCTTTTGATTTTAAATTGTGGATCTGTTTCCTCTGTGCTTATATAGAAATCATGTGATTAGGAGAAATTGTTAAGAGTATAGTTAAAACAGAAAAATTTTTAGTACAAAGGAGAATTGTGGAACTAATATCGTTTCGTCTTTGTTGGGCACTTGAATCATAATCATACTTTTTTAAGGTATTTTTTTTAATCTTCTACATAAGAGAAGTTCAAAACAATTTTAAAATAAAAACACAGTGATTAAACCGTGTTTTGTATAATTTAAAAAATGAAACTTTCGAAACTAACTCAATTCATTATTTTTCAAAAGAGATAATTTATCTTCCATATGAAAATAATTTTGTAATATTTTCGAATTCAAATTTGCAATATTGAAAGCTACTTTTCTTCCAAAGAAAAGATTCATAGGCAATCAATTCACCACGATGTATTTAAAATTTATAAATCATACAGAATTTTATTTTCAAATCGTCGTTACAGTCTGGTCCCCGTAGCGATTTTATTGTTTCCATACATTAAGTTTAAATATTTTGTTTATGTCTCAAAAATACGTGCTACAACATGTTACAGACAGTGTTGTCTCCTCTGTTGATTTCCTTTTAAGTAATAATAAAATAATAATATGATTTAAAAATACTGAGCAAGTAAATGTTTTGACAGTGTGACCAGCGCTGCTTTAGCCGTTTCTCGAAGGTCAATGATATTTACCTGACAATGTACGACTTAAGATGAGTGTAAACTCATTTTATGATGAGTTTGTCGCGACTTTAAAATAAATCTGTGAAGCAACCACTTGGTAATGTTGTTATACATGTAGCTACTGAACAAGTTTCCACATATGAAATAAATCTTTAAGCATTTTTCCTTTGGTTAATGTATTATATCCAATCTGTAAAGAATATTTAACTGGGTTTCATAATTTTAATTCACTATTTATCGAAATTCTACTTTTAAGTATTTTCAAATGTCACAAAAATATCGAAATTAGTTGCAAGGAAATATTCGCATGAAGAGTGTGTCTGTTTAATAGTAGATTCATGGAATTTGAATTAACTTCCATGAAGTGAAATGAAAAGTCGTAGTAAAATTATTGTAACTAATGAGTTTATCATTTAGTAGCTTACAATTAATACAGGCAGTATCATGAATCGACATCAAATGAAACAAAATAGAGAACTGCTGATGCAGTGGTTTAATTGCTACTTTGATGAGTTCTATATCTTCGACAGGATGACTGGTACGGTGGCAATAATACAGATATCGATGCTCGATTAAAGATATTGCTTTTGAATGGCGATCTGAGTCACGTTATATTAATGTGTTTGGATAATGGTCTTCGTTAGTAGATTCCAGATCTTGAACAATAAGTATTATTTTGGTTTGCTTTTTGGGAACGGCTGTAAACATCCTCGAAGCTTATGTTTCAATATTTGAAAATTTAAACAACTGAACGTTTAAAAATTTAAAGATTTCAATCTGAGAATTTGAAAATTTGATGACTTCAGAATTCCAATATTCGTATATTTAAAAATTAAACGTTTGCAAATGTCAAAATTTTAAGATTTGAATATTTTAATAATCGAATATTTGACTATTTAAACATTTGAAGATTTTATCATTTTAAAATTTTAATGTTTAATTCTTCTCAAAAGAATTTCACAGCCTCAATTGGAAAAACAAGACCAGAAAGTGTCGAGCCAAAGAATATTCAAAAATAATACTTTCACTAGAAAATATAACTACACACTTTGGAGTCTCACATAAAATAGTCTCTACAGACTTCTCAATAAATCTCGTCTTCATTGTGAACTCTCAGGACGAAATTTCGGCAAAGTGGCCGTGCCATCGACACACGAATTCAGCTTGAATCGCATTGGCACTTTGTATTCCCTGTGAATTGAGTAGAACTCCATGGAACGTCGTCTCTACCCATAATTCCGCGGTCTCTCATTTTTCCACCGCAAAACTCGGCTTCCTTTATTTTTCACGGTTCCTCCTTCGCCCTCTCCCCTCTTGTCGCCAAGGGGGGTGACAAAGAGTCGCTGTCGAAGGAAGAGAATGAAGAGCTGAATGGTAGCGGTCAATGCCGAGGCGTGAGACCCCAGGACATCGTGGATTGTCCTCGGGAGAAAACGATGGAGAGCTGAATGGCGAAGAATGGGCCCAAACGAAGCGAAGTTAGCCGACAGGGCGCCTTAAAGAGGGAGGGGGTAAATCGAAGGGGATGGGGCCCAGACCTTGCAGAGGAAACCTTCCTCGGGAAATCGACTTCCCCTCGTCTTCGTGCTACACTAATATTTGTTTTGAGCCCTACAAAAACTCGATAGGACGACACTGGTCTTTGCGATCTCGTTTTTCACTTGCGTATAAAGAGGATTAAAAGTTTCTGAGCCTTAATCACGTCTGTCTTCCTTCCAGATCGAACAGTCGAGGTTCTCTCTGAGGCCATTTCGCAAAAATAAATATTTTGAGGGGTCTAATTCTGGTGGGTTGATGTGAAGTGTTAAATGAAAAAATGGATGGGGATACCAGGCTTGGGTAAATTTGATTTGAAGTGAGGGTAAAAAATAATAATTTTAGGAATTTTCAAATTTGCAACTTCTCAATATCCTAATTTAAAAAATATTCAAGTTATTAAAATTTAAACTTTCAAATATTGACCTATGAAAGTATTCAAGTTATCAAATTTAAAAATTTTCAAATATTGAAATGTTGGAGTTTTCAAACATACGAATAATTAAAAATTTAAATAGAGGACTACATATTGAATTAAGTATTAGGAATAGAAATTACGAGAAGTTTTATAACTTCTACTTGTCATTAATTTATTATTTTATTAGATACGGAATTTTTGTATTCATCATTGCATCTGTGCGTACGATTTCAACAAATGGAATTATATAAAGCGTTGGTATGTACATATCGTACATGTATTACAAATGTGACAAAACTCAAAAAAGTATGTTTTTGAGGATAAACAAGGAACTCTTTGAGTTTAGGAGAAAATGATTTATTAAATACATAATATTGACATAAAGACTAGTTTTACATAAGTAGTTTTACTTAATGAAAGTTATCTTACTTGAATAAATAATTAGTCTAAAAACCAGTTGTGTTAGTTGCATCAAATGATTTTGTTGTTATTATTTAAATAGTTTGTCCTTTACATTTGAAGAGTTCTTTGAATAAAGTCTATAATTTTGATCTTTTAGTAGTAACCTTTATATAATGAATAAAAGTACATATAACAAGTCTATATAGACCTATAATTAGAAAATCATGTTTTACGAGTTGTGTCACTTTGAAGTATGTACACGTACGATACTTACTTCATGATTATTGGTATACTTAGAAAAGGATTTGAAGATTAATGTTAAACATATTTTAAATTGTTGGTTTTACAAGATTTTGTCTAGAAGAAATGTAAAAAATGTTCTATTGTAATGTTATGACACGTAAATTTTTAATTTTTCAAACATACAATAATTTATTAAATTTTCCATAAACGAATTTTAATCATGGCTGTTTAATTCTGCAATGATTTATAATACATATAGTGAGTGCAAAAGAAGATGGTAACTAATGTAAAAGTATCAATAGGTGTACAATATGAGCAAGTATAGTATAAGTAAGGTAAGAAAAATTAACATAGATAATGAGAAGAGAAAATAATATGAAAAGACTAATAAGTGGGTAAAATATAAATAAACTTAATACAAAAAGTAATAAAATGAGAAAAAATAGTTGGTACATCGGGAATCGAACCCATAGTGAAAATGAAGACCATACATTTAACAGTTGCCAATGAGCACTTAACCGTTGCCTTAACATTGAAATATTAAACCGAATTATTAAAACATTAAAATTTCCAAATCTTCAAATACTACAACTTTCAAAACTTAAATATATGTTTATAAACTTGCAGGACCATTATACTTGTAAGCAAAACATAAATGAGTTTTATTTAATGATTTCTTATTCATGACTAGATTATTGCAGAATGGCTAACTCAATTTTCAGTTTTTATTTTTTAACATTTTGAAATAATAAATTATTTTAGTTTCTATCTTTTTATTTTAGAAGTGACGTAGACAAAATATCTAAAACCCATGTTAAGATAAAATTCAGCCTGAATGAAAATGTTTAATATAAGTAACACTCGTTCAAAAAATTTATTCACAGATGAAAATGATTCTCGTGTTACATTCGAAGATCTTGAGGCAGATCACTGGGCTTTGCTGTTTTTTTAATCCACGTGGCCTTTTTAAGGCCTCTTCCGAACTTCATTCGTTGACGTGTATATTTAGGCTGGCATTAGGCCCTGCTAACTTCCACGTGGCTGCTTATTAGGTCTGTTCGAGCATATTGGCTTCATAATGTAACCAACAACTGAATCTCCTCTGCAATCCCCTCTTTCCTTTATTCTTCTTTTTCGAACGCCTTTAATGGTTTCGGAAGCACGACTAATTTCTCTGGACCCTATTCGTCTGATAGAGTAATTGCTGGTCTGAACTTCGATATTGATTATTTTTACAAACATTACCGAACCTAGCTGACTCTTATAATAAATAATTACACAGACAAGGCGAAGTTAAAATAAATGTTTAGTTTTATTTTGTTGCATCAAATTTGAACTTGAATCTATTTCAGCCAAACTTACAAGTTGCAGATTCAATATTAAAATTTCAATGAGTTATATCCCGTCAACTGTACTTTTAATTACTTTTAATTCATTATTAAAAAAATTTGCCTTATATACAATATTAACTTTTTAACTTTTATTAGATGTTTTTAGATATTCAAAAATGACCTTGTTGAGTAATATTAATACAAATAAGAAAGCGGAGCAGAGTATTACGTCACAAGGGCACAATCAAGCTCCAGTCAAACTGAATTGCGTTGTAATCGTGCAGGACGGCTAGGTAGGCAAATATTTATAGTCACCTTCTGCCTTAGAAGTTTCTCACAGGCGTGGGACCCCAGGGTATAGAAGTGGAAAAATTATCTCAGGAAGATCACATCACGGGGGAGCGTTTTTGCCATCGAAGATGTATGAAGGAACTGAAACTCGGTCAGTGGTATCAGCTCCATCTTCATTTTGCCTTTTTTTTTGTTGCGGTATAGCTTATAGGGAATGATTTGACTTAAATAGTTTTGGGTGAAGTAATTAGGACAAAATAATTACTGTTTATGTTCTATTGAAATTCGAAACTTTGGATGTTTGAAAGTTGAAGTAATTAGACTAGACGTAAAAAGGTTCCGAAATTTGAATATTTGAAGACTTCAAGATTAAAATACTTGAAAGTTTGAAAACAAATTTAAATATCTGCACATTTGCAAATTTGAAAAATATGAAGTTTTGAAAACTTTAATACTTAAACATTTTAAGAGTTGAGTGATTGAAAATTGAGAAACTTGAAGATTTAAATTTTCAAATTTCCAAATATTCAAATATTGAACTATTGAAGTATTGACATTTTTAATTATTCACACTGGATATTCAACTATTGAAGTATTCAAATATTGAAATTTTCATATGTTTAAATATGAAACTGAATCATTAAAACAATTTCCTATTCTGCAAATATTCAAGTTTCCAAAAGTTGGATACATGATTATAGATCTACAAATACAATTGTGAAACAATAATTTGAAATTTATAGAATGCAAAGGTTACTCTGAATGATTAAACAAACAATTCATTTTACGGTTCATTGTGTTAACATAATCATCATTTCGTATTGTTTTCACGTTGACTTGCCAAAAAAACAGTTTCGGAGAAAACAATAGGGCCTAAACACTGAGTATCCGGTGGGAAATAAGTAGCAACTGCGGGGAGTCAGACCTAACGATCCTTCGAGTATCAAAGCACTAAATGCTTTCTAATCGCTTGTTGCACCCTGCAAGGAAAAAAGCGATCGGAGAAGTTTGCTTCGATTGGGACTGTTTTTCATCGTAACCATCACTCGATTCCGATTGTCATCTTAACTGATATAAAGCGGCATATCACTGCCGCTACATATGGACCCACCTGGTTCTCAGCCTGGGAGGTCGCGAAAAATGATATGTTGGAGAAATAACAATCAGGAGGGAAGATTTAAATTTTTAGGTATTGAAATATTGTAACTTCCAAATTTTTTAAAATTTAAATGTGTAAAGTTTTAAATAGTAAACTAAATTAGCGAAACACTGAACTATAAAAATTTTCGAAACCTTTAATATGTATTAAAATTTTCAATTATTACAATATTGAAATATTAAATTATTTACTATAAAAATAAAAATTGTCTAATTCACAATGTGTTAATATTTCAAATGTGCAAATACTCTAATGAGGAAAAGTTGAAGTATTAAAATATTTAAGTATCGAATTTTTGAAATTCAGAAGTATTCGCAAATATTCAAATATTGAAATTGTTATTTTTTATGAATTATCTAGTTAGAATGTTAGAAATACGAATGCAAATGAAAGATTTGTATTAATTTATGGCGAAACATATATCTACACATGTATGTATATGTATATACCATGGGCACACATGGGTAGGAATAACTTCGAAATAAGGTTTCTAATTATAGCTAGTGTTATGTTCACCATGAAATTAAGTTGTTGCACGGTAATAGACCTATTTCAAACCAGTTTATGTTACAGTCGAGTTTAGCGATCAACATTATGGAACGGAGATTAAAACAATTGCTAGCATAGTCTTTCCTATCATTACATCAAAGATATGTAGTAAATCTTCAACATGCCTGAATTAATCTTTGAACGTCGCTTGTAACTGTTCGGTGTCTAAGAATTGAACGTTAATCAATCTTGAGGCATTAAAAATTAATCTTGAAGTATCCTGTTTTTCATACAACACTGAAAAACAGAAAAGGTAAAGGAAATGGAGATATATAAAAAAATTGTTAATATTTATTGTGAAATTTGTGCAAGAGATTCTTTTTCTATTTTTTATTTTTATTTTTTAATTTTATGTTAAAAAGTTTTGGTTTTGCATTTTCTTGTTTTAATTTTTGTGTGGTTAATTCATTCATTCTCATGAGACACTTTGCTGTTCACGTTTCTCAAATTCTGAATTCATTAATTTCATCTCCATTACTTTTTATCAGTCAACCTATGTATAGAAGAAAAAGAGACAAATACCTAATTTTTCAATTTCGAACTTCCAGTTGTTAAAATATTCAATGATTTAAAAGTACTTAAAATTCCCAAATTTGTATTTTTTCAAATCTTGATTCTTAAACATATAAAATGTCAGTCTTTAACTCCATAAACTATCCAATTACATTTCAAACTTTCAAATGTTCGAAGCTTTAGAATCATCCAACTTTCAGATAGTCAAATAATGTAATTACCAAACATTCAAATAGTAAAACTTTCTAATTTCCTAATATTTAACCACTGAAATACTTAAATATTCAAATATTCAATTGTTGTAGCTTTAAATCAAATATTTTTAGAATTCCTAAGTGTTCCCATGTATACAGGGTGTTTAAAAGAAGAATTCAAGACTTTAAGAGCTTATAGTACTCACCAAGAACAGTAAAACCACGTCTAATTAACATAGGTCCTAAAGTCAATCCTTTCGATGAAAAATTGATTTTTATTATGTACGAATACTTAATACTGTGAGTGAGTTTCTCCGCGACGCATTGAATGTAGAGGAATTAGCATCAATAAATAACTAGCATCAATAAAGGTTACTTCATAGATTCAAACGTAGTACAAATTTTTAGTCTTCATTTAGTTTTGAGTCTAGTTATGAGCATAGTAATGAGTCTAATAGATATGAGATTTGGATTGCAACGGAAGAAAGTCACATAGAACATATAATAAATAATAAAAAGGTTTGCACTAAATTTACATTTATTTGTGATTCTTTGTTGATACTAGTCTAAGAATTTTATGTTGATAACCTTGGATGTACTTCTAATTCAATTCCTCTATTTACATTCGACGCGTCGCGGAGAAACTCACTCACGGTATCGAATATTCGTAGATAATCAAAGTTAATTTTTCGTCGAAACGATTGACTTTAGGAACTACATTGATTAGAAACTGTTTACTCTCTTTGGTGAGTACTATTATAAGCCTTTGAAATCTTGTACTCTCTTTTTTAACATATATTCGTTTTCATTTCTTAGTTATTAATTCCTAAAACTCAGCCTTCCATCTTCCTCAAACTTTCATCTTCTAAAACCCAATTAAGGTGATTCCATTTTGGCGTGATAAGGGTTAACGATGTTGCATCAGAATGGGGTCCCCAAACTGTGGCAGGTATTAGACCAAATCAGAAATCCGCCTAAAAGGGAGTTTAACAAGGACAAGTAATCCACCACGTAAGACGGTTTTCCCACAACAAAGGCGTAGGTTGTAGGACCGCAAGAGACAAGAGGGTAGCAGGGGGTAAAGACGGAACATTCATGCGAACTCTCCCACTCTTTGACAGTGGCAGCGTCGAAATGAAAGGGAAGCCACGGTAATTGAAGTTAAACGAGATAGCCGGTCATTCATGGGTTACGAGATCGTGACAATGAAGCTCTTCGTTGAACGGTAGCCTCGGGCGACAGACAATGGCTCTGCTGGAGTTTACACCGTGTCGTGGAGTTACTCCGTAACATTCTGCCTTCTGCTAGTTTCCTACGAGAAAGCAGACTCTGTTTCGTTTCGTTCACAATATCCTTTGATTCATCTCTTGCGCTAACTCCAACACTTTTGCGTTTCCTTCAATCACTAAGGTCGCCAGCGCTTTCATTACCCACCAAAAATACCAACCAAAGTTTAAAAATGGCTTTCTAAGCTAGGGATTTTTTATGAAGAAATAGATCTTTCTATATCTTAGAAAATTTATATGTTCCTATATTTAAAAAATAAAAGTTTGAATATTAGAAAAATTAAAAATTTGGTATTTATATTACCCCATCTTTAGTATTTGTTATATAAAATGTCATTGAATTACTTATACGTAACTACATAATAATAAACAGAAAAGCTGTGAATTTCCTTTATTACTATTAATCATTTGGTTTAAAGGAATTCTAGAGATTCTATTACATTGTGTTATAATACTAATATCATATTAGCTAAGGGTTAAAAATTTGAAAGTTGCAATATTTAAATACGTGAGAACTGAATAATTCAATTATTTAGATATTTCAGTAATTCAATATCTAAACAGTTCAATATTTCATTAGTTCAGAACTTAAAGATTTAAAAGTCTGAGAGTTGAAAGCTTCGAAAACTCAAAAATTTGAAAAGATAAAAATTAAAAGCATCAAAATGTAAAAATTAAAAATTATAAACCTCTTCTAAAGGTACACAATTAATAAGTACTACCATCATGTATACAAAACAAGAAGCAAATTCTTTTCAGTTCTTTTTGTAAATAAAATGACAAGTCATACTTATCGGATTCTTACAATTACAATATCGGAAATACGACATATACAGGGTGGGTAGAAAATCGTAGTACAACCGGCCAGGGGATAATTCTTTATAAGGAAATAAGGAAAAAATGTGGTATACGATTTTCTCATCTGAGGCATCGTTTTCCAGAAAATCGTATTTGAAGTTTACTGAACTATGCATTGCGATTTACTTATTGTGTATTCTATTACTAGTTGTCTCTGTCCATACTAGTGCTTATAAACATTGATAATAATAGGATATTGTAAGAAATACCCAGATAGTTCGATGACTGATACAAATCATAGTTTATCAGATTGCGCAATAGTTCATTCCGTTTCGTTTGTTGCAAATTATTAAGTTGTGGCAAGGTATTCTAATCGAGAGTATGTTGACATGTTACTCGCCTTAGGAACTTGTGGAGGTAACGCTTCTGCTGCAAGTAGATATTACGCACAAAAACTTCCTAATCGCCGACATCTGGATAGAAGAGTCATACAGAGAGTAAAGCAAACAGCAGCTAAGACTTACTCATTTGTATCGTGTTATGAAAATCGTGGTCGTAGTCGACGATTGTACAACAGCATTGAAGAAAGTGTTCTTCAGAGTGTAAATGGCACACCTAGTATTAATACAAGAATCTTAGTTCTAGAATTCTAGTTCAAGAATTTTCAATGTCCACAATACTCATTGATGACAGAAATATTCGTATTTATGGTGAAACTCACTTTTAAAAGAGGTGGAGTGTCAATTTTTGAGCAGGTATAATTGATAATCAAATCGTAGGATCTTATTTTCTCCCAAACAACCTAAATGGAAGCAGATATTTAGCGTTTTTACGTGGTACATTGTCTTCATTGTTAGAATAAGTATCTCTAGATATCAGAACTATACTGCGTTCACTGAGAGAACGCAGTCGTTTCACGCAGATGGCTTCCATTGCCCCGACTGACTTTTTCACTGAGATTGGTGAAGGATTCAAGAGCCTAAAAGGACACGCCTTGCTTCTTTCTACTCTGTATACCTAGTGTCCAAATGAAACAAATGTTTCTATCTATTAAGAAACAATATTTATTGAGATATCAATGTATAAGAATCCACAGCTTATTTGATTATAAAGAAACAGCAACGGTAGAACTGTTTTCTGGATTTCCTACAAAATGTTCGATGCGACCAGGTAGTTTATGACAGGGGAAATCTAGGGTCGTTTATGGTATTGCAACGCAGTAAGAATTCTGACTAGTACCAGTACGTTTTCGGTCGCCAGAGACGATATTTAAGAAGATTTTTATTTGTTAACAGAGCCGCATTAATACTTTCGGAGAAAACTAAAATCTAAAAGAATATCGTTTGCTTGCTCAAAATTTCTTTCACACCGTTTATGCGCTAACACTTGAAGAAGTGACTTTCTTTAGAAATGGTAGGACCTCCAAGGGCCCAACAAGGGGTCCATGGGTAGGGATGTGCTCGGGAGTGACAGAGCCAATAACTAATGAGCGTAGGCGTGAACTGCGCAAAAGGTACGAAAACTCGTCAACCGACAACTGCGTTCTCCCAGTGAACGAAGTATAGAATTATTTTTTTTAACATGTCGGTGCATAATTAATGATGTAATCGCGACACATTAGGGTAATCAGGGAAACCAAGCGCGTTTGTAGGTGTTATATGCATGCGTGTGCGTAAGGAGTTTTTTTTCTTTAACGAGCTTGAGTTTTTTTGTTTCAGTCCTCTGAGAGAGTCCAAGTAAAGTGGTCGTATAAATAAGAGTGTATTATTTGTTAAAGATACGGATTCAGTCTCTTTATTCATTCAAGCGTACGATTCAACAAAAAGTATTCGTTCTGGATAAGTCGTGGCAGTAAGATACACTAGTCTTTAAGGTCTCCGGACCTCACACCCCTGGATTTTTACTTATGGGAACTAGTCAAAGAAGAAATGTACAACAATACTAAAACAAAAAATTCTTCAAATGTTTGAAAAACTAAACAACGTTAATACGTCATAATATATAATAAAGGAGGACATTTCAAACAGCAGTTGTAAAGTAATAAACTAAAGTGAAAGTAATGAACTTCAAATTTGATTTTCTCGAAAATAAGGCTTGAATGAAAAAAGCCTTGAATGAAAAAATTGAATACTAAATTTTTTCCTAATTTTTTACGTAGAATTACCCCCTGGTTGTACTACGATTTTTCACTCATACTGCGTAGATACAACGTCACAAAGAGTGTACACGCCACCGATAATAATCGTGTTGTCACCTAAATCACAACCGACCGAATCTAAACTCCCGCTTTGTTCCTAGCATTGGGCTTTAACATCAGAGTTAAACATCCTAGAGATCGTATCCTACCACGATTTTCGGATATCTTCCCGGACCATCGAGGCGAATGGCAAACGACTGGGTCATCGGTCATCTCCTGAAATTCGATCGATCACAGTGGGACGTTGTTTACAGAGCTTCTGCTTTGTTTCCTGTTGGAAAGAAAATGACTCTATGTTCTGACCCCTAGAGATCCCAGTGGCTAAGGGATGCCACCCTGACGGGATCATCTATGTGGAATATAGATCCTTGATATGGAGTTTACTACTTATTGTTAGTGTTTCATGGACGTTTAATCTCAAGCTGTCGCTGTGAGACGTCCCTGTGTGATGTCTTATTCAAATTCATCGTCTACGATGCTGGCCTTTAGTTTCCGAGGACTATTTTTTTTATTGAGTAAGTCAGCAATAAAAATTAAATACATTTTATAGACTAATATCACAAAAATTAATGAAGAGTCCTTGTAAGAATAGGAAAAAGTGAAACATATTTAATATAAATAAGGTTAGTTCAACATAAATAATGTTAGTTCCTTTACTTCTTTCTAGTTTTTACATTTAAGATTCTACGATAGAGAATCAAACATTGAAATCTTAAAGTATTTCAATACTAAATAAGGATGGCAGTAAAAGTATCTACAACAGAATGTCGACTGAGACTTGAATTACGATTCAACAACAATCTGTTTCAAAAAGAATGCAGAGATTAGCTCCAGAAATTGTGTAACGCAAAAATCAACTTTAAATTTTATATGCATACGCACAGAGCCATCTAGACAAAGTAGACTTCAAAAACTGAATAATATGTCTATTTCAATTAGACATTAGCGAATAATTACTTATACTTACTTCCATTAATTAAATCTTACAAAGCAATATTGTATTTTCTCAATAGGGTATCAACTATAGGTTCACTGTTCACCAACGAATTTATAGCATAGGACGAATTTCTGAGAGGAATTTATACTCGGCGTAATTCACTGCGGTCTTATCAAAGGAATGAAGAAAGGAGGCTTCCTACAGCGCGTCATTCTGTAAGCCTACCTCAGCAAGTCTGATTCGACTTGTGGAAGCTTGTACGAATCCGAATCTGCGAGCTTGAACTTTTCCCTGGCTTGTCGACTCTCGATCTTCGTATGGTGTGCAGATTTGAATTCGTACAAGCTATTACACGCCGAGCCAAGAAAGCTCGCCGAATCACGTGCTGTTGGAAGCCGCCTTAAGAGTTTAAACAACAGAAACTAGTATACCCGGAATACTTTCAAGCTACACTGACTATAGCAACGATTGTAGAATGAAGAACTATCGTAATTTAGTTAATTTATATATTTAGGAGTTGAATAAGAGCTCGAAAATACAAAAATATGTGAACGCTACCTTTGGTTATTACTGAATCAGTCAAGAAAGCACATCGCCTGGACTAGTTGTTAATCTCCTAATGTTGTACTACATAGTACTACATAGTACAACATCCACTTTAAACGTAACTCAGACTCTGTTGTTGGCCAATATTCAACTTCTTCCAGCAGAAATTTGTAGTTTCACTTATTACAAAGTAGATTTCTACGTTTCAGATTGAGAAATTCAAAAATTTCTTACTAACTTAGGGATCTAAGCGTTAAATGGTTAAACTAATCCCAATACTACTAAACGCTTTCTCTGTTACATTGATATACACAAAATGTCGTATTTATGAGTTAAAAATAAATAGACTGACACCACACATTAAATTTCACCTGACTGACAATTTTAATCGCACAGCATCTGACATTTTCAAAAATCACCTTCTTTGCACAAAAGGTACAAAAATCCTCAAACGTCTACCACAGTCATGAAAAGCCACATTCACCAAACTACAGCTCATGTGACTGATACCACGGCGAGGCTTAATAAAATCGTCATCTTGACGACCGGAAGTCGTGAAAAGTATCCCTGTTGCCCACAAAGCGGCTCGTGACGAAGGGCAGTTCATAAGCAATCGTCGCGGGCGGTCGTCATTCCTTTCCACTTCGATTCCATTTAGCAGTCGTATAGCATCGAGTTTTCTCGTTTTCTGCGGTGAAAAGAGGCTAAAGGGGGACCGCAAAGAGGTATGTATCCAGCTCATGCCCCCACGTTTCACAAATTCGCCACGAGAGTCGTGGGTGGTCGTGGCTTCCTTGGGGAACGCGCCAGGATTCCTCTCCTTTCGGGAGAAATTCAACGGGAGAGATACCGACACGAGATAGAATCGAGATGCTGACGATCACAAGGAATTGCCTTTGGCGAAGTTGACCAGTCGTATGGTTGCCACGGAGGATGTTTACGATCCCAGGTCGATCCCCGCAATTGTGGAGGAAAGTATCTGCCATGATGGTTCGTCGACCGTCTTGATCACAAGATACGTGGATTAACGAGCAAGTGATTCGACTCGATCTGCCAACGGGATATGGGTTATTCGGTCGCCAGATTCCAGCTTTGCTTTTGAGAGCCTTCGTACCTTGCTGGCCGAGGAAAACAGTCCTTGAAACACTAATGAACCTCGATTAGGTGACTCAATAGGAGGCTCAACTCTGAATTAGGTACTCTTTCAATTCTGTTATGTTTGATAGACTGTTATTAAACTATAATTAAAGGGCCAGTTAATTTTCGACTGTAATTTTACTATACAGGATGTTCTGGCAATGGTGACACAAACAGGAGGCGATTCCTGATGAAAAAATAAGTAGAAAGGGCAAAATAAAATTTTTTCGTACGACGCTTCCTTTTCGAGAAAATCGAGTTTGTAAATTTGTCGAGTATGCTTGTACTCGATTTAATGTACTAATAGGTAAGAAGTACGTTTCGAGTTGTCGGATTTCTGTTTCTGTTTGTGTTTGTACTTATAAACATGGGAAGTGTTATTGTTTTCTGCCGATGCTACTGTCATTCTAACTATCGTTCTGCAATGTTGCATATTTGATTGGGATGATTTTATGAATAAATAACATGCGTATTCGACAAATTTTTAAACGCGATTTCCTTGAAAACGAAGCCTCGTACGATAAAATTTTATTCTGCATTTTCAAGCTATTTTTTCATGATCCTTGTTCTGATGTACCACTGTTGGCGAAAAACCCTGTATTTATTATTAAGTTTTTTAATACTAACAAATTTCAAAATTTGGAAATTTTTAAGTTTTGAATATTGTTTAAAAGTTGAAAGTTCAAAATTAGGAAATTTAAAAAATTGGAAATTTCCATATTTTTTTACTATTTGAAACCTTGAAAATTTAAAAATTTGTAATTTAAATATTCGAGAATTATGAAAATTTTTAAAATAAAAAATTTGAATATTTAGATATTTACAAATTTCAACATTTGGCTATTTAAAAATTTAATTTTCCTTTTGCATTCAAAATTTAATTACAGTAAAAACAAAAGTCAATAAATGTATATTTACTTTAAACATGAAAATGGTCTAAATGATAATTAATTTCTAAAAGGACCGTCAATGCACGTTTTAAAAAGAAAAAGCATGAATAGAAGCCGCCAATATTTGTCTCATGATTACCTAACGAGTTTAATTTACTAATCATATAATGTTTAGCAATCTTAATTATTCGACGATAACCAAATAAGGATCCATTAATTAAGCGATACTGATGGATGAATAGTAAGGTGTTTTGATCAAAACATGCAAATCGGAAATCTGAATCCTGTAACTTTGTCAATGTAGGTATTCTATTCATTTCTTATTAAAACACATGATAACGAGATACAATTCAGACTTCTGCTTATTTCCGAAATTATAAATCGTACCTGAAGTTGTAATTAATTTATAATACAGACTCTCAATGCAAAAAATACTTTTAAACTTTCAACACCCCAGAATTAGATCAGTTTTATAACAACATCGATTAAAAATCTTAAAATTTATTTATCATGAAGTTATACACATGCCGTCATAACTCAAAAATGTATTGTTTTCAAATTATTATTAGTATAGAAAGAACAGTTCTTGCACTGAATATCGATATTAACTTATTTTTTTAAAAAGTTTATTAAAAATTTTACATTTATCGATTTCTCAATTCCTCAATTCTTCAGTTTTAACTTTACAAAACTTGCAATTTTGAAATATATTCAACACGCAGAATAAGTGTACTCTGTATAAAGTGTACAGAATCTATAAAATACTTATAATAACGTTTGTAAAATGTAAAAAATAACATGGGTAATAGGTGTAAAGTATGCTTAATGTACATAAATTTTGAAATATATGGCCCATAAGGATGTTAAAAATATAAGAAATATAGAATACTATTATTCCAACTATTTTTCTTTCTGTTTTTAATAATAATTATTAAGGATAATTAAGAATTACTATTCTCTTTTTAGCCGTTGGATTTAACATATTTTTTATAACTCATTTTTAATTATTCGATCGGGTGCACTTAGCATATACGCATACGTGAAGGGTGAAAAGGAAGAGTTGGGCCCATAGCAGGGCAGACGATGCGGAATATATTATAGACTCGTTCCTTCCAACCTGGCGCTCGACTAAAATCTCGCTCTCGAGATAAACGATGAGTAAAACGCTGAAGCCGACTTGAATAAATTACTCGGGCATCGTAATTAACATATCATTTCTTCTAGAGCTTTTCACTTGTGACTTTCTGGACACAGATAGACATTGATAACGTGGTGTCGGGTCTGAACACACAGGAGACACTAGATATGTGTGATAAACAATTGTTATATACATATAACAAATAAGTCTTGCATGTCGAATGTCGATACAAAAATTCAAGAACTGCTTTGAAACTTATCAACTTTCCTCCTTGAATCTTTTAAGAATACATACATAAATCTACGATATATAAACTAAGTAATAGGAATACAAAATTTAAAGAGGCATAAAACGCAATAGCTCTATTCCAAATTTTCTTCATCCTGCATTAATTGATTGCTCTACTGAGATTATTTGTACATATTTGTCACCCTCAATAAATCTACTGACAAACTAAACGGCACATAATTACATAAATGAGATCAATAAGTTCGACTGATATAAACTCGGCTACACCATACAGATTACATGCTACCCACCCCAGATACAAAAATATACTGACTGTCTGCGCTGACAAATCATAAAGAATATTAGAAAAAATAAAGCAGAAGATGAACTTTACTCTCCTTTAATTTTCAATCCTTCTTTCAATCAACATAGTACCTATATATAAATGTCTCACAAAAATTCTAAAATAAAATATACTCACTTGGAAACCTGATAGAATTCTTGAAAAGAAAAGAGAATATTGGCGATAATCCTGAAGAAAATTTACTATTATTTAACTTTCGATCTTCCTTTCACTCAACATAGATTCTGAGATTCGAAGGCAGTCACTTGAAACTCTCGAAACAAAGGGATGGTGTTCACCGATAAGGCACAGAACGTTAAACTTCGTCACCCACAACATTGTCATTACCGCGTCATCGTGAAGCAGGTACGCGTTACTTGGAAACGTCAAGGCGGAGCGTTCCGCCAAATAAATCCTCTTATCCGCATCGATGAGGCCGAACCGGCCGAGGAACACGAAGAGGAACGCGAAGAGGAGCGTACGAAGACGTGTACGCGGAACGATGGAATCGCGGACTGGCCGTACCGGTGCAACGAGTTAAAAGGACGAGATTCTTCTTTGAGAGTGCATTAACCATACGATTCATCTAGCCAATAAGGATCCTCGGAAACAACCAACAACACTCGTACTGCTTTGTTGTTACCCCCCTAAAAGTCGCGTTAAATTGAATTTGAATTTCGAGATTTATTTTTGCACCTCCTGAATTTTATTCAAGTAATCATTCGGGGAAAAAAGTACATCTACACCAGTCTCCTTTTTTAGACACTTTCCGTTTTAACTTGTAATATTGGGATTCGGAGTGATTACCGTGTTGTCATGATATGAGTTTGATGGTAATTTTGGAGCTACTGTCTAGATGGATGTTAGAAATTGAGAAAGTGAAGTCAATTGAAAACTGAACTATGGAAAATAAGTTTTTGAGATCAAAGAAGAAAATATATCTAGATGTACATTTAAGAGTGCAGCGAGACAATATTATACAGTGTTTTCTCGTTGTAAGCTCGATAGTGTATTTGTATTTACTTTGCCTTTAAATCAGAGCAGTTTTGCTTGTTTTGAACTATTTGTTGTAGCTGTGATAAGAGCACACTGGATCAGTAATAAATTATAATAAATAAAAAATAAATTAGTTGACCTGGATAACGTATCTCTCGTTATAAATTCGTTACTGAGTCTATAGCGAGGAAATACTGTCGATTTGTGCTGTGCGCGTTCCACTTAATCTATGAATGAAGTCGAGATTATTCGTATAATGTATTGTATAATGAGAGCTTGGAATAATTTGTTGATATTTGATTAGAAAGGTACTTAACTAGATGTTAAATTTTCGCGGGAAACTATAATATGTCGTCTTACCGAATCTAGAAGCATTTACAAATCACAAATAATTCTTTTTGACTCATGGGTTAAATATCTGGTTGCCTGCTTTTACGTAATTTGAAATATTTAGACTATTATGTTACCTGTATGAATATTGTGTAAAAGCTACTCTATTTCTTCTGGAAAAGAATTAATCCATGAACAATATTATCCTTAGAAAGAAGATACCTTTATATTGAATAACAATGGTCGATTTGTCCCTTGGATTTACTCCTCCTATCAAGGTAACGAGATATGAGTTGTCAAATAAAAGCCACTGATAAAAATATAAAAATACGACAAAGATGTCTCTCTTCACTTTTTATGCTTGCAAGATTTCTTGGTAATGCAAAATAATGATAAATAATAATATTTCCAATCATTTTTCTGTCTACTATGGAAATTATGAAATTAGCTCCACAATTTTCTTGAAGTTTGTCATTGATTGTTCAATTCTCTAAATATTGAAAAGTTTCTAATTTACTGCTAACAGTCAAACTTTTTAATAAAGAAATATTCAAATTCTCTAATTTTGAAATACTCGAATATGGAAGTATGTAGTAAAATGTTAAAATATTCAAATACTAAATTACTAAAATATATTACAGAATATTTATTTATAACATAAATTATTTAATTAATAAATGTAGACTAGGGCAATTTTATCAATATTGAAAGAATTTAGTTCCTTCAATCTTATATTTAATGAATGCACTTATAATTATTTATTTGATAGAGTTAGGCACCATAATTTCTGTGTGTATATAACTTACTCTGATAATTAAAACATTTTATTCGTTTGTTGCAAATTTCAGAATTCGTGACTCCTTTTTGAAAGAACGTTTAGTTCTTAGTTAAAAACAACTTGTTACTTTTAGCCCTAACTATATTATTTCTTTTAATTATACTTTTATTTTGAATGTAAAGCAAAAATTCAAAATCGTGCTATGACTTTTTAAAGTTAATAAATAACGTTTTAAATAGGCTTAGTACTTACAATTTTAGTTACTACATTTTATATTCGTAATTTAAAAATATTCCAAATTCGTTATGTAAAAGGAAAATATTGCATTCTGTACGTAAATTTTGAATGTCCTACCATGCTACTTCCGTCAAGCAAACCCAACCTTTCCATCCCGACTATCGATCGATACCTGGTCAAGGGTCTGTACCTCCGAATATCGAGTCCGTTAGGACAGGTTACTAACCTGGATCTACCTGAGTACGAAATGACACCAGTCGTTGCGATTCGTTTACGGAAAACGTAAAGGATCGATTCCATGGTGGAATCTTATTGCGAGTGATAGGTACCGTTACCGTACAACAATGAGTATTCCTCGAGGACTCTACCTCGACTAATCATGCTTGTACCTGACTCTCTGGCTAAGTCAGGTGTAAGAAAGATTTCGTGAAGTCTTATAACATCTTCCTTCAAAACTTTGCCTCCTACCTTGCTATTCCTCTCCTTCTTGACAGGTACCCAAATCCCACTTCTCCCAAGGAGGAATGAAAAGTCTTCTTTTATTATTCATAACGTCGTCTAATATATTTAACGAGACTGTATTTACAAGAAGGTAGATTAAATTCACGTTTACCTTGATTCAAGCTGAAATCTTGGTGAACGCAACTCATCTACGTCGCATCATTTACAATATTACAAATTGCTATAGTACAAACCTTCCACTGTCGGTGGAAGGATTATTTAAACAATGATGGTTTACATAAATATTCGAATTAATAGTCGTAGTAATTCAGTAACATTCGTAGAATTTACAAATCAGTTCTTTCGGTGCTAAAGAAAAGTTGCTTACAAAGGCTGATAATTTGTATTATCAGCTTGCTCGAGATCTTCAAGATTTGCAAGTTAACAAAGTTTATTATTGGTCGTTCTGGCATGCCGTATCCTTCGAGGATGTACGATCACTACCCAATGTCGATACGACATCGTATGCTTATTTATATATACGATTGATAGCGAAGAGTCGATAATCGCAACCGCAGGTATCTCGAAAGTAAAGAACTATTCTAAGACATGAAGCGCGATATTGATATGACTAGATCACAGTTAGTGGCACAGCTGATCCTCCCGTGGCCCTCTGACAACTGTAAAATAAAAAAATAATCGACGGATGAGCATCATTGCTATTCAAAAGTTTCTAAAAAAGGAGAAATTTGGTGAAATGAAATTACCTTCAAGGTACTTAATTTTTAAATCATACGGAACTTTTTGTATTTATTTATTTTAATTGAATTTTATTTTCAATTTTAAAAGGATATTCTTCAGCTCACAGTAAAGGAAATCAGAATTGGTGAAGACAGGAAAGCAGACACTACAAATATAGAAGCACGGGATGATTTCAGGTAAGGGCGGTTTTACTAGAAGGGACTCTGCGCGGTTAGAAAGGGAGGAAATCGAAGACAGGGGAGGAGAGAGAGGAAAGAATAGCGTACCGGTACAAAAACCCACAAAAGGGAGACTGAAATATCCTGAAAGATGCATTCAAGTTAAACACGCCAGACGAAATCGTCTCTTGTCTGAGAGAGAGAAGCAGGGAGAGAGAAACAGAGAGAAATCCACGGGAACGTTGGCATTATTGAAGGGACATCCAAAAAAGTCGAATATTTCTCTTGGCCTATTGATTTTAACGAACAGAATAATATTCATAAAAATCAAAATTAATCTTAAAATTAACTTATATATCAATACAAATTAAAAATTAGAAATCAGAAAATCTAAAAAAACTAACTTAACATTTATACAGAAATCCGGTGTTGAATATTGCTGTAACGCCAAACGGCAGAAGTCAAATTTTCCAAAAATTTGAGTTTGTGTCTTAATTGAAGTCTACGAAACAGAATGTGTTTTTCTTTTTTTTAGCAATCAAGGAGTTAATAGAACATTTTTTTAAAAAACAAATACACAAAATGATACGAAATTGAAATTCAAAATTTTCCATGTCCATATTTTGAAAATAAAAACATGTTACTTGTATTGTTTTACATTGTAATCATAGATCCTTCCTACATCCTATAATATTGAAAAGTTTCTATAAAAATTTTGATTTCAAAAGATGTGAAAGTGAATCACAGAAATCATTTTTCAAGTCTCAACGTCCCAATGTTCAGTTACAGAAGGTGGCAAAATTTTCAGAGTACATAGAATCGAGCAAGGTTGAGAAGGGATGAAAAAGCGGTAGAGGGACCGAGGACTCGCATACAAGCTTAGCATGCGTGTTGGTAGACGGTGAAAGAAATCGGGCACAAAAGCGTCGCTTCTCGAATGTATACTCCCCTCTGAATGGAGTCTGGGGATTTGAATGGCTGCAGTTCCAGCGAGGGGTCGCGCGCGCCATTGTGAGGGGGCAAGGTCACAAATCTGCTCGGAAATTTCTTTGAACTTCCTCAGTAACGCGGATGTTACCTCACAGGCGAAATTTACGGGCTTTCAAAAGCGAAGGAGGCGAGAAGTTTTGGAAAAAAAGAGGAATGTGAAGCAATAGGGGTTACTCAGCACCCCTTAGATTTTCAAATTTATTAATATGTGAAGACGAAAATTAATTACGAAAAATATTAATTGTAGCAATTACTATGATAAACAGCACTAATTAAATTAAAAGGTAGATGCACCTAAGCCTATTTAAAATTCAATTTCTGAGTCTTGAATGTTTGCTACCTGATATTTTTTACCATAATGTTCAGAAACTAATCATAAAGAGACAGTTTTGTTTTTATTGTATTCAATTTCAAAGTACGTCTAGTTCTACACATAGATTACTTACAAAACAATTTCTAAATTACTATTCTTCAATTTCTATTAGTTTAATTTTTCAAATTCTGTTAATTTTGCATTATGAAATAGATACTACTAAGCTTAAGATTTTATGATTTGATACTAAAAAATAAATACTTAGATTTTAGGATTTTATAATTAAAAAATGGATACTAATGGTTTAGACGAGATCAGGTTTAAATTTTGTGATTTTAAAATTTTACATAAAAAATAGATTTTAGTGGTGAGAGTTATGGCTGAATTAGATTTAGATTTCACGGTTTAAGTACCTTGAGTTTCATTTCGCCCACCAATATACTCAATTTCAATCTGAACCAGTTTCGGCACTAACCTTCAGACTCTCAAAGAGCCCCTTATTACTCCTCTCATTGGCTCTGCTGCCACCAGGAGATGACATCTAATAGTTCCTCATCCTCAGGACTCATGGGCTCATAATTATCATAACTATCAGAGTGTGTGGTATAAAGAGCCCCTGAGTTACCATAACCCTGACTGCCTGCTGACGAGGCTTCTGATACGAAACTCGGTGTGGGCGAGCTGGAGGCTTCCGAGCAGGGCGCTGGTACAAAAGTGGGGCTAGGATTTTGCCTGAGATGTTGATGTCTATGCAAATCTGGACTACCATGGTGTCTAACTTCATTCGTGACACGAAGTCTTAATTCTGGAGAATGGTGGTTGGGCTCAAGTCCAATTCCATTGCTTGAGCTACACGTAGACGACGAAGAAGATGTAGAAGGCGGGGAAGAAGTTGGCGAGGACACACTTGTGAGATCCGAGTTACCGTCGTGTTCTTCAAGTAGACGCTGAAGACTTCTGATATATTCGACAGCCATCCTCAGGGTTTCCACCTTTGATAACTTCTTACTGCCCGCTCTGGACCCACCGTGTGTCCCAGCAGTACTACCTCCCAGTGCCTGAGCCACACTTTGTGGTATATGTTGCCTCAGAGTAGCGAATCCATTGTTGACTTGCTTCACACGGTTGCGTTCCCTTGCGTTTCGCCTGGCCACAGAGGCTGGCTGGTGAGGAACAGTTCCATATGGGCCAGAAGTCTGGCTGTAGATCTTCGATCGTTTACAACCGTGTTGCTGGATCTTGATGTCGTTGGCTGGCATGCTGCTCGTGGAGACGATCACGTTGCCGCGGTGGGTCTGAGCACTACTCGCGGAACCATGAAGATTATGGTGGTGATGCTGCTGCTGTACGCTTAGCATGATAGGTAATACGTTCCCCTCCTTCGGGCCCACTAAGGTCATATCACTGATCCCCCCCTCCCCCCCACTACGAGAGCAGGAGCGCAGTAGCGCGTGCCAAGTGACCTTGGAAAATATAGTCCTCGATGTGGCTACCCGATCACAACCCTTTTCGAGAAACGAGCACCAGTACGCGCGGAACGAACGTGAGACACGAAATGGAACCGAAATGAGAATTACTGTGCGAACTAGTGGAAAAGTGAACCGCACCCTAGATGTTGATGGTACGGACCTGGCTTCCGAAATGCCTTACCAAGAAGGGTTCGGGGCCTTATATAGCCGAAGCGGGCACGCGCCTATCCCCTCCATGGGGACCCATACTCGATCCTGGGCCCTAAACCCCCATACTCTCCCCCTCCCTCCCTCCCTGGCGGCTTGCTGCGCCTCATACCCTTGTTCGTCCCCTCCACTGAGCCACAGGCCCTATGACGCCCGAGATTCTCATTTTCATGGACTTACCTCGCGTGGCGGTTGGAATCTGCTGATTTGGATATTCAGATGTACCCTGCAGAGTTATCAACCTAATAAGTTGAGGTTCTTCGGAATTGTGGACTCGTGGTGAACAACTCTGTCTTATGAGTGCGTGGGTAAATTCTATATGTGGAAGGCTTTAGAGACTGAACTTGTTTAGTATTGCAAAATTTTAATTAGAGGAATAGAAAATAAAGAAATTGAGGCATATTGGGACCAGGCTAAATTGCTTTGCTTAAAACTTATCCGGAAAATCCATCAAAAGGTATACCTATTATATCAAGAACGAGGGTAATTAATAGACATGTCAATTAATAGGCAAATGAGGGTAACACCTACTATATTTAACAGCAAAAGGTTATCTTTGTAAATTTTATCCTAATTGTGATTTTTATTCCTAATCAACTAAAATGATATTTCTTCAAATTTTCATCCACGCTACATTACCCAACCTACCCTGTTAACATTAAGTACACACGTAACCTAGAAGACAAGATAGAGATATGGGGTACGGTAAAAATATGATACATCAAGATTTAGGCCTTTACGTAATATCGAAATTTTTATTCATATTCGAAAATTATGTGTTATCAAAATTATTATTACCATTAGAATAACAGACTAAATATTTGTTTCGATTTTGAAAGTATACTTTACTTTCCTTATTTATCACTTTTTCGCATATTGGAATTTCCTATAAATGCACATGGATCCACGGTTCAGTGATTATATAGAAGAACTACTCAAATACATTCTGACTGTGTTGCTACATTTCACGCTCATCTGTTATTGAAACTTTATGAACACTGTAATTCAATCTCATAACTTCTTCTCTAACGTAATAGAGTCTCATGTTATTACCCAATGTTTTCCTACTTAGAGTTTCCATTAATTCAGATGTAAACAACTCGTAAGCCAAAAACATTCCATAAGCTGAACAGTATTGTTGTAACTATGTGAATAGAGATTTTTTTATTGAAGAAATAAGTACGAAATACATTAGTCATAAAATCAAATCTAAATAAAAGTACAATATACTATATTGACAGCTTGGCCTCTGATATTAATAAACTATTAACTGACTTTTGAATTCCTTTCTTTTTTACTACATAAAAATCTCAAGTAATCGTGTTCATATTCATCTGCCTAGTACTGTATGTTTATACAGCACATTTGAAACGAAATTTCTCAAGGTCACGCCTCTTATGTTTTTGTTTACACTCATCTTGAAACACTCTATCCCAAAAACGAATTGTCAACTTCTATACTTACCCTCTATCACAAACCCCCACAATCTCTGGCCCGCATGAGAGCCACTGTGCACGCAAGAAGGGTCCAATCCCCACCAAGCAGCCTCGGGGATCGAAATTTGAACAGTTACCGGGAGAAAGAAAAGCTGGTCCAGAGACCAAGCGAGCCGCAGGAGTGAGACGCTCGCATATATCAGACACATGTGTGACTGAGAAAGGACGTGGAGGAAGAGGGAAGAATCATATCGAAGAAGAAGACGAAGTGAGAAGAGGCAGCAAGAGGAGGGGGTGGCGGTTGAAGAGAAGCTACGCAGCAAAGAAACGACGGTCGAGGGGCAGAGGGAGGAAGGCAGAGGATATGTGGGCCTGAGTAGGGAAGCTGAGAACAGGGGGTGCAAGACGTGAGCCGTTCTCCCCTCCACGGCATCGTGGCGCGCGCCGACCCCCATCCATCGACTTTCCCCCCTCCACCTGGTTCGGTTTAAGCGTACGCGTGCGTGCGTGCGTGTAGCAGGGCGCACGCGTGCTCGTCGGGCCTCGTGCTCGAAGGGAGGACGTGCGCGCGCAAGGAGCGCGTGGACCTGCGCCCGTGTGCGCCCGTGTGTGCCCGTGTGCGCGCGCGCTGTATGGAACAGGTATATGCCCTGTTCTTTCCCTTTCTTCTTTTTTCTCTTTGACCGGCGCTCTCTCTGTCTCCCTTTTTTCTATCTTTTTCAACTTAAGTGTTCCTCTCTCCCTCTATCTGTAGTTATCCTCGTCTGCGTCGAGAAAGCAGCGAGCCACTCGACGAGCCACTGGACGTTCTTCCCCTCGCGCGTGGAGCCCCTGATAAATATCCGACGCTTGAACATCTTCCGACGGTGGATTTCGATAGATAAAGAATGCTTTGACGCTTTTAAGCAACCTCTACAGTTCTACGATAGTGGCTGATAACGTACAGACATTCGAAGCGACATTAAAACCGATCAACGTACTTTCGATTTTGTTTTTTGTGGGGCCTGTGTCACTTTCAATAGAATTCAGTGATCTTATTTCTGGATGCCTTTTTGTGGGCCTCAAGGAACCAGTGAAGAGGCTTCTGCAAAGTGGATCACTTGAATCTTCTTCAAAGAAAGATAAATTTAAGAAAAGGCGATAGGCAAATCAAGTCGAATAAACTGGTTTTTAGATTTTTGCATTACTAAGATGGCCTTTCTTTTCTATATGCAATGCTTTTCGTTTCATTCCAATCTGATTATTATCAACGTTAAGGAGTTGTGATTTTTCTTTCTTATGTACTACGTGAATTGGAATTTAAATTAAGTTTTGAATTTTAAAAAGTGGCTCAAACTCAATTTTTTCGAGATATTAAATTAATTAACTGAGAAAAAAGAAACGTTTAGAAAATACATAATATGTATAAAAAATAATCGTAACAGACATTTTCATTACTCTGATAGTTTTTACGTTAATGTCTCTAATTAAACTATAATATCGAATAAAAAAGTACTATAATTCTTTATTAAAAAATACATTCAACAATAATTGGAATCAGTAGATACAACTATGATCACAAACATTCTCCAATTGAAACAGATTCTAAAACAACCAATAGTTGCGAAGTGCCATTTAATGATAAATCTACATATAAAAACAGATTGCAAATTAAAGAATCAAATTATTCATGGTATCTCCTCGAGGTCAATACTCCTCGAATTTTAGGACTTATTAATTCCAAAGAGTCATAATAATAAATCCAAATTTTAAAAAAAGTTGCAAAGTAGATCACCACTTTTCCTATCGCACAGTTCTTTCTTTCAAATTTTGCAATCAACACAATAATAAATCCAAATAACAGAAGAAAATGCAAACTACAGTACCAAGCCGCTTATCACGTAGTTCCTCTTGAGGGTTAATTACCTGCAGGTAGTTTATCCTGCAAGCTCCGCGAGTCTTTGAAATTCGAAGATCGCAAGGTGTGACTCTGGGCAAAGAGATTTACGACCGTGACAGATATCTCTCGTTTACAGGGATGCAATTTTTCGGTGACAAATTTTCGAATTCTGCGAATATAATAAGTTGTTTTAAATGCGCAACATCGAAGTCCCGTTAAAATGGATACTAATTTCCATTGCTGTCGGTTCGAACTTGCATGTATTACGTAATTACCCAGTGTATTGCTCTAGTTCGGAATACTGAATTTTAAGAAGTGGTAATTACTGTATTTCAGTTCAGGTAATGACATTCGTGCGGCAATTGAGCTCATACTTTATCCTCGTGATAGGGGTACTTGCTGTGTAATGATTTTGGAAATTGTATACTTAAGGTGCATTTAAAGATACGATGTGGACCAAAAGTAGGTACAGTGAAAAAGTAGCGCTTCACCGAGCATTCTCATCTGCAGCATCAGAAAATTCGAAGAAGTACTATGCAAATGAAAATGAAAATTATGCTACTAGAGAGTTTGTGTTTTTATTTAAATTAAATAAAATTACTTAGAGGAAGAAGAATTAGGTATAGTAATTGCGAATCCTTATAAGCAAACTGCCGATTTGTATGCATTTGTAAAATGTCATAAAAAGTATGTACATGGTATGCAAAAATATATACAATTGAAAAAGTAATGTAAAAATAAACAATCATAAAAAACACAAGTAAATAAAAACACTCATAATACTTTTGACATGTACTATAGGATTGTCGATCTATGTATAAAGCATAAAAAACAGACGCATATCTTACTGTCATTGTAATTCTACTTAAATAAAGTACAAAATATATTTTGCAAATAGACTGCGGATTTTTATGCTAAATCACACTTTTCTAGACAGATTTAAAAAAACAGAATCTGAGTAAAAATCTATTTTCTTCTTTAAACATCGTGATGCCTACTTTGTTTTTGATATTTTATATATTTCTGTACATAGCGTGCATTTTGTATTTTTTTAAACATTCAAATTTACTGAAAATGCATCAAAATCCGCAGTCTAATTATAATATTTTCATGTGATTATAATAATTTGCATCATCGATTATACTTTTCTAATTCAGCACAAGGCACAAAACAATCGTGCAGGTTCTAAAAATATCGATTTCCACGTGTTGGCATTCCGTTGCTGTCTGGCGTATGTCGCGTAGCAATGCGCAGGTAGTTTCCGACTCAAGGGTCAGAATTTGTACACGCGCGCCTGCCTGAAAAGGCACCATGTGGGGTTAGTGGCCATAGCCTAATTGACGTCGCATATGGCGCTCTAGTGAGTGCACCCTCGGTACGTTAACAGGTACGAATATCGGCGAGGCAGTCAACGTACGTCACATATGCAGGTTCACCCTGAACCTGGTTCCATGCGACATTGGCGCATTCATGGCACCCTGCCTTTTTTTCGTCACGAGCAACTGATTTTTGCTTGTTCGATGCGTATCGAATCTGTTTGGGGAATTTCAATGCACAGCTGCTGGATTAATTAAGCAATAGAACAAGTACTTGGCCCGTAGGTTCGTTGAAGAATATCACGTGTTCTAATGTGTTTGAGGTAATGTTTTTTGAGAATCTTTTTTTAATTAGGAGTGTGGTCAAAGGTTACTTAAAAGAAGGTACTGTGCTGTTTTGGTAAAAGCTTAATAGGATATGCGCATCTCCTGGAGGCAAATCCTTTATTGCATCTGGTTATCAGGCATGAAAAAGTAAATCCAAGTTGCTAGAGTGCAGAAATGACATTCCGAATATGGGAAGGTTGGACAAAACGAGATACATAGATTTTAATCATTAAAACCAAATAAATTCTCATTAAAACATACTGCTTACTTTTTCCAAATTGTTCATCGATCACTCATAAAACCCGTTTATAAAATCTGAAAATGCCCTTACACAAAATTGTTAGTATAAGTTTCTGCAATCTTCTGTTTACTAACATTTCCTAATTTAAAAAGATTGAAACCTTCACATTTAACAATATTTTATATTTCAGTGTTGAAATATTGAAATTTTTTATTTTGAAGCTTCAAACATTCAAACCTTCCAGAATTACCTATTTTCATATATTCAAAACTTTTAATTCTCAAATCTTCGAAATTTTTCTATGTTGGCATTTCCTCTTATTTCTCCTTTCCCATTCCTGAAACCCTATATTTGATCTCTAACTGATTCCTCCTTGGTACATATGCTAATTACACACATCACAAGTTACTACTCTGTTTAAAACGACGCCAGCTAAAGTCGTGACTTCAAATGTCATCTCGCCAAACTGTCAAGTCACATGCGATTCTTTAATTAAACAGCGTGCTCTCTGTAGGATATCCTCCACACATAATTTGCATCCGGTCGATTTGTGTCACTTGCTTCACATCGTCCAGTAAATAAATTTATTACTTCACGATTCACGTGAAGCGTTGGTAACGCGACGCCTGCAGCACATTGTTCCAACAGGTTCACCTTCACAGGGTATAAATCGCAAAGATAAATTCCCGATAACCGATGAACATCCATCGACTGATTTTTTTCATCGGTTTCCACGCGAAAATACGCATAGCAGGTGTAATACACGTGTATTGGAACATCGAGGCGACTTTAATTGGCCCATGAAGTATGCTCGCACCTTAATAGATTCTAAGGATTTTTTTGCATCTGGCTTGCATGTGAGTTCTTGATGCACTTTATTATACCTTGTACTGGTTTGTGTGCAGAGTTGAACATTATGTACTTGTTTTGTTTCACGTTGAGTAGCTAACATAATTTTTTGAGTGAATCTTTAGAATACGAATTAAAAAAGTGTTAAATATTTCAAACCCAAATTGTCACTTTCAAAGATTGTCAAATTTTTAATTCTCAGATATTTAACGTTGTCAAATTTCCCAATTTCCAAATCTTCAAATATTTATATTTCAAGTTGCAAGATTTTCAAGCTTTGATATTTTTAAATTTTCAAATGCTTAAATTTTTAAATACTGATATATTACATTTCCAATTTCCAAATACCTTCAATAATTTTTAGATCTTTTACAATTTAAATATCTAAATTTTCGGATTTTCAAATATCGGTATCTACACATTTCCGAGTATTGAAGTTTCTAAATTTTTAGATTTTAGATTAGTTCTAGACCTTAAATTTTTTAAACTCTGCAATACTAAAATTTTCATATTTTCAAGGCTTCAAATGCACAAATTTTATGGTTAACAAACTTGCAAATTTTCACTCTTACAAATTTTTGAATAATCAGACTTTAAAATTTTCAAATTTCCGAAATTTCAAACGCTAGTTTGAAGTTCCAAATATTTTCTAGAATAGTTCCAAATATTTAATTCCAATAAAAATTTTTTTCTTCAGGTACTAGAATAGATATTTGGAATAATTAATACAACATTATGTAACGTTTCATTTAAACAAAGATTATTTGCCAGCCAAAACTATTGGAAGAAATTCTTACTCTGTTAAAAAGGCTTGCATTCACTTGCAGAGAATAGAAATTGATTTATTATTTTCATTTATCATTCATTATACGCATAAAATATTGCCTATCTTTGTTTACGTATTATGGTATTATGGTTATAGATAATTTATCGTTGCGTCAAAGGGAATTCATTTATAATCGGCAGTTCGGACGAAACAGCTTTCGAGTGTGTCTTCACGCGCGCGTTCAGCGTTGCAATTACTCTGCTCGCTGGCGGATAAATGCATCCGCCACGACGTACCACGCGACCAGACAGCGGTACAATGCTGTTTAAATGAAAAAGGACTATCCGCGATTTTACGGCTCCATCAGCTGCCAGTGTAACGCAAATGCTGATTAATGATCCTGGACACGTCCCAGCCGCGGGCTTGTTGCATCTTGTGCATCATGAGTGACCTTGGGACTTTATCAGTGCAACTGTCTTTTCCAGGAACCGCTGTTCGCTTCTCTTGAGTGTATCTTCTATGGTGACAGTACGCAAACAGAGAAGTGTTCGTAGAACTGATTTCAGTAGCTCAGTAACGGACTTCGTCTATGGTATTGATTCCAACTCATATCATCATTGACTGTAGTGTATACAGAAGTGTATGCAGTGTATGTACCGTGTTTAAATAAAAATTTAAGACAAGTTTTCTAAATAATTTTTTATTAAATCGTAAAATATACACTTATTATATTATACTTATATTATACATATGTATTATATTATAGTATATCTACAGAAAATTTCTCAGAGATCTCGAATATTTAAAACTCAAGCTTTCTAATTATACATCTACATCTAATTTTTATTGGTGTTAGTTAAGAGAAACATGTCTATGTGCTTATCTCATGAAGCTGTACGGTTTTCGGTTTTTAAATTTGGAAAATTGAGAATTTTTAGAGATTCAGATTCCTTTATTTTCCCACTTTACAGATTTATAATATTCAAACTTTCAAGTATTCCGATTTTTAATATAAAGATATTCAAGTTTTGTAATATTTCAATTTTCAAATATCCAAATATTGAATTATTGAAATACTAACATATTCGAATTTTGAATTATTGAAATATTTGATTTTTGATTTATTATTTCCAAATGATATTATCTCCAAATTTAGGTAGATACGTTTAAGACTTTCACTTCATTATATTTCCATAAAAACGCGATGAATCAGTTATAGAGCTATAACTCATAATAAAAGACACTTCATTAAGTTCTGTCTGCGCTTCTGCAATTGCTTTCTTCACATTTATTAACGTCTCACTTAAAATTACTGTGTTCAGTTTATAATAATACGTATTCATCAATATGCCACTTTCTTCAGATGAATAAACATGATAATTACGTAATTGTTAATCATGTTCACGTTAAAAGCAATCGACAAGACGAACTAATTTTAATTAGTACATCAATTACGTTCTATTGTCGTTGCGAAACAATATCAAATTAAATAGTATTACATAATATTAATAATGCAATATAATATTAAATATTATTCTGAAATATTTATCATGATATAAAAATATTTAATATATTATAAATATTAGTAATAATATATTATATTATACTATTTCATATATTTTAACTCGTGTTTATGACTGCTGAAGAATGAAACATTTATCTACTTTTTTCTTTTTCAATTCTCCCCCTGACAAAACACTCTTCAGACCGACAAGGAAAGTCCAAGTAAATCATCCGATAAATCTTTCAGCAAAGGTTCGCGCACTCAGCTGTGATCGATCCCTGTGCCTCGACTTGGCACCACAAACGTCCCTTGCCTCTGAGAAGATCGTCGACAATTGAAAATAAATTGTCCCAACTCACCAGCATCGGTGAAGCATCCTGATATTCGCGCAGATATTGCTCGTGTCTCGCAAGATGTCTGACAGAACGATTTAGGGGCAATGTTTTCCATAGGATTTCTCGCGAAGCATGAACAGTACGTGAAGAGAAGCTGATATGTGTTCCATGAAAAGTTCCCTGGAAAATATTGCTCTTAATGCTTTCCAGGTGACTTTTCGTGGGATATAAATAGCACATAATGCACCAAATCACTGGAAAAAGCGCACTGTAGGCCTAATATGGGCACGTTAAATCTGCCCATAACAGTTACAATACATATTTTAAGACATTGATAAAGTTCTGTGGTTTATAGGTACATTGATTAAATCATCACTTACCATGACTATGAACATTCATAGGCATTTACTTTTGCAATTTCTAACTGTATGCATTTACATATATAGAATAGTAAGCGCCAATGGATGATGAAAAGATAGAACATTAGAGTTTTCACATAGATGTGTGCTGAGTAACAAACGTCCATCGCTAGGATTATCGATTGTCACCTCAACAGATCAACATTTCTGTGCAACTAAAAACATTCAGAGAGTTGCAATATTCGTATTTCTATATATATCAGAATTATCAGGACACAGTTTAATATAAAACTTCCTAGATTCTAAACTGAACAATTGACTGCGATAAAACGAAAGTTACTCTTTCAAGCAAAAGTAACATTATTAAATAATCTCACTACAATCTATCATGACAAGAATACCTGCTTTTTTAAATTGAATTAAGTAATCCAAATGGAAAACTATATGAAACTTATTTGATCCTAGCACAAAATAAAATTACTCTTCCTATATTATTTCTAAAACAGAAATAATAAAGAAGTTGAAATAGTTCATTATTTTGAACTGTTAAAAAGTAAGACATAAAATATGAAAATACGAAAACAAAAATTTCGGAAATACGAAAAAAGCAGTAAACGCAAAAGTGATGTAGCACTGAATAAGGAATTATTGAAATGGAGTCATTTAGATACCTACATTTAGCTTGTAAGTAGTAACCATTAGTCCAAATTTCATTTGTATAAATATTATAAATATAAATATATGTACAAGTGTTTCAATAAGTTAATATGTCAATATTCTAATAGTTATACATTTGAATACGTGAATATGTGAATAGATGTGGATATATACTCAAATATTTTAGATATTTTAAATATTTGACAATTTAAATATTCGAATACTTTAATATATTAATAGCCAAATATTCGAATATGCATTTGATAATGGGATTCTTAAAAGTGTATTCGAATTTTAGGATACTGAAAAATTGAATATTTTAAAGCTTCTTAAATAAAAATAATAAAGTAGTTACAAACATTATTATCTTTGATTTTCATTTTAAATGAAGTTTGTTCATTCCTATTACGACAGTTACGGTTACACAGGTGAGTGCCTCTCTAGCCATGCGAGGGACATCGATCTCCCGCGTCACGGCGTCGGCTTCTCAGAAGTCGCGCGAAATTATCTGAATTATCTGAATTCGAACGCCAAGCCGTTATTACGAAGGGTGGAAAAAAAGACTGGAATCTTATCTTTCGGCCGCGTGTAAAAACAGCCGTAGCTTCTTGTCGCGAGGATCGATCGACGGTGAGAACGCACACAGGCGCACGTGCGGGTCCCAAGATTTATCGCCCGACTGGTGGTATTCTTCTATCCTTCGTGTAATTCCAACGCTCTTTTTTCCTGCGACGGATCATTCGCCGAGTCATTTTTCACGTGGACGAACAAAGGCAACGAGACGAAGGACGATGCAGGCTTACACAGACTATCCGCTAGGATTTGTCTTGTGCTTGGTATTCGTTAGGAATACCCTCAGGAAAGACTAAAGTTTAAGTTGGTAAGCTTTCAGGATTGGAAGAATCGTTTGCATGTATACATATAGAGCCTTTTGAATCGATTGACAATGATTTACCAGTAAGAAAATAAGGAAAATATTGAGACTTCCACTTAATAGGATAGAATACATTGGAACCAATATTGTCTAAATATGCTTGATATAAGCTCGTCGCTCCGTTCTCTATAGTTTGAAATTAGTTAAGCGATGACTTTACTGATAACATTTTCAGCTTGATGAAATAAAGTACTAAGTATATATTTATAATGAGTATAAGAGAATTCCTGAAATGTGTGCCTCGCTACAAACTCGTTAGTGCGAGATGTGAGTTTATTTTGAAAGAAGATTCAATAGCAGGTGTAGATGAAGGACCGAGGAGCAAGAAAAATCCTGGGAAATTGCACTTAACAAAACTACTCTATGTTTTACAGAATTAAAATTCACGATATAATCTCGTTTCTATATGCCCCAAGTTTTAAATTATTTAACAAATACTTTTGGTAACCTGGATGTTACTCATCTCCAATGAAACTGTGTTAATGAAATTGTGTTACCTACATCATGAATTGATCTCACTATAAACTCGTTATTGAAGTATTAAAATTTTTAAAGATTTCAATATTCGAACATTTGACTGTTGAACATAAACTAAAAGGGACTAAAAAACAAGAAAGTCGTCACAAGTTTAAACTCAAAACATTGTAAGAATAAAATGGTGCTGTAGATCTAGCAAGTAAAAAACTACGGTCACGGTATTTATTTCTGCTTAATCCCAAAACCTACGTTTCTGAAAACTACTTTCAATTTTAACATTCTTTTGAATTGAATACTGCGCCTCAAAAGATGTTTAGCACTGAAATATTGTTGCTGTATGTGAAAAATCATAAAGAGGCCCTAATAGTAAACCTATCACTTTTATCTCGCTATCTATTCTATTAATCTGTTACAAACTATGGCATTTTTACAATTTGCTATCCTTTTTACTAAAATTGATCTTCGAGACACAAAAATACTTTTTCATAACCATCAGTCAGACAAATCTTTCGCAACCTTTACACAGAAAAGGTTACTCACAAAAAAATGAGAAAAGCCACTTGCCTTTGCTAATTACATGCTTTTAAGGTGCTGTAAAATTAATTCTGAACGAACCAAGATTCTCGTATACCACTTCAAGGTTGAAAAAAAACAATTACGTACCAAGATTTATTAATTCATTGTTCTCGCTTGTAAGATAAACGTAGTTCCGCTTATTGTTTATGTGAAGTTGTTTGTTACTTACAATTAGTAACAGTCCTTCTATAATTTTGTCTTACCGTAATAACGTTTAAAAGGTCTTAATGGCTGTTGACAATAAATATTTAATCCCATGTGGGATATTATGCGGATATTACCCACAGCCAGATAAGCTTGGCGATTTTACTTTTCCTTTCCTTCTCAATCGATCTTAGAAAATTCTGCCTCAACAAGATTTGCCAAGCTCCTGAGGCTGTTTGGTCGCTTTACGACTTCCTGGATTTCTGGGAGGAAGTCCTTTAACGAAAATCTCGGCTCTCGAACTATGGAATTTGGACATTTTTTTCATTCTACTATCCAAATTATCAACTGTCACGGATCCTTTGGCGGACTTGCGAAAGGATCCACGTTTACTGTAACTTTTAAATAAATTTCATTAGGAGTATCCAAAGTCAAGATACATGTTGTAAGATCTAAGTACTTTGCTAGTACACAGAGTTTCTAATTCGAGATTGATTTTAATTTGTGTATTGTGACTCAAATTGGAATGAAATTATAGAAAACTTGGGAGAAAGAGGATCATTAAATTTACAGGCTGCAGTTTTAGAATTGTAGTAGCTACTGTACTTTTGTATTGAAGTTGAAGAAATTGAGTAAAATGAATATGAAAATTAGAAGTGAAACAACTAAATAAAAGTTAAAACTCAGAAGTTTTCATAATTAAGTAATATGCAATAACATTAAGTGGTTTAAGGCATTAAATATCAAAGAGGCTCAAGCCCCATATTTGTGTTCCCAAATCGATCAATAGAAACACCACTGTACTAACTTTTATAAAGTTTTCTAAATGTTGATCATTATGGAAAGAAATTGATTAATAAATAAATTTTTTATTAATAAATAAATAAATTAATAAATAAATTTCTTTATAAAATAATTATCTTAATACATAGTCGAACGGTCGGTTCACTTCACACCCCTTCTCGCAACAAATAACGTACATAAGTACCTACTCACATCGTAGAACACACAAGTAATCGGGACGTATGACTAAAAGAAGTCGGAAGAGACAGAACCTCCTTAACGTTGCCAGCTTTGACAGCGCGAGTCATAACATCATCACTCTTCTACTATTTTCCAAAATATTATTGTGTACTTAATAGTTTCGTAATCCTTTAAAAAAAAAATACTGATTTTTTATTTGAAAAGTACTAAGAAATATTAATTTACCGATCGCTGAAACAGACATGGGTCATAAATCATGATTTTCAGGGAGATAAAGATCATATCACCCACACCATTTAATGCAACAACTGTTCTTCCTGCACTAATAACATGAAATCAGCATTTTTTTGGAGTTATAACAATAACTTGAACAAACCAAATTTTTTTAATGATAGAATAGTTAAAACTAAACAAAAAAAAAAACAAATTTTTTTAGTTTTCTTACTGTTGCAGTAAATAAGCGATTTGTTATACATAAAAGTGTTTGGAAAACCCATGACGTAGTCAGTAGGAATCACTTACTTTTCAATTACCACGAGCAAGCAGTAATCACTAGCACAGAATTTCAGCGAAAGGGAAGAACGACCATCTGTTTGCGAAATGACGAGGTCTGCCCCGTAAAGGTTGAGCAGACACGAAGTGTCAAGGTCCTTTGGACAAGGACGATTCTGCACGAGCCCAACGCTTCACAGGTGACCTATGACCCTGTCTTGCCAGCCTTCCATAGCAGCTCGTGGATCTACCGATCAGGAATAATAAAACGTTTAAATAATTCTCTTCTTATCTGATAGCTCCACCAGCTGGTAAATAAAATATGTATAGGGATATCACTGTCTACAGATAATTATGAGCTCGAGAAAAAATCAATAAAAGCAAATTGAGCTTTACGTGTACTGCCTATATCATACTAAGAAGGGTGTTTTGATTCTACTGATTTGATTGTATTTATGATTATATAATTTTATTTAAACATCAATCTCTGATAAAGTATAACAAACTGTAATCTAATTACATCTGGTGTAATTAGATCTGGTGAGGTTTACTATATTTATAATTATATTTACAATTTTTACTGTATTTATAATTTTAATTATTAGCATATCAGGGTGGACTTGCCTAGGAATCCTAATATTATTTTTCTAACACAATGACATTCAAGTTTTCAAATACATACAGGGTGGAAATTATAATGTTACAGACGAATATCTCCAAAAATATTGATTATACGTAAAAATGTTTTGGATGAAAGTTGTTCAGCACCGAGGGAAATATCACGTGGTGAGACTTTTATTTTTCCCGGTAGATGCGAAAATTTTTTCAAATGGAACCATACTTTTATTTTTTACTAATATTGTAGCTTATTTTAAGACAAATGTGAAAACTATTTACAGAAGGTTATTCAAAGTCAAACTTGCAGGGAAATGCTGAAAAGGGGATTGAAATAAATTTATTGATAATTTGTCATTGGTCCGTACTTTTTCGAAGGACTATTTATTACCGATTGCATTTTAAATTCAAAACTCTTCACCATCAGTCAGTCTAACCACGCTCAATTATTATTGTAAAATTATAAATTCCGCAGTAACCAAAAGCTACTTGCAGAGCGACTTTCGATAGTCAGCGATGGAATGTACTGTTCCAGAAACTCAAGTTCCGAATTGCATAGTTCAGAAAAATCAAAACCGTATACTTTACATTCGGTACATCAAGTCATGTAGGCATCGTCTTGATGAATTTCTCTGTTTATTAATCAAAATTTAATTTACCATAGCGCATATGTTTCTTTTCATGTTCCAATAAGAAAACGAATTTTGGTAATCTGACTGTAATAACTTCGAGCATCCAAAGTGCCACGAAATAACTAGCTTCATTTTCTTCAACAAACTACTGTTTGTTTCATTATTTAAATCAGTCGTTTAAAATATGAAGAGAATGTATTGTATGAATTTTATATAATATTGCAATGAAGAGATGTGTGGAAGTCGGGTGAGGATAGAGACGAAGGACATTCACGCGCGTACACATATGTGTGATCGCGCGAATAGCAGACCCAGCGGGCGCGCCGCGTAACAGTCACTTCTAATTGGTCGCAACAAAAAAATGTAACATAATCAATTTCGGAGCAGACCGCTTCTGAACGCCTTCGAAAACGCAAAACTGCGATACTTCTTGACGAGAAATCGCAAGATGCTTGTTGTGAGTCTGTGAAGTCAGTTAAGCAGAGTTTTTGTAAATTTTCCAAGAAAAGAACTTTAATTTTTTGTGACAGTTAATAGTTATCGTTATTCATTTTTTTATAGTTTATATAACTTTCATTTTAGTAATTTGTAGTTTCTAAACTCTTATAATTATTGTATTAGTTTTATTATCCTTAATTTTAATTTTTGTTATTCATAGTGATAATTAGTTGAGGTGTGTGTTTCTTTTCCTACAGGCATACCAAGTTAAAAGAAAGAAAATAGAAGAGAGAGAGAGTCCGAAAATTTGTAAAATTATATAAATTAAAATTTAAAGTTAGATTGCTGACTGCGAAATTTTCTATTCTCCTTTAAGTGAGAAATGTATATTGTCGTTGCGTCGCAATATCACTGGATAAGAATTCCGTTAAAGTATTCTATCACTGTCAGTTTTCCATTGTTACTATTTTCATTCGTAAATTATTATTATATTTAATCCAGAAGTTAACTGTTTAGAATACATTAGTTGTTTATTCAAATCTAAGTAGATATAAATCTTATTCTTTTGTTTTCTTTTCTAAGCCTCCACTATTAATAGTAATTCAGTCTCGATGAAATGGCCCGTATGGGACTAGAACTCGACGATCCCAATAATACCCTTTATCTCTGATAAGGTATAAAGTATTTGTTTGGTTTTGCGTACTGTTACCCGTGTGCTGGGGCAAAAATCAAAAAGTCCTACCGCTCGGACATTCTTACGCGCACGGCACGTACGCAGAACATTGTATACAAAACGAAAAGGAAATTACTTGCCCCAAATATATTACTTGCCATATCAATTTTGCCATCATATTTCTGAGACTCGTGAGTGATAAAGCAAAACTGGATAAAGGAACAGTTCAGCCTGTTCAGTGGGTTAGCATAAAACGAGGAAAACTGTTTTGAATAACTACGCGTCAGCGAGGTAAACGATGTTGCCTTATAAGCTCGCGTATGCAAATAGAGTACTATTAAACTGAAATTCTAAAACAAAAGCGCCGCTTTTTTGGGTCGGTCAAGGATGACGAAGTGGTAGTGGCGACGCGAAAGGCGTCGTTTTTTCTTTGCGACTCCATCTTTGGTAATCGACTCATTATCTGCCAGGGGATAATTACGATTGGTTGAGGTGTAATTAACGAGGTACCGGCGCTAAGAACCTCAAGGAGATACACTATACCGGTGTTATCTTGGAAATCTTTCCAGCTCTTCCTCCTCTCATTTCTTTCCCACTTTCGTCGCTCCCTTTCACTTAACTCGATTCGCGCTTATCTTTCCCACCCCTCCACCATCCCCTTGTCCCTTTTAGGCGAGCCGTCCGTTGGGATTTGTTCTTCGTTATTACTCGCCAAGATTATCGCTGTTTTTGGCACCTCTGAGTTGCGAGTATTTGTTTTCTTTGGTTCGGAGGCGAGTGAATATTTTCTGGCTTTGTTTGAATTTGAAAAGACGATGATGCAGGGCGATTGGGTATTATAGAATGATGGTGAATTGCTTGGGGTGAAGAAATGAGGGATTTGAGTAGAACTGGAAATAAGTGGGGCCTTTTTATTAATTAGTGCACAGGTGGGTGAGGAAATTTCAATTTCTCTGTAATTCAAATTTGCAACAATTAAAAACTTTAAATATTTCATTATTTAAGTAATTAAATATAAAAGTATTTGAATATTTAGAAATTTCAATATTTCAATAACTCCATATCAAATATTTAATCTTACATTACTTTGGTACTTAAAGATTGATCATTTCAACAGTTTAAGAGTTCACTGTTTGAATATTTTGAACTTTGAAAATGTAAATCTTTCAATATTTCTGTAATTCAATATTTCAATAGCGCAATCTTTGAACACATATTGGACAATTCAAACATCTGCAACATTTTGAAAGCTAGGTTTTGCGAATGTGTAAATCAGAAATATTCCAACACTGAAATTAACAAACAGCATTCCACCTACCAATTTTCCATTTCTATCAAAAACACGTAACCCTATTATTTTGTGTAATTTTTGTTTCTTCGTAATTCATCATCCAAACGAGATAGAAAGAGAGAGATGGCACAGTAAATATAGAGAAACAAGAAGCCCGCTTGGAAACAAAACGGCAGGTGGACCCTGGCTTGAACTTCACTCGAGAAGCAGAAAAAGGGTTTTCAAGGTTGGGGGAAAGTGATGCCATGTATCGCACGAGTAATCATTTCAATCTGTAATCGTCATTAAAATAGACGTAATATTATACTCTACCTATATTGTATTTTAATCAACGAAAATGTCTACAAGTATGTATTATTTCTAGTCGTAGGACCCTTTCAAAGTTTTAATATAAAGCAGATTTTCTCAGGCAACTTGAACGTAAAGACTAAAGTTTTCTAAAGGTACAAGTTTGAGTATTCACAGCAGTCTACATTTTAATGACACAGCGGTGACTGTTGCAGTGTGTATACAGCAGAAGGAGTCAAACCACTTTCAACAATTTCGCACTCAATAAATTCAGACGTCTTGGGGGCGAATTACTTTGTGTTTTATTGAATCCCATTATGAAATCGTGTACGCATAAATGAACGTAATTATATACATATCAATAAAGTGTAAAGTGCCCTTAAATTAACCTTCGACAAGTTATATTCCTGCTTTATACACATACTTGATGACTATTCCAAATTAATTTTCTGAATATTTAAATGTTTAAAAATTTGATGGCTTTAAAGTATGAGTTATTGAAAATTGGAGAATTTTGAATATTACAGTGTTTAAATACCTTGGTATTTAAATGGTAATAAATTCGAAAATTGGAAAAATTGAGTACTTCACTGTGCAAATATTCGAAAAACTGAATACTTTTATTATCTCTCTAAGTCGATTTTTTCTTATTATCTTTCTCACTCCACAATCTGAACTTTTACAATCATATCCCTCTTCAGCAAAACCAATATGCAATAAATATTTCTTCATTATAATATCGTTATCATGTAATTGTCACACCTTATAATTATTTTCAGAACCAGTATTTCAATCTCATGCACTCTTGCTCATATTCCTAACCAGTTAGAAGTAACCTACCACTAAAAGATTCATCCAAAAGCGATCATCAGTGAGCAGTGAGCCTATATTGAGGGAGAACTCTGATAATCGCAGAAAACACCTGCAGCAATAACAGAATCAACATTCGACTGTATCCGCAATTCGATGCAATTTATCGGGATAAAAACTATTGCTAAACGCAGTCAATCGTTCCAATTATTTCACTTATTCTCCTTGCATCGAAGATTCTTGTTCACTGTAGCTCATTATTCACTGTAGGAGCTGTAATTATACTTAAGAATCTCTCGAGGTCCATCGCGACTTGTAACTGATATCAAAGGAAAAGGTAATTCTTTTGCATGTCGGGATTTTTCACGAACTCTAATTGTCGAAGAAGACGCGTGCCATGTCTTTTTGCTTCTTGATCGGCTTCTTATTTTCGATGCAGAATACATGTTGACACTTTGAAGATGCGGGCTTCCAAGGGTACCAATTACGATGAGCAGCTGCCTGCTGAAACGTTGCGTCCATGAATGCACTGGAGCTTCCATTATCCGAATTACTAAGGACACACGACATTTGGATAAGGGAATTTTTGAATGATAGGTCGTTTGGTGTTAGATGCTAATCTTTCTCAGCATTGTGGCTTTTAAGGAACTTCTGAGTTTTAGGACAATTGGGGGGGGATTTCAGGTGAATATTGTGAAAATACTGTATTCCCTTAATATATATAAGCTTGTCGACAGGTTTAGAGTAGATTGAAGTAGTTTAAAGAAAAGGAAACTTGCTTATGTTAGTAAATTGTGAATTTATGTCGAGGAAAGATCTGATAGCACAAATTTTAATCTAAGATATCAAATAAATAAAATTTTTTAATTTAAACATTTAAACATTTCCATGCTTCATTGGTAGAATATTTTAATTTTGAAATGTTTAGATATTTTCTATTGGAGCTTAGGGAAGTTCGCATATCTGAATATTTGAAGCTTTGAAGTTTGCATGTTTGTAAGGTTTGAGGTCTGAATATTGAAGTTTTTGTATTTATTTCTGTTGAGTAAGTATCCTTTATTTTACATACGTGTTTTTAGTCATTTTCTCTGCAATTTATCAGCTTCCAAATTCATCTCTACAAAGCTCTAAAAAAATTGAAAGTCCTCCACAAAACGTAAAGAAATAGAAGACACCTAACATAGGACAGCAAAGATAAGTAAATATCTACATTTTTTAGTAATTGGGATGAATATCTCAAAATACCTCTACGAAGCACAAGAAACATCACTGTATTTTATGATTCATAAAACGTTTCTGGGAAGGTTGTGGCACATTTTCACTGAACAGAAGAAATACAGGCGCGTGCTCGATTATGATTGGACATACACGCCGGAAAGAAATATTGTGCATCAGAATTCATCTCTGCCTGATGAAGCTGCACCTGTCTTTGGCCCGGGAGCTCGTTTACTGTCGCGCGTTACATCAGAGATCATCTTTTAGTGAAGTTTGAAACACACGCAGCAACTAAGGTTCTTACATCGATCGAACTAATTCACATTATCTTAAATTTTCTCATAAACTATTACAATAATGACAATTCAAGTGCTTTGTGACTAGGAAACTTTTCTAAATATTTAGTGCAACTATTAGTGTCTGTTAACATGGTGCTTACGTTAACTTACATTGATGAAGGCTAAATGATAGATTAGTTTTGTGTTTAGAATTTTAATTTGGATTTTTTTTGCTGTTGCTTGCTATTCGAAGTTTCTAACTTTATGATTAGTCGTTTTAAAGATACAAATATAAATACTGCCTTGGTACTATTGATAACAGTGTTGTTTAGATAGCTAAACTTAGCTGTCTACGTAAGTTTCTCAAATTTTCTTACAATGCTGAGTCCTTCTTTTCAAGCCAAATGAATTCTTCGAAAACCTACTTCATTTTGTTTTGAAATTACTGGAATGTTAACAGAAGTAGTAAGGAAACATGGTTCTTTAAAAAGCCAAAACCTGAAGATTTAATCTATATGCTTCAGCACAGTGCTGCTACATTTACAATGAGAAATAAGTCTAGTATTCAACCACTGAGTTCTCAGTATAAAAAACAATTTCAACAGTAGGACACATACGAACCAAATGGGTATATGGCACAATCAAAGATCCAAATTGTACTGTCATGGGTGCAACTCTAAATGCTCCGGATTGGGACCAATTCTACGTATCATAGCTTGTACCACATTGGTCAAACTGCTGATGATTTGTTATACAGTAAAGACCTCGATTAGGCTCAAACCGGAATCACACTTTCGATATTAGATTTTATAGAGGGTACTCACTAAAAACTAAGAATGCTAAAAGAGAATTGAAAATAATTAAGATTCAATTAATTGAGCTTAATTAATTGGGCTTAGAATTAAAGCCTGGATATATGAGTATTAAACAGTAGCTTTTGCAATGAATACTCTTCAACTTCCAATTTATTTGAATGTTCCTCTTTGCAAAAGTCTTTTTCTGCTATTCATTTTTTTAAAAGTATTTTCTGTCAATTGAGTTCAGTAGTTACGACGTCCAAGAACTCATTTGAAGATAAAAAGATATTTAAACCAAAAATAAGCAAAAACGATTGAGAATGTTCACCCACGAATGTCCACTATCACTATCTAAAACAATTGTACTAAATTAGAGCGTAGAAAATCCTACACCCCATTTTCAGGGTGTACCACCCCCCTGAAACTGCAAGATCGCCTCAGGACGTTTTCCCTAAGAAGATACTCAATCTGCTTCCTATCATACAGCCTCTGTCAAATCGATTTCATTTTCCAGGTTTCATATGCAGCCCCTACCCTGCGGTCGAAGAAGTTAGGCAAGGTGTCGACGGTGGCCGTAGGACCGTTGGGAGACTCGCGAGGTGCAGGTGACGAGTCTGGTGGTCCTGGGCGCACGACCCTGCGTTAGTGTTGGTGTGTGTGTGTGTCACCGAGGGCAGACGAAGGTAGCAGCGGCATGGACAAAGTAGGGGAAGAGAGAGGTAATGAAGTGAGAAAGAGAAGAGAGACGCAACGTCGCCGAGCGAACCTGTAAAATGGTATCCGAAGAGAAGCGAACCGAGGGCGCGTGGCAGTGCGCAGCTGCAGCTGCCGTTTGGTCCGTACACGCGTGCACGAGAGAGCTGAGGCTCTTTTCCTCTCTCCCTATATCTCTTGGCCTCTTTTGACGCGTGTGCGCCTGCCTGGTTGATACTGCGGCGCGCGCCAATACTCATTAACGCGAAACTCTGTCAGCGTACTTTCCCGCGTCGCGGGGCACCGTGACGGGACGTCAGGAAAGTCGTGTGGGTATCTGAAGTTTCTTTCATGAAGATGTTGGAAGCTACTTTGATATAGGCTTGTGACTTGGTACTAGGAATGAGTTTGAAGATGAGGGAAACACTTTTAGAGTCTTTTCAAATTCTTTGATGAATATTCTTCATTTTATAGGCTTAAAGACAGAAACGGTGGAGATGGTACCAACTTGAGAAATAGGATATAGGATAGGATAGGAGGAGTCCTATGGTTTGATGACGATGTGGATTGATATATCAATGAGCTTGCAAAGGTCAAAGACACTCTTGAAGCTTTTACAAGTAAATATACTCCATGTTTTGAAAAACTGAAACCTGAACAAAGTACAGTCATTATAATCTGAGGATTGAGATATGAGAAGTCCTATGACATGGGGCTAGCAGTGTATTAAATGCTTGAGGCCAAAAATATTTTTGAAGACTTTTTAAAAGAAGATTCTTTCTCACGTATCATTGAGACCTAAAGAGAGAGCAGTTACTAAACAGAAAAACAGTGAAGGTACTGAGGAGCCTGGAACGGCTCAACTTTGTAGAGTGAAGATAGCTACTAACAATAAACTTACTGAAACCAAAGGTGCTTTTGATATCCTTTTAAATGAAGGTTCTTAATTTTATGGGACATTGAATCTCGTAGAAGGAACAGTTACTAGATAAGAAAGTAGTGGAGATGCCGAAGAGCTTCTAACGTATATTGTTGGGATTTCAGGTGATATCAGTCCGTCTAATTGGTTCAGTGGAAAAACAAAACAACGTCAGCACACACGTATTGTCCTTATTGGTCGAACTGTTTACACTTACTACTACTACTTCTAGCAAGCGAAGTACCTCTCTTACTCTTTCTTCTAGGTTTCCAATAGTACGCTGTACTCATATTCATGAATGGGTGCTGGTAGCAAGCTTATATAGTACATTTTGTTTGAAAGCTTAGTTTTGTCTTATCAAAGAAAAAAATTGTTAACATTTTCCCATAAAAGTTACAAGTTAAACTTCTACTTCACAATGGCGAAGTAAATCACGGTATACATTATATCGTTTCACTTGCCCACTTTTTGAGACGCTCGTCGAAAGTAACATGACGCCACTCCCTGCAACCGTTTTTCATAACGTTGCCTTAATTAATACCAGTCATCTGACGCATTTTGTAATAACCTGCAAACCGTTTGGCAATAACGAGATTCTCCAGCTGACGCTTTTGAGCTTCATTATTCTATGGTGAAACCTCTCTCAACATTAACTTGTAATAAATATCGTTAATGCACTGATTTCAGGGTGTGCAGGGTGAGTTACACTTTCTGAAATATGAACAGTCACAAAAAGTGTAAAAGTTGACAGAGGCATCTATCCATTCAAGAATAGGATTATTACTCATCAGAGCTGCCCTGGAGTATCAAATCTCCTTTATTATAAGAATTTTTTAGTTTTAATGTACGCAGCTTTAAGAGTGTTTTCGGAGTTACTGTCATAGACAACTATGAGTAGACACAAAATTTGACAATTCTTAAGTGGAGACGTAACCTAAGTTTCAAAAATGTAGTTCTCCTCAGGAACAAGATGGTGACATTCATTTACAGTTTACAAAAACAGCCCGCTTGAAAACAATAAATACTTATTTAAAACAGTTTTTCCTTATTTTTTGCAATGTAAAAAAATATTACGACAACCACAACGGAAACTATAAAAGAATATACAGTATTTATAGATATAGTCTGCACTTGTGCATAATTATTTCTATGTTTCTTACTATAAAATCTACAATTAATATACAAATGTAAATTGCAGTATTTTCCAAGAATACCTACGCAATGAGAATCTGCAAAATCTGCATCCATAAAAACGGACTAAATTAAGCGACAGATACTTAAAAAATGTTAATATTACCCCTCCCAAGTAAAGCTTCATACTCTTGCTAATTAAGACATACTTATTTAAGATTAATAACATACTCACATTAGAGGACACTGGCGACAAATATTTTTTCGGAATTATTTACTGCAATAAGGCTCCCCTGCGGTTTCATGGTTTTTCGGGAAGCTTGTTAAGGATTCTTTAATTTCACGCAATTACGCAAATATTATCGAGTATTAAACCGTGTTGCATTTAAACTTGTCTTTTTTTTTGGAAATGTTGCTCACTCTTGTAAGCAGCGTATACTTGATGATGACTTCAATGCTTGCATCCGCTTCTGATAGACTCATTTAACAGAAGTTTAACGTTTACGCGGACAAATTGAGAGATAGCGTTTTGTGAAGAGTGTACCGACGCAAGTGATGCTTCGCAATGTTAACGATACGAGTTAATTGCGGAAAAATTAGCGTAATCAATCTCTCTTGCGCACGAAATATTCTATAAACTGGTTTGACGCAGTGCAGGTGAGTCAGCGAGGCCGTGAACACGTGCTTCTTCTCTTTGCCCTTTTATCACCTCGCGACACGATAATCATTTATCCTTAATTAAAGCGAACAACTTCTCGTTACCAGTTCGATAAAGATCTTTCTAGCTGAGAATATAGGATCAGATGTGGCGAATATAGAATTATTGTAATTAATGTCCTTCATATTCCTTTCTGGTGACTTGAATAGCACCTTGTACCAAGGGCAATTAAAATTACGTTATGGCATGCTATGTGTGCAGGGTTGCAAATTCTTGAGTCACTTGTGAGGTAGATATTGTGTTAGTACAAGAAGTTATGGACTCGCAGTTATGCAAAGTATTATCGCATATTTTTTTATGTAGAATTACTTCTTAGATTTTACTGGTAGTTTAGCAGTATTTTGAATTATTCAAACATACTCGAGTATTATTAATTTTATAGTATTAATCAATCATATTCATAATTCGAATGAAATATTGGAGAACTCAATTTAAACTTCAAATAAAAGCAAGACTCTTATAAGATGCGCAGAATTGAAGTCAAATAAATTCTATTTCCACTGATATTTGAATGTTTTACAGGTTTCAATATTTATTTTATTAAGACTTCGATGGTGAAATGATTTGGCTTATCAATCAATTGGTTAAAAAACATCCTTTCGTCCAAGAAAGGAATATTTTACTGATCTTGATTACCTATCTTTTAGATGATAACCTATCTTAGCACTAAATCGCAAAATTGAATGAAAATCATCCATTAGATGAAAAAAAATTTGTGGTGGTCGCAATTCGATGGGTAAGGGCTATAATGAGTAATTTTAAAGTGAAAACCCCTTACCAACCAATTAGTCAATTTTTGTAGGTTTTCCTTTCATGTAAGTTAACTTTGACCCTTGTAATTCAAGAAAAATCTTGAGACAAGCGGTTAAATTTGTACCATACTATCTTCCTTTTTTCCTAACCTATTTGAGTTTACCATAACGTTTTACAAGTACTTATAAGAAACTAATTAAGTAATTAATCATGTCAACTTTCATCCATCGACTCAGACAGGCATGTAACAAAATAAATAACATAATTACAATATTCTTCTACATTAACGTCCACGCCTTTAGGCAGCACGTAAATCTGTAGGCAATATATAAGTACTTGCTACCAAAAAAAACTTCTGAAGATTAGCCTACTTTTCAGCTCCATTACACTGATGCAACCTTGAAGAATTCCCATGCACAGTGAAATTGAGTATTTCAATAATCAGTACTTATACATTTGAAAATTCGCATATTTCGTCAATTTAATACTCCAATTTTTTAGCAATTTAAAATCTGAATAGTTCGATACTTATATAGTCGTTCTTATCGTTCGATAAGATTCTTGGTAATATGTAAAACCTGAAAATGTAAAATATACTTCGATGTCCTTCGCTGTGAAGTCCAACAGGATGTGCTTCGTCTTTCAAGGATGTCTTCAGCTGTAGGTTACGCAGCCGATGTTTCATACAAGTGTCCTATCAGACAACTTCCCTTCCTATTTCTTATTTCCACGAGTTGGTATGCACCTTGCAACAGCTCGGCACGAGCGAACGATTAAGTAGACTGAGAATTGATTTACAAGTGGTGTCTGGAGGTAAGCTCGTGTTGGCGACACTTTAACCCTTGATTTATGCACGCACACGTGTATTTCGTACAAGTCCCGAGGCAGAAGACGCGAAACTCACGTACAAGGCAAAAATTATCCGTTCTCATAAAGTATACACTTTGATATATTCAAATGAGGAAGACTTTTGTGAAATCTCTACACGCGCATATTTCACCGCCTTTCTTTTTCAATGCTGAATATAAGTACCTTGTACGTCAAAGAAATGATCTGTCCTTACATTGTAAGACGGTGTAACTCGCCTTGTATTTGCAAAAATGTGTTTGCTTTTTTCAAGATTATGGAATCTTGTAAATATATTGCCCTTGGTTTTGTTGGAGGAAATTCTGATCAAGATGAGACCATTAGGAGACCACAAAGGAAACTCGTTAAATAACTTTGGACTTGTTAGAAATTGAGACAAGGTACATAGTAGTCTTTATGCTATGATAGATGAAGGTGTAAGTGAAACATTGTTGAACTACCTTAGATTTCCTTCAATATTAATCGTTACCTAACATGGTGTCAATACTGTCAATATGCTATAATAAAGTGATTGCTATTTTATTAGAAAAACTAATTTAAAATACAATAAAACATACAACTTTTCACTTTATAATTCCTACTACTGCTAGAACTATACATTACAAGTTTAATCAGTATAAATCTCACAGTACTAGGTCTAGAACCAATCACTTTTTAACTAACAATTCTACTCGAAGTGAAGAAGTTGAAAGACCAGTGGCGGATCAGACACAGAAAATTAAATAAACCTTTTGAGCGCTCACTAAAATAAGAATTAGATAATGACAATGTCTACATTTGTATTATTTATATTTCTTACATTTATTATAAATGATATGAAAGTCGGTATTACACGTTTCCTTTTTCGTTAATTCTTATTTAATTTTCAACGAATACTTGTATCATTTATATACTTATTGTTTGAATGTACATTGTACGGACTAAACACCGAAAGGGTTAAAAGGGCTTCCAGAAGTGGATAGACGAGTGGCGTCGTCCAGATCCGGCTGATTGTAGCGTCAGCGTGCCCAGACATTTTCTGCAGCATTGTTCGCTATGACGCGGTGGCGATCATTTATCAGTGCGAATAATAAACTTTGCTGGGACTCTGCGCACACAGCTCGCGTTGCTCCGTGCGTAGAGTTATAATAAAAGCCGATTCCTTGCGCGGGAATCCCAGAGGCGGGGTTCGATGCTTGAATGCATGGAATCGAAAATAATGTCTGAGTGGGTGTGCATTGTGCTCGCTGCTTTTTGTCGGTACTTCCCCCCGATTTTGACGTGGCCACTATACGTCCCTCTTGTCGCGAAACGGAGCCAGAACGAGGGCGGATGAAAGACGGACTGAAAGAGAGGGATGTGAGAGTCTGCTAAAGGGTCGCTTCCGGTGTAGAAACGGAAGTGAAACCGGACAAATTGTACTGCTCGTCTTATCTTTCTAGTTTTGTGATGTTCTTGAGCTAAAGATGACTAGCAACACCTATGGAGAAGACTTTGGTATTTAGGGAAACTGGAATCGTACGTACATTAAGAATGCTTGAAAGAGATGGAAATCGGAGGTTAGCCGAAACATAACTCATCTTGGGCTCATTTTACATACTTATTGAATCTTATTTTCATAATTAAAATTGTAAATCTTCATAGAATCCACATACTTATTCAATTGTGTGGTTATCCGATAAGTTCTATATTCCATATTTTGGTTCAAAGAAATAGAAATTTACTTTAAAAAGGTTTAAGCACTTCTATAAAAGGTGAAAAATTGTCATCCAAAGATTTTATGGCAATTATACAGTTTAGGTAATTCAGCTACAATGACGTTGATCTTGACATATTTTTTCAAGGATATTCTCCCGAGTAACATCCAGAAGGTTTTAGCCTTCGCTTATTCTTCATTAACCCTTGCCTAGTCAACGCAGGGTCATTTTTGACCCTGTGTCGGTTTCGCACAATAGAGGAAATATGTCGCAATATGGATCCCCCTCCCCAATAAAGCAATAAGTATTATGTTACCACTTGTATCATAACAACAGATTATGTTTCTAGTTAAAAGAAAAAGACGATATGAAAATAAAAGTAGATGAATTTCAATCGTATTTACTTTTCAACTTCTTCTCTAGGAATTCCAAACAGTCATCTTTCCAAGGGTTAAAAAAATGTTAACAAGTAATGTTTCAAGCATATGACACTTATTTTTAGTAGTATATATTTCTTTTTATTGAATGAATATAACAATGAAATATAATTTGTTTAAAAGTTTAATGCATGGCTGGGGAAGGGGTTTTATCAGTGGATTAATCCCTTAATCGGCGGATTAGGTTACATTAGGCTAGATTAAATATCCAGACGTCGTTAGACGACCGATCACTTAAATGGAACATCAGAAATCATTGAAATCGGTTAACGTGTACGTATAGGCAGTAAATGTTTATGATATATGTAAACGGGGGAGGTGCTTCACCCCTGTACCCCAATCTCGAAGAAAAACTTAGCTCAGACCTAACTCTAACTTATCTCGGGTCAAACTTAGGATAAGATAGCTTGATTTTACAGAAGGATAGGTTAGGTTTGAACTACGTCTTATTCAAGAATAAAGTGCAGGTGGTGTGCCTAGGTATTTTATAAATATTTGCTATAATTAACACTTACAAAAATTACAGCACCAGTTCGATAAATATGGTCGCTTGGAAAATGTTCTGTCTTTAGTAATTAATAACTTTTCAATAACCAATGAGCAGCGGCTAAAACCTCCAAGAAGTTACTTAGGAGAGTGTTTTTCATAACATATATCAAGGTTGAAGTCACCATAGTTGAATTCCCTAAACTGCATAATTACTGGTGTGGAAAATGCTGAAATACTCCAACAGTTTTCAATAAATTAAAGAAACATCAGGGAGTATTGGAAGAATAGTCACATTGTTGACAAAATATTTCCAAACACACGTTAAAGTGCAAAGTGGTCATTCTAAGCATCTCTAGTGAAAGTAATTACATATAAAATAATAGAACACAAAACTTGCTAGATCTCGTAAACTAAGTCAGATGGGACGTACATATGTTTATATGAACTTTTTTACATGAATTATATTAACACAGTTGATTATTTCTCTACATAGTAACCTCTAATATGTAACAACTTCTGCTGTGAAAACATCTGAATCTCTTCGATTAATACTGTTCGGGTAATAAAGGATGCAGTTATTGACACATCTTCAGTCAGCAATGTGTTAAATAAAATTGAGTGCTCGAGGCATTCCTGATTTCGCTACTTCTTCTATTCTAGATAGTTGTAATAACAAATGCCCTTTTATATATTAAGTTTTTGACTCCAGATTTTTGCCTTTCTCTTCCTGTCTCTTGACAGTAACATTCGTGGCAAATACCTATTCTTCTCAAAACTCCCGAACTGCGAGTTTGTCACATTACACATTACATTTTGCTAAGGCTGCTGGCATGAACTGATATAACAATTTAATCAAATTTCATTGACAGGTAATTGTGCAAAGTATGCCACTTTGCGCTTGCTACAAAGTTCCTCTTAAAAATCTTAAAAAATAATCTCTTCTTATGCTTCAATGACTCCAACCTGCCAGTAGAGTGACTCTGGAGAATGCAAATTCAGTTGAACAGAAGTGTTCAGCGGCAGCCGTGGAATCTGCGCTACTATAGCGACAGCAATAGTGTGTATGTTGAGGAGAAGGGGCACTGGAAGAAGAAGAAGCACACTGGAGGGGATAGTTGGCGCGTGGCTCGATGCTCTCCCCCACTTAGCCTCCGACAATCTCGAACTCACATCTAAACTCTCTCTCTCTCTAGAAAGAGAGGCAAATGCTGTACTTCTTTTGGGCTTGCCTCTTACCAAGGCGGTATTAAAGGTACGAGAAGAGCCGACACCAACGAGAAAGGCTGTGAGAGCACCTGCCGTAGGCGCACGGTGTCGGGTCACTCGGCTTCTCGAACACGATCGTCCATAGCGTCTAACTTGACTAGCTGCCTTCTTCGTTCGACTGGACTGACTGCCCCTATGCCCATATCTCTCCATGAAAATTCATCGAGGAAAGAGAGACCTCGCGTGTACCTGTCGCATAAAATAGCCACGTCATTAATTAGTCTCGCCTCTTCACGAGTGCTGTCCCGTCAGTTGCTCTTGTACGCCACGATAACAGTCGGGAAAAGGATTCGCGGAATCGAAGATCCCTTTGAAGATCATAGTGAATCAGAGATGTAGGTAATCACTGAACATTTCTATTTGTTTTGTAATGATGAAAGTTTCAAGAAATTACTTTAGGATATTAGCTATTATTGAGCAATACATTTGTCATAGAGTTTAAAGATAATATACAAGCCTGAGAAAATTTGGCTATATTAAGAAATCCACTATGGGGAAAAAGGAATGCAGGAGGAGAGCTCAGGATTAAAAATTTGATGCTTTATGGAAGGTTGACTTCGGGTAGTAAACGTTTACGTGTTGAAGGAATTACAGGGTAGTGTAACAATTTTGAATGGTTTGTTCATTTTGTTTTATGTTTCGAGTAAGTGTTCTGACGTAGCTTGTATGTACTGAGATTTACATGAATGAAACTACGAGAGCTTCACCTTAGAGAAAGTATCTTCATACAAGCCACTATAACTTTAATCTCAGTTTTAATCTAAAGAGTGTACTAACCTGAGATTGATGCTCCTTCTTTTTGTAATAGATGATATTTCCTCATTACATGCTCCTATTAACACCTTCACTGTTCTATGACTCAATATCAATTAGGGGAATTTTAACGACGATTTCTCAGAATGTTTGTATGATATTCTAGCTAAGTCTTTGATTCAGAAGTATGTAGATCTAATTGACACATCATTTGGTATTTCCAATAATTCTGTGAAATGTGCATTGGTTTCCCAAATATAGTAGTGAATGGTTACTCTTTTAGTGAACCGTAGATTTATTAATCGTATACCTATTTCACATTATAAAATACAGCAAGAGGAAGTAGGATTAGAGGACACATACTTCAAGCAGAGTCTTATATTGTATACAATATCTAAATAGTTTTACAAATATTGCAATTCCAATTGGCTAACTCTCCTTAATAAGAATACACTGTTAGAATTTCATTAAAATCAGTAGTTGAAGACCATCTCAAGTTTCAAGTACATCCTCGCAATCTTCCAATTATTTCAGACAGCTTTGAAGGCTTCACTGCGAAGGACGCCATTGAAATAAACAAAGAATAGCATACATCTCCATGTCCTTCATCTCTCTCAACCTCATCATTGACGCACTCGGGGGATCAGAAGATCAAAAGGATTAAAGGACAACGATCCTTGGCGGATCGAACACTGCATCGTCGCGGCGGACATAACCAGCGTTTATGGTCGGCGAAGAGGAAGAGGAAAGGGAGGAAGAGGGAACCGAAGCAGGTTGCCAAGCCAGCGCTGGTGTAGGCCAGTGGGTACGAGTTGTATATAGCCACCAACAGCGAACCCGCATGATCAAAATGAAGAAATAGTGTAAGAGGGAAAAGGAAGAAGGAACAACGCTGAGGAGACTCTGGTCGATCGACAGTACTAACCCAGTGAATGCGACACTCAACGAGTCATGCGCCATCCTGCCTAGCTTTTTATCGAGGACCGGTCTAACGTCTAGCGCTGGTCTGCTGTCCTCGCGGATTTCCCCTTTTCTTGCGCCACTGACACACAGTGAGACATACACTAGAAATAATGCTCACTGATTTCATTCAGTATCACGCTGATAGCCATCGATTGAGTTTCTTAAGCTGATTGCAATGGAAGGTTGAAACACTAATTAAAGGAAATGTAAATGTTTGTTAGAAAGTATTTTTATGTGCTACTGGAACAGTAATTCTTCAGATATAGTTAAACACACCTGGATTAACCAGCTTAACACGAGACTTAAAGTCAAAGTATTTTCTTGATACCTAATTGCATTTTTGTGAACTAGTTTATTTATTAAATAACAGTTCATCCTTATCGGTGTTCCGACATCTAATGAGGAGTAAACTAACAAAATAGTGTTTTCCAATCACTGGCTCCATTTAGTATCACATTGATAACGATTGAGTGAGGTTCTTAGCTTTATATGGTGAACTAATAGCGGTGGGTTGTTTAAACACTGAATATTTGGGACTCAAAGGTTTGTTAAAAGATATTTTTGTGTAAAATCTCAATTATAATATTTTCTTTTCATAAAGTCGTTGCTAGATTCAATATAAATTACTTATTGTTAGAGCAAAATAGTTTTTCTTCTGTTACTCATATCTTTGATAAATATAATATGGATTACCATGAACATGAACATGACTTGATCTCAAAAACGTGTCCTATAAACTTATCAATGAGTAGTGAGCCTATATCGAGAAAACACTGTAACTGGCTTAACACGAGACATCTCTTGGGTCTTCACACAAGAAACTTGAAGTAGTTACCCTCCTCATGGCTACTCTTATTATTTTCGTTAGATTTTTAGTAAATCATCTGCTAGATATTCTACTGTACTTTTATTGGAATTACACTAAATAGGTAATAACCCCGAATGAGAAAGACTAACATTAATACGTTTATACGTTTACATTAATACGAAACAGAAAGTTCTTTAACCCACATCTGAGTCATAGAGTTCATAGATTACGAACGTCTTAATTGCAATCAAAGTTTTATTATGTATATCGTAAATCGAAAGAGAAGCTTGGTTGGAAGCTTATTAGTCTCATACTATGACGTGTAGAAATATTCAGACTAAAATAAGTTTGTGAGGAATATTGAAAAAGATATTAGGAATTTGTTATTTTCAGAATTTTTAGCCCCTTCTTTTAAACCCTGACCTTGCGAATACTCTAATGACAGAACTGCAAAGACTGTAAGATATCGTATGTTTCTCTTACTAGCAACCATTAGGCGTAATAATGAATTTAAATTTAAAATCGAAACACAATTTTCAAATTCCAATTCTGCACCCCTTAGTGCACGCATGTGCCCAAGTAGATTCTTAAAACCAGTCCCAATTTAATACTTCTTGAATCTCTCACAGAGTTTTCAGTGTCAATTTTAAACTCAACCTTCCGTAGATAAACACATTTTATCGCGCATCGTAGGTAAACTAGATTGTTTATATCCAATTATAATTTTTTATCATTCTAAACTTTCAACAACTCTAATAAGTGTTTTAGACTATTTACCAATTTCTACTGCATTATACAACTGTTCGTTAAACCTCATGTTCAAGACAATAGTTCTCTAATAAGACACAGAAATTCGGAATAAAATTTAGGTAAGGCACAGAAACAACCCAAATTATTTATAAAGGGTTAAAAGAACAATAGGGTACCACACAAATATATAGCATAAAAATTTCGTTATTTTTCTGTGAGAAACTTTTTCACCCACCTTATCCTGAGTACATCTCAGTACTTTCACGTTTCATGAGTCACCGTTGCACATTGCGACGCACGAGACAAACAAATATCGAGGGTGAAGAGGAACTGACGCAGATTGGCGCCCCGTTCTGATTATGTCTGACATCACCTGCCCTTTGCAGGTGGTTACCTATCCCACGATGTGTGAGTATTTATCCTCGTGCCTGATCGATACCACCAACCAGCCGCTCAACAACCCCATAGGAGATAATTTCCATATACACCCTCTAATCACTCTTGACACCCTCTGATCAACATTCAAGTTACGAGAGATAGTGCTCACTTTGTTCCGATAGCAATTCACTGTTATATCCTAGGTCATTTAAAAGTATTTGTATGACTAGGTTTGAATTCTAAGGCAGTGACAAATTATTAAATTAATAATAAGATTTTATATTCTGTGTTATTTTATTAAGAATTTGTTAGACTTTTTTGGGGTCACGTTGAAATACTTTGGATTTTAGCAAATGGTTTCAAGTAACTTCAATTGTTCAAAACTTGTTCTTGAACCTTCAGGTATTTCATAAATTTCTTTTTTATCAAATTTTTGAATCCCTCAACGTTCAGTTTTCTGTAACCGTGACAATTCCGGGCGTGTGCCTTGGAGGATTAACTTTGAAGCACGAGTGTCAAGATTCAATTCAAATTCTTTAGTCTTTAGGCCCTATGACTTTTATTATACAGTCTCCTCAAACTGAAATTTGAAATTGTAACCATGTGTGAATGGGAGGTAGAGCTAATATGTGCACTTACAAGTCAATACAACACAAGTCTCATTTCTTAAAAAGTTCAGTTAGGATCTTAAAATCTACAAAATGGAATTTATATTTCTAATAAAAGAAAACTGAATTATAAGATTTTTCAAAATTTCAAAAATCCATGATATAGCTTTAAGATATCTAAGTCATTATTTCAACAAGTAACAATATGTGACTTATGCTGTTCTATCCTACAGCCACAGATATATTCGATTGGACAAGTTGATCTAAAGTTTCTAGCTTCGTGGCTAGTAACATTACAGGCAGCACATGTCGAACCAACCCTACCTTCGGTAAATCCTCGATTATCGGGTACCTAGTATCATTTTGACTTATTTGATCTGGTTTTATCACTAACCAGAGTTATGCCAACGTCCAACCATGTGCCAGAACATTTATTTTTTTTCACTGACTCTCGTTTTCCCAGTAATTCCTTATGCGGGAGGATACACCTGGCCACCCCCGCATGTGCTCTCGTGCCTTTGACCACTTTGCCTAGCTCTGAGCATTCTTTCACACGTGCTTTGTAACGTAACTGATTTCTGTTTAAAATTCATACGTGTGTATTGCATGGCAAATGTTTTGATTGAAACAATTAACTTGAACAGAAATGTTATTTAGTATTTTTAGTAGTTATTTAGTATTTTTTAAATACGTAACATTTACGGTTTTCTCCAAATATATGTATATATATATTTTTTATTAATTTTATTTTTAACTTGTAATTTTTTATTAGACATATATTATGTGAAGTAATTAGTATATATTAATATTCGATGATAAAAACATTATTAATCGCAAAAATGGCAAACTACTGTATTTTAGGGATAAAATGAACGTTTGATGATTTTTGGTAATACGTTCACCTTTCTTGTGTGCAAATATTAGTCATAATTAGATCTCGTAAATAAACAAAATGGAATTTAAATAGGGATTTTTTATCCTTTAAAAATAATTATACAGTGTGTACTTTGAATATCGTATATATTTTTACAAATTATACGTATGATGATGCGTAATATGGTGTGTTGTATTCGTAATAAAAATTATTTACACCATTTCTATACATGTAATAATCCTTAAGATATTATGTCAAATAAATTTACCTCTCCTAACTATACCAATTTAAGGATGGTATACATAGCTTTAACGTGAATCTCAGTTGATAAAAAAGGTACATGAAAAACAATTTTAGCCACTTTTCGAACTTGTATAATTCTATCAAAATTACAAATTGATATTTCTGAATGGTCTCTTGTTAGAATCGAATTTCTTACATTTTCTGAGTTCCTAACTGATTCCAAGCCATCAGCTTCTATCATCACACAGTGTTGTTTCGATACAAGTCCGCAAAAATTACATTTTCTCAGATCTTAACGAACTTTTAAAACGACTTTCTGACATATCCAAGTTTCAATTAATTTCAACACTTTCGTTTTTGTCAAGATAGTAAGGTAAATGACTCAATACTCGAGCGCTTAAGATACCACATGATTCAGTAAGAGGACATAACATGCATGTCTCGACATTTGAATTGCGTTCCAGTAAGTGAATATGATATTACTATTATTGTTATATTACTACAGGATGTCGTTATTAGTATAAGTCCTTATTAGTATAAGGACATCCTGAGTAATAGTGTATCATTCGTGTATTTGTTGATTTTGAATAAACATCTAATAATCTAATAATGCTCATAATCTAAAAACAGTCTGACAATGAGCATCATAAACAATCTGCTTTTCATCAATAACTAACGCGTTGTACAGTACTCTCTCAACAAATTTTCATTAATGTCGAACAGTAAAACAGTTTAACACATCTTGTTCGTGTGTGATGTCACATAGATGATTTTACCTTTGCCTAAAGAAAGTTATCTGAAACCATGTCTATAAGTAAACATGGTTTAAGATCGCCACAAATGTTTCAAGAACAGAGGACTATACTATTAAGATTAAGCTCTGTTTGTGTTGCATTACACAAACTCACGACACGATCATCGATGAAAAAGCTACAAGTTTCCTATTTACATTTACATCGTGTAGGAGACACGAATTCTACGTCACATTACATACATTTCAGGCGTAATATTATTTTAAACTTTATTAACAACTTCTATCTTTTAATTTATAAACAGCAATGTTAAAGGATACTAAGTTATAATTTTATAAGTAAATATAATCCTAATTACATCATATTTGATATCATTTTACTTAGAAAAATATCAAGAATATGTTAGCAAAAATTGCCTGCGAAAAAAAATCAAAAAAAAAGAAGAAAATTTTTGCTGTTGCATTAGTATTGTTTCACGCAGATATTCGCTCAGAATCGTATTTACATTACTTTTGTGTCACCTCTGCCGCAGCATTAAGGTCGTTTCGCACATATTCTTTGCTGTCCAGCTCATCCCGCCCCGTCCCATTGGAAAAATATCGTTCCCTTGTTTTTAAATGGAACGGTTCACACTCGACGTTCAGTATCGGTCCAGTAAAACGAACGGGTGGTTCCATTTGCACATCACGTCCTGTCTGTAGCCGTCCGGTAAGCAAAAATATTGTTGCCTTGTTTTTAAATGGAGCAGTTCGCACTTGGTCCGTTCTGTTTCGTACCCGCCCGGGAAAACTAAATATCATTGGCAACGATACTTTCGCTTTCTGTCATAAACCGATGGAAGACCTTCTGAAATCGGGCGAAGCAGACCCTTTTTTATGACCCTGATGGGTTCTCGAGTCAAACGTTTTGAAAGACGCAGCACGGGAGACCGTCATAAAAAAAATAGTGGACTATCTTGTAATAAACATACAAATACCTATGTATATCTCTCATTAGATTTTTATGAAAGTGCCATTACTAAATTCTTTGTGTTTTCCTGACGAAAATGATACCAAACGTCACATAATTTTCACGGCAACTCGAGTACTTTTGCTCTTCAATATTAGTGATTTTTACAATATTAAAATATATTGCAGTGTGCATGGAATTAAGTAAGTTTTTTAACTTGGAAAACAAATAAAAACGTTAACGCTTAAAATTTTCCAGTTTTCATTAATATTTATGCAGAATGCGTTCTCAAATGAATTACCCCCAAAACTATTAGAAAACGGACTTCGACTCTTTTTTTAACCACGCAAGTTTCTCAGATTAATCTTAGACTTTTGAGAATAAATGTCTTGAATATTACAAATGAGATCTTCGTAACATAAATGTAATAAAAATTTAATGACTTACAAATTGATGAAATACTAGACCAATACGTTACACATGTTTTAATTACTGGAGTCATTTTAAAGGATGAATCCTCTACTTTCATATTTTCAAGTTTTCTAGACTAAGATGTTTTCTAGAAGATATTTTCTAGACTAAGAAACAGATGAAAAAGTGAAGATAATTTTTGTTCAATAAATTGTAAAAATTCAAACGGTTCCAGCGTTGTTAAGAAGTGCAATTGTTTACAGAAACATTCCCAAATGCTTTTCACAATCAATGTCGAAACGTCTTCTTGGAAATTTAACTTGAAAAAATTTAGTTAAAAAAATGTAATTAAAAAATTTACCATTTAAAAGGACTCCAGGAAGCTTGATGTACGAATTCTTTTTACAAAGTAACAGTAACTTAAAAATGAACAATAAGTCGGTCTAGTATTTGATGAATTTAGAAGAAAAAATGATCAAACTTATTTAATTGATGAACATTCAAAAATTGTAGTCAGGACAGACTACAGGTTGCTATGCGCATTCGATTCAGGCCTGGTGCAGACAAGCGACTTCTTTCTTTGCTTTTCCAGTAGAAAATGACTAAGGCAGACGTACAATTGTGCAGCGAAAGCCGCATCGTCTGCATCACGCCTCGAACGAAAATGGACAGACGAGCACGGACGGATATGTGCGAATCGACCTTTATAATTGGCCATGGTTTTAGACTAGTTCTGGCCAACTATCTCGGGGATCTACTTTTGGGAAAAGTCTAATTTTTTTCTCGAATGTGTTGTTTCTTCGACTCGTTCACCTCAGAATGGGTAAATAGGTGGAATGAGTATGAATGAGATATCGATATACGATATAAGCTAATATAATGGGTAAAAAGTTTCATTCAGGGAGCTCAAGCTTATTTACTTTGTGTTCGTCACCCTGAAAACACTTAGCGAAGTTACCTTCAAGAAGGGATGGAGAGAGCGACGGCCAACTATCCGGGGGAAATTTCGGCCAACCAACCGGGAGCCACTGTACTTAAAAGCTAAAGAATGGGTGTTTTCACGTATTTGTAGTACTGGAAAAAGTTATTACACGAAGGCAATAATTTGAGCTGTTGAAAATGACCTTAAAGTCCTCTTTTATATGCGAAAACGTAAAATAAGTAATAAGTAGCTTTGAAAACACTTCGATTTCGCTCTATATCATTCTTTAACAATTACAATTCTAACATTATATTTTCGAAAACATTGGTCATGTTTTACGTATCACCATGTATATACAGATTAACAAGAATAAGTCCGACTACCAGATAATTCGCAGGTCGTCGATGGCAGTCCTGACATAGAAGTGGATATGTCGATTACTGTGGGTTGTTGCTAGAAGTGTTTCTGTTTCTTACATTAGGAAACATATAGGGTGTACACGGGTTTAGGTAAAAATTTTGAATAAACTTTCAATAAATTTCAGTTATATTATGGAAGTCTGACAAGTGGAGTAGAATTGTCTGATTTCATGGCACGGTTCACTGATTTTCGTCTACGTCCGTCCACCCCGTTCTTTTGGTAAAGTTTTTACGAGCCGTTACGATGCAATGATTTTAACAGCGATCTGAAACCCCAAATATACAACGAGGGGTCGGTGTGGTAAAAGCAGGACCCCCGCAGATGATGATTTTACGGTCTAATGACTACACGATATTCGCTTCGGTACCGATCTGATCTTTACCGGAACCAGAATAAATGATTCCAGTCGAGAATTGAGTCCCTGGCGGTGAGAGAGATCCATGTTGTTCCTTTTTTATTTTCAAACGTCTATAGTAATTCAGACATTATAATAAAATACATTCTATGTATGATGTATTATTATCAAAGCTTGAATTGCTATAGACGTCTAAAAATAAGGAAGAAACAACATGCAGTTCTCTTGTTTTCTAGAAAGGTCTTGCAACTCTTTTTTTATTATCAAAATTCAAAAGGATAATCAAAGTTTGTATTAGAACAGGACTAACCGCCACATCTCTTGTATTTTATTTGTATTTTCAATCATGTGTAATCACGTGATCAAGATTGTAAGGTGTGATCTGTTTAGTTTACTTTTCGAACGTCCTTCTCGTTTCGGCAGTCGACGAACTAACGCGTGTTGTCTGTGTGATAATAAAACGTGTATAATATAAAAAGAAGTTGCTTCCTAATTCACTGCAAACATCCATCAGTTTGCTTGTCTTATGATTATTATATTATAGATTGAAAAGTCTTCTGTTTGTGTCATAGCAATCCTATGTCCCATATGAGTCTGGCTAATTTTATGAAGTCATAACGTTTGACACGCAAATTTTTATCAAGGGTTGCTGTATAAGTTCAGTCAAACGTACATAAGCTTAGCCAAACTTCGATACACAACTAACATTTATGTCATATTCAAATATTCCAACCCCATAACTTCAACCGAACAGCACTTACGCTCGCCAGCGCAATTTCAATCCTGCCCAGCTGTGAACTGACGTTGTGGCAGTACAGCTTCGTTTTTCAGAGTGTGACCAGAGCAAAATAAGATGGTTAACTAAATATAAGACGAAATGCTGACCGAGTCACGTATGCAGCAGGGCACGTGCAGCACGCGTGCTTCGACTTCGCGCACCGACAAAAGAATTCCCCCTAACAAACTCCTTGCAGTTACGAAAATACAATTCCGTCTTGCAGCATCAAGGACGAGTAGCAAATCTTTCTTGACCTTGTATAGGGATTGTTAACCTATCTATGTAAACCGATCATTAACTAAGCCTTCCTAATGTTGCTACGAACCGTGAATATATAATCTCCTCAAACAAACCCCTAATCTAGTATAGAGACGTACTTTATATTCAAATATTCGATTAAACGATGAACTGTAAAAGCTCTAAACTCTGTGCCCTCGACCCATTGAAGCCATAATCCAAACTGCATCCAGGGTAGGAATGACTTCAGTTGCCAGAAAATGAAGACGGGACTGACGATTCGAAAACCGTCAGATGAAAGCTACTAATTTATTCGTAAACGGTGATTCGATCGAAAACGACGGCGGCTGAGGGGTTACTCTCTACTACCTCTGCTTTGCTCCAATTAGGTGTCGCTTTCTTCCCCACCCTTTCTCCAAGTTTCTCTTTGTCTCCCATCGCGGCACGTACCCTAGTTTCGGTGGAGTGATTTACAAGTCACTCCAGCGTGAAGGCAGGTGACCGTGCCGGTCGAACGCTACTTAAGCACTTGCACGAGTCACGAACACGGGTACGGCTTCACCAGGAAACGCGTGCCGGCGTCGATAATAATAATTTCGCCATGTTGCATTATGGGAGTCGGCCAGACACCGGTAGGTAACAATTTGCGGATTAAACTTATGAACGCTTTCGAAAGCTTCGCTTGAACGTCTTCAAGGAAAGGATTATTTTGTGTTTTCCCGCTAATTTCGACTGTCTTAAAAATAATCATTACTCGCTTCCGTGATCAGAAAGGGGATGGTAGGATGGTACAAAGTATTATTATGTAAGTGAAATTAACCCTGAAATAATTTGTCTCATTATTGTGCCTTTCTTTCTTCAGAGGCGTAGAACCTGTGGTACCATCCGAGTGGACCGCGAGAGTAATAATTATGAGTTACCAGAAAATGTAAAAATTGGAGTACCGTTACTTAAAAATGAGCTACATTTCTTAGCGAATCCTTAAATGAAATTGGAGAATCGATGAAAAAGGGATTGATGTTAGAAAGGGAATGATGTTAGTGGGCCTGCATAGCGTACTTTTGAGTAGAATTGTGTTTGTGCTTTTGCTGTATATTTAAATCAGATTAAGTGAGTGTCTATATCTTTTTCAACTATCTAGATACAATTGTTGAAATAAGACTTTATTTATTAATATTTTATTTTATGGAATCAGTTACGATTTTTTGTGACCTGCTTCTGATGACTCACATAAAAGTGCACGGTATCTTAATGTAAACAATGGATTGAAATTTAAGGGTATGATTCCATTGAAGAGTAAAACTATCGCAAGTTGCTCTCAAAACGTTGAAGTTGAAGAAGAATTAATAAGTTGATTAAAATTGGAATCGATGTTCTCGCAATTTCATATCTAAGTTCATGCATGACACAAAATCTTCTTTCCCTTCCTTCTGATTATACGAAGGAAACCTAAGCTATTTAAAAGTTTAAAACCAGTTCTAACTCTAAAACAACACAATATCTAAATCGTTTAATCATTGAGTTTAACTATTCTTTAAACACTAAGGAATCGTTGAAGTCACAGTCACCCACTCATATTTATTAACTAGAATCGAACCAAAGAAATACAACCATTGGAACTGTATATTTTCGTTTAATCATTTCTTACCTATATTGTAGCTTTTTTCATAAAAGAATTAAATTTCATCTTCCAATCTAATTCCGTTTAGTTTTAAATAATCAAACATATAAAAATCTTCTACATTTTCTGAAATATGTAAACCGATATAATAGTTTATAATACGGTTAATTAAAATGTGTTCTACGAAAAAATCGCGGTATCTACTATAATACATATACATATCTTATATTGCTTTATAAAATATTGTTACTTTAGTACACTGTTTTGTTATTATACACACCTATAGGAATTAGGTACGTGGAGGTAATGTACTATATTATCACTGCAATCACTCTTATAACCGTGAGATAGATGTTACCTTAAATTCATGCATAAATCAATAATAAATACCTTTACAGGAAGTACAAGTTCTAAGTAATATAAAACCAAAAACAGAATTATACTTAAACAGAATATTCTCTTAAGCAAAAAAAAAAAAAGAAAATATTCATTTTCATTTAAAATTCATTCAACCTATTCAAGTTTCTGAAAACTAATAACTAACAATTAGTAGTATCTCACCTGCACAGGTACCGAAACCCACAATACAAAAAGTATCAGCAACCATTTCCAACATTTATTAACAGAAGATATGTTAGCCTGATCTTTCTTTTGAACCGAACCCTCTGGTAACGTCAGCTTTTCTCGCTAACCAGATATACAGTTTCTTCGTAAGTCGCATTAATTAGCAGGACCAAATTATCCTGAGATAAGGTACTCTAAAAGGGGCATCGACTGCCCAGATAGCTGTCCGTAATATTGTTTATTGACATCTCTGCTCTGTTTTCATTTGCTTTAATCAGGATTATCCTGTACGATTGTCTTCCTCTCACCTATGTTAGCTGTCTCAAAATTCCTGCTGGCTTATGTCCAGGGTATCAGGTTTTGGACTTTTTTCGTGGGCTTATACATCGGATGCTCGCCGTATGCCAGGGTGGACCACCAGATGGTCCACGATCGTCCGCTTCAGCGGCTCTGCCATCTGATGCCGAACTTTCGCATTGTTTCTTCGGGGCCCGAATCGCTCGCAAAATAAATTCTGCAATGCACGAATTGGGTCCGTGTTCTTCTGTCTACGCCTTCGACGCAAAAGCCGTAGCAAGCAGAAGCAGGCTGGCAAACTCTTTTCCTTTGCGGTACTGTGACGATCATTTGGGTCTGAAAAATGGATGTCGAAAGACGAAAGTACCAGGAATAGTGACTTAAGTTTTCTTTTATTTATTTGTTTATTTATTAAACAGAATAAAGCCCCGTGAGAATTATACATTTTTTCAAAAATCTTAATAATATAAAAAATATCGAAGCTCTTAAGAATGACAATAATTTTAAAAACCTTGAATATTTTGAAAATTTTTTAAATTCTGGAGATTTCAATAAATCTTGAACAAATATCAAAGATCTTAAAAATCTTGAAAGTATAGAATATCCTACAACTATTTTAAAATGCCTTTATTAAAATAAATTATTAAATTAAAAGCCTGGTCGCCTTTACATATCTTTGTAAATTTTCATCTTTGTATGGTAATATTATGAAATGAAATTTTCGTAAGGACAATACTCAAGTAATTCAAAAAGTGAATTGTTTAATCCTAACCCTACTAAGGTTGGACCATTCAGAGTTCAAATACAAATTACCACGAATCAGATTCTACAAAAATTGGAACAAACATATGGAAAGACTGAAGAATTGTGACTTGGACGTCTGAAAATGTAAATATGTAACAATTTGAATATTTGAAAGTTCTAAAGTGCAGAATTTGAAAATACAAAGAATTAAAGGTTTGTGTTGTGAATACTTCAAATCTGAATTCTGAATCACTAGACAAATCTTTATACATTTCTGATCATTTAAAAACGAAAAACTCATAGGCCACAAATGTAAGGAAATGAGTAGCAGTTTCATGCAGTAAAATAGAGACCATCCAAGTAGGTGAAATAGAATTGAAAAAGCTAAGAGCGGCAGGACTATAAATATCGAATCACTAACCACATGCCACCGATGTGATTGCGAGCAGAAACGCAGAACACTTACCCATCGTGAGAGTAAACAGTGAAGGGTGGTTTTGAGGAGCGAAGGTTAGTCTCACGTCAGCACCCAAGGTGCTGCTTGAGAGAACCACCAAGAACGAAATGGGAGAGAAGGAGAGCGAAGCAAAAGTGCCTATTGGGTAACATTTACGTCGTTTATGGTCTTTCTGGGCGCGAAGAAGAAGCGAATGCTTATAACGTGAGGCGGAAAAAGGACGAAGATAAAGGTTGACTTGCGAGAGTAAAACCATTGTGGTTCACGGAGGGTTTTATGGCGTAACCCACCACTACGCTATTATTATCTATCCTGACGATAGAAATTGGCTGCCTTTTAATAGACGCTTCACTCTTAGAATTGCTTTAATGATAGCCAACCCGGTCGTGGTCAGACGCACAGGATACCTGTCGTGAGAGGATATTGGCATGTATACTGCAGCGATAAAGTGTTTGCTGAAAATCGAACTCAAAATATTTATTTATTTACTTGTTCAAATGGACTAGCTCTGTAGTGTACAATATTTTATATTATTTTAGTTATAAATGGGTTATAACGAAGATTAAGAATCCAAATACTTATAAATCAATTAAACTATTTACATATAACGGAGCCATTCACAGATCAAATTGATTAACTCCATTTTTTGAATGTTTTAGAATTTCAATGTCAAATCTCCTAATTGATGTTGAACTTCTTATATTTAAAATAAATACAAATATTTTTGTTTTGTACAGTTAAGTGATTTGGCAAATGAGTGATTTAACTGAAACAGGAATTAATTCAGAAACTGAATTAGCAGAACAGAAGAAGATATGGTGTCTGAAGTGTCTGAAATCAATTACAAAGGAGCTCATTTATAAATAGTTTCATGGGATCAATATAAACTAACGTATACTAATTTATAGAACAATTTGGGTGAAATTGAACGTGGGAGCCATGGAGCCATCGCGTGGTGGTTCAACCGTTGGATTTCTTGGCAAGAAGACGCCATATGGTGTAGGTGATGCCATCGCGCCCGTTGTTGTTGTTATTGCTAGGTCTTTTCGGGCTGGTAATTACACATGGTCCCATGCAAACACAATTTGAGGGAGTTTTTTCTCATTGAATAGGCACGGTAAGGTACGTCAGTACGTAACGGACAGGGGTGGGCTTCTATGCGTGCCAGGCGGTACCACGCAACCCAAAATGTGTGGGAATAGAATGCCGCGTTGCGATATGTATCAATAAGTTGGTTTTTATTGCGTACGTTGTGGGAAAAGGAACAGGTACTACATATTTTTTTGGTGTTATTTGATTACTCATAGTGAGTATGTATGTTACTATCTGTACTCATGTGAATTCGTGGTGTTTATTATTGAAATAGACAAGTTCCCCACTTTTTAGATTATCGAATTTTCCACTTTTTTAATTTGGAATTATTATGTCATCAAGTTTTCGAACTTTCTACTTTTTTAAATTATCCATATTTAAATTTCTCTTATTTTCAAATGTCAAAACATTCAAAAATTCATTCTTCATAATTTTCGAACTTCTGAATCTTGAAGTATTCAAACCTTCAAATCTTCAAATATTCAGATATCCACGCGTTGAAATTGTCAAATATTCAAATTAAATCATCGAAGATTCATGTTTTCAAATATTCACATATGTAAGTATCCGAGGTTCTAAATTTTTTAAGAATTTCAGACATGTGAAGCAATTTTGATAATATTGTACAAATTATTATACACTGAAGTACCCCTAAAAAAGAATACTAATCTTTTTACATAATAGAGTATACTTAGCTTGAAAAGTTACTAGATAATAACAAAAAGCAAAAGTCCCCACATCTTTTTTTTCCTCACCAAAATATCGTTAAATATAAATCATACATATAGTTTCAATTTCCGAAACAAATTTTACATACATACCAACTTATAAAGTTCAATCTTTAAGAAGCAAAAATTTTAAATACATTAGAAAGCGTTTTTTAATTCTCAGTTTTGTCTTAATCCAAATGATCGAGGTTCTGCTGTACGTTCTTTCCCTATCGTCCTAATCAAAATTCCTCCTCTATCTTCACCAGACATAATCGTCTACTTCATTCCTCACTTAAATTTTTATAACACACTTCCAAGTTGACACCAACTTTAGTACCCTGATAAATTCTTGACAGGAAAATCCCCGCGTAAAGTATGCTTCCTCTATTTTGACATGTGCACAGTAGGTGGTAGAGCTCAGATCCATGAAAATTCAGCATCTGTTACCTCCCATATTTCTCTTTTCTCTCCCTAGGTGTACCCTTTTTTTCCAAGAACCAGGATCTCCGTAGCTCGCGTTGAATGTTTCCCTGAAAGGGTTTCTGCGGGCTCGAATAGCCTAGGGGTGAGATGGTCGCGTGCCCGCATCACCTGCAGCATGCAAAAATCTGTGGAAAGCTTGAAAAAAGACCGCAGCTGCTGGCGATCCCTTGGATGTCTTATTCAAATAACCCCGAATCGGTCGGGAGGAAGACAAGCGACAAGCATAAGGATGATTCCGTGTTTTCAGAGGCTGTTTTCCCGCCGATAGGTCGGAAAAAGAGTTGAAGGCTCGAATGGAAGCATTATTGACGATTATATATTATCGGCTGAGAAAGGGCTCGTAGGTGTGGAAGCAAATTCACGTAAGGGTACTCGCATCTGCCGCGATCGTTACCTGGGATTTTTCATTTTTCTCTTCACCAGTGTCGATTGTGGTGATGTTTCCTCTGAGAACCGCGCGCGTGAGGCTGCAATGGCCCGCAGTTTATTTGTTGGTGGTCGTTATACATATATAACGCTCGCACCTTGATTTCTTCTGTCCTTCGAGTTTATAATAAAAGTCGCGTGATAGAGATGTACATACGGGGTGTTTCAAAAGGAAACCGAATAACTTCAGTAATACGTTTGTCATGCCATTCTGAATCAAAAAGACATACACATACATTACTGGTTTTGGTTCATTCTTGTCAGTGATAAACGTTGTTCAATATGTATATACGTCAAGTGAGGTACAGTAGTCTATCGATAAATGTCGAAAAGTCCTATGCGTTAAATGTGAAACTTTTATCCCCACCACTAAGATAATTAACTGTAGAACCAATGAAACGATTAAAGGTCGATTTGCACATATCCGTGCGTTCGTCTCTGCCTGTTTTCGTTTGAGGCGTGAGCGTCTTTCGCCGCACGATTGTACGTCTGTCTTTGTTATTTTCCACTGGAAACACAAGGAAAGAAGTCGATTATCTACATCAGACCTGAATCAGATGCGCATGGTAACCTATAGTATGTCTTTATTACAATTTTTGGATGTCTATCTAATAAATTTAATAATGTTTTTTAAATTGATCAAATACTAGACCGACCTGTTGTTCATTCTTAAATTACTGTTACTTTGTAAAAAGAACTCGTACATTAACCTTCCAGGAGTCCTTTTAAATTGTAAATTATCTATTTTCACATCACTAAGTTAAATTTCCAAGGAGACGTTTCAACATTGATTGTGAGAAGCACATGGGAAAGTTTCTATAAACAATTGTACTTTTTAAAAGGCTGGAACCGTTTGAATTTTTACAATTTATTGGACAAAAACTATCTCTACTCTCCCATCTGTTTCTTATTGTAGAAACACCTTCATGAAAATTCAACTTAGGAATGTGAAGATAGAGGATTCATTTTTTAAAATGACTTCAAGAAGGTTACTGTACGACTTCTCTTTAGAAAGTGACAGTAATTAAAAAATGGATAACGTTTTGGTCTAGTATTTGATCAATTTGTAAGTCACTGTATTTTCATTACGTTTATGTTATGAAGATCTCATTTATACTACACGAGAAATTTATTCTCAAAAGTCTAAGAACCTGCGTGATTAAAAAAAAGGCCGAAGGCCGTTTTCTAATGGTTTTGAAGATAATTCATTTGTGAACGTACTGTACATAAATAGTAATGAAAACTGCGGGTGATTTTGTTTCACAGATTCTCTCTAAAATGTAAAACGTGCTCCGTTGGCCAGATTATAGAGCACGAGAGGTTAACCGCAAAACCGTGAATCGTCAACAGTGTTGAGTATTCAGGCACGTGTTTATTTCGACATATTTTCGTGTTACGACCAGTAGTAACATTTCATTTACTTCCAATAAAAAGGTCGAAAGGATAATAAAGGTAACGACACGGCTTTACGCCGACTGCCAATTATTCGTTTAAAAGCTTGGAAGGTGCCAATGTGCGAACAAGCTAATGTGTCAAGGTCGCAGAGAGCGAACTTCAATTTCGAGTACCAAGAAACGATCTTTAATATTTGGTCGAGGAATCGTTAACGCTGACCCGACGTGAACGCGCAGACACCCTTCAATTACTCCTTACCAAAGCGAAACCACGCTGGATGGATTATGGTTCGCGCTCACGCACTCTCCGCGGTAATGCTCAACCATCGACACCATGAGGGTATCATAAATATCAGTTTGCACGGAGAAGCCAATTCTTCAGACACTGTATCGTCGAAGGCTAACTTGCTTACGTTCAATGGATTTTTTTTTCATTGGTCTTGCTAGCTCGCCTCTGTATTTCTTTGCTTGTGAATCTTCAATTTCAGGTAGGAGGCAGATTTTGTAGAAATTGTATCTAAAGTGGCTGAGTTTTCCCACATATTTACTACAGAAAAAATGGTCATTAGGAAGGGACATTTTTATTAAACCTAGCTTTCATCGTCTAGCCATGGCAGTTAATGTTGCTTTTTATGTTATATAGAGCTATGCATAAGCATGTTAAAGATGTATACATACACAATGACTTCCTTTTCAAATCCAATGATAATAACGAGGTGTCAACCAGTAAATTTCTGCGGACAACAAAGTATTAATATTCAGACACTCATATAATTTTTAAGCTCTATACGTTTCAATAACTACAATGGGCATTAAAAATATGTTATACATTATTACAATACAGTACGTTGATACCTAAAAGGAAAGATAGTGCTGCGAAAAAATGATTACTTTCGTTTAAAAAATTGGAAATGAACTTGAAATTTTATAAAATGCAGGTAATAGAAACAAATCTAATACTTCATTAGTTGCTCTCCTTCGAAATACATCTGAAATTATTTTCACTGTAGTCAGTACTTTTGGAATTGACGCACTTATAGGTAGAATATCTTCTAAACTAATGGTTTTTTGACATCAATAGATTAATACTTCTTTATACATAATTACTATCCGTATCATAAAATGTTATAAAATATATATTCTTCTTCATATATCCTTTACATATATATTTACAAAAAAAGTAATTGTTTCTAACTACGATTCCCCTGTAGCCATTCTGTTTGTCTGAAACATTTTAAGCTGAAATCACTACAGCATAATCGAAGTGGTTCCAGTTACATTCCCAATATTTGATTAGCCGTCTTTGTTACAATACTAACATTAACATGTCTTTTACCATGTCTTAAACTTGTTACAGTTCATAAATTAAATGAAAAGATGTCTAGACAAAATGACTGTGAAATAATTGCCACTTCTATAGTACTTACCACCCACATACTACTGTCTAAATATTAGAAAAGAAATCGAAGAGATATAGATTTTGACGTTACACAAATATTCGCATACTTTACCAATTAAAATCTCAAAATTAAAATAATGACTGTTCCTAAAAAGGAAATTAGTCCCATTCAATGAAGTGGATCATAAATTCACAAAAATAACAATAAACGTTACAGAGAAATTAAAAAATCATGTAACATAGGGTAACTAAGGGTTGACTACTTATAAAAAATAGTTTTTCTCATGCTAAATTGTGTATTTGTGTAGCATACAATTTTTAACTACATATATAATACAGTTTGTTGCTTGTTTTATATTTACTCAAGCTTTAAAACTTAGAAGTTAAAATTATCCTCAGTGTCCGAATATTAGTGACAATCACTCCAGGTCCAACTTGAAAGTCGGGCATGACGAAATCATTTAGCGGCTTCCACCTAACATTCTACTGAAAAGTCTTCCGAATTGACAGCGACGTGTGTACTCTACTTTTACGAGATAGCCTGGCCAGATAGCAGCGTTTCCTATAGCCGAAAGAAGACGGCCTTACGGCTGAGCAAACGGCGTGACAGAGAGGTCAGAGGTGAACCTCTGAAGGGAGGGACAACAGAGAGATAAAGAGCGGGTGAGTTAACAACGGGCCGATTCAAGGCGAGAGACCTGGTCTCTTACACCTTCCTTCTCCACAAAACCTTCCCGATTCACGTACTTTTTTCTTCTTCCTCTCGTGAACAAACATTGCCGTATCTACACCCGCACGCCTAGAGAGGTAAGTTACCTACGTGAGGAGAAGGTGATAGCACGTGCCTCGATCTCACATACTGGTGTTATACTCTTCACGATCTTGTGTCGAATGAAAAAGGTAAAGACAGAATGCAATTATCAGCAAGTTTTATACATTTCTCTATTTTATGGAACTTGAATAAAGATCTCATGGAAATCATCGTTTAGCCAGATCCACATCTGGATCATAGACCTGTGAACGTGTTAAACTATTTCCAACTTAACCTACGGTTATCTACCTGGTTTGAAACGTACAGTAAAGAAATATTTGTTTCCTACACTATTATATTTAAACAACATTACCCTAATTTTTTAACAATAGAGACTTAAACATTGAAAAGTTATAATTTTGTTCGTAAAACTATTTTTTTCGGAACTTATAATTCTACAAATTTTGTTGAACTTCTTAATTTTTCTTGAAATTCTTAATTTTTTAATGCCAGAACATATTTTACAACATTCAAACCATATTTTAAGATTTTTTTGATTCAGTATCACTAGATAGCATTTTTTGAACAGCAACAGCTTGAAAATTAAAAATTAAACGATAATTGTGTATGACAACTGTAAACTATACAGGTATGAGAACTAAGGTTGTCACTAACTTATTAGGTATATCACTCACACGTAAAAACGGACACTATATAGATTTTCAATACACTTAATAAAGATTTCAAGAACAATCCTTTACCATCCTAAATCTGATAATAATATATTTACGATAAGCTTTGCCGATAAATATAAGTAGATCGATCGTGGGAATATTAAAGAGCTAAATATCCCTCAAAATTGCTGCAATCGAGCACTAGCATCTGCATTCCCTTAATATTCATACCGATAATATCTTCAGATTACATATAATTTCTGTATTAAAAGGAACGATACGTATCACCGCTACGGGCTACAAATAGTTTATGCAAAGCGTTCCTCATAGCCTCGTGCCTCGAGTCTTCTCGTGAAACAGCTAACGAGCGGATACTAAGTTATTCAGTTTGGTATAATCCATCGTGCATAATTGAAATCACATTTGCTTAAAAAATAATGACATTTGCGATCAATTTTTCTAGGGGAAATTGATGCATCCACAGGAAGTATGCTTCATTTAATCCTTGAACTCATGTTGTAATAATCTAAAGAATTTTCTAATAATATATCATTCAGGTTTTTGTTTGTTAGTCTAATTGAGTTTCAGTGCCATTTTCCTATGTTTTATAACCTATAATTATGAGACGACCTTTCCTTTGGTTTTCAATGCTACTTATTCCCTCTGTGTTTAGCATACCAAAATGGGGTGGCTCTGAAACCTCAATATGTACTTTTCTAATACAAGAGATTTTAAATGGTCTTTTCAAATTTTTAGATCTTCATGTTTCAGAATTTCTCAAGCTTCTCAATTTTGTAGCTTACATACATTCCAACATTTAAAATATCTAAATTCTCAAATACAGAAAGAGACTTTAAAGAATTGAATATTCATTTATTCCTACTTTTATTCTTTAACCTCCGAGTAATTCCACCTTAGTATGATAAGAATTAAGGAGACCAATAAATAATGGGACGCTTTCATGACAGAGTAAATAATGTTTTATTATTTGCCTTTTCATACGTTGAGATGAGATAACAAAATAAAATTCGATTTCAGGGTGGAATTTTTCTTAAAAAACGGGAGTAAGTAGGTATTGTTTAGAGAAAAAATACAGGTATTCGAAATACATATTCGAAATACCGAAGTCAGGGTTGCGTTCAGAGTCTGCGTTGAATCCTAAACGCAGGGTTGCATTTGCAGGTTGCACCCTGCGGTGGCATTGAAATTTCAGTCCCGAGGCCTGTTGATGGGTATGACATGGTGGTACGCGCAAACAGCGGCTACCGTACAGATGCCATCGCACATATTCGTGACGTGATCCCCGATCGAGTGGTCTCGTGCCATTCCAGACCTTCCAGAAATTAGTAAATCCCACACGCAGCGTGCAACCAGCTTGTCCTTCCTAGTGGATGCATCGGGAATAAGAAACGCGTGCTTGCCAGTACGCCCACGCGCGCGTATTATCGCTATCTCAAAAGAAAATATCGATTCTTCGCAAATATTGCACTGTAAACACCGCTAGCGTGTTAACGTTCCGCTGCCACGATTTTAAACTGTTTGCAGGGGAACGGAAAATCCTGGGATTATTGTTGAATAAGGTCGAACTGATAACAATATGCTCCCCTTGAGTTGAGTCTTCCCTAACTCGTACTACGGGCCAAAAGTTTAGAAGATACTTGGAATTAGCAATATTTTCTAATACTGACAATAAGGAAAACTTAGCACTTGTCAACTTTTTAGCAATCTTAATATAAGCATAATTCTATATAAAACGAGAAGTGTATTATTGAATTTTTAAATATCTTTGGTTTTAGTAGATAACATGTATTTCCAAGAGCGAAGGTATGTGGAAAATCTAGAAAAATTGCTTAGCGTCGAACATGTTAAGGAAAATGAAAATTATTCTGCTGAACACACGACTTTGGTAACAACATTCAGTTGTATTAATTTTCTGTAGTCTCCTGATACAGAAAACACTGTCAGTATTGATGAAAATAATAACTTCGAGTTAAGTGTAAGTAGACACTTTGCTTTACTGCTATATACTTAAAGTTAAAGTTAATTTATTCTGTACTTTTTGACTTTATTTATTCTGTACTTTGGTCAGCTGTTTTACATTTCTACATTTTGGACCAAGAGAAGATGAATCCACCTTTAGTTACTAAAAAAACTTAATTTTTACATACATGTCATGAGTCGTGCGTTGAACGTGTACTTCAGAATGACAACTCTTATAATTACAAATACAGTTATAATTATAAATTATTCCAAATAATGTGAATAAAATCATTAATTGCAAATAATAAGTAGGTAACTATTTCAGATAATAAAATCAGTTTTATTAAATAATTCTATTCCTTTTACCAACTTTATTCGTTTAGTATATAATTTTTTAAGCTTACAAATACTTTTTCATTTTCCCAGAAAAAATATACTGTTTCGAGTAATGTCGCTTTTGAAATACATACCTACATAAATACGCTATAAATAAGGCCACTTGAAGATTTTTATTGTGGCTTTGTAAACATATACACTATTATTTATAAGCCAAATTTTTTGTAATCTAATAAATATATTATGTGTGTTTCAAACTGTATGTTTCATTTTTTTAACGAATAGAGAGTATAAAAGAAGTGATTGAAAATTGTACGAATCTCCTCCGAATGTGCTAATATAGAAAAGTGTTTAAATCTCTCAAATGTGTTAAATAATTTTACTTTTCTAAATATCTCAGATGTTTAAATTTAAACATGGCAAACTCTCAACTGAAATTCTTTCAACGTGAAATTCTCAACTTTATTCTAGCAAGGTTCTATTTTTTACTGTCTTCAAATTCCTACTACAGTAACTTCAGAATTATTTACATCACCATTCAATCGGCAACCATTAAAGAAGATCACACTTTTCCTATCTTATGTTTCAATTCACTGTGAAAACATAATTTACTAATTTTTTTATATAGATATTTAGATCTTTTTGTACTTTTTATTGCCTCAAATCTATCACTACCTTCCCTTCTCTCCTTATCTGACTCCCCCTCTAGGTCTCAAGGTAGCAACACCTTGCCACGCGCCATCTAAATGCGTGGCGGACTTTTTTCTCTTATCTTTCCCCGCAAACATTTTTCTTTCATGCTTCTCTCTGTTATAAATTTCCACACCTTTTCTTCATTCACCCCTACATTTCCTGTGTTATATAAATTGAAGCAAAGTACTCTACAATTATATTTGCTCGTTACGGAACCATCAGGAGAAAACAAGCTAATAAGAACTTAAAGGAAAACTAAAAGTAGTGTAGGTACTTTGTAGGCATTTTGTCTCTTCCAAAATTACTCAGAAATTAAACTATTTTGAAAACATTATGTCTTTACGATTTAATCTTGAAAAAAGTTCTTGGTTAGTCACGACTGGGAGCAAAACATTCAAGGAAAAATGAAGAAGAAAAGGTTGAAAAAAATGAAATAATTTCTGTTAACGACATTATACATGGTATACTACAGTTTTTCGTGCAAACTTCAACAGTATGTTCTATACAGTGTAATCGGACTGGTGATACAAGCCGATGGGTAATGAATCCACACGAAAACATAACTAAAAAATGTAGAATGCATTTTTCCATACGTAGCTTCATTTTTTAATAAATTGTTGTTCAGAATTTGCCGAGAATGCATACATCTGCACATGATCGTACTTAAATCTACTTGAAAGATATCACTGTGCTGTTTATATTCCTGTTCCGATTTATTACCTTGGATAGTAAGGTATAAACATTGAAATACAATTACTTTGCGATCAAGAATCTTTTTATTAATTAAAAAATTGTTGTGAATGTTTCCCATTTTTTCTGTTTGCCCATATGACTGTGTCTGCGTATTATGTATAATACTACAGATATTTTCTAACGTGTTCTCTCCTTTCAAATATTCGAATGCAAATTTACTGTTTAAGGTATTTCTCACTTGTAACCTCCTGGTTGTAAACAAATCTTCTTACTGAAACAAATTCTTGAACATAAAACAATTTTATTTCAATGTTTATGCTTTAGGTATTATTTAATGTGGTAAATCGAAACAGCAATTTGAGTAGCATAGTGATATCCTGTAATGTACCTACATAAGTACGATTACGTGCAAGTGCATGCGTATTTGACGATTGTTTAACGATGATTTATTCGAAAATCCCCTCCATCCCACATGTGGGTAAAAATGGGACTTTTGTCTTTTAGTTGTCAATGAGTGGAAAAATAAAGAAAAGAGACAGATTCTTCACGGTTTTGAAATTAATTGTCGTTGTTTAGTACTTGTATTATGGACGTAAATTTGATAAATCTTTAAGACGTAATCTACCTGATGTTTTTGAGAAATCCAAACTATGTCGTAAGACGTTCAGGCATAGTAGACATAAAATGGACGTCTTCAAAACGTCGTGTACTACCTAGGATAATATAATTCTATTTCAATAGATACAATTAGGCAGACAGGTGTCTCGATTTTTGAAAAAATTAACTATTAATCATATCCATGCACAGTATATTCAAAAATTTTACAGAAATTGAAATTGATCAGTTTGACTCCCAAAAGGCTTAAGTAGAACTTCCCCCTTTTAAAGCTTAAACTTTAAACTCTTTGCTCTCTCTCTCTCTCTCTCTCTCTCTCTCTCTCTCTCTTTAGGCACGTGTCGTCGTTAAGTGCGGGGGAGTAAGCACGCGTCGCGTCACCTCGGTGGAATAAAGTAAATTGGTTATTCGTAGAAATTCTTGAAGCAGCCGAATGGCTTCTGGGACCAGACGCAAATAAATAATTTCTCACGCGTGCCTCCCTCTCTCGAGGGCCGAGATTAGACGATTAACGTCCAGTCCCTGTCGGCAGTCGGCGAGATATGCAAAGTTTCCTTTCATGCGAAAAAGAACATTCCCTACAAGCTATCGCGACGGGAATACCAAAATACAAGCTTTTTTCCTTCTTACATGCCTACGCTCATAAGCGTTTTTTCTTTCCCGGGCGGAAAGGCCACCCCTTGCTTTCATGGGAATTATGGAGATTTCAGAGGGACTCGTTCTTTTTCATCTCCTCGATCGGTAGATTTTTCTGCGATAGGGGACAAGTCTGTTAACTTGCTCTTTGCGTTGGCAGAGACTGTGGTTCGTGAATACCTTTGCGCGATTTCGGATTCCGATTTTGCGGTTCAACGTGGGTTACACGCAAAGTAGGAAGTTCAAAAATGAAGACACTCTAACTTGCTTGGAGAATATGGAATTACGTTCTGTTTTTTCTAGGTTATTTAGAAGTTAAAGGAAAGATTGTTTTGCATTTTGTAAAGTGTTTGAAATGTATTATTTATATGTTTTGATGAGAATTTATAAATGCAAAAATCATTAACATTTGATCAGCCAGTTTTGCTTTATTGCATTCAAACGCATAAAAATAATTTAAAATTTTAGAGTAATAGATACTTTATTTTTAATTCAGAAGTTAACTTCGTAACTGCCAAACTGAAACTTACAAAGAAAAATCTTCTGAACAAGAAAGCGTGTTAAACCACTCTTTGCTTTCTGGAACTGTTTTACAATTGAAGGAAATAAATTTGGGGTGGTGATTAAGGTCAAATCCCAATTATGAGTCAAGTGATCTACTTTATAGCTTAAGGAAATCATGATATAAAGTGAAAGTTTTCCAGGAACCGTAATTTGATATGATGCATAATGTTCTGAAACTGCTTTCGGAGCAGGAAACAATCAGAATATTGAAAATTTCCAATTATTGCATTCTTGGTTTCATTAAGTTCTTCTTTTACAGATCCTTATTTTGAGTGTTATTTGCTTATACAAATTTTTGTGCGAGGTAATTTGTATATTAAAGTCTACATTTGCTATAACCTTTAAGGCGAGTTATATCTTACTTCGTAATAAACGATGAGAAGTAATAATAGTAATATTGGATAATTTTACCTTTCATGGGTTTTGTGGTGGAAATACATAACTTATTTTTGCAAAGAAAGAAAATTGGTATTCCCATTGCGATAATTTCCCGACATCGAACCAGTAGCATATTATCAAAACATAACATTTTTATTTTTTAAGGCGGAAGGGAGGGAGTATTTGAAAACAGTCTTTTTCAGCAATAGTATTATTTTATTATGTGCTAAAAACTCGATAAAGTAAAGTTTTATATAATACTCTGATAAGCCAGTCGAGAGGTATACAACAAAATAAACGCTAACACACATTCACACAAGGGAACCTTGAAAAGTTGAGGAATGCAAAAACCTGGGGAAGGGGGGAGGGGGTGGAGTGTCAAAATTTGACCTATAGTAATACTTTCTCAAAATTCAAAAAACTTACGACAGAGTAGACGTACTTACTGAAACACATCCAAGTTTTTAATGAAGTTACTTTTCATCCTATAAAAATGTTACTATCAACTCATACTTAGGTCTTGAAAATCTTGCATACTTCATATATTTTGGAAGTTCTGAAAAACTTGAAAGTTTTTAAAACATTCAAAATCTTAAAAATTTCAAAGACCTCGTATCTATTGAACATATTACGAATCTCAGAAATCATGAAGATTTTCAAAAATTTAAAAACATTGCAATCGTTGAAATTTTTGCTTATGTTAAAAACTTCGAAAATTAAAAAAGTCCTGAGTTAAAATTTTCCTAGATCGAATTTTATGAATTCTTCCCCTTTAAAAACCTATGCATTATTACAAGTGATCGATGGTGGGCTAGGCTTTCCCAGATGTATTGTGCTTTTAACAAGGTAGTACCCTCGATTTGTGGGAAAATATGGAAACTCTGCAGCACAATATTCGATCCATGATTATGTGTGATCATTCAGACCTCAGACTATGTATACTTGTTGGATACCCGCAAGTTTTAAAATACATAATTTTAGACTTAAACAAAATAATGTACTTCAATGAGTACAACAATTAAAAATGACGACGAATAAGAAGTGACAAAGATAAACACAACAATATAGCTTATTTATTTATTTTATTTTATAATGTACAATTAAAAATAAATAATTTTTCTCCAAACACTTGTGTACTATTTGTACACAAAATAATTTTCCTCCAAACACTTGTATACTATTTCTATACAAAATAATTTTCCTCCAAACACTTGTGTACTATTTGTACACAAAATAATTTTCCTCCAAACACTTGTGTACTATAAGTTTTAAGAAAATAATCACACCTTTTATAGAGTATTATCAATATCTTAATATCGAATTCAAATAAATTTTGCAAAATTATAATCTCCAAAATATGTTATAATGAGTACTATTTAAAATTGTAAAAGTAAAGTAAAAATTAATGACTAAAATATATACATATGAAAAATATTATCTTGTATATTTTAAAAAGAATATATATCTACACATTTATTTATTTATTTCTTACAAAAATTGACAATATGATAATCGAGATCTGCGAAGGCGTTGTCAGTTCATGACGAATATTCAATTTTCCCACGGTCATCAATCTGTTTAAATATTCAAATCTTACCGAATGGAAGCTTTTTGTGCTTAATGAAAACGTCTCGTCTCCAAATGAAACTGATATTTATAATAAAACTTATGTTCCTTCATTATTATTGGCAATCGTTTTCCTTATCTACTAAATTCAATAAAAAAAAGGGTAAAGCATAGATAAATAATTCCACGTCTCTTTCAATGCAATGCACGTTCATATATCGGATTTTATCTAGTTAGAAAAAACTGTCCTTCAGATCAAAAACCCGTAACGGCGAAAAACGGGAACCGGGGACAAAGCGAAGTCCTCCAAAAGGATGAAGAGCCATGCAACGAAAAAACGCCAACAGCACTTTGTGTTTTTTTCTTCACGTATGTTTCGATCGAAATCTCTTGAGATCAGGTATGAAAGATCGAGTTTTGACAGGACTGTGACGTAACAATTTGCTGGCGAAATGAATCGAGTGAGAGGGTAGAGCTTTTAAAGAAAGGGGCAGGGAAGAGGGAGCAAAGAAAATTTGATACGTTTCCGTTAGAAGCAGCTGATGCCTTGTTGCAATGCCTTACTCTTTGTTCTTCATGAATCTGTCGAATCCCATTAGAAATTTGATAATGAATAACATTACAAGTAATTGCGATAATGTATGCTAGGCTTTGATTCTCTTGTCATTCGTTAATTTTCCGATTTGGGAATTACTAACTTTTTAAGTTGAAAGTTTTCAAGGTACTACATTCTCAAATCCTTAAATCAAATGTTTCAACTTTTCAATTTTCGTATACATATTTTCAAATTTACAGTTCCTAATTTAACAACTTCGAAAGTTTCACATTTTTAAATGCCCCTAATATTCAAAATTTGAAGTTTGTTTAAGTTGTTCGTCTTTCAAGTCCTCAAATATTCCAACTTCTCAAGCTTCTCAAGTAAGCCGTGTATCTACCATCAAGCTAAGCTATGATATGCTATGCTATGCTGTGCTATGCTATGCTATGTTTAAAAATAATTGCTTCAACACAATATACATACATACAATATCATAGCATAGCATAGCATAGCATAGTATAACATAGCTTATTACTAACTTATTACCGATAGATCCCTAGCTTTAAGTAAATGGCATAAAAATAAAGTAAAAATCTCATCAAAAAGTCACCTTTACATGAGTGCAAATAGTTAATACAACTCGTTAACCGACGATATACATATATCTATACAGGCGGCTGCGTGTAACGGATACCAAATGATGACTTCGTTCGCTTTTGCCCCTTACCCCTTGTCTCACCAGGGAGGATCTCGTCATCCACTTTCCAGCAGGAAACGATTGGTCGATGAATAATTAGGTGTGTTCACCCCAGGCGCCAGACTTTCAATTAATCGCTGCCGAATGAATCTTTATGAGGCCCGCAGGTGAATCGATTTTTACCTCTTAATGGATACCACGAACTTCAAACTGAAAATTAAAATACACTTAATTTATATAGGATGTATCAGAAAATATGGGACATTTTTGGAAGGTAGATCCTAGGCACGAAGAGAATAAAAAAAATTCATGTGTACATATGTATGTTGGAAAACGTCTACTTTTTGAATTACATGCTATTTTACGCTGCTTAAAATGCTGGTCTAGCCCGAACAAAATAAGAAAAATATGGGACACTTTTGAATTATAGGTTCTAGACACAATGCAATCATAAAAGTTCAAATGTACCAACATCCAAAAACTTATAGCTTTTCAGTTACACACTATTTTATATTGTGTAAACCCCTGGTCAATTATCCACTTGTACAGTGTGCTATTCCCTTTAAGGTCTTACTAGGTCCATAGATAGAGTCGGATTTTTTAAATGAGCAGCGCATGGTCATGAATCTTATAGAAAAATTCACACTGCATGCAATATAAAATAATATATAACTAAAAACTAAGCGTTTCCTGGCATGTATGCACATGAACTTTTTTCATTGCTTTGTATCCACAATCTATTCCCCAAAAAAATGTTCATAGATTTATTAAATTACAATATTCATAAAATGCCAATAAGACCAAAAACAGAACTTTGCATTTGAGAGGAAGGCGAACCTAAGTCCTTTTTTTCAAACTTGCGTTTTATACATCCCCTTACTGCTTTCTCTTAATGTACATCATAAATAAAGAAAATTTAATGGTATAAACTACTTTAAATATTGTATGAAGAAATTAGTGATTACATTCATTTTCCTACTCTCCTGAAAAATAACAAAAGAGAACGTGGATCAGTTTGATTCTCTGATAGAGAACTGAAGATGTAATTAACAGAACGGTGGAAAACAATTTCACATATATTTCTAACACGGTCAAACATTTAAAACGAGTTATTAATAAAAAGGCATCTACAACAAATTATTAAAATTCATAATTCTGTTTAAATATAGATACGTACCTATATGTACGTACTTTTCAAAATATGTTACGTTTTCCTTAAATGTCCATTTAAACATTTTTTTAAACATTTTAAACATTTTTGTAGCTTGAAACGTGAACGCATATTACTTACTTCATTACTTGTTACAATGACTGATTTAATACAGTAGAGAACAATCAGTTCATATGAAATGAACGAAGATAAATAATAAACTCACGAACACCATGGTGTTTGAATCTTAATGCGAGTCATTGTATTCCGTAATGCAAGACAAAAATTGCTATTAGAAGAGAGATCTGCTGTTTCATTGGGTATATGTTCTTCAGCTGGAAGAGCCCCGGTGATTTTCGATTTGTGTATCGACCGCAGGGAGGTTGAGATCTCGAAAACGTCAATTCGTCGAACGAGTCCATTTGTGAGAGCGTCGCGGGTGTACACCTGGTCCAACCCTTTCTTCTGGGTTTGAGAAGGAATTGTGAGAACCCAAGGTTTGATGAATGAATGAGTTGTCTGCGAGAAGTGATGCGTGCGAAGGAAAATCGAGTAAAAGCTATCGAACGATGCCAAATCTCGATTCCACGGTCCGTGAGATACTTTTCACCAACGCCAGCCAAAGAACCACAGTGGACACTTTCTGTGAGAATATTCTCATTCTGTATTGAGAATACTGACGAAGGATCTCGGTATACTTTCCCAACAGAAGGAAACTTGAATACAAATATAGCGGTGCATAGTACTTTGGTTTTCAGCTCAAACAGTTGATTTCACCACGTTGTTACGAAAACTATATGAAAAATATTTCATAGACTATGTCACTTATACAGATTCTGAGAGCGCAATCCAAACTCTATTGAAGTCTTTATGAAAAGGAAAAAACGAAATAATTAAAAACATATTAACAGCCTACGTCATAGTTACCAGTACGAGCAAAAAATATAACTATTACCTGGATACCCTCGCGTCAAAGAATAACCGAGAACGAAAAAGCAGGCTCCAGCTCTAAAAGAGCAACAGCACTCTCATCAAATCCCCTGGTTCCTATACCTTACCAGAAACTCATAAAACAGGAAAAAAACCAGGTCAGAGAGAAATGGAACTGGACGTGGACCTCATCTAACAGGGCAAAGATCCATTGGCATATTGCGATCCATATTATGATAGCTGCCATAAGCCTATAACGATCCACTATCTCTTATATGAATACACAAGGTTTGAAGTCGGAAGGCGGAAACATGGGATTAACTCGTATACTGCTCTAACCTCACAGGAATATATAAAGGATATCATTAAATATTTAATCAAATCAAACCTATTTCATAAAATCTAAACTTTCCACAAACAGAATTCCCTCGCTAATGACCCAGAAAACCCTTTAAACCCGTTAAACCCTTAAAAAAGACTATTTTAATAACATAACATTTGAATTATTCTCTTTCTTTGTATTTCAAAAGCGCATCGACTTCTTGGTTATTACCGACTATAAACTATACATGTTTCATGAGAAATACCATGGAAAACATTGCCCCTAATGTTTTCCAGAGAACTTCTCATGAGATACGATTAATACTTTGGACCCTAAGCTGGCTTGTTTTAAAAACTTGATGAAGTTGTCTATTTCACTTTTTATTATAATTGTCTTTTAATAGCCGTTCAACACATTGATAGCCACGCTATCTACTTTCATATTCAGTAGCTAGGAATTATCTCGTAGTTGGTGGTTATCGTGTTAATTTTATAAAATTGTAGTGTTAATTATATTTTGAGCAGTAAAATAATAAGTACTCGATTAAATATAACGATTGAAGCAAAGTCAGAACAAATACATGTCGGTATTTTAAATTGTACATATATGCGAATAGGTGATTTCATATTAACCCTAATGCACACGAGCGATATTTTAATGCACGATTTCGTTGCGATCATATGTTTTTCTTTGTTTTCCCAGTTACAAACAATAAAGACAGATATATGACCTCAAGGAGCCGTGCGTTAAAATATCGCTCGTGTGAATCAGGCGTTATTTATTTTTCACGAGTATCGTCATATTAATTATAATACACAATTTTTTGAAAGCAATTTTTTTGAACACTGAATTATTTCGTTTTACACGTTTGGAACTCCAGTTCAAGAATAAGGATGACCCGTGCTACGTGCAGACAGTGTCTAATCTACGAAAGCTGCACGTGTCCAGGTCTTGAAAATAGGTTTCTAATTTTCAAAGGAAACCGACATTGCACCTTTCCAGGGTATCGATTTCTCAAAGCATAGTGAATTCAAATAGAGGTTGCATCGGCGTGCTGTGTTTACCCTATTGGTTTACGCTCAGTTGTCTTACGTATTGAACACTAGTGGTCTTCTAAAGTCCTCAGTGTGGAAAATCGTTCGTCCTATTTTCCTTAAATCCCTTAATCCTCGTCGCGGCAAAAAGCTGCGCTGTTTCAGTTTTGTAATACGATACCTTGTGGGAGGAGTCGCCGCAAACATTCCCTATTTAAATTTTTAGATAATAATTACATTGAATTCAATTTTAAGGTTCTGGAGTATATTTTTGGAAAGTTATTTAATTGAACACAGTGGAACTTCGATACATTAATAGTTTAAACATTAACAAACAATGCATAAAAATTCATAAAATTATATTAAGATTATATATTATTTGATATTATGCAATTTTCCTTTATGACATTCTTATCTATATTTAGTTTTAAAAATATACATAGTTTGTCACAGTTGCATGGGTTGAATTCACTATGTATTAGAATATTTGCAAAGTTGACAAATTCAATACTTTAGTAACTTTATTGTAAATTTTCTTATAGCCAAACATAGCAACTATAAATACTACACAAGTACTTTTCGAGAAAGTACTTCAGGATATAGTAGCAACTGGTCCATTCTTTTATAATTTCACTACTACTTATCCAGCAGTTGGACCATTATTTTAGCAATTCGTTACCTCATTCGAGGTATTCTTCTTTCAGGGCACTCTTTATGTACCTATATACAGCTAAAGGAATTCTCGATGGCCAAAAGAAACCTGTGGCCATCTGCAACTTACGAGTAATGCGATACCATGTGAAACAAAAAACCCAGCAAATTTTTTAACGCTGTTTCGACAAACTGTAGATTCGATGAAAGCAGAGCGTATAAAGGATACATAAAGACCTTTATTGCTTCCCGAGTGAAAAAGATGAGCGAGGGATTGGGAAAAAAGCGTCTACGGAAGGGGCTGCCTAAGGTAGATGGTAAATTAAAATTTATGAGCAGCAGTTTTAACTGTGAGCAAACATGTTGATGCACCTTTGTTTTCTGTGTGTAAATTATTGAGATAGTATTAATGAAATTTCAAATTATTGAAAAATTGTGCTGCTGTTAATAGATATTTTATTTCAACTACTTATTCTTTGAGTTGTTTCTGGTTACAGTACCGGCTTCTGCATTATTGTCAAAATTAAGTCATATGATACAGTATGACATAATGATTTCGCTCAAATCAATGTTTTGCGTAAATTCAAATAACTTAGTTGAAAATTAACAAGCAAGAAATACATTTTAAATAGTTACTTTTTATTTTGAATTTAAAATTAAATTTATCCACGTTTAGTCTTATGGACACTCGAGTTTGATATTTGACTAGTCACAATTTTAATACTTCAGTAATTAAATTTTAATATTGAAATATTTCATAACTTCAACATTACAATATTTGAAAACTTAAAAAATTCAATATCTGAATACTTAAATATTTTAAAAGTTAAAAAATCATAATAGTTGAATATTCGAAAATTGGAGTATCTCAATATTTGAACACCTCAGCACACAACTATTTACAGGTTTCATACCCCAATTTTAGAACTTCATATCTAAACGCCATTTCAAACGCTCAATCTTATCCGAGATTCAGTCTAAAATTCGTCTAGATCTCTTCTCAAGGTCACTGGAATTCCCTCTGTATACTTGCTATTGATAAAAAGGATAAAGAGGAGCGATATCACAGAAACTTGACTAGGTCGTAAATGTCTCCCGGCAATGCTAGAAACGTAACCGCCGTTGTATACGCTGAAACCGATCCGAGAGAGCGAGGCCTTCATTATCGTGTTGCTTAACAAACCGACTAATGTAAGGAGGGGGACCAGTTCTGGAATATTTTACGCGTAAGGCAGGCAGCTGCCCGGGAAGATCGGATCGCTTTCAAATTATCCGGGCGAGTTGCCACGAGTGCCCCCGTGCCTACTTGGCGCGCGTACGCGCGCGCACGCATGCGCACTTGCATGCAGCGCAGACGCGTATGCACGCAGGATCCGATCGCTTTGAAAAGAGCAATCGCATGAAAACACCTTTCATTATTTTCGCCGCGAATTCCTGCTCGAGCTAAGACACTTTGCTCTTTTGCACTTTGTTGCCTTTAATTTCAGTTTTTCCTTGTTTCACCCCAGTTTTGCCTTCTACGTTTTTCAACAGTTAATAGACCCTGCAGGGTAACCACATGTAGGTATAAAATATTGCTGGCTGTAGAGTCTAGAATACTTCTATTGTGCATGAATTGTGAAACAATTCTTCAAAATCTTTTAAACACCTAAGTGTTATTATTTAAACTACAAGTGAGGTTTCTGAAAATTATTTCGTATTTGTGCGCCCTGGATGGCTTCGATTTTGTCAAATTTTGGCCTTCATGGTTGACTGAGATTTTGAACAGCGTATGTAATCTGAGATTTGAAGTTGTAGAATTGGGACTTAGAGTATTTTATTGAAATTTACAAATTGTAGTTATTAAAGGATAAATTAAAATTTTTGTTTAAGTTTTATTTTTTAACTATGTTTATAGAAATATGTAGCTATATATATAATAATTCCCAATCTAGTTATCATTTTGATAGTAAAATTGATATTACATTTAATAAATTCCTTCATGAAAATTTCCAAAAACAATAATGTTTTAGAGTTTCCTCATAACTAATATAGAATACTCAAATTAAGGTGTTGCGGGTAGAAGGGTGAACTCAGCAAATCCGTGTTTCAAGAAAAACGCTTTTCATTTATTTTCTATAAATTATTTAGATTGTAGAAATATTGAAATGTTTAAGTTCGCCTTTACCACGTGCAATATCTCAATTGTAATACAAGTATCCAATAAAATAATAATTTGTCGTTGTACCAAATAAGATACACAACGCTGTAGCTTAATATCTCACGAAAATAATCATTTTCTTTCAATGCGTATAATAATGGTACACTGATGAAGCTCCATCATAATTTTCTTAGGCGACATTACAGTGCGCTATAAAGAACATTGTTGCGTGATTCCCTGGCCCCTTTCACCTTTCCTTTCATTTCGACTGTCACTCAAGCGTAGCGCTCTGCATAGCGCCGCAATTATGCCGAAATATTCAAGAATGACAGTTTAATCGCGAAATGACGGAAAATGCACGTCGGGTTTATGAGGGTAAGTATACTCTATACAAATGTGCATGCTGCATCGGATCATCGTATTACACGCGAGAGGGACAAACACGAAGGGACACTCATTTTTGTTGTGTTGAGAGAAAATGACATAATGATCGTACCGATATTCGCTATAGTCTCGAAACTCTCCATCAGAAAGAAGATTATAAAGGGTAATACAGAAACTTTGGAGGCCAATTTGTGCGTTTCTGATTCGTTTATCTGTTTTTCTTTTTTAATGATGAGATCGAATAAGAGATAATGAGAACATTTTCAAAAACTGGAAAAGAGAGTGGTGAGATTATAAAGTATAGGACCTGGAGTTGGACGGTTAGATAATAAATATTGAAGGTTTTCAAACACATTTTCAGTTTTTATTGGTAATGTGTTCGTTAAGTGTTTATTTAAAGTGGACATTCAATTTTTAGTTGCGAAAATTCGTCTCCAATTATCACATTTTGTCTTAAAAAAATCTATTTATGAACAATATTGCCATATTCATTTGCGTTGCAACATTATGTATAATTTACGAAAAAATTAAAATAAGATGTTAAAAAATTAAAATTAAACTAAAAATGATAATAAAACGTGTTCCCGTCTCGCCAAAAACTGTTTTAATAACGTCTTTTTTTTATCCGCGTTGGAGTTTCATTTTCGATTGTTTTAACAATTATACACACACGCACGCGACCAGATACATATGAATGTGTGAATACAAGGACGAATTAGGTGAATGGGAGGTCCTAGCAGTAAAAATTTACGAGGCCTTTTGAAAACAGAAAAATGGATATGCAATATATAGAAGTTAACTGGTATTATCTCTTCCGTTTCGTATTATTTTAATAAACAATTTGACTAATTATTATCTTTCTTTAATAAACAGGAAGTTTATATCTGCAAGAAATTGCGGTGTTCTGATTGGTTGTCTCTTCGGATTCGGGGTCTTCCTCGAATTTGGAGCCCCTAATGGACCCCTCGTTCGACACCCGTTAAAATTATCTCTGCATAATTATTTCAGATAAATGAAAATAAAAGAGTAGTCAAATGCAAAAAAAGATAATATGACTGGAGAAATCTTGAGAAAATGATATTTTAATCCCTATAGCTTTTTTTATACTTTAAATTTTGTTCTTAATTTTTTGAGCTTATAGAAAAGAATTTAAAATCTATAATAATATCGAGTATAATAATTTGTTTAAATCAAACTTATCTATATTAATAACTTGTCTTATTACATATTCTTATTAATAAACATTCAAAAAAATAATTTCAGTCTAATTTAGAAAAGACGGCTTTAGATTTTATAGATTACGATATAGCGCACTGAAAAAACGTCAATTTCTGAGTTTGAGATTGATGAACGCAATTTGAACTGTATGATTTGATGATAATCACAAAAAACTAAATTTTCACATTAATTAAAACGTTTTCATACATTTATATGTATACTAGCATCTTCAGCAAGTGGCGAATGGACTTGTAATCGTGTCTATTTATATTAGAACAGAAATGCAAGTAAAGCACTATTAATAAATTTACTTAAATTTGATCTTTTTAATCTGAATTCAACTGTATGACGAATGCTTCATATTTGAATAATCACAAAAGAAAACTCAAATCCGGATACTGAAGTACTCAGATTCAAATTTGAGTACTCGAGTACTCATACCTGGTTCTCGAAACAAAGTCCGAGTACTCGGATACTCGGGTAATAAGAATTCTAGTGACGAATTGATTACCTAAATAGTTCAATGTTAGGAAAGTTAGAAATTTGGAAATTTCAATATTTGAATAATTGAACATTTAGATATTTGTCGAATTTAAATATTTGAATAATATCTTCAACATTTTAGTAATTCAATATTTAATGTTTTACAGCTTCAATAGTTCAGTAGTTTAATCTTTCAATGTGTTTGACTACATTATTAAACTATTCAAACATTACAATCGTCAAGTATTCACTTATTAAAATGTTTAAATATTCAACTATTAAAACTTCAGAGTACTCAAATACTCTCTTTGTTAACACTGAAGCTTTTAAATACTTAAAGATTCAAATATGGAAATGCTCAAATATTGGAGCATTAAACTATAGAGATTTCAAGTCACTGAAATGTCAAAATTATCGAAAATTGAAATATTGAAATTTTCAAATACTCAAATATTTAACCATTAAAATATTAATTTCCTGAAATACTGAATCCAAAATGAGACAAATGTTTATTTAACTTCCTGCTTGATTATATTCAAATCTATAAACAAGTTCATCATTTCCTACCCAATCCAGAACGTATCATATCTCATATGGATCACATTCAATTATCTCAAATTGATCGATACTTTTCCATCGTAACAGATATACATATTAAAAACATAATTGTATCATTTTTTGCGTAACAATATTCCCTTTGAGTTCCTGGCGAATTTTGCTGAACTTAATCTCTACATGGAACACTCTCGAGGGACCGAGATAATTGTCGAGATGAAAAACGCAACTCCGAGAAAGTTGTCGTGCACCCAGCCACGTGCCTCGCATGAGATAATGAAAGGTGTCGTTCTTCTTCTCCCCTCTCGCCACTGTCCCTGATCCTCGACGTCCTGCGAAAGAAACAAAATTCGTGGGCCATCAGAATTGGAGAACGTGTATGGTGCACGCCAGCACCACCAGCAGTAAGCGCGCGAGCAATGCGAGCTGTGGAGCATTATCATTACCCCAATAATAGGCGTCCTGGGGGAAATTATACGAATGCTCTACTTCTGAAATGGTTTCTTAATCGGGTCCAAGAAATGAAGACGTTCGAGCGGCTCTTTCGAGGAAATATCGCGTGCATGTTAATGATTACGCTTTTTGTTTCTTGAATTTAGGTAGGATTTCCTACATGCAACCGTTGCATGCAGTTCTCCTATCTATACTGTTAAGCTCGATGCACACGAGTGATACTCTGATGCACGATCTCGTTGCGATCATATGGCTGTCATCGTTGTTTGGAATTTGGAAAAGAAAGAAAAATATATGATCGCAACGAAATCGTGCGTCAAAATATCGCTTGTTTCCATTGGCCTTAATACATAAAATCTGTAGCTGAAAGCCAAACGAAACCAAGTCTATTTTTTTCAGAATTAAGTTTTATAAACTTAATTTTAAACTTAATCTTAATCTTACTGCTTACTATTTCTTTTATTAGAATAATGAAAATCTATCTATATTATGTTATAAGTACAGAAGGTTTAATACTGTGAATTACTTAAAACATGTGCTATGTTAAGCACTGGGTGATCACATTTTTGTTTTTCAGCTGTTTTGAAAAATAACAGAAAGGAGTTGCGTCAATTTGGTTCTGAGCTATGTTTACGTTAATTGGTTGAGCCACCGAATTAATCAACTTGAAGTCGATCAAAATTAGCGTTTCAACTTGGTTGAAATTGGATTTAAGTTGGATTTACACAGGTCCATTCCGTTTCGAACCGTGCCAGGGGCATAGGTATACTTTCCCCTGTTTTCAAATGGAGCAGTTTACACTGGACGTTCAGTGTCCGTCCGGCGAAATATCAGATGGTCTTACGGACACGTCAAGTTCATTCCGTTCCGTTTCGGCGATAGTAAGTATCGTTCCCTTGCTTTTGAATGGAGGAGTTTACACTTAATCCGTTCCATCCCATCCCAGGCCAGTCTACTGCCTCCATGGAAAGTCAAATATCGTTGGCGATGATTTTCTGGCTTTCTGCCGATGACCTACGGAATGCCTCCTGAAATCGGTTGAATGAGACCTTTTTTTATGACCTTGCGGGGTTCTCAGGTGGAAACCTCTGGAACGATGCAGTCCGAGGGTCCTAAATAGTAGTGAAAACAAGGAAGGCAATAGGTCATTGAATAATCAAAATTCCAATTTCTATATTTTGCATTAAATTTTGATGAATGTGTTACTAATGAATTACTGGTATTTTCCGGATAAAAATGATACTAAACATGATTTAATTTTAATATTTTTAACGATTGATGGAAGTTCTATACTGTGAATATCCTACCATCCTGCGTACAGGTAAGGTAAATGTCTCAGTGACTGGACATCGATTTGCATTTATATTAACATTAAGCTTTGTACCAATAATTAAAATATTTAAAAACTGCTGCTAAAAACTGTTCTTCTATAAAAGAACAGAAAATGTTTTTGAACATTTTATAGAATATTGTACTGTGAAGAAAGAAAATGTTATAATACAGTCTAATTTATGTTCTTAACACTTCTATTAAGAAGATCCGCGTATTTCTTAAGCACAGTACAGTATTTATAAGCTTGTTAAAGAACATAGAATTGAAATAAATTTTATTTTTAATCGAAAATATTCGATATGATTTAAAAATTAATATCTATTAACTGGTTCATAGAAATGCACCGTGTCCCAGTCTTTAAATAATTGCCTAACGATACAGCATTTTTTGGAGTATACGAAAATTTTAATAAACTTTCATACATTTAAATTTAAAGATACATATTTTATGTTGGAAAATAATAAAAACTTGTTAAATATTTACTTTTTACAAATGTAATCTGACATAACCTAATATAAGAGAAAGAGATAGAAAAAAAAACGAAATAAAATAATTGATCTTAAAAAAAGAAGATAAGAGGAGTAAAAAATTAAAAAAAAATTACAAAAGAGGAAGAGTTGGAAGAAAAATAAAATAAAATAAGTAATTCATAATTGTATTTTAATGTTTATTATTGTCCTTACTCTTTTGTAGGTTTTATTATTTATATTTTTAAGTTCGTATTTCAGTAAGTCAGTGTATCAAAGTTTAGTTTAAAAACTTCAATATTTAAATATCTGAGTAATTACAAATGAAATTGATGGATATTAGCAAGGGATGGAAAGCAACTTCTTTTGATTTAAACAATTATATATTATACTCAGATATATATATGTATGTAGATATAATAAACTCTTGCGTACACATCGGCTGTCGATACGAGAAGAAGGTCGTTAATGTAAACTAAACGAACCACACATTACAATTATAGTCACGTGATTACACATAACTTACAATACTACTAAAGTAGAGGAGAAGTCGCGATTTGTCCAGTTCTGATAAAAATCTATGTTTAACATGTTAAATACATTATAGATACGTATAGCGTGAGAATAACGTAAAGATACGCTAAATTTATTAAAAAATTAAGATTATCAAAAACATACAACTGTTAAAAAAATATGGCAAAGTGAACATATTTATTTGTAAAATTATGTACTTCGTTGCACCATTATGAAACGTAAGAAGCTAAAACTTACTAAAATTATTACTATTAAAATTATAACCTATATTACATCTAGATATTAGAAACTAGACCCATAATTAAATTAAAAACTAAGTTTTTTTACTTCTATGATGTTTTTTTGCGAGAGTGTTATTATGTTCTCAAGAAAGAATAATAAATTAAGGAGGTGGACACGCGAGTGGACCAAAGTCGCCCAAGATTAATTATCGAATTCCCGTTATTTCACGTAATTATCAATTGATTGCCTCTCTCTCTTTCTCAATCCGCGATCCTTTTTTGCACGATTCTGGAAGGCGTGTCCTGGCCCACGTCGTCAGTCTCCTTTTCCTCGCGATTCTGCCGCGAGCACAAGATCGAGGTCGACTTTCGTTCCTGAAATGCGATCGAGTGACGTCTTTAAAACGGTAGCAGTCTCGACCGCATGGAAAACACCCCTGGCCGAATAATTTTCTGTCGGTCGGTATAATTAACATCAGAGTTCGTAATTTTATACCACACGAGAAGCCTGCGGCCTCCTCCTTTCAACAACGGATCCTTCGTTTCTCTGATTCGCGTGCAATCATACAGACAACCGCAGCTTTTTATCTAGATTGCGTTCAAGAAATTTTTAAACACGGTTAATCGCTGAAAGAGAGCTTCGTTATTGGTCGAGTAACTCTTTCTGCAACAGAGTTTTCAGGCATAACTTTGTGAAAAACTTTCATTTGTGTTTCTCTTGGGATGTATTATTATAAAAGTAGAGGAATAATTTTCATGATAAATGAATAAGTAATGAGATAAAATAATATGTGAAATTGTGGCTTTAATTCGTATTATGTTACTATGGAATCGCTCAAAACTCAAATACAGTTTCAGAAATTGGTAAATTGAGCATAATTTTAATATATCAAAAATTGATAAGTTCAATAAGTAATTGATAAGTTCAATATTTATATATTTGAAAATTTGACGGTTTCAATATTTCAGTACTTGAAAAGTTCAGGAAAAAATTTTTTGGTTAAAGTGAAGATAGATCAGTTTAAGTATATTATTATTGTTATTATTGTTATACCTATACGAAAATTTGAAAGTTCAGAATTTGAAAATTGAAAATTGATGTGACTATCTTAGTATACTACAGATAAATGTGACACTAGTATTTATTTATTACCAATAAGTACCTATGAATATTCTAGTCTGACTTAATAAAATTTAATCTACTGAAGTTTAGTTTGGGATTGTTAATTTTTATTTGAATAGTTAAATGAATGTAATGATTACTGATAGATTACTGACGCATAAAGAATTATAATATTGTACACGAATATATACAATCATAAAATTTTGCAGTTACACATGCGTTAGCAGAGTTACAAGAAATTTGAATAAATATTTAAAGTTATTAAACAACTAAAAGTTTCAAACAAAATTAAAAATGACAAAGTTTATATAAACTTGTCACATATCGAGATAGAAAGTTTAAAAATTTCACAATGGAACTTAAAAATTTTTCTAATTTCCATTTCTAAGACATTGTAAAATAATCCTTTTCAGTATAAATTTTTTATAACTTTTTATTAATCTATACAAATGAAATGAAAGTAAGCCTCGCCAGTCTATTTAATTTTATTTATAAAAAAATAGAATTATTAACTAAATTTAGCGGGATATTTAAATAAAACCTTGAAATATAAACAAGCTGAATGATATCCAATGCTAAATACTGACAATGAGTGACATTTCCTTTACATTTACCAATTTAAATCATGTTTTAGGTAGAGATTTATATAACTTTTAACACACTTTACTTTAATTGTACACGCGTTTATACATACTAATATGCTTCATGTTATTGATATATTAAAACACCTGTATAGATACAGCAGATTGTAATATAAAATATGAAAAAATGTATCTATAATAGATTTACCATCTTTCGGCCTCGAAGTGAACAAATAAATAATAGGTAATGTTCTATTTCAAAGACTGAATTTTATCCTCCTGAATTTTAGTTACGAGACTCCTCTCCGACGAACATATACAGAATCCATTAATGAAAAAAAAATACCTCCGGAGTAGAAACTGTTATCGGCGATCTCGAAAATTGAAAAACAGGTAGCGGCGAAGCCTTTCTTTTTCATCGGTCGACTAATTATGAGATAATTGTATTAATGGACCATCAGATAGTCGATCATTACAAAGCCTAGACACCGAGCGGGATATCTACTTTTCTAAGATAGTTCGATTAGGAGGGTAGACCGTACCGAAAGCGACTGATTTGCTTTTTTCTTCCCCTTTGCTTCCATCTCAGCGAAGATTCATTTTCTCACATTGCTACTGAACCAGTCAAGCGTTATTTCACTTCTCTAGGGTCCAATTTTGTTCCATTTGCGAAACGACATTAAACATTTTTGACTCTGAATTATGTTATCCCATATTGTTTATTGTAAATTTTATTCTATTTGGTCATTCTGTCATACTATACATTTAAAATTCTATAACAAAACAGAAATTTTGTAACAGACCAGTACGAGAAATATTGCAGAATATGCATCCTTTTAGAAAAAAACTTTATTATATTCAATTACAAAGAAAAAAGACAAAAGTCTCATAAAGTGCTTCAGAGAACATTGAGACTCAAAGAACAAATTCAAACTAAGTACCGTATTAATAGTAAACACTTGGTTCTCATATACGACAGACAAACAGTTCCCAAATGGAAATCTATGTTTGATTCGAACTAAAGCTGAAAGGCCTCAACAACCCAGAAAACAAAAATTCCAACTCAAAAAACAGTTGCTCGTGTACGCACTAGTGGGAACAAAGTAGATATGTGTGTACGGACGACCCACTTCGTCCTAAATAAATCGGGCGACTTTTAGTCGATCCAAATATTGTCACATCAATTAAAGTGTCCATAAGCTGCGCGCGGTGTGTTTGTGCACGGCGTCATGTCCCCAAAACGGTAATTTCGTTTTCCTTCCCAGGCTTCCTGACCCTTTCGTATTTGACTTCCTTTAGAAAGGAAGTGCCTTCCTCTACTACGATCCTATACCTTGAAAATCACTTACTTCATGTATAATAATAAGAGTAAATCACGCACTGAGTTGATAATATTAATGATCTTTCCTTACGAGATTAAATTAAAAAAATTAACACGTTCAAAGCTCACCAAAGATTTACTGATTCATTCTTACATTCAGGAATGCGATATAAATTTTGCAAAATTATTAAATATCTTAACATATACCTTTGCTAGAAATTCAAAAAGGATATAACCCCAGAAGTGATCCACCTGTGGATTATAGGTTATAGGACTGTGTACGAGCTAAATACATAGCTTTGTTGAATTCCTGGTTCAACACTTTTTAAAAAAAATCCAGTATGAGCGTTATTCTAATAAGTAAGCGTCATAAAGTGGTCCAGCAATCTGTTTGACAAATCTTTTCAGGGGCTAATGACTTTATGCATTCTAAAAATCTAGAGACGAGATGAAAAAGACTAAGGTTCTTAGTGATTAAGGCTGGAAGAGTACGAAGTTTTTGGGCGAATGAGGCCAACCTAAGACCATTAAGGGAACGGTTATGTTCAACCATCACAACCATTCATCAGCCATCGACCAAATTTTAAACGTAAGAATTACAGGTTCAATACACTAATTAAAATTAAGAAATAACTTATAGTAGATAATTTGCAAGAAACATTACCATTTTTCAGATATAATCATTATGTTAAACCTGTCGTTTCTACGTTTGAAATTTGGTCGGTGGCTGTCGATCAGTGGTGATGGTTGAGCGTGACCACTCCCTAACCGTTACAAGAAATAATGACAAAATTAGGGCAACTATGCACTCGCGTTAATAATAGACAGTGTGATATTCCGTTTTCAATTTTAACGTTCTCCGAGCAAAGTATATATCTACATATGAAAATCTTATTTAGTTGAGATAAAATCTTTAATAGGTAATTTTAGTATTTTTTATTTTTAAAGCTTTATTAGTAAAGTTGTGAATATCTGAGATATTCAAACTATCTGAGATATTTTGAACACTTGAAGATGTGCAACAGTCCTAAATAGGGTCCTAAAGTGGACCCTATTATTTATCAACCCTTACTAGAGAGAGACAATAGGACTACCCTTGTTCTCACATAAAGTAGGAAACCCAGTATTTCATTCTGGAAACAAGAAAATCTGTTTCTCGTCCCATGGTAGGCTTCAAGTTTCATAGTTCGTGTCTCCACTCTGACTTTTTCATCCTGTTCCGCCTGCTGCACGTATGTACACAAGTAGTGTCCACTTTCTAGGACTTCCGACGGAAGGGACACTTCTATTGGCTTAATGGACTGTCCTGTAATCGCGACAGTTTGAATTGCTGTTACTTGCTTAGCTTTTTGTCTCCTTTCGGCTACTTCACAGTTCTGCTTTGAAGCACCGTGAGACTACCACTATTGTCGACACTTTTTGATTTCTAAGCAAACAAATAATACCCAGTTATGACTTTCATATAATTTGTCAAAATTGTATCATCATTAGTATGTTTATTTGCTTTTATTTTATAGAGATACTGTTCAAGCCTTTATTACAATGTTTTTTTAGATTTATTTTAATTCAGTTTTATGCTATAAACCCATTAAATATTCGAGAAAATAAATGTTTTATTTCGAAAAATTCGAAAGCATTGTTACTAATTTCTTTTCACGTTTAATTGCTTATTAATATAATGTGCAAGTCCTTTAATATTATTAGCCTGACCATCATACGTTCCTACAATCTTTTTAGACCCAAGGGTGATCAACTTTTCCACTTTTAAAAAAACTGTAACACAATTGCTATTAGTATCTGCATTCTTGGTACCATGATAACATGTATATTAAAATATCATTAGCTGTATTCATAACGATGTGCTGTTAATAAATATTAATTAATATAATATTTTCAAGCAGAATATAGCAGTTAACTATGAATTTCTATTAATATTTAAAATACTTGGTTAATAATCGATATTCTACATACTGTTAGAAGCGGATATGGAAAGTGAAGTATAGTTAGATTTCAAAGAATTCCAGCTGTTTCATAATTCAAAACAACCATTTTTATCTAGCCGAAGGGAATAAATCAAGAGGCGGAAAACGTAAGGAGGAGCAGAGACTCCAAGTGTCGTAAAAATCTATCAACGAGACATCGTTGCTCGCGGCTTAGACTTTTCAAAAACCTTCAAAGGACACCGCTTTGGATGTATTCTCACTTCCCAAAGCTGAAAGCGTGAAAAAGGATAGAAAGTAACTTTAGATATATTTCAGGGCCAATGTTCTCATTTTTCTTGTACTACCTACAGAAGTAAATCTCGCTTATTTTATTCTAGCAAAACACGTTATGCAATTTAGAACATTATGCCTTAAGTTCAGTAGACTACAGAATATTATTCACACCTAAGGAGTGTTGCTAAATTTAAAATATTCAAGGCTCTATAATTGACAGGTTAAAGAATTTAAAAATTGGAACAGTTGAAAATTTGAACATTGGAGAACTCAAGAATTTGGCTACTTTAGACATTTAAAAATTTTAATATTTGTGTTCCTGACCATCTATCCATGATATTAAATCTTATGAATGTAGAAATTACAAATTTTCCAAAGGTTCTCAAAGTACTTTCTACGGTGAATTTTTAATGATATGAAGTTATGGAGGCGCTCAATATTCGAATAAACAATCTTTTAAAGAATTTAACACTATTGAATGGAAAATATTACATGGTTTTCTTAGCCTCACTTAGATTTTCAGAAATTATATATTCGATCAAAGTTTATTATAAGAATAAAATTATTTTTATAACACTTTTGGTTTTAAGTTCTTTTAAATTAATAAGTAGAGTACTGAAAACGTGTATTTCATTATGACATTAAATAAAGTGTATATTTTTCAAAGGGACTCTAAGAATTCCAGCATTTTACTGAAGACTGCAAAATGTTTTACCCCTTTAATAAAGCTTCAATTCGGAAAAACTACCGTGTCTCATGATCAGAGTCCTATGTTCAGTAGATACACACATTTAAATCTGTTTAGTTTATCAAGAACGTCCCATTATGGTAAAATCCTTCCACTTTGCTCTGATTTTGTCCTAGGCTAAGCCTAGCACACGTATCAAGGTCATTAACTTAATTGACTCAACAGTACTTAACAAAGCTTTTACCATGAATACCAGAAAATCTCTCAACTAAGACTCTATCAAAGACACCGACTGTATCTCACAATTATTCAAATAATCCTCACCTCTTTATTCCCAGGATAACTTATCATTCCTTAATAGCTTAAAAATCATGTTGCAAGGGTTATTTTCCCGGCCGGAGTAGGGGGCGGAGAAAAGAATCGATGCCCCTCCATCATCAGGATCTGTCATTCGCGCGTTAAATCTTGTGGAAATTGTCATAGAGGCTCTAGGGTTGAGCTCATTTACAAATTTTCAATTCAGCTGGCTCGAATTTCGAAACGAATCGGCCTGGGTCCCGAAGGACTACGTAGCGTCCATAGATTATCGCGTTCTTCATGCCAGCCTATCCCGAAGGCTTCTGTGAGAAGGTACAATGAAGAAAACCAGTGTAAAGGATAAAGGAATACGTGTAGGCTTTAGTTAAAGGGGGAAGGAAGAGTTTTAGCCACGCGACTCTTCTCTCTCTTCTCTCCTTGCTCATAAATCCAGCGGCGGCTTCGTAGACTACCACCCTGCCCGTTACTCGGCCTCGGGGTTGAATTTAGAGATCATGATACATCGCAGAGCGGCTATTACCAGGCAGATCCTCGAAATTTACTTGCTGCCGGCTCCTACAGGGAGATTGTTCAAGATTCTGAACTCTGACTTCCTTTTGCCCAGCGAAAATCGTCATTCTGATCGCTGATCTAACAATCAGGATAAGTTTCATCCACGGATTCTGTTTTGCTTTAGAACTACAGATATAAAAATATAGAACACATTTGGCACTAACTTTCAAGTGTATTAATATTTTAAACTGTGCATTTGCGAGATAAATAGATTTAACAATAAGTCGAATTTTTGTTTCTTTCTAGTGGTATATATTACAAGAAATAAAATAAAGTGAACTTGCAGATAATTTTCAACTATCTTCGAGACAAGAACTAATAAAAACGTTTGGACAACACGTATGTATTGATGAACTGACCTGATAATATTTACAACTTAGCCATTATTTTTTTACAAAACACATTTGCATAGATACACCTAAAGATTATACTTTACATATACTGTTTCTCATGTGATAAAAGTATTATAAAATTGCTAAGTTTAGATTGAAGTCTATTCGCGACCTACTAAATTGTTGTAATAAAACTCATCTAACTCTTTAAATAATCATTAATAGTGTGTTAACTAGTGTTGACTGTACTATACTCTATTTTTATTTTAATATAATCTTAATATTTGTCCTCCTTTAATAGGGACATAAAAAATAGGAATACCTCGATTAAAATTTTAATGGAACTTCGTCAGTATAAATATTGCTGTAATTTCGCTAAGGAAGACAAAGTTGCTTAGCAAACGCGTAACAAAAAGTAATTCAATCATGAAATTCGTACTACTTAACATCGCAGTTATCCTTATGATTACCTTTATCTTTCTGAGCAGCGCAGTGCCGGAAGATACTCCTTCGGCAAATCCGATATGTTGATTTAAAACTCATTTCGCAGTTTTAGTATCTTTAGGTACTGTTTTTGTACAATATTTCTCTAACAAATATTTATGAGATTGAATTCCACGGAAGGGAAAAGGTTAAGAATTCTTCAAAGATGTCTCAGAGTACGTTTTGCAATGAGACTTTTATGATATAATACAGGTATAATAATATAGGTATAAACGATTTTTTGAATAGTTAAGGAATTACACTATTACATAGAAAGTGTTACATGATTTTTTAAATACACTTAGATTTTCAAAAATTATGCAATTAATAATTCCCTTGGTCCTATATTTGTATCTGTGGTTGTAAAAGAAAACGGACTATGTCATATTTTCGAAACATTCGAGTTAAAGTTTTAATTGAGATCTACAATATAGATTTTATATTTTCTCTTTTTCTCTTTTTCTATTAATCCTACTAATAACGCAATCCTACTTATTTATAATGATCCACCCTATATGATCATTATACTGTAACTGTTTATACAAATTCCTATTTCCACAAAAACAATTAGAAAAATGGAGTTCAGCTATGAATTTGTTTAACACTTCAAATATTATAAAGAGTACTTCACTTCCAGTATTTTGTACAGTTTTACATATTATATAAATTCTGTACTTTTTTTGCATATTGAAATTTCTTATAAATTTATACAAATTCGTAACTTAGCGATCGCTACTGACCACATATAATTAAATTACAATAATTGAATCTCCATAACTTCAAATACTAGACTCAAAAACAGCCCAAAACTTAACCTATCCTTCCTACATTAAATGACAGAATCTTTTACTTGCAACGAGTACTTCTGATTCATGGTAACAGATTTAGCAATGCCAATAATTGGCAACCATTTTTTCGGAACTAGAAATGTAAAAAAGCAACAGAACTAGTTCGCATAGTTGAACGTGTAACTTTTTTAAAATTTTCTGGAGGGAAAATGTCATTCGTCGAACGACAGTATTTGCACAGCCTGAATGATAGACATTTAGGACTAGAGACTTACACCCCACGAAGTGTCTCATAAACCATGAACTGTGCTGGTTGCCAGGACGTTAACGGTTTTACCTGCGCACTAGTTTCCAGGGGACTGACCTAGCTCGCTCGTCGATCACGTATATTTAGGGCAGGACTCCTTTTCGATGCGATATCATTCAACTTTTCTACCTGCATCCCTGCTACGTCGAGTGGGGACGAGAAAAACTGGATCTAAATATAACGGGTGACGTGAAATTGCAAGAAACAGTGGCGCGATTTTCCGAAGAGCATGAAATTGAGCGATTCCTTGAAGAATCTTGGAAGGACGAATTACGCAAAGGTCACATAAGTGGGACTAAAATAAATAAATATACATGTACAATAAACAAGTGAAACATTGTTTAGTGCTTCGGTAAATAATTATGTTAGATAGCAGCTACTTGTTCCTAATATTTAACGCTTATTAAATGTAAAATAATTTGAAATGATACAATAATATAGCAATGCATAGGTAAAATACTTGTCTAATTCAGAGAAGTTGTAATAAAAATAATAGTATGTAAGAACGTAGAAGTTTGTAGTATTAATTTAAACAGTTTAAAAGCACAAATTTATAATATAAAATGAGTTTTATAGTATTCTTCTTTTGTTTGAAACTGAACTTATTGTTTGTATTTTTGAAATGAGTTATTATCTGTAATGAACTATATGTATCATTTTACAGAAAATGTTACATTTTGATTACTTATTTGTTGCTCGTAGATGCTAAGTGACAAATAAAATACTACCTTAAAGGTGTTGCAAATAACTGTTTCTAAAGAAAGAGCGGGAATAGTTACTTGAAATTTTGGAAATTTAATATTTAAATATTGAAGACTTGGAGATTGAAATATTAAAGTGTTATAATATTTTATCACTTAAGAGCATATAAAACGTAGTCGATTATTTGCATTCAAATAATTCGCAAAAATACAAAATAACGTACAATTATTCCTATACCAAACAAAGATAATATTTTTACCAATATTTATATATACTAAATAATAGAAAGAAAATAATTCTCAAACAAAACTACTTCTCTGTCTGTGTTACTACAAATTTATGTGTTATGTAAGACGAATGACATATCAAGCCAACTTTTAAAAACAGAAACGTCTTTTTTCATTTTTCACGTAGAAACCATTTCCATCGTACTACCTTGTATAAAGCTTATGGTGATGGGCACGCATAACCCACATTTCAGAGATGTTTTTAAGTTGGGTTTCCACTACTTCTCCCATGCCAACACCAAACCGAAACAGATTCGGTCTCTCTCCTTGCCCTGGAATCATTTCGGAGTTAGAATTAAGGTTTACCTAATGCTATGCCGGACGAGGTTACCGCATACGCGAACAATGTGCGTCACAATGATCCCTTTTTCGACCCGAATTTCGTCCTTTGACGAGTTTCCGAAATGTCTACCTGCGAACTTGAAATTCCGTGCTCGGAAAGATGAAGTAGGACAGGAAAAACAGGGTCTAAAAATACGATGACGAAAAAGTTTTTTTACTTTCGATCGGTACATACGCAATTAGAGCACTCGATTTTCTAATTGTCAGTAACAAATACAATGCTTAGTATTGGATCCATTGACAGTAGAGATTACGAATTCTTTAAAGATCCTTAAAATACATTCTACGGTCAAACTTTCATAATATAAAGCCACAGAGATTTATTCCACACATGTGTAGACGATTGGAAGATTAAAAATTTGAACATCTTAAAATGTCAATGTTTAACAATTTGAAAATTTGGTTGCTTGGAAACTTGAATATTTCATAATCAAGAAATTAAAATGTTTGCGTGTTTAAAAATTTCAATTTTGATGTCGTAAAGATCTGTGAATTCGAGAAGTTGAATATTTAATAAGTTAAAAATTTGGGAACATGACAGTTTAAATAGATTAAATTTGAAAATTCAAAATTTGAAAAATTGGGATATTTAAAAATTTTAATACTTGGTAATTTTTAATTTTAAAGAGTTTCATGTTTGAACATTTAGAAATTTAAAAATTTCAATACTCAAATACTTGAATTTGATTGGTACATTCGAATATCTAAAACTTTATTTTCTTTGACATGTCAAAGTGTAAAACAACCATCACCATGAAAATAATAAAAAGACGATTATAAGACTAGAATTAAACCTAGTGGCAAACTATTTTCTGCACCAACCTTACTGCCATCTCTTATTAACTTTAATGCTAAAACACTCAATTTCAGTTAACTCTTTCCAAGAAATTTCTATTTTCTTAATTTCCATATCTTTTCTTCCACGTGCCATAAATTATGGAATCTTAACAATTTCTTCTTTCCAAAAAAGAATCTACTTGAGTGCTCTAAATATTTCCCCGGCAGTCTTCGTGAGAAAGTATCCACACGCAACCCTGTTGGATCGCAATCCTCACGACACCATTATTCAGCACGAAGCAACGAGTGCCCGATCAAATTAATGGCGAACAAATTACACGGCGAATTTCGAAGCAATGTGCTCTAAGACATCGGCATCGGGTTTCTTTCTGAGCTACCTCCGAATATGCAAATGTCTGGCGCCCTTGCTCGCCCAACCTTTCGACGAAATAAATCGACAGATAAAAAACTGATTACCGCGTAATTATGCGTCATACCGTTAAGAACATTCCCCTAGAACATTTTCCCTTCACCTTTTTAAAGAGAGGACGAAAGAAAGAACGAGTGGCGCGTTGCATAATCAAAAGGGATGAAATTCAAATCACAAATCGGGGGACCGTTTCGGACGGTTGCTGTTAATCAGTTCAAGGAAGTTCGAGGCCACAAAAAACACTTTTTTGCGATAGGACGGCGATATATATTGTACCTTGTTTCGATTTTCAACATTAGTGGGATAAGAAATGCAGCTTCGCATGATGGGCTTTAATCTGTTGTCTTAAAAGCAACAATTTAGGAGAGTTGAACAGGTTTTGGAATTACGCGAAATTGGTACTTACTTGACGTGTAGTACTAATAACCGTTTCAGAATGAATATATTTCGAGCGAGGATAATATATTTTAATAATAAGAGAGGATTATTTATAATTGTAAATGCTGCTACCAATTACAATTTAAAGTACAAATGAAATTACCGTGTAGAATTACCATTTTTGTATTTTATTTTTTTTATTGAAAGAATTTATATCTATATGTTAGAGAATTCTCAAACATTTCGAACATGAAATTTTTAATATTTAATAATTCGCAAATTTAGGGGTTTAGAACTTAGAACGTTTGAAAATTTGAATATTTGGAAAGTTGAAAAATTAGTTCTTTCTGAATTCGAAAATTTAACAACTTGTCCATTTAAAAACTTAAAAATGTAAAGATTTAAAAATTTAATGATTTAAAAATTTTTTATTTTGAGAAGTTAAATATCAGAGTAATTTAAAAATTTGGAGATTAGACTATTAAAGTGTTGGGATATTAGACAATTTTATTGTTTGTTAATCTAATATGAGTCCACATCCGAAGACTATGAGGCCTAAATTTGATTTGATATATTAAAAAATAGTTAAGTGTTAAAAACAGTTTTTCTAATAGAAGCATATTCAGTACTACCTACTTAAAGTGTTTTTCACGAAAACAGGAAATAAGAAATTTCTAAATTTATCGTCTTCTCTATAGTTTCTGAGAAAGTTCTTCCGACAATTTGGGACTTAGAAGTGACAGGAAGAAAGTCAAGAAGAGTTTCATTTCCACGTCAAGCTCTCAAACATAATTGCTGCCAATCCCATAAGATTGCGTTCGAGCTCTGAAAAACTGTCAGTTACATGAAAATCTGGGAAAAGGTGCTTTAAAGTGGTCGGTGTCCTTTGATATTCCTCTACAAAGTAGCAGTTCTGTAGTTAATCTATATGTTTATAAGATTTCTTAGATAATTATCTAAGAGAAAATGTATTAATAACATTTCATCATTTATTTGATTTAAAAAAAATGTTATGTGTTCTTGCCATTTGTACGTTATTGAATCTTCCTTAATTTTCTTTATTCAGTGGGTAGTTTAAACTATTATAAACTAATCACGATTAGTATTTAAAAATATAGGAATAGAAATGTGTCCATGATTCCGACGATGTATTCCGTAATACAATCTAACATAATTAAATTTTCCCATTATTAGAATGAAACTCAATAAACCACTCATTTTACACGTAATAATAACCTACATATGATAATTCATTTTTTCTTCGTCATACAAAAGGTTTCAATACGAAAATAATTAACATAATTCTTAGCCAAATGCAAAAGCTAAAGACTTCGTTCAAATTATAAGGAAAACTAGTTTGGACTACAAGAAAATAGTACCTTATTCAAAATATGGAATTGGTTTAGCGTATAGCTCCCGAAAAATTCTTAATCAAAGTTAACACATTTTAATACCGTAGCATATAGTAGAATGAAAAAGTTGCTTCTCAGACACTTCTTATAATAGTGGTGTAAATCTAAAATTTTTTCTAAAATGTATGTTTTGGTTTTTTGTGATTTGGCTCATTTCCATGCGATTCAATTAATAGCATAACTTTTTTAAAATTTTAGACTTACACCACCTTCATAATAACCGACATATCTGAAACAGAAGAAATATATTCAAGAACGTTACCAAAATTAGAACGAAGTTATACTGAAATGTTATGAAGCGAATGTATTCACTTTGCTAATAAAAAAAAAGAGATTAAACTAGTCAATTGTTTGTAGCTAAATGCTGGTCAATTGAATACCCGATTTTAGTATGGCAACTGTTATATTAAAATTTAACTTTCTTCAATAAATCTAAATAGTGTTAAAAAGCTTACAATCTTTCTGTGTGTATATATGTACTGATGAACTGGAATTTAAAAATCACCTTAAAAGAAAAGTCGGCAATCACAAGAAAAGGGTAAATAGGAAACGTCGGTCAAATAACAAGGATAGTACTCACTTGAGCACGTGCTGTGTTCCACAATGGAAACTTGTTTTTCTTGATAAAAGGAACTCTGCCTATGAATGGGTTACGCAACACTAGTAGAGTATTTTCATAGCTGTGCAATTTGAGAGAAAGGATCGAATTTCAGGCAGTTCACGTAAAATAGAAGCCAAAATTTGAAAAACTCTTCTTTCCACGGCTACTGGACTTTGAAACCCTACTGAAGTTTGAATATGAACAGTTTCTCACGAAAGTATTCGAAAGATCGAATAAAGCCCAACTGATCAACTCCAGTTTTTGTAAAAATTTCATTTTTATCGCCAAGGTATTCGACTAATGGTCAACTTTTCACAAACTGGAAAATTTACCTGCATAATTACATTTATTTTCATAAAATAATAAAACTAAGTATGGTTTCATAAAGAAAAAGAAAACTACGTAAGTACAAAATACTAAATTCAATATTTTAATTATTCATATCATCAAATCCTAAGGTGTATCAATATTTTTGTTTCTCTAAAGACAGACCTTTATGTGTTTTTTGTTATTTCTTCCTATTTCTTCCTATTATAAGTTCAACTAAAAGCAGTAAAAACAAATGAACAAACAATGTTTAACAGATAAAATAAAGAATTCTTAAAAAACCATTTGTTCTTTTTTAATCCTTTTTCCTTTCAAAGTGAGTTATATGTCTAGTTTCACGTACCCCATGTTTCAAATCGACTAATCAGGGGCTTGGCTACATCGTTCGAACAAAGGGCGTCTTCTAATTGGCCAGTATCGAGGAGCATTACATCGGTTAAATGGATCACACTCGGGAACGCTTTATTCACTGACTGGCGGTGATTATTGCCGATAGCCAGGAGGGCCAGATGTTTGAGCGGCGATGACGGGGTAAGATTCTCAATCAATTTTTTTACATTTCAACTGGCGGCGGCGAACGGTCGCGTGGCACGTTCGTGATTTGCTTTTTTCCACCCCCAACCCCTCCTCGCGTCACTCCTTTCCTACGTCTATCCCTATCTAGCGGCCTATCTTCGCCTCTTCTTTTGTGCGTCTCGTCCGCTTCCTCCTCCCTTGCTTCTTTTCTTTTTTTTTTTCCCTCCCTTCTTCTCCCCTCTCTCTCTATACCCTACTTCGCGATCCTTATCCCCGTATCTTTCGATGGGCTTTTCGAGGATTAAAGACTGGACATGGAAACGAGATGGACAATCGTACAGCTGTTCGCTCGCGGGGGCGCATCTGCCTTCCGTTCGCGTGCAGTTTAAGAAAAAAATAACGCCCGTGTGTAAATTTACCAACCTCTTTTGGCTGCTACGGCCATAACAATGCCGCCATTCGACACCGTTTCGCGACGGACATTGTTCGTGCTAATATTGCGGCTGGATGGGGAATGGCGAGCGTGTAGGGTGTGCTTGTTGCAGATTGTCAAGTTGAGAAATATTTCTTGAGCCGCTGTGCTGGTTACAGATATGCGGAACCCGATTTCGATGTAACGTGCCTTTGCCAGTTTTAAAAGATAATCCAGTTTCTCTATTGAATATATTAATAGGTATCTACCTGTAGAAGTTTATGGGCAATACCTAATTTACAGTACACGTATTTACAATTAAAGTTGCTAGGTGTATTTTATTTTTTTCAAAGACTTGAATAGTTGCAAATTTGCAGGTTTGAAGATTTGGAAATTTAAAACTTCAAAATTTTGAAACTTTGAAACCTTGAATTTTCTAAAGAACTGAAGGGTGGAGGGACTATACAATGAAAAAATTAAATAATTGAGTGATTGGAGAATTGAAGAATTCAAGAACTAAAATGCTGAAGACTTGAACAATCAAAATATTGAATAATTAGAAAATTGGGAAATTAGAGATTTCAAACTTCTAAGAATGAAATAATTTAAAAATTAAGGAATTGAAAGAATGACAAATTGAAGAATTGATACAATATTTGATAAATTAAACATCTGAATAATTGAAGATTTGAATGTATGAAAAATTGTAGCATTTAAGTATAGAGAAGAATTGAAAATTCGAAAAACTGAAAGTTTGAAAAGTCAAACAACTCATAATTTTAATAATTTTGAATCGTGAAGACTGAGGACGTGAAAATTCGAATATTCAAAAGTTCGGGAATTTTAAAATGTTAATATATAAAAATACGAGTATTTGAAATCCTAAATCTTTGATTTTTCAATTTTTGTAAAATAATCATTCAAGAAAATAAGGAGCAACTTTAATTATCAATGAGTCTATCATTATTCATATTTCAACTTGTATCCATATGTACGATTCTTACCTATATGACAGTGTTATTTACTTATTAAATTAAAAGCAATATTAACAAAATATGTATTTCAATTTCTAATATACATAAATAAAAAGAGAAAAAAGTATTTTTTACTTGGACCTAATTAAAATCACTGTACATAATTAGATAGAATTTTGACCACATCAGACGATATGTTAGCGATTCCTACAGTAAATGTAGCATTTGAAAGTTATTGAAAAACTCAAATTAATAACCATAACTTGCGGTTTCAGCTTGTTAGTTTAACTTTTATACATTTCTCTTTATTAACCTTACATGACAACCACAATTTTCTGTAATATACATAGTATAGGAGTATAGGGAGTGATTTGTGGTTAGTGGTTACAGGCCTATTCACGTCAAACGGTGTGTCAGTCACGCGATCTACCTCCTAATTCCACGCTGACGAATCTAATTGACGAGTTAGTACCGAAAACCCAATGGCACAATTAATTATTAACGCTGTAAACCCATGTCTACATTGAGGTAACAACGAGCAACATTTTGTCACCTCTTGTTGCTTATAGCATGTAACTAAAAAACTGCGGTTTTGGGCATATATGCATTTTATCTTTTCGTTGTCTTCGTGCCTAGAACCTATATTTCAAGAGCTTCCTACATTTTTCTTATTTTTTATATATGAGGCGATAAAATTTTTCTTGTTGTTGTCTTAACGTAAACATAGCTTAAGGATTCAGCTATTTTAAATAAAAAGTTGAGTGTCGAATACATGTGATTGTGAAGCAAAACAATATAAATTATATTTCTAAGATAATAACGTATTACTTAAGTGAAGTCTATAAGATAGAATTTATGTTGGAACTACGCCTCTGTGATTATAAGAGTACACGATTGTCCCAGGTGAACTTCTATCATGCACTGCATAATCTCAATTACGTATTAAAGTGGTGCTTTCACCATTTTTTCTTTGTTCTAGCACCATGTCGAATTTTCATAAATCCCATATATGGTATCTCTTGATCCAAGCTTGCTGAATCATTCAATATCTTTGATATCATTGTCTCGATGCAAGCTGGATAGTAAATTCATATTTTTCATAACCAGCAAACTAGTCCTCAATATTTTTCAATACCGAATTTCTCAAATTCTCAGTTCTCCACTGAGTCTACCTCGCCAACTTCCATCAAGACAGGCTTGGAACAACATAAAATCCCTGCAGACTCTCGTGTCAAAATGACAAATGTGTACATACCATCGATTACGTCCCATTTTTGCAATCACGGAGTAAAATCCTGTCGACTTCGTTTCGCAACGAAGCCAGACTTAAATTTCAAACGGACCAACATATCATAACACATAGCGAGGGAGAATCCCGTTAAAACACACTCGTGAGAAGGGCGTCCTCGTTCATCATCTTTCAGAATTTACATCTCACGCTCGGCTAAGTTTATGTTATTGTCACTGCCTGCGCTATCTGTGACTACGTTCGCCAACCGTGCGATTGCACATATTTTAGGTCGCGACACCTGCATATTTGCATGGGGAGGAGGGACACGAACAGAATCGCGACAGAACGGGGTTACAGGCGGAGAATTGTACGAAAACTTATGGTGCTTCGAATGATCCTGTTTTTTCGTGAGGCATCGACGATTACTTATCTGAAACTTGAATCGGATGTGCGTTTATCAGGCCAATCCATAAATTCTTGGATGGTATTTACGAATTTTCAACGTGCAATTTTTTCATATGGCATGCTTTTACGTGACAGAAGATCATGAGTTTTAAATAAATTGCGTTGGTATGATGATGTGATGAACATCAGGATAAGAGTACCGCTAAATTACATAAAGTTCGATTTTTAACTAATGCTCGGAATATTATACTGTGTGATGAAATAGGATTATTACGCAAAGTAAGATAGAATTTCCTCGTTTTTATTCTACTTTTTACGCCTTCGTAGTGACCAAGTACTCATGTACACTGATATTCAAACATTTAAATCTTCTCATTTTTAAATGATCTAGCATTCGAATTTAAAAATTGTTATATCGTCAAATTTTTAAAAGTAATAATATTACAATATTCATAGTTTCAAATATTTAAATATTTCCATGTTTAAATTGTGGTATATTTAAATTTTCAAATCTTATAGTCTAAACACCATGATAACATTATCGCTACATTATTCAAACTTCGATCTTCAACTAATATCTTTAATATATAAATATTAAACGCTCTAACAAGGTAGAAGTAGTATATAAAATAGCATTCAATTTTTTCATTTTTATTCGATTACTCATTCATCTTTGTGCACAACACGAACACTAATAAACAAGAACCCAAATAATTGATCCCTATTTAGCGAATTATCCAGAATTAAATTTGCCAAAGCTTACTTTCAAAACCCTAATAAGAAGCATTATTCAATCGATGAATCTAAATGTGTAAAATGTCTTAATTAAGCCCTAGCTAATTGATTCGCTGTTCATCGCAGATTTAATATCACCATTATTGTTCATGAATATTTATTAATCACCAATTTATGAGCCTCTCACCGCGGCTACAATCCCTGTTTGTTTGACAGACTTTAATCTGAAACAACTGGTATAAATCCACTTTTTAACGCGACGTATCTGTTAATTAATAGCCGAAAGTGTCGTGAACAAGGCATAATCGGTAAATATAGTTACACACCAAATGTAGGGTGTCAAGTTAGCCAGTTGTGACTTTTTAAGCACGCACGTTTTGTAATTTAAGAACAAGTTCTGTTAACTGAGTTATGCAATCGTGCAGAAATAACTAAGTAACGATGTGCTTTCTATTTGTTGAAGGAAAGGGCTGAGCAAAATTCAAGAGTGTCATATTTATATATATAGAATGCACCAAAAGTGGCATTCCCTGCGACAGCAGATCACGTGCTAAACTAGGAAACACAGTAACTTCTTCAAATTCCTAATTTTCAAAATTTTGAAAATATTCGAGCTCCTAAAGCTCAATAAGAGTGCTCGTAATTGTAAAAAAATATTATAATTCTAAATTTGTCTACATAAATGAATCTAACACCATCCAAAGAATATTACACCATAATTAGAATATAACACCAACAAGGAATCATTCAAGGAACGGATTGTGTACTTGTCTCAGATTTTGTAGTACATAGATAAAATTGGACTCCGTGAAGAATTTTTAATTTTTCGAACGGAAGTAATCGTAATATAAACAGTAAAACTTACTCTAAGTTCAATAGATAAAAAATATGTCATATTCAGAAACTTTATGTAAGTAACATTTTAGCTCTAAATAATATTTTTTCTAATTATCACATAATATTTGATATTCAACAAACCTATACAAGACCAGGTAAAAAAAGAAAAAAAATAAAAATATAATTATTGTTTGGATACCATCTCACCACAGCATACCTAGTAATGACGAAACTGATAAGGCAGCGAAGGAAGCTATCAACTGCAGCATGCTTCAAGATACCTCACTTACTCTACTAAATGACATGATAAAATATTCTTCACACAAAGTAGGAACTAACTGAGAGAATCAATGAAAAGAAACTACGACATCGCATATTTTGGAAATCGAAAATTGTTTTTTCACCAAGAAAACATATCAAAGAAATGCAAATGTCAGAAGAAAAGAACAAACAGCATTTAAGATAGATGTCCCAAGTTTTTGGTGCTCCGACATAGTCGTCCACTGGAAAATTTATCTCACTAAATTAAAAATTGGATACAAAAAGAACGGATATCCTATTGCCTACCAGCCAAATGTTATCTTTCTCACTGACATTTGTAATAGGTACTACTATTATCGCTAAACATCCCTTCATGGATTATCCTAAATTTCTAGTTGATAATTAGAAAAAATCGAATACAGTCAAATTTCAAAGAAAACTTACTGCCATTCTTAAACCTATAAAACCTTTCTCCCCAAATTACTAAAACAATAAGAGAATTAAATCTGGTCTGTCCTTGATTATTCAACACTTCAATCTACACAAAAATGTAGACACAGTAATTCGGAAAGAAGGAGGAATAAATGCATTAGTGCAGGAGAGGCATCGGTCTGAAGGGTAAATAGTAAACACAGGACGGAGTGTACATTCTTAACGAGAACGTAGAGTCCGTGAATGAAGATCAGCCCGAGCTGAGCTCGTACAAGCGGTTTCCCACGAGTTCTTTCTCTCGGTCCCTTGCCTGGCGAGCTCGACAGAGGAGGATGCGCGGTGCCAGGTCCATTCGTCCTTTCGTGCTGAATGGGAAGGAAGGATAAGGTGGCGAGCCATGGGGCGAGTCTCCGCGGAGAACTGCTAAACTCTGCGGGGGTATTTATCAACGTCTGGATACGAATCAGCGTGGCTTCGTTTACAAGACAAAGATCATCCATGTGGTCAGTGCGGGAGATGCAACGGAGCGGACAGATACATGCGTCCGTTCATGGACACATCGCGTCGATGCCAGCCTCTTTGCGCGAATACTTGCCCCCTTTCTCGTGATAATGCGGCGTTGAGCAAAGAACAGGATTCGAGATTGATAGAAAGTGAAAATTGTGATAATGAGTCCTACTGTTAGCTTTTAGTATGTTTATGAAATATAAAGATGGAACAATTGATGAAATAATTATATTGGAGGATTCAAAAATAAAGGTATAATTGAGGAAGAACAGAATTGAACAAGAAGAACATAAATTGACAGATTGATCCATTCAAGGACTCAATGATTAACAAACTAGACGGCTGAAAATAGAAAAATTGAATATAAAGTTCAAAAAGAAAATGTTAAGAAATGTGAATGTTGGATATTGAATATACAGCAGAACTTCAATTAACCGAATCTCGAATATTTGAAATTTTTGTTATTTAGGGTTTCGCACATTCAGCGAAATAACAATAAGAGTACTCTAGGATACCGATTAAGACTTAGACAGTGAAGTAATAGTTTCCTGAAGAAAATAAAGGTAGTTATTAAAAGCATGCTTTAGATGTGAATCTCATAATAGTTCAGAGGTCCTACTATATTAATATTATACACATTACGTTATAGTAGAAACAATTCAAAACGCAATAAAACTTATTTTTGCAACTTTGACTTGTTTACTGCGGCAATGAGTATGTTATTTAAATTATACCCTTTATACCATTATATTTATACCCTGATTCAGAACCAATCAAAGACTGTTATACTACTAATAAACTCCAAACGCAATGCTCGCAAGTTCTTTCGTATTTGAGCCTCTGGTTAAAGCAACTTGAATAAGAATGTCTAATACTCGTAAACTGGTCAAAAGACGAAACAAGATAGCCAGCATTAAATCCAATTCCACCATTCGTCACACTTTTGGATTTCCTTCCTTTTCTCTCCTATTCGTTTGCACAAAATTAAATCAGACACTTGAGAGCACACATTCCATTAAAGAAGTATTCGTGCAATATAAACAATGAGATCTTACCGGAAAATGATAATGCTCCTTTTGCGTCTCTTTAAATGAAGAGGCGCTTAATATGACAGTCATACTTTCGCAAGTCAATTATTTACGCAATAAGTGATCTTCTATTTCTATTTGTATATCAAAATACGTAACAGCATCTTGACGCCAAGTACATAAACCGTTGCTGCCGCGTTTTTTAATACTAAGTACATGAATTGACTGCTGCCGGGCATTTCAACCTTTTCTGAAACTTGTTTAACTAATATCTCGACAGGTTTACAATATTTTCTAAATTTGTATGCATCTTTATTATTTAAACCGAATATGAGCTTTTGAATAAGACCAATTACAATCAAATTGATCCACGTATAACAGAGATAGTGTAATATTGTCTCATAGGTCACACGAAAACTTCAAGATTCTTATTCTTCTATATAAGTATACGCGTTACTCGCACACAATCAGACAAAAGGAACTAACACATGTTTCGTTCGTCAACTTTCGAGATCATTCGGCGAGACTCGTTGCCCGTCATTGCATAATGTATAGGATAACCTGCCAATTGTTACATCAGATAAGTTGTCAGGATTTAAAATGTTCCATGATTTTGCACCATTACACTATAAATATTTCTTGTTTTAGGAAAGACAATATGATATAATTCGGATCACTACCCCTAATATTCAATGTGTGTACATACTATGTGGAATTAAAAAATAGACGGTATTGCTTTGTACTAAATATAAACAAACAGAAAATAAACTTTGTTATCAATTTTTCTATTTACATTTTATACGAATATAAATTTGGTTTTTTATAAGAATATTTTCCTCTGTTCTTTCCCTCCCTTCCTTCTCGTGTTTCTCTAGTGATATTTAGCATTGATTAATTTTTAGCGGAAAGTCAAAACATGCGCATTTTAAATTATAATAAAGACGAATCCTTGTAATTTATAATATCAAAAATTATATGAAAGAATTCTCCTTGCAAATCATCTTTGTAAAAGGAAGTGAGATCCCAATAAAAGAAACTTCAAAAAAAGTAAACAAATTATACCAAATGCATGAAAAAGTCCAAGACGAAAATATCCCAACAGTAACCCAAAAGTACACGTATAAAAAAGGTGTGACATCAGACTGAGCTACAAATACTTTTAAATGTAATTTAAAACTTTTCAAGCTTCTTCTATGCAAAAAGATTAATATGTTAAAATCATGTTTTCACGATATCGCTGTTATATCAATCGCTACGTTTACTATGTAATCTGCTCATATCGCAAATATTTTAATGTAAAGTTTACATGTATGTAACATCTAGAGATTTACTTAGATGTCCGCGGTTTGACGTGACCAGGCAAGTTATTCTAAGATAATTCATCGACACCCATACCTTGCCTCTCACAAGGTTTCTTATAATTCATTAATTTTAGTCTTTGACAGTATTAATACACCGTTATTATTTTGCGTCATTAAATCATTCTGAAATCATTCATCAACATCGATATCATGCCTTTATAGGTTGTCAGATAATTTCTTAATTTGAAACTTTCACAATATGAAAACACTTTCGTTATTTTGCATCTTTAAATAATAAATACCATTCATCGATCCTTTGCTATTGCCTGGCCACGCCAAATATTTAACTTCCAGGCAAATCGAAGCAAATCTCTTTGATTAGATGTTACATATACACATATAAACTTCACGTTACAATTTTTGCGGTTGAGTGAATATCAAAATATGATTTTAACATATTAATCTTTTTTTATACAAAGAACTTAAAAAGCTTTAAACTACATTTAAAAATATTTGTAGCTCATTCTGATGTCACACCTTTTTTATGCGTGTATTTTTGGGTTACTATTGGGATATTTTCGTCTTAGACTTTTTCAAGTATTTGACGTAATTTTTTTACGTTCCTGATTTTTTTTTTTTATTGGAATTTAATATAAAAACGTATCTCATTTGCAATATACACATACATATATTCATGTTGTATAGCAAACTTTATGAACGTTGTAGAGAAATGATCTATTATGGAATGAAAGAAAATTGATGTTTTTTTAGATGATTAATGCTGTATTACCTTACTTTGCTTTATCCGGAAAATAATTTAAGAAGATGATACTGAAATAAATTTTTCATACGTGGAATTACAGTATAACTTTCACTGTAACGAATAATGCAGATACTATTTCTACCACTTTATTGTTAATATTTTCATTAAAAGTATTATTATTTCAATTGCCCTTGCATAATAATAATAATATTCAGAATTTCTTGAAGCAAACAATTGCTTTTCTATGAAAATTTATTAATGAAATAATTTATACCACCTATTTCTTGAGAATAATTTTAAGAATCAAAGTAGGAGCTTGTAGTGGCATAATTTTATTTTGAATTGAATTGGTCATGTCTAGGTACCTGAACATCAACACTAACTTTATTTCATTTTAAGCTAATATACTGAATAAAAAACCAAAAATTATATCATAAAATAGTATAAATATATATTTAGTTATTGAGATGCAATTCAAATATCGGGACGTGAATTTTCAAGTTGCCTATTTATTGGATTATTTACCTTACTCGTATACTTCGTCTTTGGCGGTAGAAACGTTAACATAAACTAAGTATTTAGTATTAATAAAAATGATAGTGACCGACTAGCGTATCAGGAACGTATAGACAAATATCGATGCAATAGTTACAAAAATAGAGTAATTATACATTCCATATACATGTACAAATTCATGCACATAGTATATAAAAATTTATCTCACAATCAGTATCTGATCTAAGTCTTATATCCGACTGATTATTTACTATCTTGACTTTCATTTTATTCTACCTGCTGCTTTACAAATTTATTTCTTATTTACGACACTGAAAATTAGTATTCATTGTTCGTACAGGCGTGTATGAATTATCTTTCCCAGTATAAACTAGTATCAACTACTATAATTGTCACTGCGTGATTACAATTATGTTGTACAAAGGTTATTATTACATATTAATAAGGTCCCGCTGGTCCGTTAATGGCTTGCGACATTGTTTAAAGTTCAGTTGCCACGTGCGTAACCCGATAACGTAAAACACATTTGTCACGTTCAAAATTTTACTGATGTCATGAAGAACTTTTCTTCGACTAATTTTCTCCAACATTTTAATTCAAATTACATACATAAAAAGTGGATGATAATAACGATAGCGCCCTCAATCTACATGAAAGAACGAGATAATAGCTTTTAATAATATAAATAAAATAGAAAAAAGAAAAGTAAGAATACAATAAAACCAGTTTGATATATTAATATGAATCAAATATTAAAACGAGGCAGAGAAACAATAAAATGCAGTACAAATGATGTATCGAAATAGATACAAAATGAAAAGTACAATTTTAGTAGGTACGTGATTTGCTAAATAGGTTGGTTAAATTTTGCAGAATAAGGGAGACCAGGGACAAATGTAGCAAATGTTATAAAACAAATACCAATCGATCAATAATCTTGAGCTTCCATCTTTGCATGTCATTTTCAACTGTCCTCCACTTTAGTTTTTGCAACACTTGATAATAAGCGATTTTTCGTATTTTAACGTTTTTTTGAAATACTATATTAAAAGAAAATTTGTACAGTTTGTTTCAATTACGTATCTTTTTGTCCTGACTCCATAAAATCCTTTGACCCTTTTTGTATTGTATTCATTAGACATTGACCTTATAGGTAGATATAAAAATTGTTATGACTATAAGTTAGATTAGTATGTAGAACACGTTCATGAGAAATACTGCTAGTAGGGATAACAACAAATACACCAACAAGTTGTTACTTTTGTCCCGATAGTAACTTGCAACTTTCTTCTATACTCTTTGCTTTAACGGATATGTTATTTTAATACAATTTATTAAGGAAAATGTTGTTAAATTATATTTCCTTTTTACAGACGAATGATTTTGAAGTTTGAAACAGAATAGTACAAAATAACAAAAACGAGTAATGCAAACGGCGTCGTCAATGTTTTTCTATACAATTATTAGAAACTATGTAATAACTTTGAATTTCTCGTTAATTTGTCAAATTGTTCTACTGTTCCACATAGGCTTGTTAAATTATATCCCTATATACCCATTACAAAATAGTTATTTATATCTTGGGACTTACCAAGATTGTCAGATTTTCAACTTTGACATACAATAAAAGCATTCTCTTTTGACTATCATACAAAATAAATAAAAAACAGAAAGTGGACAAAAATGGAGTTATTAAGTTCTTAAACGTGATCTTCAAATACGGAATTACTGTTTACAGAATGTGTCACATGTTATCATCGTCCCTACCTCAAATTATCGCATATTACTCTTGTCCCTAGAGGTAGGGAAAAAAGTAACAAATGACATACTTTAATAACAGGTTTATTTTAAAAAATTGGTGTAATATACTGCTGGCTTTTGTTTGATTACGTTGTTTAATAATGTAGATTTACTGTTTTGTTCGATTTTTTAAAAATTTTATGAAACTTAGAAATTACAGAGCCAAAAACCCAAATTGTTATGTTTGTCCTTGGATTCCCCTACACTTCCGAATTAGAAACACTTTCAAAAAACAATAAAATGAAAATAAATTACAAATTTATTCAAAGTCAAAAAAATATTCAGTATTAAATTACACGGAATCTAATCAACCAATCTTCTTGCGATACACATGTTTCGAATTGTTTATTATATAAAAACGATGGCTCGGGTGCGGTTTAATTGAAATCAAGCATTTTATGCGCTTATTTAGATAACCTCCGCAAAGGGATTAAATATGCAAATTTTCTTTCGTGTGGTTTCTTTGCGCTCGGCGCTTTTGCGCGTGCGATAAGAGGCGGACGAGAATCCAGGACGATCCTTTGGTTCTTTTGATCCTTCTCTGCGATTGGGTCCACCCACGCCGAGGACTTAATTCGTTCGATCCGACGTGCTGATTTAATCGCAAACACTTAGACGAAGGGAGAGAAGTGCACTGTTTTTGTTAAAGAGACAATGGCCGATCCGCCGGTGTCTTAATTAGTGACTTGAGATCTAAGGGCCTCCGTCATGAGAACGATCGAGTATTTTTTCATTTATTGTTTTATAGCTTCGTCTTTTATATTATGAACATGTATATGTAGATCTATAATTATAATATATAATTATATAATTATGGAAATTCATAATGATCGAAAATTGCAAGGTTACATGGACATTGTGGGTTGCACAGTGGATCTATTTTTCATAATCTTTTTTGAAAATTACTACGCAGTATTAGCGGAGATTTATGTAAACCTTCTGGTTTGTGAACTTTCGATATTGAAATATTAAAAATTTCAAATATTATAATATTCAAATTTTTTAATGGACTACGATTTTTAATGATCAACATTAAATATTTCAATTTAAAAATGTTTAACTGTCAATATTTTCATTTCTAAATAATGGTATATTAAAATTTTCATATATTCAACTAATTCAGTATTTCAAAATAGAAATAGCCAAGTATTAAAGTATTCATACTTCCAAGTAACTACTTAAATATTCCAATTTTTAAATAATTGTATACTTAAATTTCTAAATTTGTTAAACGTCCAATATTTGAATATTTAAATCTCCAAATCTTCAAATCTTGAAAGGAACATAATCTATTCTTAAGTCCTTTAAACGTACAATTTTAAATAGAGTAAATCGGTTCTATCTTAAGACTAACCCTTTTAACAGATTAAATGAATTTAATATCATATGTACGAAATTATTTCAGCAGCTTGTTTAGAAAATTCATCTATTTAGTAAAAAAAAGAAAGTGTTTCGGAAAAGGAGCAGGACGTTTCCAGTGAAAAAATGGTAATAAATTTTAAGGGTTCCTACTTGACCAACCTGCCCAACACATTCTTATCTATCTTCTCGATATTGTGCTTTAATAGGGTTAATTAATGTTATCTATGTAGGCACTAATTTCTTTTCAATTTGAAGCCTTTTAGTATAAAATGCAAAGAATTTTCAGGAAAATACTTAATAAAAAAAGCTCTATGAAATATTTAGAGATTTGGTCTTAGTCTGATAGTCACGTAAATATTTAACAAAACCACAATAATAACAATTTTATATAGTATTTTTTATATAATATGTGTCATAAGTGCTAAATTATTTTCATTGAAAATAAAAATTCTAAAAATTTAATCGATCCTACCCCTCCCTTTCTCTAGTGTAAAAAAGGTACTTGAAATCTAACTAGTGTCTTAATTAAATTTTTTAACTCTTCATTGGAATTATTTAATTACTTAAAACGAAGACTTAGAATTTCGAATAATACAATCATCTCCATCCATACAACATTTTTCAAGCTTTCTGCTTTTTATTGCCTTATGAATCATATTTGATTTCATCTTTATTACTCATAACATTGGAATCATTGAATCAGTTTTACACGATAGTGTTGTAGTTATTAATTCCATGGTTTTTACGAGTTTATTCTTAGTACAAGTATCCAACCGAAATTTTAGGAATCTACTATGCGATGGTATCTCGAGGGTATCCTCGGAGCAGGCAAAGATCTGACGTTTCGATCACGGTGGCTCGTGGATCGAAGTACTAATTAAGACGTTGAATCCCCGATTGTCTCCGAAACCAAATACCTCTGTCGATCTTATTTCCTGAGGGATGACGATTAAATTCGTCTCCGAAAAGACAATGGAACCTTCGTCTTCCTTGGCGCCACTTCCTTCGACGAAACCTATTTCAATGTATTCTTATTATTACGTTGAGACATTTTGCAGCACATCCTTTCTACATTTCAACTTACGAAAAGTATACAGAAGTTTGGATATATTTTCTAAATTAAGAAAAATAACGGTATCTTATTAAACACACAAATTACATAAAAATGAACGATAGTGTTAACTTATTTGTTAATATTAAAGCAAAGAACCATAAGAATGGAATCAAATATTAATAATAAAATATCAGTATGCAATAAAATATGTTTACATATACCTTTGAAATATTACCAATTAACTGTTACCAGTACAATGTTACCAATTAATACTAATTATGTACAGTACACAATGGTGTATTGATAAAAGTTAGTACATATAATTTGTAATTACTTTTCTTTTCTAAAGTAACTTAAATTTATTCCAAACTTAAATTTAACCCAAACCTAGTTTAAAGCTAATCAAAATTTATTTAAAATGGTAGTGAAATTTCTTTTGCGTATATCTTGAAAACTAAGGCCAATTATATGCTCATATGCACCAATAAAAATTACTCAGGACATTGATTCTGATAAAATATAAATCGAGGTTATTGAAAATGGTGAGGTGACTTTTCCATATAATTACCGTGCATTGTACTCTTGAAATTTGCAAATAGCATCCTAAACAGCTGTATGACAGTGCATAGATGCATAGTCTTTGATTGAGTGCGCCGTGCACTATTCGTTGCTCACATGCAACTGCGTTGTGCAGGTCACTAACTAGAAGGGGCGAGAAGAAACGAATTATATAATAAATAAAGCGCTATCTCATCAAAAAGAGAATTTGGAAAATTCGAATACGAACATCGTACCTAAATAAAGATAATTAACATTCGTTTTGATACGTAACTTCCTTGTATTAAATTGAGTAGAATACATCAATTACAGAGAAGAAAAGACTCATAAAGTCTAAAAAATTCTGAAAACTAAAAGTAAGTCGACTTTTTTATTATATACTGCCAAACAAAATGTCTTTTTAATCTTTACATGCATATTGCTATCGTTAGGTAACGCGCACACATTCTTTAATCATTTTTCTATAGTCTTTTATCACATTTTGCACTTTAAAAATACTTCTGTATTATTCCTAGAAAGTTATACAGGTAAGGCATTAAGTAGTTACGAACATAATATCTGCAAGCAATATGCACCTGCTTAAGTAAAATCAGACAGCTATAGTAAAATTCAGGTAAAACTTATTTACACAGTTTCGAATCGCTCATTTTCTACGTCTATTTGAACTAATTATCTTGTTAAATCTCCAATCAACCACAGGGAGAACTCAATTTCATTGAAAGATGCCTATTTCCCTCACACAGTAGCTGCAAAAGATACAAAAAATTTCAATTCGTTCAACTTACGTTTCTCCCTTTTTTCAGTGGCATAAAAACGATTCAACCCTGAAATTTCGCGAAATGACGAGGATTCTCTGAGTTTTCGTAGGGGTGTGGCGAGAGATCGTTAAGGGTGCCTATTGGAGCACTCAACAAACGATGGAGAGAGTAAAAAACGGAAAAGTGGAAAAGATTTCGATTATCTTCAAAAATCGTGTACTACCGATAGATTGAGGTGCCGGAAAAAGGGTGTGGCTCTCATATTTCGAGTGTGTGGACTATAGAGTAAAATCCCTTTCATGATAAATGGTCAACGGAAAGCACTTCTATTTCTACCCTTTGTCTTTTTTTTTGTCTTCTGATCCTTGATCCCAACATTGGGTCTTCAATGTCCATTCTTCTGTTTTTATTTAGTTTCCCTATTCTTTTTTATTGTTAAAAAAGTCACCAGGGAAGATTAAAAAATGTGAAATAAGTTGAAAGTCGAAAGTACTTTTTTTCGAAACATTTATGAAGAATTACTTTTAAATCACTTGTTGGTGTTTATCAAGATATTATTCTTTGATTACTTATCGTATTGAATATGTTGATCACGAATACCTACTGTTGGTCTAGAGTTATAGAGATCACAGAAATTTGTTGAAATAGGGGTCCAAATATGATATGAAAGTTTGAAAAAACTATATTTTAAATAGTACATTTTTAAGTTAAGATTCAAAATTGAATAATAAAGTGTTAGGCTACTTCGAATTTATTTTTGAAAAAAGTATCCTGTAATCAACGTACCCAAGCGAGCCAAAGATTATAGCTACATGTATAAAATTTATCAAATTTCTATACATTCTCCAATCATTTTCAAATGTTCAAATTTTAAACTCCCAAGCAATTAAAGCTTCCAAAATTTTCAAATTCTCGAATCTTCACCTATTAACAACAGAAGGGAAAGGCACGTGGCAACGGAGAGTTCAAAGGAAAAACCGGCGAAGAAGGCGACAGTCATTGAATGACCGTACACGAAAGGGTCGAAAGTTGTACAAAGTCATAGAGGCTTGAACGAAGTTGTTCTATCAATGACATTCCATGCACAAAATTAATGTTTCCTGTTTCTTTCATTTTGATGCTTCCAAATAGGCCTTCGAACCACGTCGAAAAGACGCGCGCGAATGGTCGACAGCTTTTCGAGCAAAGCTTGCAGGTTAATCGGTCATTAGAAACTAGATTAAGCCCAAACCCAGTTTTAATCTCGATTTAACCCGGCTTTGGCCCCGTCTCGGCAGGGTCTGTCGTCTTAGGGTTGGTTTCGGTCGCTAACGAACTCTAAGCCCGAATTAAAGTGCGTCCTCCTGCGCAGAGCTCGCGGCTGGCCTTTTGCAGACCGATTTCTGTCATTTTAAGTGCACCTGAGTTTTTGGTGTCGAGTTAACACGGATTTAGCAGTTTCTGCCGTCGCTTTCGTCACGCATAAAGGAAACAAGAAACGGAACGTGTCGATTGTTGTTGTGTCGAGTGCGTGGACAGTCCAGTCGAGGGTTACACGGTAAATCTAACACTTCCGAGGGATCGGTCAGGGACGATAAATAGCAGCCTTTGAAGCATTAGTGTAATTACCCTTGAACGTGCTGGAGCATTGGTGCGTGGGTAGCACTCTAGCACTTTGAAATTTCAACTGGTTTGCTATAGGTAGGTATAAGTAGGTATACTGATTGTATTTTTTGAGTAGGTGGTATGCATATTTTATTCTAATCTTTTTTTATTAATTTATTTATAGTTGCATCAACGTCAAAGATTTTATTCTAATGTTAACTAGAAATTTAGGCTGAAGTAGTTACATGATCATTCACAGGATAAGAAAATACTTGTTAATTATTTATAAATCGGTCATAAGGGAAACTATTTTTTAGAAAATTGAGTTATAGAATTTTAAAGACTTGATTTTTTCCCAAATATGTTTAAGAAATTTTGTATTTAGCTTCAAATTTTTAATCTGTCAAATTTTGAAATTTTAAAATATTTAAAATACAACTCACGAAGTTCTCAAATTTTTGAATCTAATCTTTTAAAGTGTCAAAATCTTGAACTGTTCAACGTTTTAAATATTTAAGATGAAAATCTACTATTTATTAACCCATAAGATTTCGTATTTTCGAATCTTCAAATATTCAAAGCTTTGAGATTTTGAAATTTCGATATGTTTAAAGCATCAAATATTTTAAATACAAACTTTCAACTTTAAAACTTTTAGACTGAAAATTTGTTTTCAACAAAAATTTCAATAAATTTTCGAAACTTGTCCTTGTATTTATTTTTATTACTTGATCTTCAGCCCTCTTAGAACCTCAAATTCAATATTTCAGCTTTTCATTTTCAGTATAATTGTAACATATGTAATAATGTCTTATTTTTATAGAATGAGTTTTGATAATAAAAAATATACCTACTGAACAGGAGTATGTACATATATGTATGTACAAAAGCAAAGAAATTTAAATAGACACAGAGAATTTACTCATCGTCATTTGCAGAAAAAAAATGGTTATAATATTTTCATTTATATTATTTTATTAAAAACTTTATATATTTTTGCACTCCAGAAAATATACCTGTTTTCATTTCACCCAAAATATGAAAGTGTTTATACAGACTGGATGAAAAATCGTAATACAACAGGCCAGCGGGTACTTCTAAATAAAAAAATAAGGAAAAAATGTGGTATACAATTTTTTCATCCGAGGCTTCGTTTTCGAAAAGATCGAATTTGGAGATCGTCAAATTCGAAACGACAGCTGAGACTAACTCATTTGTATCGTGTCATAAAAGTCGCGGTCCTAGTCGGCGATTGCACAACAGCATTGAAGAAATTATCTTATCATTATCAATGAGTAAATTGCATTTCGTAGTTGAACAAACTTCAAATTCGATTTTCTCGAAAACAGAGACTTGGATGAGAAACTTGAATACCAAACTTTTCCCCCATTTGTTTATGTAGAATTACCCCCTGGCTGATCGTACTACGATTTTCTACCCACCCTCTACAAAAGTAACATGTTTTCAAAGAAAAGTAAAACTGTTTTTTCACCAGTAATTACAAGCTTCAATTTATGGAAAATAATTTTTTTCTTCCCTCATGTAAAACGTCAAAATGATATTTTGAAAAGAAATATCTTAATTTCAATAAATGTCTTCTAAGGTGCATATTTTCCAGGGTATCTCTTAGAAGTACATACATAAAAAACTTGTAAAGTCCCAAAAGGGTTAAGAACTCTATCAAGGTTCATTCATACCTTCAAACACCTAACAAGTACCAAAAATAATTCTCTCTCGATATTTTCAAATTTCTGCCCCCACATATCGTTCCACCTCAGTTGGCCAACGCTATCTCCCTCAAATCCTCACCCCTCTCTGAATCAGAACCTCGATATTACCATGCCGTCCCGATGTACTGTTAACGGCTCAATCGATTTCGCTGACTTGCAGGTAACGAGGGTGAGGGCAGAAGCAAGAGAAGCCGGAGGAGCGACTTCCGTGAGGAACGTTCGAAAGCGATCCGCAAGAATTCGTGCCACCCACGTGCAGGAGTACGTAGGGGCGCCCATATGATCGAGCGAGGTCGACGAACGCAACCAGATCCAGCTTCATCCGAGGAGGAGAAGCAAGAGGGTGGCGCGCAGGCCGATGCATCGGTGCAACGCTGCCGTTGTTGCTGCCGCCTCTTCTTCTTCTGCTGACGGCGTGGCTACAGGCGGACGGTACAAAGAGCATTATGTACAAAGACGTAAAGCGAAATGGGAGCGAGATAACCGACGGTATCCGGATGAATGGAGAAAAAGGAAGCGAGGGGGAGAGAAGACTGTGGGCGTGGGACGCAGGAAGAGAAGCTGCGAAAGATAGAAACCATCTCGTCGGGACGATGTAACTGTTGTGCCACTTTGTGCGAAAGCCTGGGTAAGGGAAGGTTTCGGTACAATAAATGAGTGTGGAAAAAGGTGTATAATATGTAGTGGGAATTTTAACTATGAATTTTTAACTTTTTACTGATTGTACTTCTGTTGAACAGATACTTGTTCTAGCTTCTAGATCTATTCTAGAATAAACTTTGTAAATCTAATGTAGTAGCACTCATGACGTAGGAATATACAAGATAAAAGTATTCAGAGTAAAGAACCTTGTACACTGTTACAAATCTTAACCATCATTTTCATTACAATTGTTATTAGTCGCAATTTTTATCTATATTTATCTGATGTCTATTCTTGAGAATGAATTTGTAGAATTTCGTTTGTCGGGTATTTATTATCGATGATGAAACATCAAAATAAAATATTTACCAAATATATAACAGGAACAATTACGTATATTATAAAACCAAGATTTATGTTAAGATTACACGGATTACCTATAGTCGTTGTGGGACGTTCTATTATAACCACTCATGTTCACGTAAAAATACTTTCTCGTTAGAGCCCTCGAAGTCTAGTTTGCACTTTTTAATGAGTTTGTCAATTTGTAGAACACGACAAATGTAATTCACAAATAATGTCTGTTACAGATAAATGGTCATAAGAGTTTACGAAATATTACCAATTATAATTGCTTCTTATGTTTCTATATTTTAATCTTTGAAATTTTAATACTTTGGTAATTCTATATGTGAATAGGTATTTGATGACACTAGGTATTTTCAATATTTTGATATTTAAATAGTTCATAATTTAGAAATTTGAAGGTTTTAATATTTGAAAATTTGTATATCTGAATATTTGAATATTTCAATAATTCAGTATTCGAATATTTGAAAATTAGAAACTTTCCATATTTCAAAATTTACAGTTCCTAACCTTTCATTCTATCATTGCATCAAACTTTCCTGATTATATTGTTATAATATTCGTCTCCGTAAACATAGGATCACAAATACAAGTGTTTATAAAAGTACAAAACTAATTTTTAAATAAATAATAGGTAGTAGATTTATTCCTAATACTTCAAGTCCAATATTAAAATCACATGTTTTATACAGAAGACATTTTCACAATGCTACTAAAGACAATATTTTAAGTAATACAAAGTGACTTATCATTTAAAAAAATACATAAATATTATCCTACGCATACATATATGTATATATAAACTATTTTAACTGTTTCAATGGCTCCTGCAGACCCTCTGAACATAACACATTTTAACTCTTTCTAATAGTAAATACTCAATAAATAAATATTTAAAATATAAATCATTAATTTCTCAAACTTCCAAATTTTATGCAGAAAATCGCTCCTCCAAAAAGGACTCTTAATCATTGAAACGAATTCTCTTGTGCCGCTTGTGATATTTCCACGTGCAGCACAAGAAACGGCGAAAACAGAGAGAACGAAAGTAAGAGATACACCAGAAAGGGTGGCGAACTACAGCGAGGGAGTACTTTCTTACTTTATAAAGAACTGGCGCGGTGCATCGAGATTCAGTTTCTTCTGGCTTCAGCAGTACTCCTCGAGGCATTAAATCAAGTTCGTACCGTAGTAACGTCCTTTTCTTACTATGTACAGAGAAGACTTACAATCAGCATCTGACTTCATGGTGTCAAAGTGTTTACTTCTACAGGAAATTAATAATTAAATAGGTAGCCAAATACGCGATAAAAGAAAAAGATGATTAACTATATCAAATGATATGGCGAGGTGATACTACCTGTACTCACTCAACTTTTTAAACTTAACTTTAAGAAATATATATTTATAACATGCAAAATAGAATAAACCAAAATTTTGTGGAGACTACTGTAAATTATTTTTCATCTTTTAATAAAAGAGAAAGGTAGTTTCTGTTGACAAATTTGTAGCTATTTTCAAATTTTTAAATCTCTATTTTAAATCTGAAATCTTAAAGTTTGGTAATGTTAGCTGTATATAGTTTCAAGATCTCCATAATTTCTGCTTCCTTGTCAGAAACTGGTTGGCAATTTATGGCAGGCCTTGTTATTTATCATTTTAGCACTTCCGGGGTGTGCAAGACTCACTTACGAATGGATTCATAATGATTTGTATTGAGACCCATATCTGTTAAAACACTTTTCGAATTTGTTCATGTCTAGGAAGTTATAAGGAGAAATTGTTCAAAATTAATTAATTTTTAATTAGTAATTTAAACTAGTAGTTAATTTCATTATTTATTATATGATTGCGGATTCAGTGTTTGTTATGCTAATTGTTGGTTAATGATCATTGTTGCAGGCCCAGAGAACAAGATAAATATACGTGGCTATTGTAAAACTAAATCAATTCTCATCGGGTTCTTATAAGTATGTAACATTTATATGTCAATGCAACTTTTCTATTAACGCTTTAACGTAGTTTTGTAATTTATTTTTTGCTTTAAAAATTTATTTCTCAAAAGTGTTATTGTCTCATATTACTGTTTAAAGTTCTACTTGTCCGATTTCGCTTTAACCCTCGGACAGCGAATGTCGAATCAAAATGACCTACTATGTACTATTCCTCTCTCATAATGCTTTTCACCTGAAAAGTATTAAGGGCAATGCTTTCCAGAAGACTTTTCATGAGACACGAATATTAGGTAAGTATATTACAGTCCACTGTCCGATGGTTAATTTAAAAAAAGTTAAAACTTAAAAAGTCTGTAAGATTCACGGTACTTATATTCATGCAGCATATTTCGAATGAAATTCCCTCAAGTTATACGTCTGACTTTTTTGTTTACAGCTAATCTAAAATCCTCAAATCAAAAACTAAAATGGATATCTCATATTCCTACCCTTTCTTCTATTTTAACGGCACTAGGTCGACTACACAGTTCCCGAACCAATAATTCAAAATTTGCCCCTGAAGACGTTATCAATGAAGTTCCCTGCCGTTTGCTGGCGAACTCGAGTAAATTTGTGAAAGAGAGAGAAGTTGAAAGGAGACCGCGCACGGTAGAGGAGAGGAAATAAAGAAAAGAGAGGAAGAAGCAAGAGCAACGTCAGTTCGACTTCCCCTACGGCAGGTTGGCAGCGACTAAATGATTTACCAAACAATAAATCCTCGGGGAGATACGATCGGATTCAACGCAGCCGAGCCTGGGAACCGGCGAACCGCTTACATCGCCTTACTTGTCCGCGAAAGCTTCTACTTTTTCAATTCCTTTTGGAGCCTCTCTTGCTCTCCTCTATCCCCAAACACTTCGAATTTTCTGACCAACGATACTCACGAAAGAAACCAGTAAATTCACTTCTGGTGAAAGTCACAGCTAGGCAAAGGAACGCATGTAATTCTTATTTTCAGAAAATTGGAGTCCATATCTTAAGAGGTCTACGCTAGTGATCGAAAGTTTGAAATCATTTGACGATGGTTTTTCAAGTTATATAAAAAGATGTAAGTAGACTATAGGTGTTTATACAGTCAAGATGTTAAAATAGGCGGGTATATGTAATTTGCTAAAATATAAAATATTCAGATGGTAAATAAATCATTAGATGGTAATGAGTTCTAATATTAGTAATGGAGGATAAAAACATTTGATTTAGACTCCATTTTTGTAGTCGTATCTATGTATCATGAATTTGTACAAATATTTTCAGTCTAGTGATAAGTAGGTATTTTTTATTTGAAATTCGTGCTTTCGGTAATATTTAGAATTGTCTTCATTTCAGTAGAATTTACAAAATGTATATAATTAGATATTTATGGCTACTTAAAATGTGTATTTAAAATTATTTCAAATAATATAAAAAATCTTAATTAGAATGTTAATTGAAAATATTAGTTAAAGAATGATTCCAAAATGTTAATATATGAAACTTTTTTCTGAATATATACCTTCTAAAATATTGAAACCAAATTTTATCCGCCTGTTTTGTGCATCATCTTCATGTTTCATGGGTATTTCATGGACATGTTGAAATTTAAAAACACTTCTTTGAATTATGCATGCAATCTGTTAAAAAATACTTCAAATTTTCAAATATTTAGATCTTCAGTACTTAAAATATACATCTTTAATCCCTCAAATTTTGCAATTTTGGACTATCAAACTTTCAATCGTTCAAAGCTTCGAATTGTTTCGTTCCAAGTCATCAAATTTTCAAATATTTGAAATATAAATCCTTAATTTCCCAAATTTACAAATTTGTAATATACAACAAAACCTACGTGTCGATTCATGTATAGAAGTCCAAATGTTCATTAAAAACGAAAATTCAATCCATGAGGAAGCGCAAATTGGTTCGTTGAAGAAGTAGTGGAGAGAGTCAGAACTTTTAATCGGATTTATTCAGCCAAGAGGCAAGCTGGGCATAGAACATTAAAAAGACGACGGACGGTGAATTTAAAAGCGAAGGGGGGGAGAAGAAGCACACGCCAGGCACGCGTCTTCAGGAGGAATGCTTCGTCGCTCTCGAACACGAGTAGACTCGTGGAGCGATTTCGAGCGTGGTCAGTGCGAGCAGAACAAGGAAGAAGAGCTGCTCGAGAGAAGGGGAGGAAAAAGGACACAAGGCAGAGGAGAGGTGAAAAATGCAGAACCTAACCGTGCAGGGTACAGGTGCATCGGGCGATGGCTTTCAGGAATTCGTGCTCGATCCACCCTCGAGGAATCTTTTTTCTTCTGCCCTGGTCCTTCTCTTCGGCTACAAAGCCGCGAATGTCCCGGAGCCAGAGTGCTCCATAGATAGTAAATCCAAAATTAACGCGTCAGTGGTCGGTGACTGAAAAGTGACGACGTTCAAGGACCTGACATTGGGCGATATCTACTCCCGAAGAACCTGCTCTTGAATTAAGTAGCAAGCTCTTCCTGGTCCTTAAGCTAACGACGATGATATAATGTTTCATCTTCTTCTGGATATTCTGATTTACTGGACTCTTCCGATTGAAGTTGAAGAAATATTGCATTGGTTACAAAAAGATGTGGACTGTTTAAGACAATATGTTTTGGAATTATGAGCTGATTCTTGGGCATTAGGTTACTGAACCTTAAAGCCAGTTCATCAATATGTTCCAATCACAATTCTTGGGTCCCAACTCCAATCACTTGTGTATTGCAAAAAGTAGTCCAAAAACACTGGCCTTTGTTTTTCAATATTTCCTTCATCTCTTTTTTAAATATTTCAACAAGAAAAATGTCTAAAGACGCCAGTTTTGTTGATTTTGGTGGAAATTTAATACACCCATTATAACTAATAGAACAATAGCCAATATGCAATATTAAAATAAAAATATCATCTAAACTGGTTCTTTGCCATATGTAGTTTAGTACCTACTTTTGTTTATATGTAATGGCAAACTACATCGATTAATGTGTTTACAAATATATAACTTTAGTTGAACAAAACAAATCATTTACATACCAGAAGAAATCATTTACAATAAATTATATTCCCCTTGAAATCATTGAATTCTTGTCTAAAATATTTTTCAATATATATCATTGAGAGTTTCAGAAATATTTGAGCGGATCAACTAAAAAGGAACACCCTATACAAATAAATAATTCAAATCCTGTTTCATGTATGCAATTGTACGTAGGTACGTACGTCTATGCAACATTCCTAACGAAGAAAACGCTACTTAATATTTTTGTGAAAATTGAATTTTATATTTTATATATTTATATATATTTTAAATATTTATATATTTATATATTATATTTTATATATTTATTTTATATATTTTAAATATTTTATATATTTATTTTCATGACAGGATAAAGAAAAATACATTTAAAATAAATTTGAAATTGAATTTTCTACAAAATTAATATTCATAACATAACACCTTTATCTTTTGAAGCCTTCAATTAAATTTTTCATTGAATTCCAAATTGATGTTCTTAAGTCTAAATTTAAATATTTTATTTAGTCCCGGTACGAAATTTTGTACGAATAGTTTTTCTAGAAGTTGCATTTGTAAAATATGAAAATTCTGTTTTAGTTTCTCTACAAAAATTGAGTTTTTTCTGGGGACTTCAGAGCTGTATAGTTTGGATACGAAAAAACATCCTTGAAATCGAAAGCCACGTTTCAGCGATTGCGAAACAGCGGAAATGTGTCGAAAAGGGTAGAAACTCAGCACCGATTCTTTGAAGCAAATTTTGATCAAATGACATGGTACTTTCCTCTTCATTTTCGTTCGAATGATAGGGTCCACAGCGCCATTATTGAAGAATTAATTTATCTCTATGAATTTTACAGCTATTCCCCCTGTATCATGTCCTTCAAGGCGAACAACCTTGTATTTTTACAAAAGATTTCGCCCTCCTTTCGTCACCGAGAACCCAATCATTTCAAATTGCGTTTAATACACTATTATTATTCTAACCGTAGATGCGAACCATTTTGCTGATACATATGATGGTGTAATTGAAAGAAGACAATAAACATATATGGAATCGAGAGTCACTATGCTATTTGAAACAACAATTTCGTATCAGCTGAAACACCGTTAAATTATCCGTGACCTTAAAATCTGTCGATTTTTTATGTTGTTGCTTTTAATTTGATTCGTTTTACTCATAACTCTTTGAGATATTCTTTGTTTAATATCATCAAATTTTTAAATACTTCAGTGTTTGAACTTTCAAATATTTCAATATTCAAATACATATTCAAATTTATAAACTTCAATATTTAAATATTCAAATGTACAGGGTGCCCAATATTTAAATATTCAAATTTTCACACTTCCTATATGAGAATCTAATTTAACACGTTCATTGTTCATCATAAACGTGCTACTATACGCCTATATTCGGGAAACCGATACAAGTTTTGGAAAATTATTAAAAATTTTAAATGCAGAGTAGTGAAGATACATTCTGTTGTCAGAAATTTAACAAAAACCGATGAAAATATCACTAGAAATCATAGTAAAAATTGCCCTGACCAACACATGAATCATAAGACTGTAAACCTTTTCGGATGCTTGAATATTTAAATTAAAAATTTCATTAATTTTCAAACGATTAATTTAAGTACTACCCACATATCATTCAATGCCTAACTTTGAATCGAAGTCTGCACGCTACTGTTCTCTTAAAGTTGACTCAATTTCTCAATCTAAATTTCTTCCACTTGTCCTCCCTTTGCAATAGATAATAACCTGAAGATTACTGTCAGCGCATAAAACGTCGTTCCACGTCTTATTAAATTGAATTTCTTATTCCCATCGTTCTGTTTCTCACAACACGAATTTATCATCCAGTTGATCGTATTAAATTCCCCATTACTCGTTACACGACTCTCGTAGCCTGCGATCGCGCTTTCTCCCTTCTTTTACCTGATATAATCCAATTTCGCTAAACAAGTAAAGTCTCATATAAAACCACTGTAAAACTGTGTTAATAATATGACAGCTTGCTATATATAGGTGCAAGAATGTCGACAATCGTGTTGGTGGCAGCGATGCGTTTCCTTCAACACTAATTAGCAAAACGACTACGAGAGACAAAAACACTTTTAATGGCCTTCCGATGAGCTAATGTGTGTGCTGAAGAATTAATGCCGTTGAGTGATTATATTCGTGCCTAAAGCGATTCTATTTCTTCCTGTAGATTTAACGTGTTTTTAGCTTCCCACACTTCTAGCAATTTGAACCAAGTGTATAGTTTCTTATTTTCCCGACTATTATAAGAAAACATAGAAAAGATATTGCAATTGCTCAAATTTTGACCTCTACGACTTTTTTAATTTCTCGGCGTTTTGAGGTCCCCTGAGTCCAAAACTACCAAAAAATCGATGACTAAATTTTGTATATATGAATGTGTGTTGACGTCTCTTTTGCTTTCTATCTCTAGACTGGGTCATAGAAATTTCATGAAATTTGGTGTGGTGGCGTCTTTACATGAGGCATCCATGGTATTAAATTTTTTTTAAATTTCTTCAAGTAGGAGAGGAGATGCGGAGGTATAGATGTTGTATCTTAATGAAAGTTGAAGTTACAGAAAATTGTTTGCTACCAAGTTTTTTGCTCATTATAAAAGAATATTATTAACAAGAATTTGTTTTGATATATCTCCACTAACACCAAAATAAAAAATGTTGAGTGCTCATAATAAATTGTTTGTTCAGTGTCGGAATGATATTATAACAACATTGTCAATGTCGACTTGGCACACAATACACTTAGCTGAACATTTTATGAACTACATTAATTATCATACCATTAGTTTCCCCTACTTTCCGTTTCATACAATTGATCAGTTTGACATCTGGCTCACTTATGAAACGCATAAATACTCGCTTTACGCCTGTCATTACAAACTAATAGTAAAATGATACGGTAGTTATTAAAATTATATGATACGTTACTTACACGAAATGTCTTAATCATAAGCGATCGTATCTTGCATTTGAGAATGTGGTCAAGGTAAGGTTTACGAACCTAAGAAATGTCATCTATTGATCAAGTGGACTCTGAAAACATTCATTTCACTTCATACAAACACTATCTCCCATAGCAAACTCGTTTGATCAATGCAATACAAACAGTAGATGACGTCAACCTTCACTTTCTATAATCGAAATGTAATCTGACAACTGCTGGTCTGTCTGAACTCTCGTAAAAATTAACCTACAAACAATGGAGACAATAATCACTGATTGACACACATAGATCCGTTTGATAAGAAGAAAAAAACACGAGTTTACTGAATTCTTAAATCTTTGAAAATTCAAAAACTTCAAATATTTGAGAATCCGAAATGTAAAAATTTAAGAAATTCAAGTATTTGAAATATTTGAATATCTGAAGATTTGAACATTTAAACATTCAGAGTTATAAAAAGTTAAATGGAACTCAATAAGAATTCATCTTTCTTTTAATAATTATTTTATACTTTAAGCAAAGTTTTAACGAGGAATAACACAATTCACTTTGATTTCATTTTAGTTATTTGCACAACTGCATCATCCTGTAATTGATTAGAGTTAGATTGATTTGTTTTTGTTTTCTGTATTTCCTTCCCCTTCTTCATTCAGTTAACGCTATATGTTCGCCATGTGCACGATAATAAATTTTGTTCTTCCTCTTATCGTAAATTATTAAGTGCAGCCATAACCCTGCGCACCAAGAATCGTTTATATTGGGGAAGTAGTGACTCCACTCTAGTTTATTAAACCTGGCCAGTCAAAAGAGAATCATATTTGAGGGGAAATTACGTGTTTTGGGCCAGTTCTTCGGAACTGAGAATCTTAAAGACAGTCTAAGGGAGAGGATGACAGCAGAGCGCAAGACCGATAATGGCGGTCGTTGAAATCGCGTGCGAACGATGATCGGATAGGGAAGGGACGCGAGAGAGGGCGTAAGAACGCACAGTGCACGTGCCTTTATTTATTTTGCATAATTAGCGGTGCACGCTGGCCAAGGTATCGTCAGCCCGACAGGTTCTCAAACCCGTCTCGCCTTTTTCTTCGCTTCTTCACGAACGTGGCTTCCTCTTATTTCTCGCATTCGTTTTCACTTGCTCGAATTGATTAATGTTAGAGAACGAATGCTTCCTCCCTTCTCAAGAGAGTTGTCAAAATATCGAATTACGGAAGCGCTGGGTCTTACAAAGGGTTTAAGCTACACTTAACATAGGTTATGTCGACTTATTATAGTATGAAATTTTGAAATATTCGTGGAAATAAAGGATCAACTCAAGGAAGGATTTGCGAGACAAGTGTTTTGAATATGTTGACAAAGTTGAAATTAGTGTGGCAAAGAAATTAAGTTCGTTATACCAGACATTACCTGTATGTGAGATTTTTACAAATTTGTCTTATAAAAGAGAAATTTAAATTTTCTCTAAATTTTCTCTTTTAAAGAGAAATTTAATGGACTCACAATTGTAATTTTAGTTTTACAAAAAAGGTAAACTACACGCTAGTATAATATAATCTTTTCGATAAGTAGAAAAGTATAATAATCTTTTAGATAAGTAGAAGTATAATTAAATAACCTAGTATAATCTTTTAGATAAGTAGAAAACTAAAATCTTTTACAGTAAATCTCGATATCTTAATATTCCATATTCAAAACTATAAACTATCGTTAGAATGTTCAGTGTATACATACATTTTATCCACTCATGAGTATCTGATATCGCCAAGGTTTCCAAACTAAGACCACATAAAGTGGTAAACTTCCACCTTTCTCTTTAATTTCCTTTCCAATTTCTGTAATTGCGCGCTCCTTCGGCGAACGGTAGATGGAGATGTTAATGAACGCATTACAAAGTGGAGCACGACCACACATTTCGCAGTCTCAGGAAATAATTTGCTCACGCTTCAAATTTCATCATTTTAAACACATTGACCCCTGAAATTGCTCAAACTGTGACGTGGTTCCAAATTTCTTTGAATAACCTACATACTCCACTGTTTTGAAAATTGAAGTTTGATTACAAAACAGTTGAACTAAAAAGAGAACTCATATTATATCTCATAGATTGATTCTTGATTTTTGATTCTTATTTCAAATCAAATCTGTCTAAAAGTCTATCAGTTTGTTCTGGTACTTTTTACAACAAATTACTCACAGTATTAGGTTGATTGTTAATTGCATGTTAATTATCTTTTACGACATCAGTACTTATTTCAATCCAATTTTCCCATCAATTTAATAACGAGATTTTGAAATTGAACCAAAATAACAAGGAAAATAGAAAACTGATTAGAATCAGTGAACCAAAAAGAGACGAAGGTGTTTGAAAATAACAAATCGATTAATGGAAGATGATTTCCCTGGTTCGTTTAATCTTAACGATGAAATTCGATGGAAGGTATCCTGGGAATCAACGAAAGGCGGGATCCTGGGAACCAACGAAAGGCGGTTCCCGGGCATGCGGCCCGAAATTTGCCCGGGCCTTCGAAATTAGTATTCATTAGAGGTCCACGCGAGATTTTCGACGAGTCATGTGGAAATAATTAAGGTAACTGTGGGGTCCGCGGTTCGACTCGGTGCACAGTCGTCTAATGGCCTCCTCTTTCGCTCATTCTGACTCGCGCGCGCCTCGTTCCTCGCCTTCTCTTCCTCGCGCACGCTTTCTACCCTTCATTCGCTCTCGCCTCGCGTCCAATCGATTTCTCTTTCACTCGTCGCGAGTTATTACTTATCGTCTGCTTCCTCGTACCATCCTTGATATCTCCGTGTAGTTCCGCCAATTAAAGCTCTTGATTCTACTGAAGGCTGATGGTTGCTTGACCGAATCCTTTCGATTCGCCAAACGACACTTTTCGATACCCTTGTGGGAAAAATTTTCTGTCTTGGAAATCTTTGCAATAATTCTGTTGACAAAATGACTTAAGTCATATTTTTCAAATAATTAAATTTATACTTTACTTAAAGCTCATAAAATGCAATATATATTTTCAGCCGAAAGGGGTTCAACTAAGGTATATTTTTTCTATAAAATGAGAAATAATGAGGAACTAGTTAATAATATAGAATTCAGATTCAAAACTTCGAATATCTTAAAACTGACATGTTATATGGTGTTTTGCCTGATAAGAATTTCTTTTATTGAGTTATTTGCGTTTCACTTTCTCGATATTAAATCCGTCTTCAAATGAAAATGGAGGTGCAAAAACTGCACTCAGAATTGCAAATGAGTTAACTCTTAAGCGTAAAATACTTCTATAATTAAGAAATATAGCTGAGTTGAAAAGCAACCATATTATACTTAAGGATTTATTCACTCTTCATAAACAAGTTCGTAAATCATTGTATATTTATTAGAACTGGGCGAATGGTCGGGGTTATTTAATTATTCAGATAATCTGCATATTCGAACGTTCAAAATAATAACGAAATATTCCAAATAGTTAAAAATATCCATATAATTCGGATAATAAAAAGAAAATATGCAAAACTACCACAATGGTTTAAATCTATTGCAATTTTACAATAAGATAAGGTTACAGATAATATAATACAATATGAATAGTATACAATAATTAATTATATAATTAATGTATCTAATATGACTATAATAATATTATATAACTAATATATATTGTATAACTAATACATAAAAATATTAAATTATTGCTAAGCTATTTATGAAATGTATACGGCCTTTAAGTCATGTGATTAATATATGTAATCTTTTCCTTCTTATATTTCAAATAACTGAAAAAATATTTTTCTTAAGATAGGAATAAAGGTAGATCGTACATTTATGCATGATTGTAAGACTGGAACCCTGTAATTTATATTGTTAAATAAAATTTACTTAGTTGCATCTTTGTTTAAAAACGTAACTATGTAAATCGAACCGATAGTCGGATATCCGATTCTTCGAATAGTTCCAGCCCTAATATTTACTAACTGTTTGAAGTGGGCTGTAATTCTGTATTATTTTGTGTATTTGTGTTATACATTACAACAACTGAATCGTCAATGGTGAAACAAAATTGAAAAAGAACATTCTGAAATGTAGAAGAAATGAAAAAATAAATACACGCAAAAAGTTGAATTCAATCTCAATCAATTTAATCTCATTCTAATGATGTTTAACTATTTCCTACACATAAATAAAAAATAACGAGGAACTATGATGTATTTGTATTGCATAACTTGTTTACTACAGAGCAAGACATATATAGTCTCTGGTGGCTTGAAACGCAGAAATGAATTTCCACTTTTCTTAAGAAACGTTTAGGTACCGACATTCTACACTTTCTTTCCTCGAAAAATACAAGGTACTGCTTTACGAGAGTCAAGACAAAAATACTTGTGTTACGAGACGGGAGGCGAGCAGCGCGAGAGACCGTCGAAGATAGGTATAATTCCAAAGAATATAGTGGTTGATGTGTTGGATGGTACACGGACGAAACTGATGCGAGATCAGTGAGCCGTTAGGATTATTGTAGACGAGGACGGACCTGATGTAAAATCAGGTAGCCTCTGAGGATAGGTGTGCTTGCGGACGAAACTGATCGATGATCAGTGAGCCGCAGGAGAGTGAGTTTGTGAACGTACCTGATGCGAAATCAGGGAGTCACTAGGATCAGTTTTACAGACGAACTCAAATTAAATTGAGGTGCTGTTAAGGAGGTTGGCGAATTCGAACAGACGAGCCTGATGCGAAATCAGGGTGCTGTAAGGAAGTTGGATAATGTACAGACGAACCTGGTATCAGGTAGCTGTAGGAAGTAGACGAAACTGATGTAAAAATCAGTTAGCTACAGGATAGGTTAGCTTTCGTGGACGAACTCGAATAAATCGAGGAGCCACTAGGTTGAATGCAGTTTCTTTGGAAGTAAGGGTAAGCGGACGAAACTGATGTAAGATCAGAGAGCCGCAGGAGATGTTAGTGAGCCTCGTAACTTTTAATTATTAATTGATACAACTTGAGCGGTTAAGCTGTATCGTGGTGGATCTGTCAACTTCGAATGGGATCGCTTAAGGTAGTTATAGGTTTGTAAGCAATCTACGCAAAATTACAATGAATACTTGAATATATTCTAAATCAGTCTTTACGTACAAGTGTACAGTGTAGTGTTGTCGCGTAAAGTGTATGATTTTAATGCACGGTGTTAACGCACTGGCGATGCGGGGACTTACAGAGTGGTCGTAGAAATTGCCAGATAGAATTTATGCCGACTCGCGGATTCTATGAGGTTAACTGTAGACTCGAAAGGGAACTTTAGCCCGATCTAACTGGATAGCAATCAACTCTGACGAACTTGACTATCAACGTGACGGTACTGTTCTGAACCCGTTAGGGCTAAAATCTCTGAGTTTATATAGGCCGAAAAATGAGTGGGGGTTCGTTAGAAATTTCCATATAAGGAAATTTCTCACGGTTGGTACAGCGTCGTGGTTGCTACCCAGCTGCTCGGAGTCGCGCTTACATTAAGATAACGGAAAAACGAGAGTGCTAGGGCGTTTTCTCTTAACAGGCAGAGACTTGAATATTTGGGAGAGTAGACGGAAAATATTCTCCGTACGTAACACTTGTAAGAATATTATCTTGTTCTTGAAAAATCTTGAAAATTTATGTCCTGAAAATTATGTCTCGGTCTTGATTAAAAGGATCTTGTATTGTCTTGATATTATGTCCAATCTGATGTATCATATCTAACACCTTGTCTCCGTCACAGCCGACTCTAGTACTAGTCATGCTGAATGAAAAACAGCAATACTGCGAGAATCTGATTTTGCACTGGATAGACAGAGATGCACAATGCTGCGTACTCTTTCTATTAAGTCTAAAATCGGAGTCTCGCAGTGTTGCTGTTTCTCGTTTAGCATGGCTAGTAATAAAGTCAGCTGTGCTTACATATCAAACCTATTTTCATTACAAAAAGAAATATAAATATTACGAAAATAGGAGTGTGCTTACTATGTAAAGAATAGAATGCCGCAAAAGAAATTAAAATGAAAAACAGTGACATATCAAGTCTTACATTTGACATCAATAAGGATGAAGCGTTATTACTAGAGATATTTTATATCTAACGTACATTTATATCCTGCGGTAATTTACAGAAACTCAATTAGGCCAAGATTTACTTTCTGTATTTGATTTAATTAGTATTAACCATTAACCATAGTATTAACCATGTGTTATATCTAATTTTTATAGTATAGAATAATTAATGGCGCAATAATTTTCCGTAATTAAGTGTTAAAGTAACTAATGGATTTATATACACAAACAACATAGATCAAATAATTGAAAATTAACTCATATGTAAATAAGTAATAATTGTTTCTAAATAAATCATAAAAAATTGTTTAAATGTTTACTATTTGTAATTACTTTAGATACAAAAATGTTCTTATACGTAATTTTAGGTATACATTTATACATAATTTTATACATTTCTTAAAATGAAGAAAACACTTAAATTATTGTAAAAAATATTGTCTAGGCCAAGATTATTGACAACTTTGTCTTGTATTGTCTTGTATATTGTATAAAGTAGTCTTATCTCGTTATTGTTTTGAAATTCGAGACAAGACAAGACAATGCCAAGATTAATCTTAGAATCTCATACAGCACTAATCTTTGATCGTAGAAAGGTATATAATATTTAAACGAAAGAGTCTTAATTTGGATTTACACGACATGTTATATAACTTTTGAGAAAATAGAAAAAAGACAAATGTATAATGTCTTCTGTTTTCTAAAAAATTATATAACTTTGTTAAATAATATGTAGTGTAGATCCAGCTTTAGGCAAGACTGTGGTGCCAAATTTCGCTGTGGCCACGGATTTCGTCGATGGCCGACCGTTTGATCTCATTTCAGGGAAATAAAACAACAGAAAAGAAGCTTGTCGGTTGCCAGAGACCGGTTGGTTATAAACGGCACCGCGGAAGCTTCATGGGCGCGTGTCCAGTCGACCTGTATCATTATTCCTTGCTGGAACGTCTCTATCAGGTTGCTGCTATCGGTCTCTTTATGTATCTCAACGTTTTCTATGCTTTTCCTGAATATCCTGCTTTACCGCAAAACATTCTCTGTAGAGAATATTTTATATATAGATAAAATAATAAGTTTTGTATGGATATGTCTAAATATTTGTATGCTAACTTAATTTTTCAAGGGGGAATATACACTTAGAGAAGACAAACAATTGATGATCTTTCTGATGTTTTTTCTTAATGTACTTAACAAAGGTTATTGTGTCTGGGTTTCTTATTAATATTAATATTTAGCTATAATGAATAAGTTACAAAAACAAGTTTCACACACGTTCTGCGCTAGAGATATTTACGATTGTCACGATTATTCAAAAACTATTAAACCGATTTAGCTCAAATTTGCGACCTTTTTTTCATTTATAGGTTTCCTTACTACAGAAAAATTAATAAATTCTTTACCCGAAAATTAAAATATATATTCAGAGTGCAGTCATTTTCTTAAAATTGACTTTTTTAGAAACGACTACGTCAAGAATTGCATACTGGTGTAAAAAATAGCTGTGCAAATTTGAATTAAATCGGTTCAATAATTTTTGAGTAAGTGATCGTGACAAGTGATAACCACAAATCTTTATAGCAAAGGACGTATGCGAAACTTGCTTTTATAACTGGACTGTAGTATACATATTTGTATTTGAGAAAATTATTTATTATAGCTAAATATATATGAAACTCAATAAAAAACAGATAAAATAACAGTTATACTTTAAGAGAAAAAAATTAGAAACATTATAAATTGTTTATCCTTTCTAGATATACCCATTCTTAAAATCTATCTGAAATTAAATCATATTTTCCAATAGGTTTATTATAACGTAACTACACGACCTGTGGAATACTACTACTGTACCAGCTGAAAGTTAAATATATTTATTTTCAAGATCTATTTTTTTCATTACTTTCCAAATTTAGAACAGACTACTGCTAACTATTATTATTTATGAAATATAATATAAATCATCAGCAATCGGAAATCAACTACTTGTGCCTAATATTGATTGTAAAAAATTTTAAAAGATTTAAAAAATTAGATATTTCAATATTTGAAAATTCAATATTGGTAATTTGACAAATTTCAGGTTTATATGTATTTTAAATATTTGAAGATTTTAAGATTTGTAGCTTTGAAAATTTAAAAGCTAAAAGTTTTTGAAAGCTCAAAATTCAAAAATTTGAAAATCTGAACATTCTAAACCATTCGTGTTCGAGAGTGATGACCTTCACCTTAGAATGCGAAGAGTTAAAGGTTAAAAGCAAATCAGATTTAATAATTCAAGATGATCAATGATCACCTCATCAATTCCAAGCTTCTTTTATACAGTGTGGACTAAAATTGCACTAAGATAGTGCAGCTGAAAATGAGACGAAAATCAAGAATAACAAAATTTCGATGGAGACTTCGTTTTTGAGAAAAGTAGATTTGAAAATCAATTTAGTACACGTGCATCTAACTTACCTTTACTGAATGGTTATTAAAGATTGCAAACGAATACATAGATGTAATAAGTGATACTAATGAATTAAACATTGAGTTTCAATCAAATTTAATTTATTACTTGTTAGTCCAGTTTATATACATTTTAGATTAGATACTGTTCGATATGTTGACTATTCTTCCGTATGCAAAGTTGTATTCTGCGAATTAAATTATGGCGAACTGCTTGCAGCACATTCTGCTCTTTTATTTTTCAAATGCCAGGATAATTCTTTGTTTTAATTGCTCAAGACTTATTATAATTTCGGAATACACTATTTCTTTTACGTGTCCGTAAGAGGCGAGAGTTTCATTTAGGTACACGTGTACTAAATTGATTTTCAAATTCACTTTTTTCAAAAACGAAGCCTCCATTGAAATTTTGTTACTCTTGATTTTCGTCTTACTTTTAGCTGTATTATCTCCCTGACCTTATTTGTATCGCCAATTTTGATCCACACTATATGTATAACATTATAAACTCAAATTTAGTCATGAATAAACATAAATACTTCCTTAACAAATACCGCTAAAAACCTTTTCGCCAAATCTGTTCACACGGCACAGAAAAAATTTCTGTTTCTACGAAAGGAAACGTGAAAGCGGCGAGTTGAATGACTGGTGATAGAAGCACACGCAAGAATTCCATTTCAGTCCTTTCGGAATCCCAGAGACCGGTATGTCGCTTCTAATAAACCCTAATCATTCCTTTTTTTGTAGAAATCGAGACGTTTCCCGCGTAGATGTAGCTGGTGCCTTAAAAGTGATGGACGACGCCACCTGTCCCTTTAACCTGTCCACGGGCATCAGGTCCTCTGCTCGTTTTACAACGGACCAATGATTTTTATGGGTAGTCTAATGAAGTCGTTTTCAAACTTGCCACCCAGGACTGCAATGATCTTATCACAACTTAATTGGACGAACGGTATTTCATCGAGCTAAATCTGCGGGTCCAGGGATCTTTTTCTACCTTCGTTGCCCATCACCCAACGGTCGATACATTTTTTGTGCAGCTCTGCGAAACGGTTGCATGCGTTACAGGAGACTCCCTTTCTTTAACATCACGCACAGAATTCGAATTCATTAATTTTTAGTAGACTACTAGTATCTTGAAAACGCAAAAATATTCAGAAAAAGTTTTTTATAGGCTTTATTTAAGTAAAATTGGTATTTAAAAAATGATTATTTGCCTAGATGTTATCTTGAAGTAAATATGCGCTAGTTGATATGAATAAGTTTATGCACACACGAGCAACCATCGGTGACCTGCAATTTTGTCGGTCTAAAGGTCGATTCATGGAAAAAAATGGTCATACAAATCTTTTAAAAGTTTCCTAAGTAGATTTAAACAGGGTACACTTTTGTAGAATATGTTATAAATCTTTGTGAAATTAACAAAGGTAGCTTGACTATAGTAAGAGCAGCTTTATTAAATCTACAAAGTCGACTCTTACTGATTCTATTAAACTCAGACCTGTTAGAGTACTTTTATAAATTCTACAAAGGACTTTAATGACTTCAGGTTAACACTCTTTCTGTGCAGACTATAGAATCCTTCTTTTCCCATCTAATAAATAACGTAATCGGCCTTTACAATTAGAACGACAAGATTGATGGTCCCCAATTGTCGGTAAGAGTGCAAAAGGCTAAATGTAGCCGGAAATAATTTTTCAAATAATTTCTAATTTTATTTTGTTAACTCTGTTTACTGCGTCCACATAAAAAATACAGATTTCTTAAATATATAAATTTTTTTCTTATCAAACTAAATACATATATTCAATTAACAGGAAGGATATAGTTTAAATTCCTGCGATTGTATCTCCTTTCCTAGGATATCTAACATTGGAAAATGGAGAATCATTATCGACATTCTTTCCCTGTTTACGATGATTAACGACCACATTGACAATCCTCTGTTATGTCAACTAATTAAATCTATATACTACAAGTTGTCGTTCATTATACAACACTCTAATCTTACTCAGTGATACAAATAGGAGTGACTTCCTTGTGATTCTGTAACTAGAATTTGTCGCAACGCGAATCACATTATTGGTCATTTAGATTTTTTTCTCAAACTCACCTACAAATACACTACTCTGAGAATTTATTATTATACATTTAATTCTTTGCTCTAATACAATACTGACAATTTCTATTTCAATGTAATATTTTATACACTATTAAACTACGGTTCGTTAAATACTCAATAAAAAAATAAAAACCTTATAAACACTGCTATAACTCCCCATACTCTAAGGTCAACAATTTTTTATAGTAAAATAGAAGTTAATTCATCTAATAAAATAGCAAGTAATCTCAACGCAAGAGGTTTCATTAAAAATTGTTTAACAATGATTTGTTTAATTTTCATACAAAGTAGAAGTATTTTTTCTAAGTTGCTTCTAAAATATAAGTATTTAAAGAGATCCATTATTTTAAAACATTATTTTTTATATTTATTTCAAATCAAGTTTGCTCAAGCCTGGAATATTGTACTTTAAGGATGCAAAAATAGGAAGAATAATTTCATGCTCTAGAATTTAAAATACTTCGATCTGATTATTATATCTTAAGGGGTTGTTCTATTTTTTATATATATTGCTGGATTCGTAAAATTAATGGAGCTGTAAGTGTTTGTTCGCAATTTGCGACGCACCATTACACGGTATTAGATACACTTTAAAGACGATTTTCTCGAAACTACATTTTTCCAAATCGTTGCTATGATCCAATTGGCATCAAATTTGAAGGGAATTTTCAACACGTCTGTCTTTATCGTGCGAGCAAAAATTTAGAAAATTCGGTGTTCTTTAGTATTTTTTTTAACATGTCAAAGATAAAAATGGACACAAAAAGAATAATCTAAGTTTAATGTGTTGCCAAATTTTTAATTTTCAATATTTTTGCACAATGCTAGTACCGGTTATAGCTACGTTCACATTGAACAAGATCATTTTTAATTTGTTTATTTTAGATCAGTAGAACGGCCAGAATCGTGACAACCATGAAGACACTTTCAACAGAAGGCTCTATACTAAAGCAGCTGTATCTTTTATAATTTTCAATATTTTTACATAAAAGAATTGTGTATTCTACTTAAGTATAGGCGAACAATGTAAGTACGAGAAGTCCCATAGAAAAATGTGTTACCGTTTAAAAAAAATCGATTAAACATCAATAAACATCGGTAAGATTAAATTCAAGACTCGACTGTTGTTTTCGTTGACCCAGTATTAGGTCAGTTCTACTAGACTATAATGAACATGGATAATCAATTGCTCTGAAACTAGTATTGCTGAGTTTCTTTTTCTTCTAGTTGTGAATGAAAATTTTCTATAACGTCAAAAACGTAATCTTCTATTTACTTAGCTCAGTTATCCTTACTTAAAGCAGTTCTAATTTTAGTAAATTATTCACTACAGGATTTCTGGAATTAAGATTGCCATGATACGTTGACATTGCGGCCACCTGTACACTCGTCTCAAAAATGCCGCCTGTTACATACACAAATGCATCAATAATTTAACCAGTCATATGACTTCTAACTACGTAGTATGTATGACCATTCTAGGTTTGGTCCAACTTATCCCATTAGATTAATGTCATGTTATGCCATTTTTCAGCTGAATGTTGGCATTAGAGAATGCAAATAAATTTGCGGACTCTTTTGCAATAATTCTAACTATAGGAGTCAAAGTAATAGATAAATAAAGTTAATATGATTAACCAATATTTAGACTTAGATTCCTTCAGATTACACTTTCGAGCTTCTAGAGTTAGGGATTTGATAAGAATATTTTAGTGTATGAAAAAATTTTGAAGCATATTTTGTAGATTAAAATTTAATTCGATGTATTATAATTTTAAAGTTGAATAAATCGAATTAGCACATCCAAAATTCAAATAATGAATATATTTATAATTTTCAAATGTTATACTATAAACGACTAGAATGAAACCACGTGACCAAAGATAGAAGATAGATTAAAATAGTCATCTTAAATATACCTAAATATTTCTCATAAATGCATTTAAATTTCTACAATTTATTTACTATTAACAAAAATTGCCCTCATATATCCAATGAATCCCAAGCTCCAGATTAAAACTCAATACATCAAGTGTAGTATCCAATATAATTAAAGACATACATTAAAAAATAATTAAAATCGAATTAACTCATTTCACTCAGAGCAAATACTGCACGCGACTCGATACACTATCATTTCTGCCTTTACATAACTGTAATTAAATTTTCGTGACAAATTAATTTCCTTCGTCGAATATGAAGACACTCTCAAATGACGAGTCGACTTGATCTACAGATTAATCTTTTGAGACATCAAACGCACACGGCCGACTAAAACGATTAATTTCAGCCTCTAATCGACGAAATTATCGCTCTTCCATGACAGACGTACCGCGAACAGCTCGAAACTCGGCTGGATGCATCGCAGTCTCCTCTCGATTTCTCCAACCATTTAATTGGAGCTTGGTTCTCCAGGGCCCATAAATGTCCCGAGTTTTTGGCACGCACGCGTTCCGAGTGTCCTTTCGATTTAATATCGTTTCATCTTCACCGTGCATCACTCGTCGCTTTTTGCTCCTTTCGGTAATATTCGGTGTTTGATAATAATCTCCGCGATTCCTGTCTTCGCGTAGAATCTCTTTGCTATCTTGTTCCTCTATCTGCCTCAGGCTTGGGTATTATTTAGATAAAATATTTGAATAATAGTCATTTAAATAATAACGTAGGTGTGCATAATTTCACCAGCGTTTTCAAATACGCCATCCATAACAAAACTCGTAAAGTTAAAATTAGAATCGCTAAATAGAATTAGCGCAGCGTATGTAAAGGCAAAGAATTTATTACTCGCTAAATACGTTTTATAACTCATGAATAAATAATATCAACATTAAATTAACGTATCATTTAATTTTGTTTTATTTGTAACATTTATTTGAAACCTTCTTGAAGTTTTTGTTTTATCTGCCGCGTTATTAGTTCATTTGTTCTAAACGAGTACTGCTGCTTTACTTACAATTTTATCACTGACAATATGTTGGATTAATTAAATAAGACAAAAAGACATTTTTCTTTTTTTTCTCTAAATACATTATACAATAAATATACAAGATAACGTAAGAAAGTGTAAAACATAAATCGTTCATATTTTATCACATACACTGGTTCTGTAACGTATAATCTAATTGCATGTCTACAGAAGATATTGCATGCAATTACGTCATATCAAAGCAAAGTTGTGTACATCGTGTAATAGTTGCAACTTTCACTAGTTGCAACTTTGTGCTATTTTTCCGCCTGACTATTTAAACATCGACTGACTATATTTAGAAAAATCTCTAAATTAATATTTTAAAAAATTATACATATATTGCTCTAAATTAGCGATTACCTTGACAAAACTGTGCAGATCCCTTTACTTTTTTTTTTTCCTTTGAAATCAAATTTACTCAAATCTGATGTCCCTCGACCTCTAGCTCTTACTAATATGTTTCGTATATGTTTTCCATTTCGCCTTCTTCCTCTGCTCTTTCCTTTTTTATTTTAGCTGACAGAGAAGGCAGAGTGCTCGTTAACCCATGCACCTGTGTTCGCCCAGCAGAGTACGAATTTTTCATACTGAGCCCCATTTCGGGCCCAACTGCGCCAGGAGACAGTAAGGGACTGTTCACGTGCCTCGCGTCAGCGACGACAGTCATGTTTCTGAAAGCAACTAATTTATTCGCCGAGATGACTTCGGCTTGTATCCACGAATGGTCAAGTAAACTATCATCTTTTTTACAAATAATTGTTTCATATTCTGAGAGTCTGGGGTTTATAGTCATTTAGCTCATAAGGTACCTAATTCGTGACTTTTAATACCACGCGAAGATATATATCTTGCTCAAATGCGATAAAAATGACACAACTCACAGGAAATGTGGTTTACAAATTACGACCGTAAAGCAGCTTAATATAAAGTATATTCCAGTAAATGTAGCTTCTTGAGTTGTGTCACTTTTATCACATATGAACAATATATCATACAAGCTGAATCGCTATAGAACTGACAATGATAATCGATGGATTTTAAGTGCTCTATATGAAACAATTCAGCAAAAAATGTTAGCCTACTTGGTCATTTTTGAACGTGAGCTGAAGTCGACTTGATGAATAAATTAGTTGCTTGCAAATTAGTCTCTTCCACATCCAAAATCTCGATTTACAACCACGCGAAAACAAAGTTATATACAATGTCCCATAACATGTTAGAACTGCTTTACAGAGGATATATATTCTTAGCGTTTCATGTATTAGTCATCACAGTATTATAGGAGTAAACTAAAAATGAGTTACTCTAATAAAAAAAATGAGGGAGATATATATAAGTACACCTAATGTACGGGCTTGTGGAGTGTCCTTTAGTAACTTATACGTGATATGCTAATGATAAGAAGAAGTGTTTACAGAATTAGACTACAAGGCTGAATGTCAGATATTATGTATTGTTTGTAAAAAGGAAAATGGAATTAGTTCAATTACTTCCGCCTGTTAAAATAATTAAAACTCGCTATAATTCGAAAACAGGAATAAATAGGACATAGGTTTACGTATACCTTTTTTTGTGCTGAAACTGTGTTTTCTTGTGCTGAATCCATCCCTAAAGTGGCTCCCACAGGTTACGGGGCAACCTGCGCCGCTTCGAAGGGTTTCAGTTAACAACTGAAGTTTAGGTTTTACTGATTCAAAAGTGGGAACAGAATTTTCATTTTCATATTTGAAAGCATTCTAGACAGAGAGAAGCGTGATAAGAAGAAATTTTGTGTTTCTCTAGACTATGTTTTTTCTTCTACAGACTTTGTTCTAGGGCAAAGGTGTATAAGGATAAAATCGCGAAGAGCCGAATTCAAGTCGGCTTTGGAACGAAACTGAGGTTGTTCGGAGGAACACGAACGAAACGCGCGCACCTGCGCGTTCTCTTGCCTCTCCTCTCTTTTTCTTCTCTCGTATCTACAGTAACGTATCATTCGTGGACCCCGAAAATAAGCGATAATTGTTATCAAGGGAGCAACAAGAGTTTTCGTTGTCAGTTAATCCCTAGATTGATGAAGGAAAGTTTTGAAGGAGTTTTAATTTAGAAAATTATTCACTGATGAGGAATAGCTAACAGGCATCGTAATATCTACATACCTTTGGAAAACTTGTATATTTAATGCTGCAGTTTCTTAGGTAATTTTAAGTATATATTCAACTATAATAAAAAAAGAAATCATTTTCAGAGCGATGACAATTGTTATCAATGGAGCAACAGATATTTTCATTAGAAATTGATCTCTAAATAGGCTAATATAAGAAACTTTTCAGATGTATTTGAGGGAACTAACGGAAAGACTTACAAACCTTTGGGAATTTATTCACACATTTATTCTAAGTATGAATTATACAGTCTATTGTAAACTAAAAGGACGCATTTAACTTGAAATGACAATAAAAATAATGTTTACTTTCGTTTTTGTTCTGAAGTCGATTTATTCGAAACAATAAATTAGGTAAGATGGTAAGATGTGAAATGTGATAGTACAATGCGTTATCTGCAAGAATATTTATTTCAAATATACGCGTTTCTGTTACAAATTTAGCTGCACGTACTATCAATATTTTGCACTCGCGAAGAGAATCGCGAAGAGGCGTTACTTCTTTCTCATGGTGAACGGAAGAAAATATGGCACGGGGAAGTTACGCGAACCTGCCTCTTCCTGTCTTGTGAGACCCACTCCCATGTGCCCCCAGGCCCCATGAGCTTCCCCCACTCGTGGACCACCGAAACGCGTGCCAGAAAGCGTAGCTTACGTTAGCACGAAAACCACGTGCCATCCTTGACTCCGGTTCTGAATACCCGATTGTTACTTTTATTGCTTCTGTTGAGATCTCAAATACAATATTTTTAAGTCCCCGATGTGAGATTTCTAGATTATAGTTTAATAATGTAGCACAAATGATCAAAGAAAAGAAAAATTTGAACAATTGATTTCCTACATGAGAAAACACTTGAAAATGTAAAAGCTTCCTCATTTCATGCAACTAAACACTTGAAAGTGTATACGTTCGAATAATATAATGCAATGATGCTTTCAAGTGTATCTAATTACCACTGTACGTATAAAAACATTTATCCCCTTTACGTAACTGTTAATTACTTTTTAATTAATCACGCAAAGTGTTAAAACATGAAATGTTGCAGTTGCGGTATAATCAACATGCCACCACTTAAACCTGACGTGCTCGCATCTATTTTTACCCTAGAATATACGTATATATACATATAATGTAATATAATATATGTATATATAATATAAAAAAATAAAACAAGGTCGATAGAGAGCGCATTATACAAGACAAAAAAGAAAAGAGAGGAAGAAAAAAGATTAAAGTGAATCATAAACAACTGTAAGAAATGAGCACCTGGAAGAGTCAAGAGTCTTATTGAGAAAGTCTAAAAAAACAGTAAAACGATTAGAGGTTAGAAAAAGGCAGCTAAAACTATTTTGATATCCGGAATGTGTGTGATGTGCTTCCGGAAGAAATAGAGAGTGTTTCCTAAGAGTCCGCGTGGATACATACAAATTTAGTTTCTCAAATAATTCAGAACAGAAGATAAAATGGTTGATGACTTTAAAAGCAAATAATAGGTCAGCAACAGTGCGACGCTACGCGAGGGTCATCAAACCAAGGTGCTGTAATACAGATTTATAGGTATGACAGAAAAAAGAAATAGGAGAATCAGTTCAGTTTGAAGCTAGACTTAAGAATCTATGCTGTACACCCTCGATCAACGATGAATGATACTTGTAGTAGAGAACCCAAATAACAGATCCATACTCGATAATAGGAAGAACCAAAAAAATATAAAGAGTACGAAGTGATCATAAAAGGATAGTGTAGACGAAAAATAAACACAAGATATATGTAGCTTTTACACGTCACATCGTTCAAGTGAGCCTTTAAAAATGATTAGGAGTTCCATTCGTCAAAACTTTCATCAACGTTACGCTATGTAAGCTTCATGAAAGGTAACGTAATAAATCCTTCAGAGTAAAATAATCTTCTTAAAAGTTAGATATCAAGGCAAGATTATTGTCGCTTGAATTTATTCGTTAGTAGTGACATTTTACATGTGACTGACAGTCCTGGAAGTTCAGGGAATCACCCGAACAAGTTGGCCATCACAGTTATATACAAACAATTAAATCTCTAAATATTTCAGAAATATTCATACTTTCAATCATTCGTATTCTTAAATTTTTAAAGATTCATTGTTTTCAATTTTCAACTATTTCAATACTTAAATATTCAAACTACTTAATATTTCAATATTTTAAATACTTCAGTTACTAACATATTCAAGCTTTTAAATCTTTACAAATATAAATATTCACATATTTAAATTTTTAAATTTGCACATTTTTTAATAGATATGTAAACATTCAAATCCTCCAATACTCGAATTTCAAGATTGTCAACTATCATAATTTTTAAATATTCAAATATTTTAATGTTCCAATCTGTAAATACTGAAATATCCAAATTTTCAAGATATCAAATATTGAAATGTTTAAACATTTAGATCCACAAATATCTACAAAAGTTTTTGAAAGATTCTAATAGGCACATATGAACATTCCACATAAAAAGAACTATTTTATCAATATTTCCTCTTTGATTACTTTTTTAGTCTTTGCATTTTTGATCGTGTTCCTGAAAGTTAGACAACTTTCGAAAAGGATACTTTTCGCTCGACCGTGCATATTCGAAGCAAAAGTCCGTTCGTTATCAGTGAAACCCAGATTTGCATGCGATCCATAGCTCTTGGAGCGAAGTGAATCAGCCGAGCAGGTCCGCCATTAATTTTCCTTCCTTCACAATTGAATTCGCAAATGAAGAAATCTTTTTATGCGCCTCATGCGAGTTGATCGAAACGGGCAGCTGTGGCCCCGTGCAAGACGCAAGTCTCGGCAATTATTTCATTACAATCGGAGAAGCCGGACAGACTAATGATTGCAATTTGCCCGAAAGTTCTGTACGCGATTGCGCGCGACTCGTATGGCAGAATTTCAATCTCGGCGGGCCCCGACGCTTTATAATTGCACGCAAGAGCCACCGAACCAGGCTTAAAGTGAAATTAATGAGCGACACGTATTTTCAGGGATTTCGAGATTTCGTTACAAATTACAGGGGGCGGTTAAGTTTGGAATTGACTTTGGCCAGCAATTTATCCTCAACGTGCACGCGCGTTCGTGCTGGACTTATTGCGCGGTGCTTCGTTCGCGGGTTTTATTGGATAATTAGGCAAGATAGTCGCGAAATCACGGCGGAAGGACAAGATTTATACCGAAAACGCGATTGTCATTGATGCAGATTCTTATGAATCTTTTGATCATTGGTCATTGTAGATATAAGTACGGAGAAACTGTGAGTACGCTGTTCTGAAACAGAGTTCCACTGTGGGAACTTAGCAGGTGTGTCTTGAAGTTTTCATATGCTGGATTTATTTCTCCCGAGACCTTGAATGTTTGTGAAGAGCACCATATTCATAGAAATTCTATTCTTAAAAATAGAATAATCGATAAATAAATTTTAAATAATTGACAAATTGAAAATTGAAAAATGAAGTAATTACAGAATTGCAGAATTGAAAAATTGAAGAAAAATTGACAAATTAAATACTTGACAAACGCAAGTGATTGAAAATTGAAAGAATTGAAGAACTGAAGAAAATTGGAAAAATTGAAAAACTGAAAAATGACAGGATTAAAAATTTAGGAATATCAAAGATTGAAGTAATGAAACATTAAAAAATAGAAAACTTGACGTATTGAGTAATTGGAAAAAGAAAAACTGAAAACCGCAAGTAACAAAAAATGGAACAATTGCGGAATTCAAGAGTTATAAGATTGAAAATATAGAACATTGAAAAATTGAAGAATAAAAAGCTAAAAAATTGACTCGAATTGAATTGAAAAATAATGAAATAGGAAATGCAAAAAATTAAAAAATTATATACTGGAACAGCTTGTTTGAAAAAGTAGGACATAATAAAAAATAAAATCTATACATATACTGATTTAGACATGTAGATGTAAAGATCTATAGCAAACATTTCCTCAAATAGGGAAAAAACTGTCTCAAGAAAAAGTTGCCTGTTGCACTAAGATTTCACAGAATCAATCGTGAAAACAGTAGCTTGCAATAATCAACAGCATTTCTCCAATAATTACTTGAGTGAAATGCGACCACCAATGAATGGTGGTGTCGTTTACGACTGCGTTTTTACAAATGTGATACATTTGTACAGTATTTAGTTCTTGATTATCAATGATACACTTCTGATAGAGTAGGAGTGGCTTGCCCACGTTCCGTTTTCCACAGTTGCATTGAAGTAAAATTCCCTCAAACCGCCGTTGATGGGCACTTGGTGCTTTAAAATGCCATTACATTTATCCGCATTCTTATACGTTGTCTGTACCACTTATTTCGTTCTACAATCATGTTATACTTGAAAAACCTCTGTTTTACGAATCAATAATTGAAATCAGACTTTCAATGGGAATATTACAAATAAAAACCGTAAAATTATTTTACGTTTTAGTGATGATTAGGAAGCAAACAATTTGTGCTTTCTATTTTGTTTTTAAGAATGCAAAGAACGGAAACATAACAAATATTCCCTCAAAAGTAGAATATTTTGGTATACCAGTTGTTGATAACATTGTTCTGTCTCATTAATACACAATAAAATTTATATTTATAACAGGCTGCCACTTTGTGCAGCTATTTCTCATTATAAACAATATGATTCTATATTAGTGATTCAGAAATTTCTTTTTGTTTATTTTTTTTTCTCATTATTTATTCATAACAAAGAAACGGATACAAAGAAAAGGATAATGGAAAACGTGCTGACATACAAATCTTAAAATCCTTTTTATATATCATTAATAAATTTTACATTTTAAATATATCTTATATTCCAGTTTCATTGAATTCCAAAGAAATGATATATTTTACCAAATCATAATAAATAATTTGATTACCCACTATAACCTTGTTAATGATACTAATAAAAACATGAGGAAGCAGATTGTGAAAGTGATCACGACAATGCAGTATTAATATTGTATAAAAGAAAGTTATAATAAATGAACATAGGACTACTGCATATAAGATTATTGTTTTGCGTTACATTTTGATTGGAATTAAACTAAAATTATATTTCCTTCCTACGTTTACAAATTTGCAACCCCGTTGGCGAGTGCTCATTTCGAGAAACATTGATTACACTGTTCGCAAAGGACTTCCGCGATGATTAATGAAAAGTGGTGGCGGGGACATGAAGGGAAAGGGCTAAATACAATTTCATACGTCAATCAACGCAAGAAGGTAACGAGTTCTTCTTGTGAACTCCTGTATAGCTTTTTATTTTCTTATTGCTATCTCGTTAACGTCCACGAAGTCTGATACCGAATTCAGCTAATTGATCATTGAACACTTTTGATCACAATTACTGTATATGTGATAAGGAATCCACATGAAACACTATAATGCTTCCATATAATAATCCAAACTAAATCCTATTATAACCATTGGTCTCCATAATGGCCAAGTTTTTCACTTTATTTATGTTAAGGTTGTAATGAATTTTCTTATTTGTAAGCAAACTTCATGTAATTCTGGAATGGCACACTGTTTTTCGTCTGTTTGTGTCCCGCCAAATTTTGTCTATAAATGAATAGAGAGTGATTTTTATATAAATAAATAAAAATTGGATTTCATGAAATCGCCTTTATTCTATAAAATATCTGTCTGTAGAAATGAGGTCTTTTTCACATATTGTGTATTAGTAAATTAAAGAGAAAAAGTGTTTATTTTATACAAAACGTTCTTGCTGAAAGTATATAAAAATTTAATATTCATTCTCTCATATAAGTATAAGTTATCAAAAATTCGTTTAAGCAACACTTTTTCTAAAAACTTCAATTCATCAATGCGAAGTCGTAGTTTTTCATTATTCATTTCCAAATGATTCTCATTACTTTTGAACATTTAAACTATACATTCAAATGTATTTTAATAAATTTTTGTAAAATGTTTTGCACGTTCTATATATACAGAAATTATGTTAATTTTTAAATATCCCAGTGTGATGTTTGATAATCCGAAAAAGTAGTTTATTATTTCAGGGTGAATTATACTAATTAGACTCAAGTAAATATCATAACATAGCGATTAGGACTTTTAAAGCTTATTTACTGATCTAGCTTCTTTTTTGAACGATAAAACATGTTTAACCAAGTGTACAATGATAATAATCATTGACAGTTATAATAATCTTCACAATAAATAATAAGAGTTAATTAATTCAAAGTGATTTATAACATATCGTATTTTCATTAATTTGGCAATAATTCACATGAACAGATTCGACATTTTTTATGTGTGAAGCTGTTACGTCGTTTGACTGATAAATTGCTTCAACTTAATTAAATTTCAAATTGCAACAGAAATTATCTTTAACAATCTTTAGCAATACATAATTCTTGTATAATCTCCTCGTGAAAGTTTATTTATTCGCACGATTTACACTATTAGGGTGAGTAATAAATGCACTTAGATATTTTAGTAGTGCGGTAACTCGTATTGTGTTTCAAGTAAGCGACATATCTGGGATAATACCCTTTGTTTGGTTCTAGATGGAAAGAATGGCGGAGTGAAATATTCCATTGAAATGTTGTTTCGCATGTAGACAGACAATATATGTATCTTAAAAAATTACTAGACTTTATTTCATTTAAATCACTTTTAAATATTTCAATCTTTCAATTTTGTTTTAAATTTTAAAAAGATGTATTCTTTCTTATAATAGTCAAAAAATTGTCAAAGTTATCTTCATTAACCTTTCAAATTCGACATTTTGAAAATAAATATATTCAAAAATAATCCAAATTTACGTTTAAAAAACATGTGGTACCCTCACTTAGCTAAATAATACTATACACTTTGGATACTCAATTAAGAATTAATAAGTCTACAGATTTTCCTCACTATCGTTTTTAAGTAAGATCTTATACATAAACGAAAGAAGCCGCCAAAACTCAACATAGCTATTGCGAAAAACACTTATAGAAATCTGAGAAAAACTCACTTGGTTAGCAAACTATTTTTTCGGAATAAATAAACTCACGCATAAATACCTGCACACGACATTTCAAAACGTTTTATAATGTATTAGGTCCGGGTGCAAACCTGTTCGCTATCGCGATCAAATTTACTATGAGACTGGTCTTCCGGAACATTAAACCTCTGACAACAACCACCTCTCTTTCCAGCAAATACTATTACACCATTGACTTTAATCCTACGTGGGCACGTGCTGTTTGTAGATAAAGCTAAAGGATTGGTTACTGGTTTCGTTTAGAATGTGTTTCATTTTCAATTCAAGAAAAAACGATTTTTCTGTATACTCAGACTTGTCAGTCCTTCAGAGAGAAAAACAAAAATTTTCTAATTACAAATATATACACTCATATTTAAAAGTACTCCAATGCTTCTCTTTTAGAAATAGTTGGAGGAATTTCCTCGCCATCCTCCACCCTATACTACATTTTGTATTATTTAGTAAAATGTGTTATATGTACACATCACCGTTTAGAAGTATTGAAACCTTGTATAATACGGCTCGATAATAATGTTCAAAATAGTCTAAAACAATTTACAGTCGTTAATAAGCAAGTAATTGATGCGATTAAAAACAGAAAGAAGGAGGAGGCTCGATGCAGACGAGTAACTTTTTACCACATAATTCTACGTCTGTTTTATTACTTTTAACTGAGGAAACAAGAAAAGACATACGAGTGCTCGTAAAAAATTGGTGGTCTGCATGGGGTTTAAGATGCTTTCTTCCATTAATTTTTTTAGAACAAATTTTTGTTCTTACAAACTGTGTTTTTTCTGATACCTATATTTAAGTTATCAATTTTCGAATTTAACAATTTTTAAATTTTCAATTATTTCAATACTTAAATACTCAAATCTTCAAATATTCCAACTTAAAAATATTTGAATTTTTCAAGATTTCTGTATGTAAATGCTAATATTCAACTATTCCAATATTTAAGTGTTTAAATAAATAGTTACAATGCTTTAACACTGAAATTTCCAAGGTGTTCGACATTGAAATACCTACTGAAAAATTTTTGAAATTGAAATAACTACTCAAAAATTCAAATATAAACATGAACATTATACATAAACGTGACTATGTTGTTAATTAATGTATTTTATTTCATGATACACGTGCATATGTGGAAAACTTCAATTTTATAATCACCTTCGCAATTAAATAATTCCATACTTGCTCTAAAAACGATTCAAATGAATTTGAAATGAAAACTCCGAACCTATCTCGGAAACGAAGGTAAAAGTAATCCCAACCAAGAAAATTCACTTTAATCCATTCTGTACAAAGTTTTCGATCATCCCTTATTGTTAAAAAATTATGTACCAATCTATCTAACATTTCTGAGCTACAGTTTATCAGCATATAGGTGAACGTGCACGGAAGTGTTGTCAGGTACCTACTACACTGAGTACATATATATCAGTGCCGATTTGCAGGAACCACCAGTTTACTCTCAGTGTTCGCCACTACCTTTCTACAAATCGTGCTTCTACTCGTCTCAAAGTCATCGACACTCGTGAAGCTTCTCGTTCGTCATCGAGGTACGTCTGAAGGCAACATCATCCGAAGATCAATGGTTCCCATTTTGAAATTTCCTCTCTCATAAAAGGGCAGGCCCGATTTCGAGTAATCGAGCACTTGTCATTGACCACGCTGATTAATGGTGCCTTAAATTATCATACGGCCCGCCGAACTTAATGACACTGGTGGTGGAATTAATTTGAAAATAAAAAAAACTCTCCGATGCAAATTTTTCATTCGAGATTAAATGAGGCCTCGGAGGATGACTAACGGTTCATTTTTGACTTTTGAGTCACTTGTTTAGTGACGCTAATTTGTGCGTGAATTTGTGAGCACACTATTTTTCGAGTGTGCATATCTGTGCATCTGTGACTTCAGTTGCAACTTTTTGGTTTTGGAATGAAAATTGACGCGTCAGGTGCAGTATACGGTATACTATGCAGTTAGAATAATGATGAGCATTTAGTTTATTCTCTTGGGAGTTGTCTGTTGGTTTCATATAGGATTGGGTACTTTTCATTTGAAATATAAATAACAGATAAAATAAATAATTACTTCAATTCAAATAATAGATAAGTTTATTTGAAATAAGAAAGTATGCAAATAAATTCCTAAATGTTGTTTTAACAAATAAATTATTTTCAAATATTTTCAAATAAATAAATTTTAAAAAATACATTTTTTGCTAAATATTTGATTATTTCAGATAATACTAGAAAATAACAAATAACAAACTTTCTTATACAGTATTGAACATCATACATAACTATAGCACTATTGAAATTTTGAATAAATAGTAAAATATTACAAATAACTTTCAAAATGATAACCTGAGGTTTTAGAATACAAGTCACATGCAACATGCTCTAAATATCTTTATTTTCTTAATAAAATTAAATAACAAATGCCTAAATTCTAAATTAAGTTCAAGCAATAAAATAATTTACTTTTTAAATAAATTAATACCTATACGAATAATATTAATTGAAATAATGTAACCGAACATTTAGCAAATAAAATACAAATTTTATTTCATTAATCATTTGAATCAAAATTTACTTCGATAATGTTATTTGAGCATTTAAAATTTTAAGTTTTGATTTTGACTATCTTGGGAAAATAGTTTTAACAGTGAGGTCATTTTACTTTGAGTCAATATGCGAGTAAGTACAGTATCCCCCCGTTATAAGCCCGCGTTATATTTATCACGCCTTAGAACTACTTAGAAACTGCTGAAACAAGTTCTGGTTTTACATACTTTCAAGTTACATTTTCGATCAGATGAAAACCAGTTATTAGCATATGCAATGTCACAAACATATTCCTCGCTATAAAATTAATCATGTGTTACTATGTAACTATGCATATATATCAATCAGCTTGCACAATGTATATTTTCGTATTTCTCAGAAGCTTAAGAATAAATGAATAGTCCTATCAATCAAGTCGACTAACATGTTTCCATCTAAATTCATTCAGGTATGTAGTATTACAATACAATATCTTATTACCATCCAGTGTGTGATAATACCGTAAAATACTTTTACTTTTCATGGAAAAAGCATATGTAATTCTGGTTATGAGAAATAGTACACATCAAATATGATAATTGTATTTATAAGTTATTTAAAACATTAACAACAATACAGCAATTGCAACATTATACAAGCGAGTGAATAAATATTAATATCTATCGAATTTCTACATGTAACAGCTATTTCAATAATGTTAAAGCTACTTACAACGTTGCAAAGGTATTACAAAAAGTACCTAATTATTTATGCTAATGCCAATGTTTCGTTCAAATCTGTTTCAAAAGCTACAAAAAGGTAGTAATGATTTTTTATTGTTAAGGTACTTTATATTACTATATTGCCACTATAAACTCAGCTTATTGATCAAAATATACGTCTACATATTCAACTACGAGATAACTTATATCGTTACAAAACAAGGATACAAAATTAAACAGATCTGTAAAATGTATTAAAGTTCGTAAATAAATAAAAAATTCTCTTGAAAGAATTTTTAGCAAATCTGCTACTTTCTAGAACTCAAACTTAACTTCTCAAAAAGCTTAAAATCTGAACATTTGATATTTTAAAATAATTTATATTTTATTTTACTTTTCTTATAAATGTATTTTGTTTTTTTCTTATTTGTTCTGCTATCCAATTAAGAATATCTGTTGTATTTCTATATATGTATCAATAGATATAATCATTTTATCACTGTAAAGTCAATTTATTTATAGAAAAATGCTTTCATTCATTCAATTATGTGATAATAATTCATTTATATTCACTTTTAAGAAAAAATTGTATACTTTCTCAGTATCCTAGCTACCTTTCATGATACCGTACATAATACCACAAATAAATAATAAAGAAGCACTTTTTCTAGAGTCAATTAATATCAGGTGAACTCGATCCATTACGCCGTCAGGCTTTGCCATAAGACCGATAATTTCACGAGATACGTCGATTCTGACAGCGCCTAGCCATCCAGACATGTGCTATTTTCCATTTGCCTTCGCGGAAACATACTTGAAGATAGTTGCCACTGCATATACCGCGGGTGTAGCATTAACCATTACCATGAGTAATTTCCAGAATCCCACTATGCAAACCGCTTTAGATTGAATCGTGCCTTATAAAGAATATTGTGAATAATATGACACAAATGGTTTTCAGTAATTTAGTACATATGTTACATTTCACGCCGACATGTATCTCAAATGGTAATGCCAATTTCAACACTCCTGAAAGGCAAACCAGTTCCTATGACTGCTTATTACATTTAATATAAAATCTTTCAAAAGAGGTTTTCTTCTGGGTATACGCATCTAAGTGAAATTCCGTATTGTCTAAGTGCACTTGTACATGTGGGAGAGATTAAGCGTTTTATGTTCTGTTGTAACTAATAATAATTATTAGAGTAAAACATTCTTGTCATTTGTTTCTAATTTCTATATGGTGAAAATAGGAAATACTTCTTTGTAACGTACTTTCGTTCAAATGACATGTTTACCTCTTTTCAAATATATCTACATATAGTATTTATCTGTAATGAAAATGTAATATCTCATTTGACCACTTACAAGCAAAACCATGTTAACATATTCATACTTTTTACGTAATTGTGAAGATAAAATTATTTAAGTTTCAACACTATTAGTCTATAAGTAAGCAAAATGTTCTATTTCTGCTCACTTTGGTAGTAGTAGTCTAACATAGGATTAATATAAAAACAGCAGACAGACAAAATACAAATTTTTAATACTTGGAGGTTTGAATATTTAAATATCTAAGATTATGAATATTAGGGTAGCTGAAAATGTAAAATTTTAAATATTTGACTGTTTCAGTATTTGAACAGCTGAAAACCGAAATTTTGAAATATTTTAAAATTTGTTGTACATACCAAATCTGAAAGTCTAAGAACTTAGAGATCTAAAACTTTAATTTCAATATTAGAATATTTGAAAGTTTCAATTTTAAAGGCACGAGTTCTTGAATTTTTTAATATCAGTATGTTTTTAAGTTTGATATTTTTGATGCTTAAATGTTTAAATATTTGAAATTAAAAAATTTTGAATATCTAAATACTTGAATTTTTAGAAATATGCAATTTCGAATGATTGAATATCTGAATATAAGACAATTTTTTAATTTTCAAATTTGAATACTTAGAATGTTTAGACATTCTAAAGTTAACATGTTTGAATGTCCGAATTCTTGAGAAATAGTTTATCAAAATAATTGAAACATCTGAAAATTTAAAAATTTGAAAGATATACAAAATATCTGTTAAAGCTTTCTACCATTTAGTGTACTTTTTCAACTCCTCAACCTAGGAACAACATTTCAAAACAAAATTTCTATGTTTTTATGGTTCATCATAGATAGTATGAAGCTATTTCCCAAGTGCTCGCGTGCGTGTTTAGTTGCGCGACACTTAAATATACAGAAAATTCGTGATATCTACTAATTATGTACTTTTCTCTATACAAACAACGATTAAAACGAACAAGAATTTACATTCAAGTATGATTACCACATTCATTTGATACTTAATTAGAACTTCCGTGCTGTTGTTTACATTTCGTGGCTACTGAAATACTTCTTATTTGCTTTACCTTTCATTACTGTATAATTAAATTATCATATAAAGAAACTCTCGTACATGTACTTCTTTTAGAGTGATTAAACCAGATATTTATGTTGTTAATATGTTCTTATATCGAATATATCTACATACATGAAATACTGTAGTACAATTTATCTTTCAAGAAAGATTTAAAACACTGAACTTTCTTAAAAAGAAAAATATTTATCTATAGTTTTATTTTTTTCAATTCACTCAAAGAGAAGGGCAATAATATTTTGCATAGTTGACACTTTCACTGCCTGCACCCCATACTACCCGTGTCATTTATTCTTGCGCAATAGAGTGGAATTATAAGTAGGAGTGCTAGAATATTTGGTAAGCATTCAAGTGTTACAAATATTTATACCCACTAGCGATAGACATATTTAATAAATAATCCTAATCTTGGTTCAAGTACTCTTATTTATTTAAGAGTCCAAGTGGATCATACTAATTTATGTACGGTTTAAATTCTGAACCCAAAATTTTGGTGTATTTATCAATCTTTTCTATGCTTTATCTTTGAAAGGCTCACATACATATAATAATCCACTTTTTCAGAGATAAAAACGTGAAAGAGACTCGCACAGACGCACAGCAGGTTGCATATCTTCTGGCGTTATCTCACGTCTTTACAACAGGAACAGGAACAACATTAAAACTCTAATTTACTTTTTTAGTATTTTTGTCTTAAAATAGATGAACTTAATATTCTGAATCAAAGTTAAATGCATTTTACTCTTCAGGGATATGAAATATAAATATAAGTTATTTAACATAGTTTTACATATCAACTCTACCTGCTCAATCAACCCGTATCTCATTGATCATTTTTAAATGATTTTTAATTACCGAATAATGATGAGGTTGGGAACTAACTTCAAAAAGTATTTCAAACTACGGTAACAAAAAAGTTTTACGATAACATAAAACAAGGTTCTTGTAAAAAACTTGATTTTCGCAAGACTATATAACATTTTTGTATTTTGTAATGTAAACGTGATTGTTTGAATTTGTTTGTATCATATTTGAAAACCTACATTTAATTAGAATTAATAAAATTCGATGAAAATATAAATTCCACTATGAACAAACGATAAAGTCGACGATTTTTTGTTTTTAAGATACAACCACATCGAACGCCAACAGGCCATCACCTTCAATCATCGTTAAAATGATTCGAAGATTACTTTTCCTAAGTTTACTGTACTTGGAATGTGCAAATGCGCTCCAAAAATGGGGCGGGCAGTTTGGACAAGCTCCTCTGTTAGAAAGATTTTTCTGGAGGACCATGGATTTCGCCTACCCGGATGAATCTAGCAAAAAAATGGCTATGATGAAGGGAGAGTATATTCCAGAAAATGCATTGCCTGTTGGTATTGAAATTTGGAGAAACAAACTGTTTGTTACTGTGCCAAGATGGAGGAACGGTAAGTTGAACAAATAAGTTGGAAATTTTAAATTGAACAGTAACACTTTAACAACTTTATATGTATCTTTTATATTAAGTTTTATATTTTACATTTTTATGTGTTATACGTACTTATATTCAAACTACTCAAAGATTCTCCTATGTAAACACTGTTTAAGTAAAATATATTCCACCTATCAGTAAAAATTGTCATAATTATTAAAGCTGACAAAGTGGCAAAATTCGAAAAATTAAATAATAATAAAACAGAACTCGAATGTATCTATTACTTTGAAAACCCTCTTTTAGCTCTTTACTTTGAAAGAGAATAATTATAAAGTTAAATAAGCATGCCACAATTTTATCGTCGTAGCAAATGCTAAATTATTATCTACTTTGAAGATCTGATAACATCATTAATATTGTATGTCTAACACTTTGACTGCCATGTCACTTATACGTATTTGACAATTTTTACATGAATGTGAATATTATTAACTTACACGATTATGAATAATACTAACAAAGAATTATGGTGATTGTTATTAGAAAAAAGAACCTGCGTAGAATGAATATGAAAATGAATTAAAAAGAATATTTGTTAAATTAGAATCACAGCCCAAGTGACAAAATTATTAGTAGATTTAATTTATTCAACTGAGTAAGTTTCAACCAAGTTCTCAAGTTTTCAATTTTCGAAGTTTCCAAATTCCAAACCTTTCGAGTTTCCGTCAACTCGAAGTTGATCAACTCAGGTTCGAAAATTTCCAATTTCCAAAATTTAAGAAATTAAAACGACAGCTACTGAATCGAACTACTAAATCGAACACAATTTTTTTTATATTATGGGGTCAATGTATAAGTTTATGTCACATAATTTCTTTTTTCTTCGTAAAACTGTTGATTTTCATCGCAGTATGTTATTATTATAAATTATAACTATTTTGTAGCATAAAGAATATTTTTCATGCATGAGAAAAAGGGAAAATTGTCAAGGCACGAATTTATGCATCAAATCGATAGAATCATCGCCAACGTGATAGAATGTTTAATATATTTAAAGTGATATTTAAAGTGTGAAAGAGTGATACTCCAAAAATATCGCTAACAATCGTGAATTTGTGAGATATCAGAACACTCTGAGGCTGAAGCAGGAACCGGAAGCTGCTATGAACATAATGTACACGAAATCACCGCGGGTGCGCGTCTCGAGGCTCGTCTGGCCAACTTCCGGTTCGCGATAAAAAGTGCCGAAAATCGTGTGAGCGATTTCAATAGAGCATTTCTGTCTCCGTCGACCTCCGCCTCCGCGACTAAAATACTAAAATCCTGCCAACTTCAGAAAGGAACTGGGGGTGAATGGGCTTATTCACTCTCGCGCTCTCTTATTTCCTACTTCTCTTTGCTCTCGTGTTTATTATGCGCGATGGCGCGAGTCAACCCATTGTGCGTGAAATAAAAAAGCCTACAATGCCTGTCGCACACCATGCAAGGTATCCCGCGAATCGAGGCTTAACCCTTCGTATCGATACTCCGGACCTCTTTCTTCATCTCTACCCTAGGTTTCTTTTACCCCTTTACTTCTTACTGGAACACTGAACACTTTTGTCTCTCGTCGTACTTTTACTTGGTTCCGTTTACCAGGCTTTTGACTTCGATTTCTGGTGCCTCTTTTCCTTCTAACTTTAAATATTTACGTTTGGACATTGGAGTTTATAAGAGAATCGTGGCCAACGTTGCTTTATACTACCTAGCTTTCATGGAAGACTTAAGCACTTCAATGTTAAAATATTTGATTATATTTATATCGATGAATCTATGATTTTTGAATATATCTATATTTGAATTTATGTGCTTACAAATCTATCAACCTAACGTACAAATATTTGAATCCATAAAGCTATGAATATTTAAAACTATAAATATTGGGTTATCTGAATATTCAACAATTTTTAAATCCAAAAATTTGAAACGTTTTAAGTTTTTGAATATGGAAATTGGAAAGTATGAAAAACTAAAATGTTAAAAAATTTTAATATTTTACACTTATTGCACTTAAGGAGCTCTCCTAGTTAATAGCTTCAAGTGATACACAATTTTATAATCGTTGTTACATCAGATTAATTAAAAAATTAATAAATATAACATATCGACACGACCTCTGTGTATTGATGATTAATTCAATGTACTTTCGTATTATACAAGGTGCTCCAGTTTTTAGATATCGCTAGCGTAATCGGGGCGCAAAGCCATATTAAAAATTTAAATGCTTCAAAAGCTGTGTCAGAATTATGGCGTGTCGTGCGTGTTCAAAAGGTCAAAATTCCGTAATGTAACCGATCGAATGATAGTTTGGTCATGCAAAGGTGATATGTCATAAAACTGTTTCATGATTATCATTGCATTTCCAATCTCTTTGTCCAAGTCCGTTAAGATACACATGTCAAATACTTTTTAGGCTAACGTGAGTTCCATACCTTCTTGTTAGACACGCGAGCGAGTGACACGGTTTAATATCGATAAATCAAAAGTACTTTCTACACTGCAACTTTATAAAACTTAAACTTGACTCTGTAAAAAATAGAACATTCAAAATTTTTAAATTTAGATATTTAATTGTTTGAAACTCTATTTTTCCTATTTATAATAAAAAATATTTCATAGGAAAATAATTGTTTATAACTAATATTAATAACTAATTACTAATTACAAAAGAATTAAATGCATATGACTTAAGAAATATCATATGAGTCTATAAATGTAGTAATTAAACCTAAATGTTTATTATATGTATAATAATTTTCGCAGGTATTCCAGCAACGTTAAATTATATATCGCTTGACACGAATCAGGGTGGTTCACCAAAACTCACTCCTTATCCAAACTGGGCACAAAATAAAGCTGGAGCTTGTGGTACTGCAATTACTACTGCTTACAGGTACACTACACTGAATTTAGAAGTAAAAGAATATGGTCTAATATCTAAATACTTATTTTCAATTTCTTTTTTGTATTGATTTTTCTTAATATGACTGTATTATTACAAGCATCGTAAATAATGAAATAAGTGTTTGAGTCCAGCTGGATCTGAATATTGTTCAGTATACTCGATTTCAGTTAGATAAGATTTCTACTTTGTGTCTGATAAATATCTATGTTTAATAAATTATGTAGCTTCTACATGTACATTGTTACAGTAACTCTATTGTTACAGAATACACGTCGACGTTTGTGACAGACTTTGGGTGCTGGATACTGGCACTATAGGTATCGGAAATACGACAATACAGGCCTGCCCTTACACACTGAATGTCTTCGATTTGACAACAGATAAAATTATGAGGCAGTACAGGCTTAGAGCTGAAGATATCAATATGGTACATATTGCACTATATAAAGTTATAAGACATTAAAAGTATAGTTAAGTAATTTAAATTGAAAGCTTTCTATTTGTCAAGTTTCGAAGTTTCAAAATCTTCAATTTTACAAATTTCCAAGCCCCTAAGCTTCTAATTTTACAAATTTCCACCAAGTGCTCATATTTTCAATTTCCTGAATTCCAGAATTTCCAAGTTCTTACATTCTTAAACTTCTAACTTTCCCAATTTCCACCAAGTTCTCAAGCTTCCAACCTTCCAAATTTTCGATTTTCCAAGTTGTTAACGTTTCAAGCACTCAACTTTACAAGTTCCTGAGATTACACATTCTTAAATACACATTCTTAAACTTCTAAACATCTACCAAGTTACCAAGTTCACAAATTTTCCAATTTTTAAACATTTTAATCTATAAAAATGTTTCTATTCCTCCCCAATTAAAGAACGCTTTACATGTCATAACTAAATATTAAAATTTTGTTCACAGAACACTTTCATTGCCAATATCGCTGTCGATTTAGGAAAGGGCGGTTGCGAGGACGCTTTCGCCTACATGTCGGATGAGTTAGGATACGGTCTAATTGTTTACTCCTGGCAACAGAACAAATCTTGGCGGGTCACTCACAGTTATTTCATGCCAGATCCTTTGGCTGGTGATTATAACATCGGTGGTTTAAACTTTCAATGGGGAGAAGAGGGTATTTTTGGCATGAGCCTGTCACCTATCAATTCAGACGGATTTAGGACCTTGTTCTTCCATCCTCTTAGCAGCAGGAGAGAATTCGCAGTTTCTACGAAAATCCTAAGGGATGAGCAATTGTCTCAGGACAGCTACCACGAATTCCAGGTAAGTATACTTTGAAATCATTATTATAAGTGAGAACCATAAATCTAGTTACAATTTTCAGGCTTATGAATTGAATTTAATTATTGAATTTATTTAAGGAGTTATGTTTTAAAATTATTAACCTGAATTGTGTTATCAATATTATACTGTAGCGTAATGAAGAAAACAGTTTTTACCTAACATTATGGTCCTAAATTTATTTTTATTACTTTTATCTTAAACAGGTAGAATTAAATTTTCTCAATTTAAAAAGTTTTTCATAAGTAATTCAAGATTTAATTACCTAAAAGGAAGAATTTTATTTGTTATGAAATATTATTCGAGCTCTTCGGTTTAAATCTTCAATAGATATTACTTAATTAATGTCGCGTTATTTATAATATTTTAGCTACTGTAATTAGATACTCTTATTTTCATCTTGTCATGAAATTATTATTATGCTTATAAATAATTCAAGGTCTACAGCCTCAAAAAAAAATGTTATCCATTATCAAACATTTTTTAGATCCTTTAGCTATAGAATAAGCATAATTAGTGTTAAATTGAAGATAACTATTTTAGGTAATCAACATCCCACTACTTATAATTATAACTTAATATTATTCTGTTAAGGTTTTGCCTGAGAGAGGGCCACTAGGCCATTGCACAGCTTCCGTCATGGATGAAAACGGACTGCAGTTCTTTAATTTAATCGACCAAAACGCAGTAGGATGCTGGAACTCTTTGCTGCCGTATGCTCCAGAAAATCACGCAATCATTGCGAAACACGACGACGCCATTATATTCCCAGCAGATGTGAAGGTAAGACGCCTTATTCGTATAAACGTTCTATTTTTGTTTCTCTAGAATCTATAAAATACTCCTTCTATGAGTGTCATAAAACTAAGTCTGTAATTAAGATTACCCTCGACTGAATCAATTCGAACCATACTACTGTTAGATAATATTATAGTATAAATGCAACTTCTAAATTCTATAATTAAACTGTCTGATTTTTTCGTTAACAAAGAAAGAAAAAAATGTGACAAGTTCTTCTGAAGGAACATTCATTTTTTACAACAATGAATTTGAAAACATCTAACTGTTTTTGAATTAACCGTAAAATTGAATTCGTATTTTATTTTCATAAAAAAATTACATATATATATATATATATATATATATAATTCAATACTAAAGGAACATAAACTGTTATTTTTAGATAAGCCGCGGGTTATTGTGGATGATCTCAGACCGCATGCCAGTTTTCTTACTGTCAACTTTAAATTACACCGACATCAACTTTAGAATATTGACAGTTCCTGTTCGAGATGCTATTGCAGGCACCGTTTGTGAAAATTCTCCATGGGGATACGTTAGCAATTCCATTTGGTGGGAGAAATGACGTTCACCTAAATGATATGTTCGTTGTAATAGCAAAATAAATGTTTAACATTAACTAGCTCTTTTCAAAAATGAGCTGTTGAATACGAAATTAAACATGCAATGAATTATTTCCTTATTGACTATGTTATTTCTGCCTTTTATATTTTGTGTATTACATTAGTATATGTGCAACCATACACCTACTTATAAAGTATTAGAGTCTAATTTCTCAGAAACCAATGAAAACATGGATTTCATTTTTTTTTTAATTAAACGATTCAGGTAGTTTAATCTTTTAGTATTCAAGACACCTTCTTAGCAACATGTGGTTGCTAATTATCCACCCAGGTGACTGCAACTTAAAATAGTAAACTAAACCGTTCACACTTTAACGTTTCCATAACTTACAACATTCTTCACATTCACATTGACAAGAATGCGCACGCGTAACCGTAACAGGTAGCCACCACCTAGAACAGTAATTACTCTGCAAATAAATTCCAATCATGAGAAAGCACATACCGTGACCGACTTTTCTCAGCTGATGTAGCCACAATTTAACCAACATACGTGCAAATATACATCCTACCTTTACTTTATCTTTTTAGTGAAGTGAAAGTCTCCAAACGTATGACAAAAACAACGTCAGGAAAACTACTTTTGCTTTCACATAAACCCAGTCTCTAACTTCGAGGAAAACCATTGAGGTAATTACGATTAACGAGTTTCGTGATGAAAGTAATTTATCTACTTCCTTCAATCGAACACATTTCCATCTAAGATTAATTAGATACGAACAATTTGACGATAACTTAATGCCTTTCAGTTCCTCGGTTCTCCAGGCACAAAAAGAAGACGATTTCTAGAATGTCAGGTAAAAGATACAGTTCATGCTTGTTCAGGGCGATTTGAATGCCTTAAGTTGAACTAGCCTGTGAAGATCTCGAAATGTAGTCTCGTTCTAAAATATTAAAATACCTCTGCTAGGAGATTTTGTTCAATGAATTTACCTTTGCAAGGTAAATTATCAATATTACAATGTGATTTTCCAGAGTCGAGCTCTGGACGTGCCAAGCGGCCGGCACATGCCCCAGTAAGGACTCGACGCTAGATGCGTATTTCAAGTAACATTGTCAGATTGTGTAAGCCAATCGGATCTCTCTTTCTATCTTTAGGAGTAAGTGCGTCTTTCTCAGTGACTCGATAAACCAAATTCTTTCATCAGCAAGACACCCCATGCTAAATTGATCACTTTTTCGTATTCGTTTATCAATCTAAAGGATTCTAATACCAATTATACGGGCCTGTAAGAAGATACGAGGTAGTTTAAGACACTGTTTAACCTGTTTTGAATTTAAATTAAATGAAACTGAGTTATCCCATCTCTTTTCTGTGCGACACGAAGCTCCCTAAATTGCCAATAGAATTCGACACCCTTGTCAACCGCCATTGAAATAGCGCTAAGTGGACCCGCTGAGAAGGAAAGATAACAAACGCCAAACAAAGATAGAGAATAAGCAAGAACCTGTGAGGACCCACGACTAAGTACATATTCATAGATAATTGGTTAAGGCCCAATGAGTAGGACGCGCATCACGTGGGAGAAGCACCATTCACGTGTTAGAGAAGCAACATCGCAAGTTAGAGGATCCGGCTACAAGTGCTCAACTCTAGAAAATGAGACTGTATATCGCTTTTTTCATAAATTCTATTTCATTCTGTTCGCGTATGAGAATAATTTAACTATCTAAATTCTCGAAAATGTGAAATATTTGTAGAATACCTTCCTTATATTTCGTTTTGATATCCCTTAGAAATTAATAACTAAGAAATTCGGAAAAAAAAACAATGAAAAAATGTAGCCCAATCTAATGCAATACAAAAATTAGGCGTATGAATGAAACCATCGCTAATAACTTCGATGTCGATGTGACGTTAAACTCTTACACAAAAAAGGTTATGTGAAATACAAACAGTGGACCAAATAAAACGTCTCGAGTTGTTTTCTCAGAAGCTAATGAAAATATCGACTTAATTTTTGTTAATCATGTAGTTCAGAGGGGGTAATCTTTCAAGATGTAATACATTTTTCCGGGATGACTTTTAGAGGGATTAAATTCCCTTCCTTAAATTTTTTCCAAATATAAGATGGTATCCATTTTTGTTATTCAACCATTTTTTTATTATACATAATTTAAAAAATTATGGCGAAAAATTGACTGAATTTGCTAAATTAGCTAAATTACTTCGGTTTCATTTACAGATATTCATTTCTAACTGTGTGTTTTGTAATGGGAAGGGGGTTTCTTGGGGCATTTTATTAACAATATTACTTGCTTAAATTTCGTAGAGAGATGAACAGATAATGTCAATAGATCTAAGACTTCTTCGCGGACGAAATGTGTATGGTGAATTAAACTATTGGTGTTAATCAAACTAATTTTCTAAAATGGGTAACTTTAACGTGAGTGCTGATATGTTATTAGTCTTGCGTTAGGTGAATGCCTTCGTATCGCCAATAAGCTGCTACAGTTATTCGCTGAGTATTTCCACGTGAAGAAATCGTATATGGAATTTTTACGTTCAAAAAGTCACACTTAAGAAACTGGATCGTTTTTTAACAAAGTGCGCTATAAAACGATACGTATTACATATAATGACAATGCTACGGTAGCTTCGACACTAGCACGTGATAGTAGCATTAATGGTACTTTAATGTTAAGCATATTAATTTCTTGAAGGAGACTGGCATTAATACATAATTTTTACTAAATTCATGCATAATTATTATAGAAGATACAGAAAGCTCTTAAAGATAGATACTCCTTAATAAATTCCCCATTGTCTGTTGTCTTTGATTTGTTTGAATATAGACATTTTAAATAAATGTATCTTTTTCTCCCTTGCAATTACTCCTACAAAATTTGATTGTATACTAAAAAATTAATCTCTGACCCATTTAATCAACAAAAAATAAAAACGATGTTTCCATTAGTTTATAAGAAAACAGTTCATATCTCCTCATTTGGGCCACCCTATAGAGATGTAAAACATTAAATAAGTACTATCTAATATCGATGATAAGATATTTAATGGACTATTAAAATTGGACAATAAACTATGAATAATATTTATGGACCATAAAATTGGTAATTTCTCACTAAAGAAATAAATTAAATAAATGTCATTTTCGAATAAGGATGTAAATAAATAAAAACTGTTTATAACTGTGTCTAATTCACATTTACTTGGCATTGAAAATGTATACAGTTAACGCCGTTAATTTAACAAGCTTCTTGAAATTCTCAGAAAAGTACAGTACTGTTTTTACAGCATCCATGTACCTATGTACAAGCTCATAATAGAGAAACTGAGTTCGTGAAAATAACAAAATAATTTATGACCGTTAATAACATGCATAGAACATTTGTACTGGCACACGTCAAGTTTCCAAACTGATCAGCGAAACTGGTTTGCGGAATGATACTCTTTCCAAACCATATATTGCTCAATGCGTATTGAAGCCTGTAAAACAAGTGTCGAGTAGATTGCTATGAGATTGACAAGTACCAATTATAATCACAGGCCTCAATTACCAATTGTAACTAACTGTCACTTTTTCACTTATAAAAAATAATCGCTTAAGGCAATTACAATAGATCAACACGAGTGATTGTGCACATACTCCGTCTAAAGTGTTACAAAATTAGAAACTGGTTATCGTAAATCATTGAAAGTAACAACCAAGCTTTGTTCGAATATTTAAGAGATACTAAGTAAATAGGCTTAAGAACCAATTTTTGAAATATGAGTTCTTCAATAGTTTGTTCTAAAATGCTCTCGGTTTCTTCTGAATTTGTTTATCAAGTTCCTAAATTCCTCTAAGTTTCCACCAAGTCTCAAAGGATACAAATTTTCAAATTTCCGAATTCTTAAGCTACAAACGTTTCACAATTCCACTACTTTTATAGGTAGATTTCCTACTTTCAAAGAATCCTATTTCTTAAGTATTCAACATTTCGAGCTCCTAGGTTCTCAGATCTTTAACTTTACCAATTTCTAAGTTCCTCAATTTCCAAATTCATGAATTACGCTCTCAACTCTGCAACTTTCTACCAGTTTTCAAGTTTTCTATTTTTTAATTTTCCAAACCCTTAAATTGCAATGCTCCCAACTTTTCAAATTTCCACCAGTTACCAAAATTAATGAGTTTCTGAATTTTTAATTCACCAATTTCCTAATGCGTAAATAAAACACACAGTGTTCGAATAATTGAATGAAATTTTCGAGTCGTTGTTAAGTCAAAGTCAAAATCAAATATCTTTTCCCGAAAAACCTGTTTCTTTTTTTTTTTTTAAGTTGATGGCCACGGTTACAACAACACCTAATATGTCTACGAGATACACGCTCAGATGATTAACAAGACACGTTAGCAAAGGTATATTTAACACGCGGCTAATTCATGTGGTATCCGCGGGATGAAAACGGTAAACGAGTTGGCGTGAATTGGCCAGGCCCGTGGTACCAGATGGTTCGATTTGGCCTATTAGTTTGGCCCTTGTTTCCGATAATTTGAAGGCGACCGGCCGTTCTGTGCTTTGATATACGATCAGGTATTGCTTTCTCCCTCCTTCGAAAATTATCTGTTTTACACCGCCGACCGTAAAATATGGCCACGCGCCACCCTCGTATCTCGGAATAAACGGCTGGCTAGCACTATCTCTTATTTTTTTTACACTTTTTTTCTGGGTAACAACTCTCCTACTTCTAACACTCTCTTTGGTAGGAAAAGTCAGACCTCTTGTACCAACGCAAATAGAATCTTTGCTAAAATGGAGCATTCAATTTTTTAAACTCGAATACTGTTTAATGCACTCGATATGAATAGCATAAAGGATAGAAATTTCTCATCCTATATGAGATAACGTGAATATCCATGTCATCCATTCTCTTGTAAAAAAATACTTTTTTGTAAAAAATCTTGTACAACAATATTAACCCTCGTACATCGAATGCAGGGTTACTTTGACTATAACCCCAGTACAAGATAATATATTATACATATATATAATATGTCTATAACCATGGTACAAGAAAGCACATAATGTTCAAAGTACATTTTCCTACATAATTCCTTTCTAAAACTAGTTTGCAATAAAAATTCTATTGGGGGTCAAAATGACCCTGCATTCCTCTCCCGCGTCCGTCGAAAACTATTTACTTTTCGAGGGTTAAAAGTAGCACAAATGATAACAAGTTTAATGAGATAAAGCTGTATTTTGTAGAAAAATTGATCCATTCAAGAATAGAATTCCCCTTCCATTTTTGGTATCATATTGAATGTCTTAATCAACTTTGAGAAGCATATTAACTAAGAATACTCGAAGTTTACAGAAGTTGAAACTTGTTTTATAACAAAAGGTTCCAGAATACAGAATCTAAAAATTATTGTCATATTTTTATTTCAAAACAAATCTTTCAGAACAAAGAATAACGCAGACTTCTTGTAGGTCTTTCCCACTAAATTCCTCCAATCAACTGTTTTGTCCTCGCCCTCGCTGAAAAGCAAATAAAAAGTTCCAGAATAGAGAAACTTAACGATATTCCAAAATATTTATTACGAGAATTATTTCTGAAGAAAGAACATAACTTGTATAGATGCTTTCCACAATCTCCTACATCTCCACAATGAACTACTTTGTATTCTATTATATGTATATTATTCACTTCCAGAAGAACAGTAATTCACAAATAACGAGAGCATAGACCGCTTAGATAAAAATTAACGATTATAAATCAAAGCAGATCTCTCATCTGCATAGACTGCATGTAGATCTTCGCTTAGGGGGGCGAGAAATAGCTCGGAAAGCTGCTGGTGGGTCAACGAGATTCAGAAAAGTATTCATGGCTCGAATGCTAATTTCGGGGATCAATAGATGGTAGATCGCGATGCTTCGCACCTCTAACTGGTGATTAGAGGGGGAGCAAAGATACGAGGAAGATCAGTGCCCGCGATACGACACTGTTTTCAATTTGGAAAACACACCTTTTGGCATACGCATGCGTTCTCTCGATCATGATAAAGCAAAACCTTAATGAGCTCTCGAGCTGTCTCGTTAAGGTTCAGGTAACGTGAATCTTCCGGTGTGATACAGATCGGATCTATAATTGTTTCAAACGTGTAATAATTTTGAAAACCGTGTCTCCTTTACGTTTCGTTAGTATATACTGCATAACTGAATTCGTAGCATAAATTGCTTAAGATTTATATCTGACCTTAGACTATACTTAACAAAGTTAATTTACAAAAATTATATAAATCAGCGATAAATGATGTATGCGTACGATCTAGTGACTGCAAATGGTGCATGAAATGATTCAATTTAATTTAATATACATATAAATAATAAAGAAGAGTCTAATAATCTAACGTTACGCAAAGACAAATTAAAAAGTTACCTCTTTTCGATGTTACTAACACAAATTCCACGAAGTTGTATTATACATATAAATAAAGAAGTGTTAAAAAATGTGTCATTTTTTCATACTAACTTCATTTGCATATATTCCTCATAATATTTTAAATTAAAATTTGGTTATACAAGATTTATATTTATAACGATTTAACTTCCTTTTGTTATAGAATCTCTTACCTAGAATAATTGTCTATTGATTATCTATTCGTTATAGCATAGCCTTCCGAAACTAATTTTTAAATTACTATTATGATTAATATTGTTAATTGAAGATAGTCTATGCTGTCTAAATATATTTTCTGTATTTTTTCCGTATACATTAAGTCTCGATGCACACGAGCGACTTTTTGACGTGCGATCTCACTGCGATCATATATTTTCTTCTCCCAGTTATAAATAACGAAGACATACAACCGCAGTGAAATCGCACGTCAAAAAGTCGCTGATGTGCATCGGAGCTAAATTCTATTTACTCAAATCTGAAGAAAGCTAAATTAACAAATAACTAGAATTCCTTATGTATGTTATAAATTTCAACGTTTACTTGCGAAATCTAAACAATTACTTTGCAGTCACCAGTAGTAGAGGAATGTTATCCCATAAAAAAGAAAACAACGAAGAACGTAGTGGAATAGAGAATCCAAAGGTTCGCCCGACAGTTGTTACAAAAACAATGATCGAAATCTTGCTAATTACATGGTTCGCAACAAATCTACAGTTGCAGCGACGTCTTGCCAGGTCACAAAACCCATGGCACATTTAACAATATTATAGTTAATAACCATACAGGAAATTAGTTATTATGTAATTTATAAATGAAATTTTTTCACGATAAAGATTTAATCCCACATGAATATAATTTCGCAATAAGTTCGTCAACTTATATAAAGATTTATTATAACATAAATAAATTAAAATAATACCATTTTTAATATATCATGCCTACGCTAAACGTGATTCAACTATTTTAACTAAAGTAAGATATTTGATGTCAAAGTGAACGTTCGGTTCATTCTGTTCCTTTAATTGATTTAAAATTTACCTAATGTATAAATGTTATTCTTGCAAATGCATTGTTACCTATTTCGAAAGTTCTAGAGTAGATGTACATATACATATATCTACTTGAAAATACTCTAATATCTTGTGTAACCTGATTTCCAAGAAAGTTCCGCACAATAGAAAACCACACTAATACGTTACTGCAAACAATAGGTAATTTTACTTTTTACACTACTAACTATATATCACGTTTAATCACACTATTAGTACATTTAACCTTCTAATTACTATTAACTTTCTATTAACTTTCTACTATCTTACTTTAAAAAGTTTCAGATTTGTCTTATTGTTACGCTTGTATTATAAAACATTATAGCTGCTTAAAATTGCATTATATAAAGTACTACTGTACTTCAAAGTAAACAGCAAAATATTTTAACAATAATAACCACAATTAGTTATACTATATACTCAAAATATAAAATTATTATGCACAGGAATTACTAATATATGAAATATACTGCGAAGTTTCAAAATTGCAAAGTAAAAATAAAAGTATTCTAACGAAAATTAGCATACTTGTCTATATGTATAGTTATTTGAAAATTTTTGAAGAATTACAAAAATAAAATATATAAAAATTAATGTACACGAATATATCCAAAACCTAAAATTATTATACTAATCTAAACTATTGTAATTCCAGCTAATTGTAATAGCTAATCTAATCTATTGTAATTCCAATATACACACGAAGGCACCGTAAATTTCCTTTTTCTGCTTTATTTCTTTCACTCTTATCCTTCTTCCTTCCTCGTGATATTAGATATAGGAGGAGTATGTTGTTTTACGTATCACATATTATTGCAAAAAATATAGTAGTTATAGTGTATCAATTAAGCATAATCATTGGATATTAAATAAGGTCATAATATGGTCATAATAATAAAGACAATATAGTCCATCCTAAATGCTTTTAATTTCAATGTGTTCCTCGATATTTATTAATCACAACATTTTCACGTAAAAATATAAGAACGAATTCTTAATGGAACCTTTACAAAAATCCTATAAAAAGTTTTGCAAAAATGTTTCACATAACTCCTATTAGATTCATTTTTAGACTGCCACTCGAAATTTTTAAAGAACATTATATGTTTCCAAGTCCATTAAATTTTTTTTTAAATCACCTTAGTGTCTACTTGTTTGATACGCTACTGAAGAATGTGCCCTATTATCGTAGAGGCACAGAACAGACAGTCCCCTTAGGATTTCAAGTCGCGGCTATCCTTTGGTTTGTTTTAAATTAACACCTAGCGGCATGCTTTAACACCTTTTCAAAAGGTGGCTACTCACCGAGCCCCGCTTCCTACACCGGCGCCGGTAATTACGGGTTTGGAAGACGGTCCACGTCGACATCGACGTGATTCTCGTTACGAGATCCTCGTGGCTACTTTCGGATACGGATGTTGCTCTTTTTTCGACTATGATCCTATCGTAGTCCCCCATTTCTAATATAAATTTCTACACTGGAAAGGAAAGATTAACGTTTAACGCGGTGCTCCTATTAAGAGACTCGATTCTAATCAAATTTTTGGCAACTTTTTTGTATACTGTAACACGTAATATTTTTAAAACATTCTCTAACTTTAAAATATGTAGGGAAAGATTGCCAAACTTGGACTACTAAAATATTTTTTACTGTAGGCGCATAATAAAATGTGTTAAATATTTAAGAAATAGCGGAAAAAATGTTACTACTTATACCTTCAAGATAATATAATTGATTTTTTCCAAAATATAATACAAAAAGTTAGACACATAGTTTTTTATAATTGTAACATCAGTCCACTTAAAGCAACCGGTTTCCTAGGATGAACCTTTGGTTTCCTAAATTAGACTACTGGGTGCATAAACTCAAATACAATATTATATGTACTTTATCATATTTTCTTCCTTAATTTATGCACATAAGATACAAAACCACTCAGAATGCTTGTTTTGCCTTTTGAAATGATATTGCTCTTGTAACATCCTACCATTATGTATATTGAACTGATCTAATGTAAGCAACTACTTTTCGTTCAATCTAGACAGCTTGATCAAAGAATTAAAAATATTTTACCTAATCTTAATTTTAGGTAAAAATTTAAAAATGCATACAGCAAATTGTAGCTTAAAAGTTACCAATAGAATTCGTATGTCACCTAAATGGATTAGTCCTGTCGCTGTTGCATAAATCGGAGATCAAAGATTTAGGAGTACATTTTTCATCGCTCTTAAATTTTGCAAATCACTATCAACAAATCGTGAAAAAAGCCTTACTAACACTCGAGGTTTTAATCCGTATCTCAACAAATTTTACTAACATCCAAACAATTCGGCTTTTTTACTGTACACTTGTAAAGCTGCTTCTCGAATATACGTCTACGATCTGGTCTCCTGACCAAATGAAATACAAGCATCTACTTGACAGTGTGCAGCACAAATTCCTCCAATATGCATTTTATAAGTATACATTCCCAATATGCATTGTGCAAGTATATCCATAAGTACCTATACATATATACGGCGAATATATGTAAGTACCTATACATATGTACGAACATAATAAAGCGTCGATTAACATCGATTTTCATTAGCTTATAGTAAAAGTTATTTTTGTAATTATACGTACAAATGTGTAGTTAATCACTGCGGAAGTATAAAAATCGAAGGTTCCGGAATTCGTTTCTTCCAGTGAGTATTATATTACTTTCAAATTGTACAAAAAAGTTTTATGTTACACTTTACTTGAAACCTAACTTCTTGCGTTGGAAAACTTCAAGATTTTCCTTAAATGAATCGTAATTATTGTTAGCATTGATGGCAGCAATAAACAGAAAAAACTGGTAAATGCATGAAGTATAATTTGAGCGAAACATTTTACATTTTAGATCTACGTAGAATTTAGACACCACAGAATTTAACCCCTTGCCCTCGGTTGTCTCCTCTAAGGGGACAAAACGAATGGAAACTCAGACCCTCAGAGTGCAAAAGGTCAAATTTTGTCACAGATACAATAACAATCTTTATTGATATATATTATAAATATATTATATGTATAAATGTATTAAACAGTATTTATTACACAATATGGTTACAGCAGGTCTGCATGTTTTAATATCACAAGAAAGTCTGTAATCTAAATAATGAACATGAGAACGATGAAAATATTTGAGGTATATATTGTAATGTATGTGAATTGTAAAGTTATTATTATTTGTATTGTATTGTATACACATGTATTGTTATTTACATTCCAATAAAAAACAATTTATTTCTTTTACAATAAAATATGATATTATTAATAATAAGTATTACTTGCATCCAATATTTTACTACGTTATAAAAAATTGACTTTTAACATAAATACATATTTGAATGCACGTTCAAATTTTAGCGCTTCTTTTGCACTTTCTCGCCGCGCATGCGCTTAGGCTATATACCAATTCATACATACATAAAGGTTGGAACGCCTCACAGCAAAAGCTAGCAGTCTACTCTATTATATAGAAGTTTGTCTATTCTATATCTTGTAAATGGTAAAATTGTTAGAAATTATACAGATTTTACTCACTTTCGCTTAACTTTAACTAATTCAAATTTTCAATAGAATGTCAGCCTAGTGCTACACTGCTCATCTAATAATGTCAACGTCTATGGTACTAAAAACAAACCAATCATCGCATCTAAATTTTTTTCATTAATTTATGTATTATAAAGAAAGAAATATTTCTATAAATATTATATATTTATATTCTATAAATAAATATTTATTCTGCAAATATATACAACTTTTATTGAATATGACCAAAAGAACGCCAAAATTCGAATCAACCTTAAAATAATTTAAATATTCCCGCTTTTACTCAAGAAAATATGGATACAAATTATCTACATAGTAATACAAAGATATTTTTACCTTTTTGATAGAGAATGATAAACTTTGCAAAGTTCCATATTCAATGAATTCGCGACTATTTTCTCTTATAAAAATATATATTTTCATGTGATTCAAAAGATTGTGTATTTTTAAAAAATCAGTAATCTAATGAAACTTTAGTTTTCCAATTTAAGTAAATAACCTCATCCATCAATTTAATTGCTTAAAACCATAAGTTACTGATTTTGCGTAAGAAGTAACATCAAAAGAAACATTTATGTCAGATTGATTATGTACAAGATACGAGGAACTTCAGTAGAATCTACTTCAGTGTGCTGAAGCTACATGAACGACTAAAACGCTGTGCTGAACCAGCGTTACGAACACTTCGATCAAAAGATGTTGAAGTTTCTGGTACGATTAAATGATCATTTTCATAGCTACTAATATTCCACGTTAAATAGGAATATTAAAATACGATTTCTCTTTTAGATAACCTTTAGCATTGGAATTTATACTGGCATATATATAAGTCAAAATTATGAAGTATGTTTAGAAATTTGTCATTTCCAAAAATAAACTATACTTGTAAACATAAAGCTAATTTATTAACATTTTAGGTACCTCGTGTCGACGATCCGTCTAAAATAATCGAACGGATAAAAGAATTTGTAGATGACTATAAAAAGAAGTAATAATTAGCCATAATTTATTTTAAGACATGTACATTATGTTTACAGTGTTTTAACACAATATATTATACACATATGTATATAAGCATGTAATACTTTTGATTTCAATAAAATCTTTTTTATGCAACCTGTGTGATTCCTAAATAGATAAAATGTACCAAAATTCATAACAAATCTGGTGTTCATAACATTTTCAATTTTATTATACTGTAAGTCATACATATATAAATCCACCACCGGAATATTCTAATCGAGCTTGTGGTTCTACAAATGCCAACCAGTCAGATGCATGTGTGGGAAGTAACCCCATTGATTGACATTTGTATAATGCCAATACAATATTTATTAATTGTCCTAGGAAATATACAAACTTTTGACCAAAGGCATGTGTTCCCTCTATCACTTTAAATGCTGGAAAAACAATTTTCAAGATATTAATACTTTTCTTTTCGAAGACACTATTTTTAGAAGTTATACATTAATTTTAGGAAAAATTATATACAGATCGAATTTCTCTAAGTAACTCTAAGTAGTGATTTTGATTCTATAACTACAGATACTTTAACTCTGGCTACACGAATAAGAACTCTTAACATAAGCTGTGCGAGGAAATTTGCTAAAAATGAACCACGATGGGACAGACACAGCTTTTCTCTTTTTTTCGTTCTGCTGTTTCCTCTCACATCCACTGCCACTTCTTCAGATCTGGCATCCTTTGGTGCTGCAGCTTCTTCTTGGTCTATGTATATATATATATGAAACATATATTATTTTTTCGACCATCTTTTGGACAGATCTTTTGTAGCGTATGTTGAATAGACTATCGATGTCCAGCTGGTGAAAACATAGAAAGGAGGACCTGTAGCACCAGAGGTTGCCAAGCTTGAAGATGTGATGGTCGGTGTAGGGAAAGTGGCAGATAGGAGGAAAAGAAAAATCTGTTCCCAGAGCAGCTCTATTTTAGTTATATGCATTGACTATATATCTCGTACATGCATATATGCGTCCACAGTAGTCAAAGAGCTAACAATGACTAAAATGAATGAACTATACTTACTCTGTTGAAGGGTAAAGAGTGCTTTCACTGGTCTGATGATTAACATACCAACCATCATAATAGGAAATATTGCTATGGAATTACCAGCCATGTACATAATAAATAGATTCATTGGAACTTGTTTAAGAGGACCCAAAGCTAAGTCCCATGATTTTTTCATTATTAAGTGATTAGAATAAGTTTCTCTAATTGAATCCGCAACATGAGATAAAGCTACAGCTGGTGTGTAACCTGGTGGAGAAGGCATATCCACATTTTTATCCTGTTTGCTTCTAGAAACATCAAATTATAGGTTGTACTTATAATATCAGAAACACTAATTATGATATAACTACAAATGAAATAATTCATATCATATGGTACTGAAAGCATTTATATATAATTCTATGTATTCTATAAAAATTGTATTTAGTAAATATAATGATTTATACTTTAAACTTATAAATCAAATTAAACTACTAACCTGTGAGCGAAATCCAAGGCCCATTTGGATCGTTTTGCGTTCTGTTTAACTGCCGTCATGACCATTAGTTGTGTTTCACGTTTTCGTAATATTATTACTTTTATTATTATTATTGTTATTATTATTACCTCTTCTCAATCTATTACTACTACCATAGACAAACTATAGACTAAAATGCTTCCTTACTACAATCTCATCACCCCAGTCTACAATAAGATGGCAACGCTACTAGAGGTAGGAATTTAAATTAATCATTTTTAAATCGAATTCTGTACCTACAAGTAAATTTCAAACCAAATTTTAATTTTAGTTATGTTATAAATTCTTGCAATACAAAAAATGTAATATATGTCATTTTCTTTTAATAGAAGTATACAAATTTTATCATTAAAGTGAAACACAAAATCTAGAATTTTTTTACGAATTGATTAAAAATTATATAATAAAGTTATTGCAATTATTTTGTTTTTACTCTTTCCTTGTTATATTATTAACTTTGATTACCTTGCTTATTAACTTTGGTTAACACGTTAATTAATTTATTATTTATTTAATAGAGAATAAAAATGTATTGCATAAATAGACAAAATGGAATGTTGGATAAAACTGAAGAAAAGAAAAGTTCTTTCGTAAGACTGCGTCAAATTAACAAATCATAATTATATTATATTATAATTAAATAATTATTTTACAATTACACCTATTAATTCT